>NW_027441356.1:0-656366 GCF_949628215.1 Phalacrocorax aristotelis
TACCAAAAATTCTATTTCTTCATTCCGTAGCTTCAGTGTAACCAGGTGTTCAGCTAGGGTTGATTCCCCTGGTCTCCTTCATGCCAAGCTACTTCAAGCATTTAACCCAGATCTCTGGATTCAGGTTGTTCTAGTTTCTGAAGGTTGTTTTCTCTCCCCCCGCCCCCATCTGGGGCTGATTGTCTTATGAATATAGAGACCAGCTGAATTGCTTTTTCTGGTTTTTCTGGGTTCAAATGAGTATATTTTCTGGTGGTCACCTTCAGTCTTTCCATAAAGGCTGAAGGGGACTCACTTAATTCTTGTCTCACTTCATAAATTTTGACCAATTTATTGCTTTTGGCATTGCTTGTCTTACTCCAAATAAAATCTCTCTCTGACATCTAGTCAACATTCCCCTGGGTCCTGGCTGATTAGGGTCCCACTCGGGATTTGTAGATGGAAAATTCTTATTCATTGTTCTCTGTAAATTCCCGTTAGCATGTGCTCCCTGCACCTGCCTTCTGGCTGTATTCAGTACTATTTTCTTGTCAGTTTCATCAAGCGAAGTATCCAGTATCACAAGTAGAGCAACACTCTTTCAAGTTCTCACCACGTTTTCCTCTTTTCAGAAACATTGCCGTAGAATCTTGTGGACATACCTCACGCTGTTTCTGCTGCTCGGGATGATTCCACGGTGTAAAGAACAAATCAACATATGCCACTTCTTCCCATTTGCCTTCCCTTTTTACAAAACAACATTAATTGCAAGATGGTACGATATTGCAATGTCTCATGTTCTGGCCATTTGTGCCCACCTTCCAATTGATACGTTGGCCACCAATGATTGCAATATTCAATTAATGGTTTCCGAGTTAGTGGGTCACCGCCCCCGACGTCTTTCCAGTGCTTCAAAATACATCGCAAAGGTGTTCTCTGTGGGATAGGTTTCCTACTCAGTAATGCTCCCGTCTCCCAGTCAACTAGTAGTTGTGATTGTGCGCTATCGCAAATAGTAGTCAGAGGGACTCCAACCCCCGTTAGAGGTCTCACTGGAAATCTGCCACTGGGATCTGTAGCCCCCTGCTAGATATCCCTGGAGACTTCAACCCCCTGTTGAAGACTCCCCTACCCTCGGGTCCCGCTCCACAGGCTTTCGCCTAGCAGAGACTTACCAACCGAGGCACCTCTTGGCCCCGACCCTGCGTGGCTTTCGCCGCGCCTTACGGGCAGGCCTGTGGGACTCAAACCCGCTATCCTATCCTATGTGGGAAACTAACCCCACGTATTATTCTACCTAAGTTTCTTCTTCAAAGAATGCCTTGTTTACCTCAATCCAGGGGATCTTGCTCAGAATTCTCTGGCCCGGGGATCGGAAGCTCTCCCGGAGAATTCCTCGGGGCCGGCTGCAGGTCCCACGATCCCACGGATCCGTCGAGATTCAAAAGCAGGTTCCCACCTGGGGTGCCAAAACTGTTACCGAAAAACGCGTTAAAATCGGAAACGACTCCTCAACACCAATTTAGTATTAAAGAGCAGGCATTCTATATTCACGGCGCCGGATGCACGGGGGATCGCTCCTCCTGGCGTGCGTACCTCACGCACCTTTCCTGTACAATTTGTAGATGAAAATTTTACATACTCATACATAGTCATTATTGTCTTGTCTAGCGATGGGTACAAACTTGCTCGTTCCGTATGTCAATCACTGCGCAGGCTCGGTTGTCCTCTTCCGTTGTTCTCTTCTGAGTAGGTGGTGTTACTTGGGTCGGTGGTGGTCTGTGAGTCGGTGGTCGCGATCTCCCCCTGCCGGAATTACCTTTTAGCTTCTCGGCTCTTACTCTTGGCAGTCTTGGCTAGTTTTCTCAGTCCGCTAAGCGAAACCGCGTTTTTTCATCCTTTTCTGACAGAAGCATGTTGTCTGTTGTTCTGCTGACATTAACGATCGCCTAGGCACTAAAATGCAGATCGACAGGTGCGCTGATTCGTACGCTCCATGTTCCCGTAATGGAACACCGTCTCTGGTTGGTTGATTTCATCGCTTTGGTTACACCTGTTCCTGTTGTTCAGTTTCTTCTTTTTTGGCTTTGTGTGATTCTCTCTGTGATTCTGTTTTTCTCTGCCTCGCTTTTCCCAGCTCCCCGTCCCTCACTTTTAATGCCCGTTATCCTTCACCAGCACACTCTCCCTTGGTTCCCATCCTCGTTTCTGAATTCCTCCTGCTTTGCCACGTATCCCGTGACTTTTTTCTTAATCTCTCTCTGTCTGCCTCAACGCTCCCCCCGTGCTTTTTAATTCGTCTTCTCTGCTCTGTACCCTGCTACTGTTCTTGCCTTTCTGAGTTCTTCTCTGTCCAGCTCCCTTTCCCTATTCATGAATTCCTGTTCTTCCTGCAGCCACCGCTGTTCCCTGTGACCTCCATCTCTCTCTGTCCAGCTCCCTGTCCCTAGGTTTTAATTCCTGCCTCTGCCCGCTGTAGCCTGTCTAGATGTTTCTCTCGGCCTCTCTCTCTGTCCGGCTCCCTCTCTCTGTGTTCTAATTCCACGTTCTCTGTCACGTGGACCCGTGCTATTTGTTTGTCCTCATCTCTCTCTGTCCAGCTCCTTGCTGCGACGTTTTATTTCCTCATTTCCTCCCTCTCTGTCTTTGTAGCCCATTGCTGTTGGTTTTTTTTTTTTTTTTTTTCCACTTGTTTCTTCATGTGTCTCTGTCTGCCTCCCAGTCCCTGATCTTTAATTCCTCCTTCCCTGTAGGCCGCTGTTCCTTTTTTCCATTCTACATTGTGTTCTCTTTGGTCTCGTGTTCTTATTCATTGATTCCCTCCTCGCTGCCCTGTGGCTTGTCCCCATTTTATTGTTGCTTCTCTCTCCCTCTCTCTGGCTTCTTGCCCCTGTTTTTAAAATTCCTCCCTCTCTTCTCTCTTCCCTGTAGGCCGTGTGATCTTTAGCCTTTCTCCATCTCTTTCTGCCCAGCTCTCTGTGTCTATTCATTAATTCTTCCCTCTCTGCCCTGTAGCCTGTAGCTTCTGTCCTTTCTCCATCTTGCTGTCCCTGGCTCCCGCGTGACCCTATGCTAGAATTGTTTCTCTCTTCTCTCCGTACGCATTGCGATTCCTTTTGCTCTCTGTCTCCCTTGGTTTTTTTCTTTTTTTTTTCTGGCTCCCTGTCCCTAATTCTTAATTCTCTGCCTTCTCGTGCCCCATGGTTTGTTCTGTGGGGTTCTCTCGCGGTTCCCTCGCAGTTCCCTCCAGTCCATACTGGGCTATATTGGTCTAGTCCATACTGGGCTATATTGGTCTGTCCCGGCTTCCTCCCACTTCTTTCCCAGTGCCTCACAGTAGGTCCCGGTTCCGTCCATGGGATGAACTGTGAGGGAACTGTGAGGGAACTGTGAGGGAACTGTGAGGGAACTGTGAGGGAACTGTGAGGGAACTGTGAGGGAACTGTGAGGGAACTGTGAGGGAACTGTGAGGGAACTGTGAGGGAACTGTGAGGGAACTGTGAGGGAACTGTGAGGGAACTGTGAGGGAACTGTGACGTGAGGGAACTGTGAGGGAACTGTGAGGGAACTGTGAGGGAACTGTGAGGGAACTGTGAGGGAACTGTGAGGGAACTGTGAGGGAACTGTGAGGGAACTGTGAGGGAACTGTGAGGGAACTGTGAGGGAACTGTGAGGGAACTGTGAGGGAACTGTGAGGGAACTGTGAGGGAACTGTGAGGGAACTGTGAGGGAACTGTGAGGGAACTGTGAGGGAACTGTGAGGGAACTGTGAGGGAACTGTGAGGGAACTGTGAGGGAACTGTGAGGGAACTGTGAGGAGGGGGGCGGCCCCCCGGGCCCCAGCCCCCCCCCCCCCCGCCTGGGGCCAGGGCGCCGCGGCCGCCGGCCCCTTCCTCCTCTGCCCGCTCCCGTCGCAGACGGCTCGGTATGTGTCACGAGCGGCAGCCCCGTTCAGCAGCTCTCGGAGGGCGCGCGGCTGTGCCCGGCCGTGACCGGGGCCCGCAGGGGTTTCCCGCTCGCTCCGAGAAGGCGCTGGCCCCGAGCCGGCGCGTCCCGCCCCGCCCGGCCCTCGGCGCCCTCGCGAGCTGAGCGCGGCCCGGCCAGCAGGGGGCGCTGGCGCTCACCGGCTGGGCGCGGTGGCGGGGCCGGTGGGGGCCGTTCCTTCCGGCCGCCCTTTAAGGGCCGCCCCGCGGGGCTCGGGCTTCCGGTGGCGCGTGCGCGGCGCGTCGGAGCGGGGGCGGGAGCGGTGCGTGTGGAGGCCGAAGGGCCGGTGCGTTGTGGCGGCCGGGTCGCGAGGCGTCCCTGTGCGGTGCCGGGGCCCCTCTGCGGCCCGGCGTGGGAAGCCCGCGGCCGGCGGAGCCTGCTCGGAGCTGGGCGGGGAGCGCCGCGGCGGTCCGGCCGCCGGCAGCCATCCCCTGCGGTGGCCGGCAGCCCCTCGGGACGCCTGGAGGCCTGGCGGTGCCCGAGCCTCGCCTGCGGCAGCCGCCTGAGAGAGCAGCGCGGCCGTGTCCGGGGGCCGGAGAGCGCTGGTGGGTGAGTTCGGGCAGCGGGGGGGCGGGTGTGTGTCTCCGGGCGGGGCCGGGGGGCTCCGTGCCCCGCAGAGGAGCCCCGGTCGGGCATCGTTCGCTTCCGAACAATGCAGGTCTGTCCCTGGTTATTTTCTGTGTACAGTGTTTCGGGCCACCTGAAAGCCTTTGGCCGGGTAGGTTTGGTGCGGGGCGATGGCAGGTGTGGACCCTGAAAGATCTCGGGTGGGGGGCGTGGGAGGTATTTCTTGCCTTAAAACTCTGAGCCCACCTCGTGTGTCATGTCGTGTTATCATGTCGTGAGTCTCGTGACTGTGGCAAATGGCTGAGTCGGGCGTTTTCTGATAACTAACTTCTGAACGTGTGCGTGTGTAGGCACGGGGAGATTTGTGCAGGGTGACGGAGCCCCTTGTGCTTCTGTGCTAATGTCTACCTGTTCTAGACCTCCAGTGTTGGAAAGCCTTTGTTTAGTGCCTAGTTGTGGCTGCGTAACTGCTGTTGCGCCTGCAGCTGTGCTCGCAGGGATGCTGGGTGGCTCCGCATCAAACCGGCCGCCGGGCGGCCGGGTTGTGCCGCAGAGCATGCCGGGAGCTGTAGTCCTTGCGGCTGCCGGGCGGCCGGGTTGTGCCGCAGAGCATGCCGGGAGCTGTATTCCTGGCGCAGTGGCTGCCGGCCCTGTCACGTGGTTCGCCGGGCATGGCGGGAGGCGCGGTCTTCCGGCGCTCGGGTGCCGGGCGGCCGTGGCGCGTACGGTACGCGAGGTGTATTTTTGGGGTTGGCTTCGTGTTGATTACTGGGGGCTTGCGGGTGCGGCCGCTTCCCGAGAAGCGGTGAGTTCCCCGGGAGCTGACAGAAGGGAAGAGGGAAAGGAGGACGACGATGACCTTTTCCCCGTGCCCAGGGCGCAGATGATGGCCGCGTCCCCGGCCCACCGGAGGTCCCGCTCAGCCTCCCCTGGCCCCCCTTGCCCCGTGCGCCTGCCCCCAGCTCCGGCACCTCCCCATAAGCGTGCTGCATAGCCTTAGGCCGCCCCCAGGCCCTGTCGTGAAGGCAGCAAGCCGTCCCTCAAGCGCACTGGATTCCCCCTTGGTGCAGGGGCCCTTAGCAGTAGCGTGGGGAGGGAGCGGTGTGTCCAGAAGCCCCTGCGGAAGGAGAGGCTTTGGCCAGGGTCGATCGACGGTAATGACGGTCGCTGTTTCTTCTTTCCCTCTCCCAGAGACCGTGCTGAGGACGTGGTTGTCTGTCCTTCCCCCGGGGATGCCGTTGCCTGCGGCCGTCTCAGGCTCGCGTGGCTTCTCTCTGCCCGTCCTCGCCGTCCTCGCAGCGCAGGGCCGAAAAGGGATAGACAAAGCCCTTCCCGGCTGCGGACAGGAGCTGCCTCGGCTGAAGCTGGAGACGCCAACGAAAGGTAAAGAAGAAGAAACTGAAGGTGCTCTGGCTGCCAGCTGCCTTCCTGCCGCAGGCAAGAGAGAGCCTGTCCATGCAGGTGGGGGAGGAAGGATCCCCCTTCATAGCCCGCAGCGGGCCAGGCCACTAACGTGCACCGTAGGGTCTGTATGCGTAACCCGGAGTTGGGTACGGGCGTGTAGTGCACGAGCGAGCTAGGCTACGTGCCTAGGAAGCCTCATCTGGTAAGAGCTGTAAGACACCCACGTATTCTCTTCAGGTGGAGGACGGCCTAGAGTCTGGAGCTGCAGAAGAGGCAGGGAGGAGAGGAGGGGAAAGAAGCATCTGAACGGCTAAATTGTGCCAGCAGCGCTGAGAGCGAGAGTCGCGGTGAGTCCTGGGCCACTGGGGCCCCGTTGCCTCTCTTGTACGTCCTGGGCCCTCCCTGTCTCTCCCCCGGCCCCCTCTCTTTCCTTACCTGCTGCAAAATTGACTTTTTTTTTTGCGCCCCCCCCCCCCCCGCACCTTCTTTCTCTGTCTCGCTCTGAGTGTCTCCCTGCCTCCCCGTCTTTTCAGTCCTCCCTCTCTCTGTCCTGTAGCCTGTGGCTCCTTTTTCTTTCTCCGCCTCTCTCTGCCTGGCTCTGGCTCCGTTTTTTTTTTTTTTTTTATTCCTCCTGCTCTGTCCTGTAGCCTGTCGGTGTTTTGTTGTTCTCTGGCTCTCTTGATCTGACTCCCTGTGTTACCGAAAAACGCGTTAAAATCGGAAACGACTCCTCAACACCAATTTAGTATTAAAGAGCAGGCATTCTTTATTCGCGGCGCCGGATGCACGGGGGATCGCTCCTCCTGGCGTGCGTACCTCACGCACCTTTCCCGTACAATTTATAGATGAAAATTTCACATACTCATACATAGTCATTATTGTCTTGTCTAGTGATGGGTACAAACTTGCTCGTTCCCTATGTCAGTCACTGCGCAGGCTCGGTTGTCCTCCCAGTACAGTGCGGGGAACGGGGACGTACAGTGCGGGGAATGGGGACGTACCAGGATCTACTGGGTTGTACTGGGAGGGAACTGGGACGTACTGGGAGGCTCTACAATGTCCTGGGATGTCCTGGGATGTAGTGTGGAGGAACTAGGATGTACAGGCTTGTACTGGGTTGTACCGGGTGGAACTGGCAGGGATTTGGGATGTACCAGGATGTACTGGGATGTACTGGGAGGTAACTGTTATGTACTGGGAAGGAACTGGTAGGGAACTGGGATGTACTGGTATGTACTGGGAGGGAAGTGTTATGTACTGAGGGTAACTGGGACGTACTGGGATGTACTGGGAGGGAACTGGGATGTACTGGGAGGGAACTGGGATGTACTGGGATGTACTGGGAGGGCACTGGAATGTAATGGGATGTACTGGGAGGGAACTGGGGTGTACTGGGAGGCACTACAATGTGCTGGGATGTCCTGGGATGTACCGTGGAGGAAGTAGGGTGTACAGGCTTGTACTGGGTTGTACCGGGTGGAACTACCAGGGATTTGGGATGTACCAGGATCTACTGGGATGTACTGGGATGTACTGGGAGGGAAGTGTTATGTACTGAGGGGAACTGGGACGTACTGGGATGTGCTGGGAGGGAACTGTGAAGTACTGGGATGTACTTAGAGGGAACTGGGATGTACTGGGAGGGAACTGGGATGTACTGGGTGGGAAGTGTTGGGAACTGGGATGTAGTGGGAGGGAACTGGGATGGACTGGGAGGGAGCTGGGATGTAGTGGGACATACTGGGAGGGAACTGGGATGTACTGGGGTGTACTGGGAGGGGACTGTTATGTACCGAGGGGGAACTGGGATGTACTGGGAGTGAACTGTGAAGTACTGGGATGTACTTAGAGGGAAGTGGGAGGGAACTTGGATGTAGTGGGAGGGAACTGGGATTTACTTGGAGGAAAGTGGCATGTACTGGGCTGTACTGGTATGGAACTGGGAGTGAACTGTGTGTGAACTGTGAGGGAACTGGGATGTACTGTGAGGGAACTGGGATGTACTGGGATGTACTGGGATGCACTGGTAGGGATCTGGGATGTACTGGGATGCACTGGTAGGGAACTGGGATGTACTGGGAGGAATCTGGAATGTCCCAGTTGACACCCACTTCCCTCCCAGTGCCTCCCAGTATATCCCAGTTTCCTCCCAGTACATCCCAGTAAATCCCAGTTTGCTCCCAGTACATCCCAGTACATCGCAGTACATTCCAGTTCCCTGCCTGTACATCCCAATACATCCCCGTTCCATGCCCGTACATCCCAGTTTCCTACCAGTTCATCCCCGTACATCCCAATTCCCTCCCGGTTCACTACCACTTCTTTCCCAGTGCCTCCCAATACATCCCAGTTCCGTCCCATTACATCCCAGTACATCCCAGGTCCCTCCCAGTACGTCCCAGTTCCCTCCCAGTACATCCCAGGTCCCTCCCAGTACTGGGAGGGAACTGGGATGTACTGGGAGGCACTACAATGAGCGGGGATGCCCTGGGATGTACTGTGGAGGAACTAGGATGTACAGGCTTGTACTGGGTTGTACCGGGTGCAACTGGCAGGGATATGGAATGTACCAGGATGTACTGGGATGTACTGGGAGGTAACTGTTATGTACTGGGAAGGAACAGGGAGGGAACTGGGATGTACTGTGAGGGAACTGGGACGTACTGTGAGGACACTGGGATGTACTGTTATGTACTGGGAGGGAAGTGTTATGTACTGAAGGGAACTGGGACGTACTGGGATGTACTGGGAGGGAACTGTGAAGTACTGGGATGTACTGGGAGTCAACTGGGAGGGAACTGGTATGTAGTAGGATGTACTGGGTGGGAACTGGGATGTACCAGGATGTACTGGGATGTACTGGGAGGGAACTGGGAGGGAACTGGGATGTACTGGGAGGGAACTGGGATGTACTGGGAGGGAACTGGGATGTACTGGGGACATACTGGCAGGGAACTGGGATGTACTGGGAGGGGATTGGGATGTACTGGGAGGGAACTTGGATGTATTGGGAGGGAAGTGTTATGTACCAAGGGGGAACTGGGACGTACTGGGATGTAGTGGGAGTGAACTGTGAAGTACTGGGATGTACTTAGAGAGAACTGGGATGTACTGGGAGGGAACTTTGAAGTACTGGGATGTACTTAGAGGAAACTGGGAGGCAACTGGGATGTAGTGGGACGTACTGGAATGGAACTGGGAGTGAACTCTGTGTGAACTGGGAGGGAACTGGGATGTACTGTGAGGGTACTGGGATGTACTGGGAGGGACTGGGAGGGATCTGGGATGTACTGGGCTGCACTGGTAGGGAACTGGGATGTACTGGGAGGACACTGGAATGTCCCAGTTGCCACCCACTTCCCTCCCAGTTTCCTCCCAGTATATCCCAGTTTCCTCCCAGTATATCCCAGTTTCCTCCCAGTAAATCCCAGTTTCCTCCCAGTACATCCCAGTAAATCCCAGTTCGCTCCCAGTACAACCCAATACATCGCCGTACATTCCAGTTCCGTTCCTGTCCATCCCAATACATCCCCGTTCCATGCCAGTACATCCCAGTTCCCTACCAGTTCATCCCCGTACATCCCAATTCCCTCCCGGTTCACTACCACTTCTTTCCCAGTGCCTCCCAATACATCCCAGATCCGTCCCATTACATCCCAGTACATCCCAGTTCCCTCCCAGTACATCCCAGATACCTCCCAGTACTGGGAGGGAACTGGGATGTACTGGGAGGCACTACAATGTGCGGGGATGCCCTGGGATGTACTGTGGAGGAACTAGGATGTACAGGCTTGTACTGGGTTGTACCGGGTGGAACTGGCAGGGATTTGAAATGTCCTAGTATCTACTAGGATGTACTGGGATGTACTGGGAGGTAACTGTTGTGTACTGGGAGTGAACTGGGAGGGAACTGTGAAGTACTGGGATGTACTTAGAGGGAACTGGGATGTACTGGGAGGGAACTGGGATGTACTGGGAGGCACTACAATGTGCGGGGATGCCCTGGGATGTACTGTGGAGGAACTAGGATGTACAGGCTTGTACTGGGTTGTACCGGGTGGAACTAGCAGGGATTTGAAATGTCCTAGGATCTACTGGGATGTACTGGGATGTACTGGGAGGTAACTGTTGTGTACTGGGAGTGAACTGGGAGGGAACTGGGATGTACTTGGAGGGAAATGGGAGAGAACTGAGATGTACTGGAGGGAACTGGAATGGAATAAGAGGCAACTAGGACGCACTGGTCGGAAACAGGGACGGAACTGGGATGTACTGGGACGTACTGGGAGGGAACTGGGACGTACTGGGAGGGAACTGTTGTTTACTGGGAGGGAACTGGGAGGGAACTGGTATGTAGTAGGATGTACTGGGAGGGAACTGGGATGTACTGGGACGGACTGGGATGCACTGGTAGGGAACTGGGATGTACTGGGAGGAAACTGGAATGTCCCAGTTGACACCCACTTTCCTCCCAGTTTCCTCCCAGTATATCCCAGTTTCCTCCCAGTACATCCCAGTAAATCCCAGTTTGCTCCCAGTACATCGCAGTACATTCCAGTTCCGTTCCTGTACATCCCAATACATCCCCGTTCCATGCCAGTACATCCCAGTTCCCTACCAGTTCATCCCCGTACATCCCAATTCCCTCCCGGTTCACTACCACTTCTTTCCCAGTGCCTCCCAATACATCCCAGTTCCGTCCCATTACATCCCAGTACGTCCCAGTTCCCTCCCAGTACGTCCCAGTTCCCTCCCAGTACGTCCCAGTTCCCTCCCAGTACTGGGAGGGAACTGGGATGTACTGGGAGGCACTACAATGTGCGGGGATGCCCTGGGATGTACCGTGGAGGAACTAGGATGTACAGGCTTGTACTGGGTTGTACCGGGTGGAACTGGCAGGGATTTGGGATGTACCAGGATCTACTGGGATGTACTGGGATGTACTGGGAGGTAACTGTTGTGTACTGGGAGTGAACTGGGAGGGACCTGGGATGTACTGGAAGGCACTACAATGTGCGGGGATGCACAGGGATGTACCGTGGAGGAACTAGGATGTACAGGCTTGTACTCGGTTGTACCGGGTGGAACTGGCAGGGATTTGAAATGTCCTAGTATCTACTCGGATGTACTGGGATGTACTGGGAGGTAACTGTTGTGTACTGGGAGTGAACTGGGAGGGAACTGTGAAGTACTGGGATGTACTTAGAGGGAACTGGGATGTACTGGGAGGGAACTGGGATGTACTGGGTGGAAAGTGTTGGGAATTGGGATTTACTGGGAGGGAACTGGGATGGACTGGGAGGGAACTGGGATGTAGTGGGACATACTGGGAGGGAACTGGGATGTACTGGGGTGTACTGGGAGGGAATTGTTATGTACCGAGGGGGAACTGGGATGTACTGGGAGTGAACTGTGAAGTACTGGGATGTACTTAGAGGGAAGTGGGAGGGAACTTGGATGTAGTGGGAGGGAACTGGGGTTTACTTGGAGGAAAGTGGCATGTACTGGGATGTACTGGAATGGAACTGGGAGTGAACTGTGTGTGAACTGTGAGGGAACTGGGATGTACTGTGAGGGAACTGGGATGTACTGGGACGTACTGAGACAGACTGGGAGGGATCTCGGATGTACTGGGAGGGATCTGGGATGTACTGGGAGGCACTACAATGTGCGGGGATGCCCTGGGATGTACTGTGGAGGAACTAGGATGTACAGGCTTGTACTGGGTTGTACCGGGTGAACTGGCAGGGATTTGGGATGTACCAGGATCTACTGGGATGTACTGGGAGGTAACTGTTATGTACTGGGAAGGAACAGGGAGGGAACTGGGATGTACTGTGAGGGAACTGGGACGTACTGTGTGCACTGGGATGTACTGGTATGTACTGGGAGGGAAGTGTTATGTACTGAGGGGAACTGGGACGTACTGGGATGTACTGGGAGGGAATTGTGAATTACTGGGATGTACTGGGAGTGAACTGGGAGGGAACTGGTATGTAGTAGGATGTACTGGGTGGGAACTGGGATGTACCAGGATGTACTGGGAGGGAACTGGGATTTACTGGGAGGGAACTGGTATGTACTGGGATGTAGTGGGAGGGAACTGGGAGGGAACTGGGATGTACTGGGAGGGAACTGGTATGTACTGGGAGGGAACTGGGATGTACTGGGACATACTGGCAGGGAACTGGGATGTACTGGGAGGGGATTGGGACAGACTGGGAGGGAACTGGGATGTACTGGGCTGCACTGGTAGGGAACTGGGATGTACTGGGAGGAAACTGGAATGTCCCAGTTGACACCCACTTCCCTCCCAGTGCCTCCCAGTATATCCCAGTTTCCTCCCAGTACATCCCAGTAAATCCCAGTTCGCTCCCAGTACATGCCAATACATCGCCGTACATTCCAGTTCCGTTCCTGTACATCCCAATACATCCCCGTTCCATGCCAGTACATCCCAGTTTCCTACCAGTTCATCCCCGTACATCCCAATTCCCTCCCGGTTCACTACCACTTCTTTCCCAGTGCCTCCCAATACATCCCAGTTCCGTCCCATTACATCCCAGTACATCCCAGTTCCCTCCCAGTACGTCCCAGTTCCCTCCCAGTACATCCCAGTTCCCTCCCAGTACTGGGAGGGACCTGGGATGTACTGGGAGGCACTACAATGTGCGGGGATGCCCTGGGATGTACTGTGGAGGAACTAGGATGTACAGGCTTGTACTGGGTTGTACCGGGTGGAACTGGCAGGGATTTGGGATGTACCAGGATCTACTGGGATGTACTGGGAGGTAACTGTTATGTACTGGGAGTGAACTGGGAGGGAACTGGGATGTACTGTGAGGGAACTGGGACGTACTGTGAGGACACTGGGATGTACTGTTATGTACTCGGTGGGAAGTGTTATGTACTGAGGGGAACTGGGACGTACTGGGATGTACTGGGAGGGAACTGTGAAGTACTGGGATGTACTGGGAGTGAACTGGGAGGGAACTGGTATGTACCAGGATGTACTGGGTGGGAACTGGGATGTACCAGGATGTACTGGGAGGGAACTGGGAGGAAACTGGTATGTACTGGGAGGGAACTGGTATGTACTGGGAGGGAACTGGGATGTACTGGGACATACTGGCAGGGAACTGGGATGTACTGGGAGGGGATTGGGACGGACTGGGAGGGAACTGGGATGTACTGGGCTGCACTGGTAGGGAACTGGGATGTACTGGGAGGAAACTGGAATGTCCCAGTTGACACCCACTTCCCTCCCAATGCCTCCCAGTATATCCCAGTTTCCTCCCAGTATATCCCAGTTTCCTCCCAGTATATCCCAGTTTCCTCCCAGTACATCCCAGTAAATCCCAGCTCGCTGCCAGTACATGCCAATACATCGCTGTACATTCCAGTTCTGTTCCTGTACATCCCAATACATCCCCGTTCCATGCCAGTACATCCCAGTTTCCTACCAGTTCATCCCCGTACATCCCAATTCCCTCCCGGTTCACTACCACTTCTTTCCCAGTGCCTCCCAATACATCCCAGTTCCGTCCCATTACATCCCAGTACATCCCAGTTCCCTCCCAGTACGTCCCAGTTCCCTCCCAGTACGTCCCAGTTCCCTCCCAGTACGTCCCAGTTCCCTCCCAGTACGTCCCAGTTCCCTCCCAGTACATCCCAGGTCCCTCCCAGTACTGGGAGGGAACTGGGATGTACTGGGAGGCACTACAATGTGCGGGGATGCCCTGGGATGTACTGTGGAGGAACTAGGATGTACAGGCTTGTACTGGGTTGTACCGGGTGGATCTGGCAGGGATTTGAAATGTCCTAGGATCTACTAGCATGTACTGGGAGGTAACTGTTATGTACTGGGAGTGAACTGGGAGGGAACTGGGATGTACTGGGAGGGAACTGGGACGTACTGTGAGGAACTGGGATGTACTGGTATGTACTGGGAGGGAAGTGTTATGTACTGAGGGGGACTGGGACGTACTGGGATGTACTGGGAGGGAACTGTGAAGTACTGGGATGTACTGGGAGTGAACTGGGAGGGAACTGGTATGTAGTAGGATGTACTGGGTGGGAACTGGGATGTACCAGGATGTACTGGGATGTACTGGGAGGGAACTGGTATGTACTGGGAGGGAACTGGGATGTACTGGGATGTAGTGGGAGGGAACTGGGAGGAAACTGGGATGTACTGGGAGGGAACTGGTATGTACTGGGAGGGAACTGGGATGTACTGGGACATACTGGCAGGGAACTGGGATGTACTGGGAGGGGATTGGGACGGACTGGGAGGGAACTGGGATGTACTGGGCTGCACTGGTAGGGAACTGGGATGTACTGGGAGGAAACTGGAATGTCCCAGTTGACACCCACTTCCCTCCCAATGCCTCCCAGTATATCCCAGTTTCCTCCCAGTATATCCCAGTTTCCTCCCAGTATATCCCAGTTTCCTCCCAGTACATCCCAGTAAATCCCAGCTCGCTGCCAGTACATGCCAATACATTGCTGTACATTCCAGTTCTGTTCCTGTACATCCCAATACATCCCCGTTCCATGCCAGTACATCCCAGTTTCCTACCAGTTCATCCCCGTACATCCCAGTTCCCTCCCGGTTCACTACCACTTCTTTCCCAGTGCCTCCCAATACATCCCAGTTCCGTCCCATTACATCCCAGTACGTCCCAGTTCCCTCCCAGTACATCCCAGGTCCCTCCCAGTACTGGGAGGGAACTGGGAGGTACTGGGAGGCACTACAATGTGCGGGGATGCCCTGGGATGTACCGTGGAGGAACTAGGATGTACAGGCTTGTACTCGGTTGTACCGGGTGGAACTGGCAGGGATTTGGGATGTACCAGGATCTACTGGGATGTACTGGGATGTACTGGGAGGTAACTGTTGTGTACTGGGAGTGAACTGGGAGAGAAGTGGGATGTACTGGGAGGGAACTGGGATGTACTGTGAGGACACTGGGATGTACTGGTATGTACTGAGAGGGAAGTGTTATGTACTGAGGGGAACTGGGACGTACTGGGACGTGCTGGGAGGGAACTATGAAGTATTGGGATGTACTTAGAGGGAACTGGGATGTACTGGGAGGGAACTGGGAGTGAACTGGGAGGGAACTGTGAAGTACTGGGATGTACTGGGAGGGAACTGGGATGTACTGGGAGGGAACTGAGATGTACTGGGTGGAAAGTGTTGGGAATTGGGATTTACTGGGAGGGAACTGGGATGGACTGGGAGGGAACTGGGATGTAGTGGGACATACTGGGAGGGAACTGGGATGTACTGGGGTGTACTGGGAGGGAACTGTTATGTACCGAGGGGGAACTGGGATGTACTGGGAGTGAACTGTGAAGTACTGGGATGTACTTAGAGGGAAGTGGGAGGGAACTTGGATGTAGTGGGAGGGAACTGGGGTTTACTTGGAGGAAAGTGGCATGTACTGGGATGTACTGGAATGGAACTGGGAGTGAACTGTGTGTGAACTGTGAGGGAACTGGGATGTACTGTGAGGGAACTGGGATGTACTGGGATGTACTGGGACGGACTGGGAGGGAACTGGGATGTACTGGGAGGGATCTGGGATGTACTGGGCTGCACTGGTAGGGAACTGGGATGTACTGGGAGGAAACTGGAATGTCCCAGTTGACACCCACTTCCCTCCCAGTGCCTCCCAGTATATCCCAGTTTCCTCCCAGTACATCCCAGTAAATCCCAGCTCGCTGCCAGTACATCCCAGTACATCGCAGTACATTCCAGTTCCGTTCCTGTACATCCCAATACATCCCCGTTCCATGCCAGTACATCCCAGTTCCCTACCAGTTCATCCCCGTACATCCCAATTCCCTCCCGGTTCACTACCACTTCTTTCCCAGTTCCGTCCCATTACATCCCAGTTCCGTCCCATTACATCCCAGTTCCGTCCCATTACATCCCAGTTCCGTCCCATTACATCCCAGTTCCGTCCCAGTTCCCTCCCAGTACATCCCAGTTCCCTCCCAGTACTGGGAGGGACCTGGGATGTACTGGGAGGCACTACAATGTGCGGGGATGCCCTGGGATGTACTGTGGAGGAACTAGGATGTACAGGCTTGTACTGGGTTGTACCGGGTGGAACTGGCAGGGATTTGAAATGTCCTAGGATCTACTAGGATGTACTGGGAGGTAACTGTTATGTACTGGGAGTGAACTGGGAGGGAACTGGGATGTACTGGGAGGGAACTGGGACGTACCGTGAGGACACTGGGATGTACTGGTATGTACTGGGAGGGAAGTGTTATGTACTGAGGGGAACTGGGACGTACTGGGATGTACTGGGAGGGAACTGTGAAGTACTGGGATGTACTGGGAGTGAACTGGGAGGGAACTGGTATGTAGTAGGATGTACTGGGTGGGAACTGGGATGTACCAGGATGTACTGGGATGTACTGGGAGGGAACTGGTATGTACTGGGAGGGAACTGGGATGTACTGGGATGTAGTGGGAGGGAACTGGTAGGGAACTGGGATGTACTGGGAGGGAACTGGTATGTACTGGCAGGGAACTGGGATGTACTTGGAGGGGATTGGGACGGACTGGGAGGGAACTGGGATGTACTGGGCTGCACTGGTAGGGAACTGGGATGTACTGGGAGGAAACTGGAATGTCCCAGTTGACACCCACTTCCCTCCCAATGCCTCCCAGTACGTCCCAGTTCCCTCCCAGTACATCCCAGTTCCCTCCCAGTACTGGGAGGGAACTGGGATGTACTGGGAGGCACTACAATGTGCGGGGATGCCCTGGGATGTACTGTGGAGGAACTAGGATGTACAGGCTTGTACTGGGTTGTACCGGGTGGAACTGGCAGGGATTTGCGATGTACCAGGATGTACTGGGATGTACTGGGATGTACTGGGAGGTAACTGTTATGTACTGGGAGTGAACTGTGAGGGAACTGGGACGTACTGGTAGGGAACTGGGATGTACTGTGAGGGAACTGGGACGTAGTGTGAGGACACTGGGATGTACTGGTATGTACTGGGAGGGAAGTGTTATGTACTGAGGGGAACTGGTGCGTACTGGGATGTACTGGGATGGAACTGTGAAGTACTGGGATGTACTGGGAGTGAACTGGGAGGGAACTGGTATGTAGTAGGATGTACTGGGTGGGAACTGGGATGTACCAGGATGTACTGGGATGTACTGGGAGGGAACTGGTATGTAGTGGGAGGGAACTGGGATGTAGTGGGAGGGAACTGGGAGGGAACTGGGATGTACTGGGAGGGAACTGGGATGTACTGGGAGGGAACTTGGATGTACTGGGAGGGAACTGGTATGTACTGGGAGGGAATTAGGATGTACCGGGACATACTGGCAGGGAACTGGGATGTACTGGGAGGGGATTGGGATGTACTGGGAGGGAACTTGGATGTATTGGGAGGGAAGTGTTATGTACCAAGGGGGAACTGGGACGTACTGGGATGTAGTGGGAGTGAACTGTGAAGTACTGGGATGTACTGTGAGGGAACTGGGATGTACTGGGAGGGAACTTTAAAGTACTGGGATGTACTTAGAGGAAACTGGGAGGCAACTGGCATGTACTGGGATGTACTGGAATGGAACTGGGAGTGAACTGTGTGTGAACTGGGAGGGAACTGGGATGTACTGTGAGGGAACTGGGATGTACTGGGATGTACTGGGAGGGACTGGGAGGGATCTGGGATGTACTGGGCTGCACTGGTAGGGAACTGGGATGTACTGGGAGGAAACTGGAATGTCCCAGTTGACACCCACTTCCCTCCCAGTTTCCTCCCAGTATATCCCAGTTTCCTCCCAGTATATCCCAGTTTCCTCCCAGTACATCCCAGTAAATCCCAGTTCGCTCCCAGTACATCCCAATACATCGCCGTACATTCCAGTTCTGTTCCTGTCCATCCCAATACATCCCCGTTCCATGCCAGTACATCCCAGTTTCCTACCAGTTCATCCCCGTACATCCCAATTCCCTCCCGGTTCACTACCACTTCTTTCCCAGTGCCTCCCAATACATCCCAGTTCCGTCCCATTACATCCCAGTACATCCCAGTTCCCTCCCAGTACATCCCAGTTCCCTCCCAGTACTGTGAGGGAACTGGGACGTACTGTGAGGACACTGGGATGTACTGGTATGTACTGGGAGGGAAGTGTTATGTACTGAGGGGAACTGGGACGTACTGGGATGTACTGGGAGGGTACTGTGAAGTACTGGGATGTACTGGGAGTGAACTGGGAGGGAACTGGTATGTAGTAGGATGTACTGGGTGGGAACTGGGATGTACTGGGAGGGAACTGGGATGTACTGGGAGGGAACTGGTATGTACTGGGAGGGAACTGGGATGTACTGGGATGTAGTGGGTGGGAAGTGGGAGGAAACTGGTATGTACTGGGAGGGAACTGGGATGTACTGGGACATACTGGCAGGGAACTGGGATGTACTGGGAGGGGATTGGGACGGACTGGGAGGGAACTGGGATGTACTGGGCTGCACTGGTAGGGAACTGGGATGTACTGGGAGGAAACTGGAATGTCCCAGTTGACACCCACTTCCCTCCCAATGCCTCCCAGTATATCCCAGTTTCCTCCCAGTATATCCCAGTTTCCTCCCAGTACATCCCAGTAAATCCCAGCTCGCTGCCAGTACATGCCAATACATCGCTGTACATTCCAGTTCTGTTCCTGTACATCCCAATACATCCCCGTTCCATGCCAGTACATCCCAGTTCCCTACCAGTTCATCCCCGTACATCCCAATTCCCTCCCGGTTCACTACCACTTCTTTCCCAGTTCCGTCCCATTACATCCCAGTTCCGTCCCATTACATCCCAGTTCCGTCCCATTACATCCCAGTACGTCCCAGGTCCCTCCCAGTACATCCCAGGTCCCTCCCAGTACTGGGAGGGAACTGGGATGTACTGGGAGGCACTACAATGTGCGGGGATGCCCTGGGATGTACTGTGGAGGAACTAGGATGTACAGGCTTGTACTGGGTTGTACCGGGTGGAACTGGCAGGGATTTGGGATGTACCAGGATCTACTGGGATGTACTGGGATGTACTGGGAGGTAACTGTTATGTACTGGGAGTGAACAGGGAGGGAACTGGGACGTACTGGTAGGGAACTGGGATGTACTGTGAGGGAACTGGGACGTAGTGTGAGGACACTGGGATGTACTGGTATGTACTGGGAGGGAAGTGTTATGTACTGAGGGGAACTGGTGCGTACTGGGATGTACTGGGATGGAACTGTGAAGTACTGGGATGTACTGGGAGTGAACTGGGAGGGAACTGGTATGTAGTAGGATGTACTGGGTGGGAACTGGGATGTACCAGGATGTACTGGGATGTACTGGGAGGGAACTGGTATGTAGTGGGAGGGAACTGGGATGTAGTGGGTGGGAACTGGGAGGGAACTGGTATGTACTGGGAGGGAACTGGGATGTACTGGGACATACTGGCAGGGAACTGGGATGTACTGGGAGGGGATTGGGATGTACTGGGAGGGAACTTGGATGTATTGGGAGGGAAGTGTTATGTACCAAGGGGGAACTGGGACGTACTGGGATGTAGTGGGAGTGAACTGTGAAGTACTGGGATGTACTGTGAGGGAACTGGGATGTACTGGGAGGGAACTTTAAAGTACTGGGATGTACTTAGAGGAAACTGGGAGGCAACTGGCATGTACTGGGATGTACTGGAATGGAACTGAGAGTGAACTGTGTGTGAACTGGGAGGGAACTGGGATGTACTGTGAGGGAACTGGGATGTACTGGGATGTACTGGGCTGCACTGGTAGGGAACTGGGATGTACTGGGAGGAAACTGGAATGTCCCAGTTGACACCCACTTCCCTCCCAGTTTCCTCCCAGTATATCCCAGTTTCATCCCAGTATATCCCAGTTTCCTCCCAGTACATCCCAGTAAATCCCAGTTCGCTCCCAGTACATCCCAATACATCGCCGTACATTCCAGTTCCGTTCCTGTCCATCCCAATACATCCCCGTTCCATGCCAGTACAACCCAGTTTCCTACCAGTTCATCCCCGTACATCCCAATTCCCTCCCGGTTCACTACCACTTCTTTCCCAGTGCCTCCCAATACATCCCAGTTCCGTCCCATTACATCCCAGTACATCCCAGTTCCCTCCCAGTACATCCCAGTTCCCTCCCAGTACATCCCAGTTCCCTCCCAGTACTGTGAGGGAACTGGGACGTACTGTGAGGACACTGGGATGTACTGGTATGTACTGGGAGGGAAGTGTTATGTACTGAGGGGAACTGGGACGTACTGGGATGTACTGGGAGGGAACTGGGAGGGAACTGGTATGTAGTAGGATGTACTGGGTGGGAACTGGGATGTACCGGGAGGGAACTGGGATGTACCGGGAGGGAACTGGGATGTACTGGGAGGGAACTGGTATGTACTGGGAGGGAACTGGGATGTACTGGGATGTAGTGGGAGGGAACTGGGAGGAAACTGGTATATACTGGGAGGGAACTGGTATGTACTGGGAGGGAACTGGGATGTACTGGGACATACTGGCAGGGAACTGGGATGTACTGGGAGGGGATTGGGACGGACTGGGAGGGAACTGGGATGTACTGGGCTGCACTGGTAGGGAACTGGGATGTACTGGGAGGAAACTGGAATGTCCCAGTTGACACCCACTTCCCTCCCAATGCCTCCCAGTATATCCCAGTTTCCTCCCAGTACATCCCAGTTTCCTCCCAGTACATCCCAGTAAATCCCAGCTCGCTGCCAGTACATGCCAATACATTGCTGTACATTCCAGTTCTGTTCCTGTACATCCCAATACATCCCCGTTCCATGCCAGTACATCCCAGTTTCCTACCAGTTCATCCCCGTACATCCCAATTCCCTCCCGGTTCACTACCACTTCTTTCCCAGTGCCTCCCAATACATCCCAGTTCCGTCCCATTACATCCCAGTACATCCCAGTTCCCTCCCAGTACGTCCCAGTTCCCTCCCAGTACATCCCAGGTCCCTCCCAGTACTGGGAGGGAACTGGGATGTACTACAATGTGCGGGGATGCCCTGGGATGTACCGTGGAGGAACTAGGATGTACAGGCTTGTACTGGGTTGTACCGGGTGGAACTGGCAGGGATTTGAAATGTCCTAGGATCTACTAGGATGTACTGGGAGGTAACTGTTATGTACTGGGAGTGAACTGGTAGGGAACTGGGATGTACTGGGAGGGAACTGGGACGTACCGTGAGGACACTGGGATGTACTGGTATGTACTGGGAGGGAAGTGTTATGTACTGAGGGGAACTGGGACGTACTGGGATGTACTGGGAGGGAACTGTGAAGTACTGGGATGTACTGGGAGTGAACTGGGAGGGAACTGGTATGTAGTAGGATGTACTGGGTGGGAACTGGGATGTACCAAGATGTACTGGGATGTACTGGGAGGCAACTGGTATGTACTGGGAGGGAACTGGGATGTAGTGGGAGGGAACTGGGAGGGAACTGGGATGTACTGGGAGGGAACTGGTATGTACTGGGAGGGAACTGGGATGTACTGGGACATACTGGCAGGGAACTGGGATGTACTGGGAGGGGATTGGGACGGACTGGGAGGGAACTGGGATGTACTGGGCTGCACTGGTAGGGAACTGGGATGTACTGGGAGGAAACTGGAATGTCCCAGTTGACACCCACTTCCCTCCCAATGCCTCCCAGTATATCCCAGTTTCCTCCCAGTATATCCCAGTTTCCTCCCAGTACATCCCAGTAAATCCCAGCTCGCTGCCAGTACATGCCAATACATCGCTGTACATTCCAGTTCTGTTCCTGTACATCCCAATACATCCCCGTTCCATGCCAGTACATCCCAGTTCCCTACCAGTTCATCCCCGTACATCCCAATTCCCTCCCGGTTCACTACCACTTCTTTCCCAGTTCCGTCCCATTACATCCCAGTTCCGTCCCATTACATCCCAGTTCCGTCCCAGTTCCCTCCCAGTACATCCCAGTTCCCTCCCAGTACATCCCAGTTCCCTCCCAGTACATCCCAGTTCCCTCCCAGTACTGGGAGGGAGCTGGGATGTACTGGGAGGCACTACAATGTGCGGGGATGCCCTGGGATGTACTGTGGAGGAACTAGGATGTACAGGCTTGTACTGGGTTGTACCGGGTGGAACTGGCAGGGATTTGGGATGTACCAGGATCTACTGGGATGTACTGGGATGTACTGGGAGGTAACTGTTATGTACTGGGAGTGAACAGGGAGGGAACTGGGACGTACTGGTAGGGAACTGGGATGTACTGTGAGGGAACTGGGACGTACTGTGAGGACACTGGGATGTACTGGTATGTACTGGGAGGGAAGTGTTATGTACTGAGGGGAACTGGGACGTACTGGGATGTACTGGGAGGGAACTGTGAAGTACTGGGATGTACTGGGAGTGAACTGGGAGGGAACTGGTATGTAGTAGGATGTACTGGGTGGGAACTGGGATGTACTGGGAGGGGATTGGGACGGACTGGGAGGGAACTGGGATGTACTGGGCTGCACTGGTAGGGAACTGGGATGTACTGAGAGGAAACTGGAATGTCCCAGTTGACACCCACTTCCCTCCCAATGCCTCCCAGTATATCCCAGTTTCCTCCCAGTATATCCCAGTTTCCTCCCAGTACATCCCAGTAAGTCCCAGCTCGCTGCCAGTACATGCCAATACATCGCTGTACATTCCAGTTCTGTTCCTGTACATCCCAATACATCCCCGTTCCATGCCAGTACATCCCAGTTTCCTACCAGTTCATCCCAGTACATCCCAATTCCCTCCCGGTTCACTACCACTTCTTTCCCAGTGCCTCCCAATACATCCCAGTTCCGTCCCATTACATCCCAGTACATCCCAGTTCCCTCCCAGTACGTCCCAGTTCCCTCCCAGTACATCCCAGGTCCCTCCCAGTACTGGGAGGGAACTTGGATGTACTGGGAGGCACTACAATGTGCGGGGATGCCCTGGGATGTACTGTGGAGGAACTAGGATGTACAGGCTTGTACTGGGTTGTACCGGGTGGAACTGGCAGGGATTTGGGATGTACCAGGATCTACTGGGATGTACTGGGAGGTAACTGTTATGTACTGGGAAGGAACAGGGAGGGAACTGGGATGTACTGGTAGGGAACTGGGATGTACTGTGAGGGAACTGGGACGTAGTGTGAGGACACTGGGATGTACTGGTATGTACTGGGAGGGAAGTGTTATGTACTGAGGGGAACTGGGACGTACTGGGATGTACTGGGAGGGAACTGTGAAGTACTGGGATGTACTGGGAGTGAACTGGGAGGGATCTGGTATGTAGTAGGATGTACTGGGTGGGAACTGGGATGTACCAGGATGTACTGGGATGGACTGGGAGGGAACTGGGATGTAGTGGGAGGGAACTGGGATGTACTGGGACATACTGGCAGGGAACTGGGATGTACTGGGAGGGGATTGGGACGGACTGGGAGGGAACTGGGATGTACTGGGCTGCACTGGTAGGGAACTGGGATGTACTGGGAGGAAACTGGAATGTCCCAGTTGACACCCACTTCCCTCCCAATGCCTCCCAGTATATCCCAGTTCCTCTCAGTATATCCCAGTTTCCTCCCAGTACATCCCAGTAAATCCCAGTTCGCTCCCAGTACGTCCCAGTTCCCTCCCAGTACATCCCAGGTCCCTCCCAGTTGGGAGGGAACTGGGATGTACTGGGAGGCACTACAATGTGCGGGGATGCCCTGGGATGTACTGTGGAGGAACTAGGATGTACAGGCTTGTACTGGGTTGTACCGGGTGGAACTGGCAGGGATTTGGGATGTGCCAGGATCTACTGGGATGTACTGGGAGGTAACTGTTATGTACTGGGAGTGAACAGGGAGGGAACTGGGACGTACTGGTAGGGAACTGGGATGTACTGTGAGGGAACTGGGACGTAGTGTGAGGACACTGGGATGTACTGTTATGTACTGGGAGGGAAGTGTTATGTACTGAGGGGAACTGGGACGTACTGGGATGTACTGGGATGGAACTGTGAAGTACTGGGATGTACTGGGAGTGAACTGGGAGGGAACTGGTATGTAGTAGGATGTACTGGGTGGGAACTGGGATGTACCAGGATGTACTGGGATGTACTGGGAGGGAACTGGTATGTACTGGGAGGGAACTGGGATGTAGTGGGAGGGAACTGGGAGGGAACTGGTATGTACTGGGAGGGAACTGGTATGTACTGGGAGGGAACTGGGATGTACTGGGACATACTGGCAGGGAACTGGGATGTACTGGGAGGGGATTGGGATGTACTGGGAGGGAACTTGGATGTATTGGGAGGGAAGTGTTATGTACCAAGGGGGAACTGGGACGTACTGGGATGTAGTGGGAGTGAACTGTGAAGTACTGGGATGTACTGTGAGGGAACTGGGATGTACTGGGAGGGAACTTTAAAGTACTGGGATGTACTTAGAGGAAACTGGGAGGCAACTGGCATGTACTGGGATGTACTGGAATGGAACTGGAAGTGAACTGTGTGTGAACTGGGAGGGAACTGGGATGTACTGTGAGGGAACTGGGATGTACTGGGATGTACTGGGAGGGACTGGGAGGGATCTGGGATGTACTGGGCTGCACTGGTAGGGAACTGGGATGTACTGGGAGGAAACTGGAATGTCCCAGTTGACACCCACTTCCCTCCCAATGCCTCCCAGTATATCCCAGTTTCCTCCCAGTATATCCCAGTTTCCTCCCAGTACATCCCAGTAAGTCCCAGCTCGCTGCCAGTACATGCCAATACATCGCTGTACATTCTAGTTCTGTTCCTGTACATCCCAATACATCCCCGTTCCATGCCAGTACATCCCAGTTTCCTACCAGTTCATTCCAGTACATCCCAATTCCCTCCCGGTTCACTACCACTTCTTTCCCAGTGCCTCCCAATACATCCCAGTTCCGTCCCATTACATCCCAGTACATCCCAGTTCCCTCCCAGTACGTCCCAGTTCCCTCCCAGTACATCCCAGGTCCCTCCCAGTACTGGGAGGGAACTTGGATGTACTGGGAGGCACTACAATGTGCGGGGATGCCCTGGGATGTACTGTGGAGGAACTAGGATGTACAGGCTTGTACTGGGTTGTACCGGGTGGAACTGGCAGGGATTTGGGATGTACCAGGATCTACTGGGATGTACTGGGAGGTAACTGTTATGTACTGGGAAGGAACAGGGAGGGAACTGGGATGTACTGGTAGGGAACTGGGATGTACTGGGAGGGAACTGGGACGTACTGTGAGGACACTGGGATGTACTGGTATGTACTGGGAGGGAAGTGTTATGTACTGAGGGGAACTGGGACGTACTGGGATGTACTGGGAGGGAACTGTGAAGTACTGGGATGTACTGGGAGTGAACTGGGAGGGATCTGGTATGTAGTAGGATGTACTGGGTGGGAACTGGGATGTACCAGGATGTACTGGGATGTACTGGGAGGGAACTGGTATGTACTGGGAGGGAACTGGGATGTACTGGGACATACTGGCAGGGAACTGGGATGTACTGGGAGGGGATTGGGACGGACTGGGAGGGAACTGGGATGTACTGGGCTGCACTGGTAGGGAACTGGGATGTACTGGGAGGAAACTGGAATGTCCCAGTTGACACCCACTTCCCTCCCAATGCCTCCCAGTATATCCCAGTTTCCTCTCAGTATATCCCAGTTTCCTCCCAGTACATCCCAGTAAATCCCAGTTCGCTCCCAGTACGTCCCAGTTCCCTCCCAGTACATCCCAGGTCCCTCCCAGTTGGGAGGGAACTGGGATGTACTGGGAGGCACTACAATGTGCGGGGATGCCCTGGGATGTACTGTGGAGGAACTAGGATGTACAGGCTTGTACTGGGTTGTACCGGGTGGAACTGGCAGGGATTTGGGATGTGCCAGGATCTACTGGGATGTACTGGGAGGTAACTGTTATGTACTGGGAGTGAACTGGGAGGGAACTGGGACGTACTGGTAGGGAACTGGGATGTACTGTGAGGGAACTGGGACGTAGTGTGAGGACACTGGGATGTACTGTTATGTACTGGGAGGGAAGTGTTATGTACTGAGGGGAACTGGTGCGTACTGGGATGTACTGGGATGGAACTGTGAAGTACTGGGATGTACTGGGAGTGAACTGGGAGGGAACTGGTATGTAGTAGGATGTACTGGGTGGGAACTGGGATGTACCAGGATGTACTGGGATGTACTGGGAGGGAACTGGTATGTACTGGGAGGGAACTGGGATGTAGTGGGAGGGAACTGGGATGTACTGGGAGGCACTACAATGTGCGGGGATGCCCTGGGATGTACCGTGGAGGAACTAGGATGTACAGGCTTGTACTGGGTTGTACCGGGTGGAACTGGCAGGGATTTGAAATGTCCTAGGATCTACTAGGATGTACTGGGATGTACTGGGAGGTAACTGTTGTGTACTGGGAGTGAACCGGGAGAGAACTGGGATGTACTGGGAGGGAACTGGGATGTACTGTGAGGACACTGGGATGTACTGGTATGTACTGGGAGGGAAGTGTTATGTACTGAGGGGAACTGGGACGTACTGGGACGTGCTGGGAGGGGACTATGAAGTATTGGGATGTACTTAGAGGGAACTGGGATGTACTGGGAGGGAACTGGGAGGGAACTGGGAGGGAACTGTGAAGTACTGGGATGTACAGGGAGGGAACTGGTACGTACTGGGAGGGAACTGGGATGTACTGGGTGGAAAGTGTTGGGAATTGGGATTTACTGGGAGGGAACTGGGATGGACTGGGAGGGAACTGGGATGTAGTGGGACGTACTGGGAGGGAACTGGGATGTACTGGGGTGTACTGGGAGGGAACTGTTATGTACCGAGGGGGAACTGGGATGTAGTGGGAGTGAACTGTGAAGTACTAGGATGTACTTAGAGGGAAGTGGGAGGGAACTTGGATGTAGTGGGAGGGAGCTGGGGTTTACTTGGAGGAAAGTGGCATGTACTGGGCTGTACTGGAATGGAACTGGGAGTGAACTGTGTGTGAACTGTGTGTGAACTGGGATGTACTGTGAGGGAACTGGGATGTACTGGGATGTACTGGGACGGACTGGGAGGGAACTGGGATGTACTGGGAGGGATCTGGGATGTACTGGGCTGCACTGGTAGGGAACTGGGATGTACTGGGAGGAAACTGGAATGTCCCAGTTGACACCCACTTCCCTCCCAGTGCCTCCCAGTATATCCCAGTTTCCTCCCAGTACATCCCAGTAAATCCCAGTTCGCTCCCAGTACATGCCAATACATCGCCGTACATTCCAGTTCCGTTCCTGTACATCCCAATACATCCCCGTTATATTCCAGTACATCCCAGTTTCCTACCAGTTCATCCCCGTACATCCCAATTCCCTCCCGGTTCACTACCACTTCTTTCCCAGTGCTTCCCAATACATCCCAGTTCCGTCCCATTACATCCCAGTACATCCCAGGTCCCTCCCAGTACATCCCAGTTCCCTCCCAGTACTGGGAGGGACCTGGGATGTACTGGGAGGCACTACAATGTGCGGGGATGCCCTGGGATGTACCGTGGAGGAACTAGGATGTACAGGCTTGTACTGGGTTGTACCGGGTGGAACTGGCAGGGATTTGGGATGTACCAGGATCTTCTGGGATGTACTGGGATGTACTGGGAGGTAACTGTTGTGTACTGGGAGGGAACTGGGAGGGAACTGTGAAGTACTGGGATGTACTTAGAGGGAACTGGGTTGTACTGGGAGGGAACTGGGATGGACTGGGTGGAAAGTGTTGGGAATTGGGATTTACTGGGAGGGAACTGGGATGTACCGGGAGGGAACTTGGATGTAGTGGGAGGGAACTGGGATTTACTTGGAGGAATGTGGCATGTACTGGGATGTACTGGAATGGAACTGGGAGTGAACTGTGTGTGAACTGTGAGGGAACTGGGATGTACTGTGAGGGAACTGGGATGTACTGGGATGTACTGGGACAGACTGGGAGGGATCTGGGATGTACTGGGAGGGATCTGGGATGTACTGGGATGCACTGGTAGGGAACTGGGATGTACTGGGAGGAAACTGGAATGTCCCAGTTGACACCCACTTCCCTCCCAATGCCTCCCAGTATATCCCAGTTTCCTCCCAGTATATCCCAGTTTCCTCCCAGTACATCCCAGTAAATCCCAGTTTGCTCCCAGTACATCGCAGTACATTCCAGTTCTGTTCCTGTACATCCCAATACATCCCCGTTCCATGCCAGTACATCCCAGTTTCCTACCAGTTCATCCCCGTACATCCCAATTCCCTCCCGGTTCACTACCACTTCTTTCCCAGTGTCTCCCAATACATCCCAGTTCCGTCCCATTACATCCCAGTACATCCCAGTTCCCTCCCAGTACGTCCCAGTTCCCTCCCAGTACATCCCAGTTCCCTCCCAGTACTGGGAGGGACCTGGGATGTACTGGGAGGCACTACAATGTGCGGGGATGCCCTGGGATGTACTGTGGAGGAACTAGGATGTACAGGCTTGTACTGGGTTGTACCGGGTGGAACTGGCAGGGATTTGGGATGTACCAGGATCTACTGGGATGTACTGGGATGTACTGGGAGGTAACTGTTATGTACTGGGAGTGAACTGGGAGGGAACTGGGACGTACTGGTAGGGAACTGGGATGTACTGGGAGGGAACTGGGACGTACTGTGAGGACACTGGGATGTACTGTTATGTACTGGGAGGGAAGTGTTATGTACTGAGGGGAACTGGGACGTACTGGGATGTACTGGGATGGAACTGTGAAGTACTGGGATGTACTGGGAGTGAACTGGGAGGGAACTGGTATGTAGTAGGATGTACTGGGTGGGAACTGGGATGTACCAGGATGTACCAGGATGTACTGGGAGGGAACTGGTATGTACTGGGAGGGAACTGGGATGTAGTGGGAGGGAACTGGGAGGGAACTGGGATGTACTGGGAGGGAACTGGTATGTACTGGGAGGGAACTGGGATGTACTGGGACATACTGGCAGGGAACTGGGATGTACTGGGAGGGGATTGGGATGTACTGGGAGGGAACTTGGATGTATTGGGAGGGAAGTGTTATGTACCAAGGGGGAACTGGGACGTACTGGGATGTAGTGGGAGTGAACTGTGAAGTACTGGGATGTACTGGGAGGGAACTGGGATGTACTGGGAGGGAACTTTGAAGTACTGGGATGTACTTAGAGGAAACTGGGAGGCAACAGGCATGTACTGGGATGTACTGGAATGGAACTGGGAGTGAACTGTGTGTGAACTGGGAGGGAACTGGGATGTACTGTGAGGGAACTGGGATGTACTGGGATGTACTGGGACAGACTGGGAGGGATCTGGGATGTACTGGGCTGCACTGGTAGGGAACTGGGATGTACTGGGAGGAAACTGGAATGTCCCAGTTGACACCCACTTCCCTCCCAGTGCCTCCCAGTATATCCCAGTTTCCTCCCAGTACATCCCAGTAAATCCCAGTTCGCTCCCAGTACATGCCAATACATCGCCGTACATTCCAGTTCCGTTCCTGTACATCCCAATACATCCCCGTTATATTCCAGTACATCCCAGTTTCCTACCAGTTCATCCCCGTACATCCCAATTCCCTCCCGGTTCACTACCACTTCTTTCCCAGTGCTTCCCAATACATCCCAGTTCCGTCCCATTACATCCCAGTACATCCCAGGTCCCTCCCAGTACATCCCAGTTCCCTCCCAGTACTGGGAGGGACCTGGGATGTACTGGGAGGCACTACAATGTGCGGGGATGCCCTGGGATGTACCGTGGAGGAACTAGGATGTACAGGCTTGTACTGGGTTGTACCGGGTGGAACTGGCAGGGATTTGGGATGTACCAGGATCTTCTGGGATGTACTGGGATGTACTGGGAGGTAACTGTTGTGTACTGGGAGGGAACTGGGAGGGAACTGTGAAGTACTGGGATGTACTTAGAGGGAACTGGGTTGTACTGGGAGGGAACTGGGATGGACTGGGTGGAAAGTGTTGGGAATTGGGATTTACTGGGAGGGAACTGGGATGTACCGGGAGGGAACTTGGATGTAGTGGGAGGGAACTGGGATTTACTTGGAGGAATGTGGCATGTACTGGGATGTACTGGAATGGAACTGGGAGTGAACTGTGTGTGAACTGTGAGGGAACTGGGATGTACTGTGAGGGAACTGGGATGTACTGGGATGTACTGGGACAGACTGGGAGGGATCTGGGATGTACTGGGAGGGATCTGGGATGTACTGGGATGCACTGGTAGGGAACTGGGATGTACTGGGAGGAAACTGGAATGTCCCAGTTGACACCCACTTCCCTCCCAATGCCTCCCAGTATATCCCAGTTTCCTCCCAGTATATCCCAGTTTCCTCCCAGTACATCCCAGTAAATCCCAGTTTGCTCCCAGTACATCGCAGTACATTCCAGTTCTGTTCCTGTACATCCCAATACATCCCCGTTCCATGCCAGTACATCCCAGTTTCCTACCAGTTCATCCCCGTACATCCCAATTCCCTCCCGGTTCACTACCACTTCTTTCCCAGTGTCTCCCAATACATCCCAGTTCCGTCCCATTACATCCCAGTACATCCCAGTTCCCTCCCAGTACGTCCCAGTTCCCTCCCAGTACATCCCAGTTCCCTCCCAGTACTGGGAGGGACCTGGGATGTACTGGGAGGCACTACAATGTGCGGGGATGCCCTGGGATGTACTGTGGAGGAACTAGGATGTACAGGCTTGTACTGGGTTGTACCGGGTGGAACTGGCAGGGATTTGGGATGTACCAGGATCTACTGGGATGTACTGGGATGTACTGGGAGGTAACTGTTATGTACTGGGAGTGAACTGGGAGGGAACTGGGACGTACTGGTAGGGAACTGGGATGTACTGGGAGGGAACTGGGACGTACTGTGAGGACACTGGGATGTACTGTTATGTACTGGGAGGGAAGTGTTATGTACTGAGGGGAACTGGGACGTACTGGGATGTACTGGGATGGAACTGTGAAGTACTGGGATGTACTGGGAGTGAACTGGGAGGGAACTGGTATGTAGTAGGATGTACTGGGTGGGAACTGGGATGTACCAGGATGTACCAGGATGTACTGGGAGGGAACTGGTATGTACTGGGAGGGAACTGGGATGTAGTGGGAGGGAACTGGGAGGGAACTGGGATGTACTGGGAGGGAACTGGGATGTACTGTGAGGACACTGGGATGTACTGGTATGTACTGGGAGGGAAGTGTTATGTACTGAGGGGAACTGGGACGTACTGGGACGTGCTGGGAGGGAACTATGAAGTATTGGGATGTACTTAGAGGGAACTGGGATGTACTGGGAGGGAACTGGGAGTGAACTGGGAGGGAACTGTGAAGTACTGGGATGTACTTAGAGGGAACTGGGATGTACTGGGAGGGAACTGGGATGTACTGGGTGGAAAGTGTTGGGAATTGGGATTTACTGGGAGGGAACTGGGATGGACTGGGAGGGAACTGGGATGTAGTGGGACATACTGGGAGGGAACTGGGATGTACTGGGGTGTACTAGGAGGGAACTGTTATGTACCGAGGGGGAACTGGGATGTACTGGGAGTGAACTGTGAAGTACTGGGATGTACTTAGAGGGAAGTGGGAGGGAACTTGGATGTAGTGGGAGGGAACTGGGATTTACTTGGAGGAAAGTGGCATGTACTGGGATGTACTGGAATGGAACTGGGAGTGAACTGTGTGTGAACTGTGAGGGAACTGGGATGTACTGGGACGGACTGGGACGGACTGGGAGGGAACTGGGATGTACTGGGAGGGATCTGGGATGTACTGGGCTGCACTGGTAGGGAACTGGGATGTACTGGGAGGAAACTGGAATGTCCCAGTTGACACCCACTTCCCACCCAGTGCCTCCCAGTATATCCCAGTTTCCTCCCAGTATATCCCAGTTTCCTCCCAGTACATCCCAGTAAATCCCAGTTTGCTCCCAGTACATCCCAGTACATCGCAGTACATTCCAGTTCCGTTCCTGTACATCCCAATACATCCCCGTTCCATGCCAGTACATCCCAGTTCCCTACCAGTTCATCCCCGTACATCCCAATTCCCTCCCGGTTCACTACCACTTCTTTCCCAGTTCCGTCCCATTACATCCCAGTTCCGTCCCATTACATCCCAGCACATCCCAGTTCCCTCCCAGTACATCCCAGTTCCCTTCCAGTACATCCCAGGTCCCTCCCAGTACTGGGAGGGAACTGGGATGTACTGGGAGGCACTACAATGTGCGGGGATGCCCTGGGATGTACTGTGGAGGAACTAGGATGTACAGGCTTGTACTGGGTTGTACCGGGTGGAACTGGCAGGGATTTGGGATGTACCAGGATGTACTGGGATGTACTGGGATGTACTGGGAGGTAACTGTTAAGTACTGGGAAGGAACTGGGAGGGAACTGGGATGTACTGGGATGGAACTGGGATGTACTGGGAGTGAACTGGTATGTAGTAGGATGTACTGGGTGGGAACTGGGATGTACCAGGATGTACTGGGATGTACTGGGAGGGAACTGGTATGTACTGGGAGGGAACTGGGATGTAGTGGGAGGGAACTGGGAGGGAACTGGTATGTACTGGGAGGGAACTGGGATGTACTGGGACATACTGGGAGGGAACTGGGATGTACTGGGAGGGGATTGGGACGGACTGGGAGGGAACTGGGATGTACTGGGAGGGAACTGGGACGTACTGTGAGGACACTGGGCAGTACTGGTATGTACTGGGAGGGAAGTGTTATGTACTGAGGGGAACTGGGACGTACTGGGATGTGCTGGGAGGGAACTGTGAAGTACTGGGGTGTACTTAGCAGGAACTGGGAGGGAACTGGGATGTAGTGTGATGTACTGGGAGGGAACTGGCATGTACTGGGATGTACTGGAATGGAACTGGGAGTGAACTGTGTGTGAACTGTGAGGGAACTGGGATGTACTGGGAGGGAACTGGCATGTACTGGGATGTACTGGAATGGAACTGGTAGTGAACTGTGTGTGAACTGTGAGGGAACTGAGATGTACTGGAGGGAACTGGGATGTACTGGGATATACTGGAGGGAACTGGAATGGACTAAGAGGGAACTGGGACGTACTGGGAGGGAACTAGGACGCACTGGTAGGGAACTGGGACGGAACTGGGATGTACTGGGACGTACTGGGAGGGAACTGGGACGTACTGGGAGGTAACTGTTGTGTACTGGGAGTGAATTGGGAGGGAACTGGTATGTAGTAGGATGTACTGGGAGGGAACTGGGATGTACTGGGACGGAGTGGGAGGGAACTGGGATGTACTGGGATGGAACTTTGAAGTACTGGGATGTACTTAGAGGAAACTTGGAGGCAACTGGCATGTACTGGGATGTACTGGAATGGAACTGGGAGTGAACTGTGTGTGAACTGTGAGGGAACTGGGATGTACTGGGAGGGAACTGGGACGGACTGGGAGGGAACTGGGACGGACTGGGAGGGAAATGGGATGTACTGGGCTGCACTGGTAGGGAACTGGGATGTACTGGGAGGAAACTGGAATGTCCCAGTTGACACCCACTTCCCTCCCAGTGCCTCCCAGTATATTCCAGTTTCCACCCAGTATATCCCAGTTTCCTCCCAGTACATCCCAGTAAATTCCAATTTGCTCCCAGTACATCCCAGTACATCGCAGTACATTCCAGTTCCGTTCCTGTACATCCCAATACATCCCCGTTCCATGCCAGTACATCCCAGTTCCCTACCAGTTCATCCCCATACATCCCAATTCCCTCCCGGTTCACTACCACTTCTTTCCCAGTTCCGTCCCATTACATCCCAGTTCCGTCCCATTACATCCCAGTTCCGTCCCATTACATCCCAGTACATCCCAGTTCCCTCCCAGTACATCCCAGGTCCCTCCCAGTACTGGGAGGGACCTGGGATGTACTGGGAGGCACTACAATGTGCGGGGATGCACAGGGATGTACCGTGGAGGAACTAGGATGTACAGGCTTGTACTGGGTTGTACCGGGTGGAACTGGCATGGATTTGGGATGTACCAGGATCTACTGGGATGTACTGGGAGGTAACTGTTATGTACTGGGAAGGAACTGGGAGGGAACTGGGATGTACTGGTAGGGAACTGGGATGTACTGTGAGGGAACTGGGACGTAGTGTGAGGACACTGGGATGTACTGTTATGTACGGGGAGGGAAGTGTTATGTACTGAGGGGAACTGGGACGTACTGGGATGTGCTGGGAGGGAACTGTGAAGTACTGGGATGTACTTAGAGGGAACTGGGATGTACTGGGAGGGAACTGTGAAGTACTGGGATGTACTGGGATGGAACTGGGATGGAACTGGGATGGAACTGGGAGGGAACTGGTATGTAGTAGGATGTACTGGTTGGGAACTGGGATGTACCAGGATGTACTGGGATGTACTGGGAGGGAACTGGTATGTACTGGGAGGGAACTGGGATGTACTGGGATGTACTGGGAGGGAACTGGGATGTACTGTGAGGGAACTGGGATGTACTGGGACATACTGGCAGGGAACTGGGATGTACTGGGAGGGAATCGGGATGTAATGGGAGGGAACTGGGATGTATTGGGAGGGAAGTGTTATGTACCAAGGGGGAACTGGGACGTACTGGGATGTAGTGGGAGTGAACTGTGAAGTACTGGGATGTACTGTGAGGGAACTGGGATGTACTGGGAGGGAACTTTGAAGTACTGGGATGTACTTAGAGGAAACTGGGAGGCCACTGGCATGTACTGGGATGTACTGGAATGGAACTGGGAGTGAACTGTGTGTGAACTGGGAGGGAACTGGGATGTACTGTGAGGGAACTGGGATGTACTGGGACGGACTGGGAAGGAACTGGGACGGACTGGGAGGGATCTGGGATGTACTGGGCTGCACTGGTAGGCAACTGGGATGTACTGGGAGGGAACTGGGATGTACTGGGCGTCGCTGGGAGGGAGCTGGGATGTACTGGGATCCATACTGTGTGGCATGTTGGTCATTACTGGGACGCACTGGTCTATACGCGCGGGCTGATATCTGACCCCTCTGGCCCCACCCACCTTTGCGACAGGCCCCGCCCCCTGGCGAGGGCCTGGTGGGGTGGGGCCGTGCTCGTGTGCTCCCCAGCATCCCCAGTTAGCAACAGGTCCCACCCCCTGGTGACAGCCTGGGGGTGTTGCTGGTGCTGCCTGGCCCCACCCTCCATAGCAACAGGCCCTGCCCTTGGTGATGGCTCCAGGGGCATTGCCAGCGTCCCTTTGGACACACCCCCTTAGTGACAGGCCCCACCCCCCGGCAACGGCCCGGGGGTCGGTGCCGGCTCTCTCCCCTTAGCGACAGGCCCCACCCCCCGGCAACGGCCCGGGGGGCGGTGCCGGCTCTCTCCCCTTAGCGACAGGCCCCGCCCCCCGGCAACAGCCCGAGCCTGTGTTTGCTCCGCCCGGGGGGCTCGGTTTGGGTGTTTTCTCTCCCCCCTCCCTCCCGTGCCGGGAACTCCAGGCGGCTCTCGTACGGCTCCCGGGGCCTTCACCCCCCGGGGGGCTCGGCCCGCCCCTTTCGCGGGGCGCTGTGGGAAGGGCGGGGGCGGGGCCCGGGGGTGGAAGAGCCCCGGCTCTGGCCCTGGGCTTCTCTGGCGTCGGTGCTCCCGTGTTCCCTCGGGCGGTCGCAGCTTTGGGGCTGTCTCAGCCCCCCGGGCAGGCGTGCTCTGGCGTTTAGAGAAGCGGAGGCGTTGCCTGAGGTAAGGATTCCAGAGCTTGGCACTCTTTGGCGGCATCTGTACTAGAAAGGTCCCTTGTGGCCTGCTTTGCTTTTTTTCTCCCAGGATGCTGTTTTGGGCGCTGAGGGGGCGGTGAGACGGGTTAGTGGTATGGTGTTCTGTTTGGGGTTTGGTTTTTGCTTTGCTGTTTTTTTTCCCCTCGTGAGATCATTTTATTGTGCTGCTGCAATTCCTGTCTTTACTGAACCCGGAACCTTGGGGGTTTTCACTAGTTGTGCCGTTCACTGTTTCAGGTGTTGCCTTGGCCTCTCAACAGCCGTGGCACAACCTGCAGCGATGCTGCCTCTCCAGGCCCCCGCAGGCCCCGCTTTCTTGTCCAGCCAGGTGGGAAAGCGTGGTTGTTGCAGAAACAGCTACGCCCTGCGACTCCTCCTCAGGTTGTTGGCTCGGCCCCAACAGCGTACAGGCTGCTGAGGTCACCGCCTCCGCGCGGGACGCAGGCGGCCCGGAGAGCTTTACCCCGCGCCATTTCCGTCCCCTCTGGGCAGCAGCGGAGCTGCCGCCGCTTCAGGCGGCCGCTTTCTCGAGGGCGAGGAGCTGGGATGACAACGGGCCGCTGCAGACTCTGGTCAGGGTAAGAGGCTGTTCCCTGGGGAGCCGGCGCAGGGGGAGCGGAGGTACGCACGGGCACTTGTCGGTGCCCCTGGCCGGTAAAGGGAAGGTTAAATTGTTAGAGTGCAAATAAATACATATTATTTAGGGAGGAGTCGTGACTAAATTTAATCACACCTATTACTGAACAAACCAGGCAGTCATTATTCCTAATCTGTAGTTAAAAAAAATAAAGGCAGTCCTTTTTTATGCCATAAATAGAGTTGCGAGTCATTAATAGCTCAATCTAAATACAGCCGTTACTAAATCAACTGCAGGCATTAATGACTCCTGATCAGAAACAAAATAAGGAAATTTTCGAATCTAGAATGAAAATCGACCCGGAAAGCTAAATTGGGAGCGGGTAGTACTGAAATTGTAACAGGGCTGTTAGAAAGTTCAGAGGCAGCGACAGCTCCTGCTTCCAACCCAAGCAGTAAACGAAGCTTTAGGTTCTTAAATGAAGAGAAATAAAGGTGAGCTGTTAAACAGTGGCTGGGGTCAAGCATAGCTATTAAGAAAATTTGCAGGTACGGGTGATTCCTGAGCAGAACTAACAATTCCAGAAGATTTAGATTTAAAAACTACAGAGCTAATGGAGTGCCACAACCGCCCGGATGTAACTGCAGCCGCTTTGGGGGAATGCCCCAGCCCCCCCAGCCACCGCTATTAATTACTGCCAAGGAGAGCGAAAGTGAAAGTAGAAGCAGTGCAGGTGAAGTGTGAGCAGTACGCTTTTTCCTAAGTCATCTCTTCGTGTCAGGAGAGGAAAGAAAATGGAAAGAAGATGTTTGCAGGGGGTCTGTGCTGGGTTACCTGCGCGTCTCTTCCGTGCGTCCTTGAGGAGACATTTAGCTCCTGTTGGGCGCTCGCAGGTGGAGACAGGGCGAGCTGGAGGCAGGATCGGTGCCGGCACTGATAAAGGGATGGGCAACGAGCTGAGAGAAGAGGGGGCAAGGGCTGAAAAAGGGTCACCGGTTCTGCAGGGAAGGCAGCGGGATGTGACTCGGCAACCGCTCTGACGAGCGCAGGGTCATTCGCTGCGATGAAGTCAGGGTCTGCGGCTGGCCCGGAGAGGCAGCAGAAATCCCAAACTCTTTGCAGGGGTACCGGCCAGATTAGGGCAACACCTGAACAGTAAAACCATTTAGGGGAAGCAGAGCTGGGCTGCACCGCGTGGCCAACCTCCCTCTTCTCCGTGAGTCCCAAAGGGGCAGCTCCAAGAATGTGCTGAGAATTCATCCCTTGCGCTAAAAATGAGACGCAAGTAGCACCCACCCGTGAATTTTATTTTCTCTCTCGCTCTGCGGCTCCTGCCTGCTTGTCTCTCCTCAGTGCTCACCTGCACCCGTGCTCGGATGGGGCAGCTGAGGGAAGGTGCTGCCATCTCCCCAGCCCCGGCGGACCGCCCCTCAGCTGTGTCCTCTGTCAGGGAGCGTCGTCATCTCTCCTGCCTCCCAGAGCGTGTCCTGTAGTGGCAGACGCGCGGGCTTTTCCCTGCACGCGCATACGGGAAGGGAAGGGAAGGGAAGGGAAGCACAGTGAGAGCTGGGCTTGTCAAAGAGTAATGGGGGTGGTGGGAAGCGTAGCTAGAACCGGAGAGCTACAGCGCAAAAGCGAAGCGGACGGGACACAAAAGTAAAATGGTGCACAGGAATGCTGAGGCGAGAACTCCCGCAGCACACAGGAAATCAGTGTCAGAATCTATTGTCTTCTGACTGCCAAATTAAAAATAATGGCACGCTTTGCAACGCTAAGCTCGCTCTAATCGTCTGAACTGTTTCTTTCCAACCCCCACCGCCCCCAGCACACCGCTCAGCCTCCTCAGCCTGAAATGCCTTGTTTTCCTTCTTTTTTTTTTTTTTTATGACAGGGCAACTTCTGTTCCCGAGGTGGTGCCTACGGTACAGCTATCTCTTCGAAGACAGTTTGGTTTAGGTCAGAGAATGTTGAGCCTGGACTGAATCAGCCTCTGTTTCTATTTCTGGAAATCGTCGGTCCTGTGCATCAAGCCCGGAAAAAAGGAAATATGAACCAAAGGACGTGGGGCCTGCAGGGCTAGGAAATTATTTGAGAAGAGGTTCAGTGGGGAAATGACTCTTTGTCTGTGGGGCGTCCAGGCAAGCAACCCAGCTGCTAGAAAGCGGCGCTGTCCCCAGGATGGCCTCGGCGGTCCCGTTGGAGTCGGGGCAACAAGGACAAGGCAGGGTGAAGCATCTGGCCTGCCGTGTGGAACGTGACTGTACAAAGCACGTGTGATGCACTGCAAGTTTACTTGTTTAAACTGTGAGTTAAAGAAGGTGTGCGGTTGCTTTGTAAACAGCCGACGCTCTAAAGCTACACCCATCTAATTGCTAGCTGTATTAAATCTATCGTATTGCTGTTTCTGCATTAAAAAATAAAAAAGAAAAAAACCAACACACCTATGTAAGCACGTCTAAGTACAACGGAAAACCACTGTTTAACGCGTGGCATGTGTGGGTTGTTTTTTTGGGGTGGGAGGGTGGGGTGTATGACAAAAACCTGCGAGAGACACACGCACATACGCACATGTCATGTTTAGCGCTCACCTAAACCCAAAAAAGAAAATCCACTCTTTATTTTGCAGCATTAGCATTAGCTTCCAGCGCACAGCCTGAGCGCACACCTCTGCTCTCACCGTCTGCTCCCTCTTCAACCGTGTGTGGCTGTCATCATCAGCTTGCACAGGCTTTCCTCGTGCAAGTTTCCGCGACAGCTTACGAGAAGGCAGGGAAACCAACCCAGCAAGACGCGTAGTGCCTTCCTCTATGGGCTCCGTCCAGCCTTTGTTAAAATGAGCAGAAAAGAAATCTGCTGCTGCCTTTACCCTGACTGACTCTTACAGAGAGCATCTGACTTGACCCGCAGCAAAGCGATGCCCCAGGCAGCAGCACGTATTGGCGCGGACCGCGGTTTCACCCACCTGTTTTACTGCGCCGGTCCTTTCCCACGGCCGATGCCGCAGATGTGGCGCGCCCCACCCCCAAACCTCTTTACGAGGGTTCCCTGGGCTCTGCAAGTCGCCTGCTGGCCGTGTTGCTGATTCAGGCACGGGCAAAGTCAGCTTCTTCGCTGGCCTCGGGCCAGGGCAGCCACGTACTCGAGGGAAACTGAGAATATCTCCAGCGAGATCTCACCGGGAGGCTGGGACCTCGTCAGTAGGGGAGAAAGCCAAGCGACTGACACTGAAAGGGAGCTCTTTGCTAGGCTGTAGATCGTAAAGTTAACAAAGAAAACAAACCTGCCTTTTTAAAAATGCCCTCTTTTGAGTCTGCCACATTTGATACGGATTTTTTAAATTGCAGGGTATATCTCCTACAGGCCTCATGCAAAGGGAAGTGAGTACCTCTGGCTCTCAGGACAAGGGGGTCCCTCAGGAGCCCAGGCGCTCACGCCAGCCGGCATCTGGCACAGCACAGGGCAGGAGCTTTGGCAGTAGTACGTGAGCTGAGAATGAGAGTTAGGCAGCACTGCACGCTTCTCCTGTGAGCCGCCGAGGCTCGCGCGCTGTACCTTCCACAAATAAAAGGCCAGAAGAGTCAGCATTTCTGCTAGTTCCAGCCTCATCCGTACCCTCGTCGGTGTAGCTGTAAGCAAGCGTCCCGTAGCGACTGGGAGCGTGGCAGCTGGGCTTCCTGCGCTGCCTTAGGTTGTGCCCTTGGAGAGACCCTTCTCCGAGCCCCGTGAGCCCCGGGGTGGGTGGGCTGCGGTGCCGTTCAACGCTGAATAGGCACGAAGGCCTGTAAACAAAATGTATTTATATCGCACCCATACCCGGCAGCCAACCGCCGCTTTATTTACGTATTCTGCACCTCCTGCCGACGCTTTTAAACTTAGCCGATATTGCCGCAGTTTTCACTGACGGGGCAGGGGGCTGCCACGCTGCAGGGGGAGTGTCTGGGTGTCTCCCACGGACACAGACGTCCTCAGCTGGGTAGGGACAGGGTGAGAGCTGGAACAACTCTGCTGACATGTAAGGGCCGTCCCAGGGCAAGGCTCCTCGGTCTGGGGGCTGAAAGGCAAGCCGCGCTGGGTGGTTGGTGTGGGAGTTGTGGAGCAAGTAGGGGGAAAAAAAACCAACAAGAAAAAACCATCCAAATGTTTCACAGCAGGTAGAAAGCTAGGCAGAAAGCAAACTGAATGCTGTAAAGACAAAAGCCGAAAGCCGGCTATGGACTGTCCAAAAAGAGTCAGTGCCACGGAAGGAGGTTATTTCTTCAACTGACCATAGGAGGCTTTTTGTGAGAAAACACAACACCTTTCTGCTACGGCGCGGTACCACAGCAGTAATGGGCCAGAGCGTGCGAGCGCCTTTGGCAGGATCGGTAACGGCCGGGGCACGACCGACCGGCCAGCCCACCTTCTGCACAAGGAAAACACCATTCCCCTGGAACGCCACGCAGACCCAGGACAGGTAAGGCGGAGGCCGAGCCCAGGCGCCCCCATTGCCAAGGACCACCTTGGCCTTGCAGCGTCTCACGCTTCGGGGTGTTTTGCAGGCCGTGGCTAAGCTCAGGCCCCCTGCTCGTGGCGGCCCCCGGTCCCCCGGCGCCGGTCGGGCCCCAGCCCCCAGCGCGGTGCGGCGCAGGGCAGTGACCCAGCAGGGCGGCCCCCCGGGCCCCAGCCCCCCCCCCCCGCCTGGGGCCAGGGCCCCGCGGCCGCCGGCCCCTTCCTCCTCTGCCCGCTCCCGTCGCAGACGGCTCGGTATGTGTCACGAGCGGCAGCCGCGTTCAGCAGCTCTCGGAGGGCGCGCGGCTCTGCCCGGCCGTGACCGGGGCCCGCAGGGGTTTCCCGCTCGCCCCGAGAAGGCGCTGGCCCCGAGCCGGCGCGTCCCGCCCCGCCCGGCCCTCGGCGCCCTCGCGAGCTGAGCGCGGCCCGGCCAGCAGGGGGCGCTGGCGCTCACCGGCTGGGCGCGGTGGCGGGGCCGGTGGGGGCCGCTCCTTCCGGCCGCCCTTTAAGGGCCGCCCCGCGGGGCTCGGGCTTCCGGTGGCGCGTGCGCGGCGCGTCGGAGCGGGGGCGGGAGCGGTGCGTGTGGAGGCCGAAGGGCCGGTGCGTGTGGCGGCCGGGTCGCGAGGCGTCCCTGTGCGGTGCCGGGGCCCCTCTGCGGCCCGGCGTGGGAAGCCCGCGGCCGGCGGAGCCTGCTCGGAGCTGGGCGGGGAGCGCCGCGGCGGTCCGGCCGCCGGCAGCCATCCCCTGCGGTGGCCGGCAGCCCCTCGGGACGCCTGGAGGCCTGGCGGTGCCCGAGCCTCGCCTGCGGCAGCCGCCTGAGAGAGCAGCGCGGCCGTGTCCGGGGGCCGGAGAGCGCTGGTGGGTGAGTTCGGGCAGCGGGGGGCGGGTGTGTGTCTCCGGGCGGGGCCGGGGGGCTCCGTGCCCCGCAGAGGAGCCCCGGTCGGGCATCGTTCGCTTCCGAACAATGCAGGTCTGTCCCTGGTTATTTTCTGTGTACAGTGTTTCGGGCCACCTGAAAGCCTTTGGCCGGGTAGGTTTGGTGCGGGGCGATGGCAGGTGTGGACCCTGAAAGATCTCGGGTGGGGGGCGTGGGAGGTATTTCTTGCCTTAAAACTCTGAGCCCACCTCGTGTGTCATGTCGTGTTATCATGTCGTGAGTCTCGTGACTGTGGCAAATGGCTGAGTCGGGCGTTTTCTGATAACTAACTTCTGAACGTGTGCGTGTGTAGGCACGGGGAGATTTGTGCAGGGTGACGGAGCCCCTTGTGCTTCTGTGCTAATGTCTACCTGTTCTAGACCTCCAGTGTTGGAAAGCCTTTGTTTAGTGCCTAGTTGTGGCTGCGTAACTGCTGTTGCGCCTGCAGCTGTGCTCGCAGGGATGCTGGGTGGCTCCGCATCAAACCGGCCGCCGGGCGGCCGGGTTGTGCCGCAGAGCATGCCGGGAGCTGTAGTCCTTGCGGCTGCCGGGCGGCCGGGTTGTGCCGCAGAGCATGCCGGGAGCTGTATTCCTGGCGCAGTGGCTGCCGGCCCTGTCACGTGGTTCGCCGGGCATGGCGGGAGGCGCGGCCTTCCGGCGCTCGGGTGCCGGCCGGCCGTGGCGCGTACGGTACGCGAGGTGTATTTTTGGGGTTGGCTTCGTGTTGATTACTGGGGGCTTGCGGGTGCGGCCGCTTCCCGAGAAGCGGTGAGTTCCCCGGGAGCTGACAGAAGGGAAGAGGGAAAGGAGGACGACGATGACCTTTTCCCCGTGCCCAGGGCGCAGATGATGGCCGCCTCCCCGGCCCACCGGAGGTCCCGCTCAGCCTCCCCGGGCACCCCTTGCCCCGTGCGCCTGCCCCCAGCTCCGGCACCTCCCCATAAGCGTGCTGCATAGCCTTAGGCCGCCCCCAGGCCCTGTCGTGAAGGCAGCAAGCCGTCCCTCAAGCGCACTGGATTCCCCCTTGGTGCAGGGGCCCTTAGCAGTAGCGTGGGGAGGGAGCGGTGTGTCCAGAAGCCCCTGCGGAAGGAGAGGCTTTGGCCAGGGTCGATCGACGGTAATGACGGTCACTGTTTCTTCTTTCCCTCTCCCAGAGACCGTGCTGAGGACGTGGTTGTCTGTCCTTCCCCCGGGGATGCCGTTGCCTGCGGCCGTCTCAGGCTCGCGTGGCTTCTCTCTGCCCGTCCTCGCCGTCCTCGCAGCGCAGGGCCGAAAAGGGATAGACAAAGCCCTTCCCGGCTGCGGACAGGAGCTGCCTCGGCTGAAGCTGGAGACGCCAACGAAAGGTAAAGAAGAAGAAACTGAAGGTGCTCTGGCTGCCAGCTGCCTTCCTGCCGCAGGCAAGAGAGAGCCTGTCCCTGCAGGTGGGGGAGGAAGGATCCCCCTTCATAGCCCGCAGCGGGCCAGGCCACCAACGTGCACCGTAGGGTCTGTACGCGTAACCCGGAGTTGGGTACGGGCGTGTAGTGCACGAGCGAGCTAGGCTACGTGCCTAGGAAGCCTCATCTGGTAAGAGCTGTAAGACACCCACGTATTCTCTTCAGGTGGAGGACGGCCTAGAGTCTGGAGCTGCAGAAGAGGCAGGGAGGAGAGGAGGGGAAAGAAGCATCTGAACGGCTAAATTGTGCCAGCAGCGCTGAGAGCGAGAGTCGCGGTGAGTCCTGGGCCACTGGGGCCCCGTTGCCTCTCTTGTGCGTCCTGGGCCCTCCCTGTCTCTCCCCCGGCCCCCTCTCTTTCCTTACCTGCTGCAAAATTTACTTTTTTTTTTGCGCCCCCCCCCCCCCCCGCACCTTCTTTCTCCATCTCGCTCTGAGTGTCTCCCTGCCTCCCCGTCTTTTCAGTCCTCCCTCTCTCTGTCCTGTAGCCTGTGGCTCCTTTTTCTTTCTCCGCCTCTCTCTGCCTGGCTCTGGCTCCGTTTTTTTTTTTTTTATTCCTCCTGCTCTGTCCTGTAGCCTGTCGGTGTTTTGTTGTTCTCTGGCTCTCTTGATCTGACTCCCTGTGTTACCGAAAAACGCGTTAAAATCGGAAACGACTCCTCAACACCAATTTAGTATTAAAGAGCAGGCATTCTTTATTCGCGGCGCCGGATGCACGGGGGATCGCTCCTCCTGGTGTGCGTACCTCACGCACCTTTCCCGTACAATTTGTAGATCAATGTTTTACGTATTCATACATATTCATTATTGTCCTGTCTGCTGATTGGTACAAACTTGCTCGTTCCGTATGTAAATCGCTGCGCAGGCTCGGTTGTCCTCTTCCGTTGTTCTCTTCTGTTACTTGGGTCGGTGGTGGTCTGTGAGTCGGTGGTCGCGATCTCCCCCTGCCGGAATTACCTTTTAGCTTCTCGGCTCTTACTCTTGGCAGTCTTGGCTAGTTTTCTCAGTCCGCTAAGCGAAACAGCGTTTTTTCATCCTTTTCTGACAGAAGCACGTTGTCTGTTGTTCTGTTCGCATTAATGATCGCCTAGGGACTAAAATGCAGATCGACAGGTGCGCTGATTGGTACGCTCCATGTTCCCGTAATGGAACACCGTCTCTGGTTGATTTCATCACTTTGGTTACATTTCCCCTGTTTGGAAGTTCTGAAATAATAATTTTCTCAATACTTCCATCCTAGATCAATAACATTCCACTATGTCAGTTTAGTGTTTGCTTCATGTTCTGAAATTTTTCACTTGATTGCGGTCTCCAGGGTGTATGCAGGTCCCATTTTCTACCCAAAATTTTATTAATTTGTTGAAGTACCTCTGCAAAAAAATGTGGTGCTCTATCAGAGGACATTCCCGTTGGCACTCTAAATCTTGGTATTATTTCCTTCAGCAACGTCTTAACTACTACTCTAGCTTTGTCGGTGCAGCACGAGAAAGCTGCTGGCCATCTAGAAAATTTGTCAATCAGCACTGACAAATACTGCTCTATCTATTTTGTCTGGGTAACTCAGAGAACTTAATTTGCTAATAATTTCCGGGAGAATTTTTTGTTTTGTTACTCCTAAAGGTTGTTTCCTTTGGTTCAGGGGATTATTTCTAGGACAGATTGGACACTTAGCTACTATGGGTTTAACTATTCTTGTCGTGCCTACACACGCTACAGATGTTTTTAAACTCAAAACCGTAGCGCCTACAGCCTAATGTGTTTGCTCATGGTTTTCTTTTGCAAGTTCTGTCATAACTTGTGGGGTGGTTGTTGTTATTACTTGTTTTTCTGGTGTTACCTACCATCTCTCTGTGTTTTGTGATGCTTCCAATTGTTCTGCTAATTGCTCATCCAATTTATTATATCTCGGTTTCAACTTTGGAATTCTGATCTGTTTTACTGGTACTAGTGCAAGGATACCTTGCTCTGCAGTCCTCTTTGCAGCTTTATCGGTCAGTCGTTTGCTTATGTTTACAGCCGTCTGGCCAAATTGATGAGCTTTGCAACGCTTTACCGCCACTTCTTTTGGTTTCTGCACGTCTTCCGGAAGTTGGAGAATTTCTTCTTTATGCTGTATTGATGATTCTTGGGCTGATGGCAGTCCTTTCTCCTTCCCAATAGCTCCATGATCGTGGATCACACCAAATGCACGTTTGGAATCAGTCTAGATATTTATCCTTTGTCCTTCTGCCATTCGCAGAGCTCGCTTCAATGCTACCAATGCTGCTTTCTGTGCTGAGGTGTTTGCAGGCAGCACCCCTGACTCCGTTCCCTCGGCGGCGATAACGACAGCATATCCGGCCATTCGCTTCTCTTCTCGCCCAGAGCTTCTTCCATCTGTAAACAACTCCAGATCAGGATTTTCCCAGAGGTTTGTGTCTCAGGTCTGGTCTGCTGGAATAGACTTGTTCAATAGTTAGCAAGCGATCGTGTTCTAAATTGTCCGTAAGGTTTTCTGTTGTTAAAAACATAGCAGGATTCAGTATAGCAGTAGTCTTCGATTCCACATCGTCTTGTTCTAACAGAACAACTTGATATTTCAACATTCTGCTAAGGGATAGCCAACGACCCCCCTTTTGTTCTAAAACAGTCACCGCTATGTGCGGGACATATACTGTCATCTTCTGTCCCATTGTTAACTTTGGGGCTTCCCGGATCGGCAGCGCTGTTGTTGCTGCTGCCCGTAAACACCTAGGCCATCTTTTACTCGCGTGGTCGAGTTGTTTGGAGAAGTAGCCCACAGGTCTCTTCCAGGTTCCCAGTCGCTGTGTCAGCACTCCAAGGGCTAAATGTTGTCTTTCGTGGACAAACAACTCAAAAGGTTTAGCGAAATCAGGTAGGCCTAATGCAGGGGCCATCATCGAGGCTCTTTTCAGTTCTTTGAATGCCGTTTGGCATCCGGGCGTCCAGGTTAAATATTTATCCTTTTGAGTCTTTCAATGCCTCAAATAATGGTTTTACATACAGTCTATAGTTCAGAATCCAGAGCTGATGCTATTTCATTGTTTTCAGAAAAGCTCTCAGTTCCTTCGGGCTGCTAGGTTCGGGAATTTGACAAATAGTTTCTTTCTTTTCACTTTCTAATTGTCTTTGTCTTTGAGATATTTCAAATCCTAAATAAATGGCTGCTTCTTTTCCTATTTGGGTTTTGTTTCTGGAAACTCCGCATCTTCCTTGGCCCAGAAAATTTAAAAATTTCAAAACATTTTTCTTTACTTTGTGCCGCTATCAGAATGTCATCCGCATTCTGTAACAAGATGCCTCTCCCTGGGTTCTGTTTTTTCTGTATCTCTAATTTTTTTTTGCCAGCTGAGTCTCAAGTATCGTAGGACTATTTTTAAATCCTTGTGGAAGTACGGTCCATGGTAGCTGTGTCTTTCATTCTGTGGTGGGGCTTTCCCATTCCAAAGCAAATAGGCTTTGACTTTTTATGCCTGGAGGTATGCAAAAGAAGGCGTCCTTCAAATCTAGTACAGTAAACCATTTATGCTCCTCCTTTAAAAGAGGTCAGTAAAGTGTATGGATTAGCTACTACCGGATGTATATCTTGGACCACCTGATTTATAGCCCTTAAATCGTGAACTAGCTAATACTCTTTGCCTCTAGATTTCTTTACTGGCGACACAGGAGTACTATATTCTGATTCACATTCCACTAAAAGCTCATATTCTGAAAAATTTTATAATTAACTTCTGTAATCCTTTTCGAGCCTCTCGCTTAATAGGGTATTGTTTTTGTCTTACGGGCTTGGCTCCAAGCTTTAAGGTTACTTTTACCGGCTCTGCCCACTTAGATCGCTCCGGAGCTCCGCTCGCTCAAACCAAAGGAATTACTACGTTTTCCACTTCCTCGGGAACCCGTTCCTCCCTGGAGGAATCCTGTAACATAAACGCTCTCGCCTCTGTGGCTTTTGATTCTGGTATTAGTGATTTAATCTCTCCATCTTTAAAAGTTACTTGAGCATCTAATTGACCTAATAGATCTCGTCATAACAGAGGCAGTGGACATTCAGGCATATGCAGAAACTGGTGAGTTGCCCATTGCTTCTCCAATTTAAACTTTAATGGCTCTGAGAGGGGCTAATTTTTCTTTGCCCTGTTGCGCTAGCAACATCTACTGATTTATGATCAAATTTCTCTTCACGTGTATTCAATACCAAATAAGTGGCTCCCGTATCTACCAAAAATTCTATTTCTTCATTCCGTAGCTTCAGTGTAACCAGGTGTTCAGCTAGGGTTGATTCCCCTGGTCTCCTTCATGCCAAGCTACTTCAAGCATTTAACCCAGATCTCTGGATTCAGGTTGTTCTAGTTTCTGAAGGTTGTTTTCTCTCCCCCCGCCCCCATCTGGGGCTGATTGTCTTATGAATATAGAGACCAGCTGAATTGCTTTTTCTGGTTTTTCTGGGTTCAAATGAGTATATTTTCTGGTGGTCACCTTCAGTCTTTCCATAAAGGCTGAAGGGGACTCACTTAATTCTTGTCTCACTTCATAAATTTTGACCAATTTATTGCTTTTGGCATTGCTTGTCTTACTCCAAATAAAATCTCTCTCTGACATCTAGTCAACATTCCCCTGGGTCCTGGCTGATTAGGGTCCCACTCGGGATTTGTAGATGGAAAATTCTTATTCATTGTTCTCTGTAAATTCCCGTTAGCATGTGCTCCCTGCACCTGCCTTCTGGCTGTATTCAGTACTATTTTCTTGTCAGTTTCATCAAGCGAAGTATCCAGTATCACAAGTAGAGCAACACTCTTTCAAGTTCTCACCACGTTTTCCTCTTTTCAGAAACATTGCCGTAGAATCTTGTGGACATACCTCACGCTGTTTCTGCTGCTCGGGATGATTCCACGGTGTAAAGAACAAATCAACATATGCCACTTCTTCCCGTTTGCCTTCCCTTTTTACAAAACAACATTAATTGCAAGATGGTACGATATTGCAATGTCTCATGTTCTGGCCATTTGTGCCCACCTTCCAATTGATACGTTGGCCACCAATGATTGCAATATTCAATTAATGGTTTCCGAGTTAGTGGGTCACCGCCCCCGACGTCTTTCCAGTGCTTCAAAATACATCGCAAAGGTGTTCTCTGTGGGATAGGTTTCCTACTCAGTAATGCTCCCGTCTCCCAGTCAACTAGTAGTTGTGATTGTGCGCTATCGCAAATAGTAGTCAGAGGGACTCCAACCCCCGTTAGAGGTCTCACTGGAAATCTGCCACTGGGATCTGTAGCCCCCTGCTAGATATCCCTGGAGACTTCAACCCCCTGTTGAAGACTCCCCTACCCTCGGGTCCCGCTCCACAGGCTTTCGCCTAGCAGAGACTTACCAACCGAGGCACCTCTTGGCCCCGACCCTGCGTGGCTTTCGCCGCGCCTTACGGGCAGGCCTGTGGGACTCAAACCCGCTATCCTATCCTATGTGGGAAACTAACCCCACGTATTATTCTACCTAAGTTTCTTCTTCAAAGAATGCCTTGTTTACCTCAATCCAGGGGATCTTGCTCAGAATTCTCTGGCCCGGGGATCGGAAGCTCTCCCGGAGAATTCCTCGGGGCCGGCTGCAGGTCCCACGATCCCACGGATCCGTCGAGATTCAAAAGCAGGTTCCCACCTGGGGTGCCAAAACTGTTACCGAAAAACGCGTTAAAATCGGAAACGACTCCTCAACACCAATTTAGTATTAAAGAGCAGGCATTCTATATTCACGGCGCCGGATGCACGGGGGATCGCTCCTCCTGGCGTGCGTACCTCACGCACCTTTCCTGTACAATTTGTAGATGAAAATTTTACATACTCATACATAGTCATTATTGTCTTGTCTAGCGATGGGTACAAACTTGCTCGTTCCCTATGTCAGTCACTGCGCAGGCTCGGTTGTCCTCCCAGTACAGTGCGGGGAACGGGGACGTACAGTGCGGGGAACGGGGACGTACAGTGCGGGGAACGGGGACGTACCAGGATCTACTGGGTTGTACTGGGAGGGAACTGGGACGTACTGGGAGGCTCTGCAATGTCCTGGGATGTCCTGGGATGTAGTGTGGAGGAACTAGGATGTACAGGCTTGTACTGGGTTGTACCGGGTGGAACTGGCAGGGATTTGGGATGTACCAGGATCTACTGGGATGTACTGGGATGTACTGGGAGGTAACTGTTGTGTACTGGGAGTGAACTGGGAGAGAACTGGGATGTACTGGGAGGGAACTGGGATGTACTGTGAGGACACTGGGATATACTGGTATGTACTGGGAGGGAAGTGTTATGTACTGAGGGGAACTGGGACGTACTGGGACGTGCTGGGAGGGAACTATGAAGTATTGGGATGTACTTAGAGGGAACTGGGATGTACTGGGAGGGAACTGAGATGTACTGGGTGGAAAGTGTTGGGAATTGGGATTTACTGGGAGGGAACTGGGATGGACTGGGAGGGAACTGGGATGTAGTGGGACATACTGGGAGGGAACTGGGATGTACTGGGGTGTACTGGGAGGGAACTGTTATGTACCGAGGGGGAACTGGGATGTACTGGGAGTGAACTGTGAAGTACTGGGATGTACTTAGAGGGAAGTGGGAGGGAACTTGGATGTAGTGGGAGGGAACTGGGGTTTACTTGGAGGAAAGTGGCATGTACTGGAATGTACTGGAATGGAACTGGGAGTGAACTGTGTGTGAACTGTGAGGGAACTGGGATGTACTGTGAGGGAACTGGGATGTACTGGGACGGACTGGGACGGACTGGGAGGGAACTGGGATGTACTGGGAGGGATCTGGGATGTACTGGGCTGCACTGGTAGGGAGCTGGGATGTACTGGGAGGAAACTGGAATGTCCCAGTTGACACCCACTTCCCTCCCAGTGCCTCCCAGTATATCCCAGTTTCCTCCCAGTACATCCCAGTAAATCCCAGTTTGCTCCCAGTACATCCCAGTACATTGCAGTACATTCCAGTTCCGTTCCTGTACATCCCAATACATCCCCGTTCCATGCCAGTACATCCCAGTTCCCTACCAGTTCATCCCCGTACATCCCAATTCCCTCCCGGTTCACTACCACTTCTTTCCCAGTGCCTCCCAATACATCCCAGTTCCGTCCCATTACATCCCAGTACATCCCAGTTCCCTCCCAGTAAGTCCCAGGTCCCTCCCAGTACTGGGTGGGAGCTGGGATGTACTGGGAGGCACTACAATGTGCGGGGATGCCCTGGGATGTACTGTGGAGGAACTTGGATGTACAGGCTTGTACTGGGTTGTACCGGGTGGAACTGGCAGGGATTTGGGATGTACCAGGATCTACTGGGATGTACTGGGAGGTAACTGTTATGTACTGGGAGTGAACAGGGAGGGAACTGGGATGTACTGGGAGGAAACTGGGATGTACTGTGAGGGAACTGGGACGTACTGTGAGGACACTGGGATGTACTGGTATGTACTGGGAGGGAAGTGTTATGTACTGAGGGGAACTGGGACGTACTGGGATGTACTGGGAGGGAACTGTGAAGTACTGGGATGTACTGGGAGTGAACTGGGAGGGAACTGGTATGTAGTAGGATGTACTGGGTGGGAACTGGGATGTACCAGGATGTACTGGGATGTACTGGGAGGGAACTGGTATGTACTGGGAGGGAACTGGGATGTAGTGGGAGGGAACTGGGAGGGAACTGGGATGTAGTGGGAGGGAACTGGTATGTACTGGGAGGGAACTGGGATGTACTGGGACATACTGGCAGGGAACTGGGATGTACTGGGAGGGGATTGGGATGTACTGGGAGGGAACTTGGATGTATTGGGAGGGAAGTGTTATGTACCAAGGGGGAACTGGGACGTACTGGGATGTAGTGGGAGTGAACTGTGAAGTACTGGGATGTACTGTGAGGGAACTGGGATGTACTGGGAGGGAACTTTAAAGTACTGGGATGTACTTAGAGGAAACTGGGAGGCAACTGGCATGTACTGGGATGTACTGGAATGGAACTGGGAGTGAACTGTGTGTGAACTGGGAGGGAACTGGGATGTACTGTGAGGGAACTGGGATGTACTGGGATGTACTGGGAGGGACTGGGAGGGATCTGGGATGTACTGGGCTGCACTGGTAGGTAACTGGGATGTACTGGGAGGAAACTGGAATGTCCCAGTTGACACCCACTTTCCTCCCAGTTTCCTCCCAGTATATCCCCGTTTCCTCCCAGTATATCCCAGTTTCCTCCCAGTACATCCCAGTAAATCCCAGCTCGCTCCCAGTACATGCCAATACATCGCAGTACATTCCAGTTCTGTTCCTGTACATCCCAATACATCCCCGTTCCATGCCAGTACATCCCAGTTTCCTACCAGTTCATCCCCGTACATCCCAATTCCCTCCCGGTTCACTACCTTTTCTTTCCCAGTGCCTCCCAATACATCCCAGTTCCGTCCCATTACATCCCAGTACATCCCAGTTCCCTCCCAGTACATCCCAGTTCCCTCCCAGTACTGGGAGGGAACTGGGATGTACTGGGAGGCACTACAATGTGCGGGGATGCCCTGGGATGTACCGTGGAGGAACTAGGATGTACAGCCTTGTACTGGGTTGTACCAGGTGGAACTGGCAGGGATTTGGGATGTACCAGGATCTACTAGGATGTACTGGGATGTACTGGGAGGTAACTGTTATGTACTGGGAAGGAACTGGTAGGGAACTGGGATGTACTGGGAGGGAACTGGGACGTACTGTGAGGACACTGGGATGTACTGTTATGTACTGGGAGGGAACTGGGACGTACTGGGATGTACTGGGAGGGAACTGTGAAGTACTGGGATGTACTGGGAGGGAACTGGGAGGGAACTGGTATGTAGTAGGATGTACTGGGTGGGAACTGGGATGTACCAGGATGTACTGGGATGTACTAGGAGGGAACTGGTATGTACTGGGAGGGAACTGGGATGTACTGGGATGTAGTGGGAGGGAACTGGGATGTACTGGGAGGGAACTGGGATGTACTGAGAGCGAACTGGGATGTACTGGGGACATACTGGCAGGGAACTGGGATGTACTGGGAGGGGATTGGGATGTACTGGGAGGGAACTTGGATGTATTGGGAGGGAAGTGTTATGTACCAAGGGGGAACTGGGACGTACTGGGAGGGAAGTTTGAAGTACTGGGATGTACTTAGAGGAAACTGGGAGGCAACTGGCATGTACTGGGATGTACTGGAATGGAACTGGGAGTGAACTGTGTGTGAACTGGGAGGGAACTGGGATATAATGTGAGGGAACTGGGATGTACTGGGAGGGACTGGGAGGGATCTGGGATGTACTGGCCTGCACTGGTAGGGAACTGGGATGTACTGGGAGGAAACTGGAATGTCCCAGTTGACACCCACTTCCCTCCCAGTTTCCTCCCAGTATATCCCAGTTTCCTCCCAGTATATCCCAGTTTCCTCCCAGTACATCCCAGTAAATCCAGCTCGCTGCCAGTACATGCCAATACTTCGCCGTATATTCCAGTTCCGTTCCTGTACATCCCAATACATCCCCGTTCCATGCCAGTACATCCCAGTTCCCTACCAGTTCATCCCCGTACATCCCAATTCCCTCCCGGTTCACTACCACTTCTTTCCCAGTGCCTCCCAATACATCCCAGTTCCGTCCCATTACATCCCAGTACATCCCAGTTCCCTCCCAGTACTGCGAGGGAGCTGGGATGTACTGGGAGGCACTACAATGTGCGGGGATGTCCTGGGATGTACCATGGAGGAACTAGGATGTACAGGCTTGTACTGGGTTGTACCGGGTGGAGCTGGCAGGGATTTGGGATGTACCAGGATCTACTGGGATGTACTGGGATGTACTGGGAGGTAACTGTTGTGTACTGGGAGTGAACTGGGAGGGACCTGGGATGTACTGGAAGGCACTACAATGTGCGGGGATGCACAGGGATGTACTGTGGAGGAACTAGGATGTACAGGCTTGTACTGGGTTGTACCGGGTGGAACTGGCAGGGATTTGGGATGTACCAGGATGTACTGGGATGTACTGGGAGGTAACTGTTATGTACTGGGAAGGAACAGGGAGGGAACTGGGATGTACTGGGAGGAAACTGGGATGTACTGGGTGGGAACTGGGACGTACTGTGAGGACACTTGGATGTACTGGTATGTACTGGGAGGGAAGTGTTATGTACTGAGGGGAACTGGGACGTACTGGGATGTACTGGGAGGGAACTGTGAAGTACTGGGATGTACTGGGAGTGAACTGGGAGGGAACTGGTATGTAGTAGGATGTACTGGGTGGGAACTGGGATGTACTGGGATGTACTGGGAGGGAACTGGTATGTACTGGGAGGGAACTGGGATTTACTGGGAGGGAACTGGGATGTACTGGGACATACTGGCAGGGAACTGGGATGTACTGGGAGGGGATTGGGACGGACTGGGAGGGAACTGGGATGTACTGGGCTGCACTGGTAGGGAACTGGGATGTACTGGGAGGAAACTGGAATGTCCCAGTTGACACCCACTTCCCTCCCAGTGCCTCCCAGTAAATCCCAGTTTCCTCCCAGTAAATCCCCGTTTCCTCCCAGTAAATCCCCGTTTCCTCCCAGTAAATCCCCGTTTCCTCCCAGTAAATCCCCGTTTCCTCCCAGTACATCCCAGTAAATCCCAGTTCGCTCCCAGTACATCCCAATACATCGCCGTACAATCCAGTTCCTTTCCTGTACATCCCAATACATCCCCGTTCCATTCCAGTACATCCCAGTTTCCTACCAGTTCATCCCCGTACATCCCAATTCCCTCCCGGTTCGCTACCACTTCTTTCCCAGTGCCTCCAAATACATCCCAGTTCCGTCCCATTACATCCCAGTACATCCCAGGTCCCTCCCAGTACATCCCAGTTCCCTTCCAGTACGTCCCAGGTCCCTCTCAGTACTGGGAGGGACCTGGGATGTACTGGGAGGCACTACAATGTGCGGGGATGCCCTGGGATGTACTGTGGAGGAACTAGGATGTACAGGCTTGTACTGGGTTGTACCGGGTGGAACTGGCAGGGATTTGGGATGTACCAGGATCTACTGGGATGTACTGGGATGTAGTGGGAGGTAACTGTTATGTACTGGGAGGGAACTGGGACGTACTGGTGGGGAACTGGGATGTACTGGGAGGGAACTGGGACGTACTGTGAGGACACTGGGATGTACTGTTATGTACTGGGAGGGAAGTGTTATGTACAGAGGGGAACTGGTGCGTACTGGGATGTACTGGGAGGGAACTGTGAAGTACTGGGATGTACTGGGAGTGAACTGGGAGGGAACTGGTATGTAGTAGGATGTACTGGGTGGGAACTGGGATGTACCAGGATGTACTGGGAGGGAACTGGTATGTACTGGGAGGGAACTGGGATGTAGTGGGAGGGAACTGGGAGGGAACTGGGATGTACTGGGAGGGAACTGGTATGTACTGGGAGGGAACTGGGATGTAGTGGGAGTGAACTGGGAGGGAACTGGGATGTACTGGGACATACTGGCAGGGAACTGGGATGTACTGGGAGGGGATTGGGATGTACTGGGAGGGAACTTGGATGTATTGGGAGGGAAGTGTTATGTACCAAGGGGGAACTGGGACGTACTGGGATGTAGTGGGAGTGAACTGTGAAGTACTGGGATGTACTGTGAGGGAACTGGGATGTACTGGGAGGGAACTTTAAAGTACTGGGATGTACTTAGAGGAAACTGGGAGGCAACTGGCATGTACTGGGATGTACTGGAATGGAACTGGGAGTGAACTGTGTGTGAACTGGGAGGGAACTGGGATGTACTGTGAGGGAACTGGGATGTACTGGGATGTACTGGGAGGGACTGGGAGGGATCTGGGATGTACTGGGCTGCACTGGTAGGTAACTGGGATGTACTGGGAGGAAACTGGAATGTCCCAGTTGACACCCACTTTCCTCCCAGTTTCGTCCCAGTATATCCCCGTTTCCTCCCAGTATATCCCAGTTTCCTCCCAGTACATCCCAGTAAATCCCAGCTCGCTCCCAGTACATGCCAATACATCGCAGTACATTCCAGTTCCGTTCCTGTACATCCCAATACATCCCCGTTCCATGCCAGTACATCCCAGTTTCCTACCAGTTCATCCCCGTACATCCCAATTCCCTCCCGGTTCACTACCTTTTCTTTCCCAGTGCCTCCCAATACATCCCAGTTCCGTCCCATTACATCCCAGTACATCCCAGTTCCCTCCCAGTACATCCCAGTTCCCTCCCAGTACTGGGAGGGAACTGGGATGTACTGGGAGGCACTACAATGTGCGGGGATGCCCTGGGATGTACCGTGGAGGAACTAGGATGTACAGCCTTGTACTGGGTTGTACCAGGTGGAACTGGCAGGGATTTCGGACGTACCAGGATCTACTAGGATGTACTGGGATGTACTGGGAGGTAACTGTTATGTACTGAGAAGGAACTGGTAGGGAACTGGGATGTACTGGGAGGGAACTGGGACGTACTGTGAGGACACTGGGATGTACTGTTATGTACTGGGAGGGAACTGGGACGTACTGGGATGTACTGGGAGGGAACTGTGAAGTACTGGGATGTACTGGGAGTGAACTGGGAGGGAACTGGTATGTAGTAGGATGTACTGGGTGGGAACTGGGATGTACCAGGATGTACTGGGATGTACTAGGAGGGAACTGGTATGTACTGGGAGGGAACTGGGATGTACTGGGATGTAGTGGGAGGGAACTGGGAGGGAACTGGGATGTACTGGGAGGGAACTGGGATGTACTGGGAGGGAACTGGGATGTACTGAGAGCGAACTGGGATGTACTGGGGACATACTGGCAGGGAACTGGGATGTACTGGGAGGGGATTGGGATGTACTGGGAGGGAACTTGGATGTATTGGGAGGGAAGTGTTATGTACCAAGGGGGAACTGGGACGTACTGGGAGGGAAGTTTGAAGTACTGGGATGTACTTAGAGGAAACTGGGAGGCAACTGGCATGTACTGGGATGTACTGGAATGGAACTGGGAGTGAACTGTGTGTGAACTGGGAGGGAACTGGGATATAATGTGAGGGAACTGGGATGTACTGGGAGGGACTGGGAGGGATCTGGGATGTACTGGCCTGCACTGGTAGGGAACTGGGATGTACTGGGAGGAAACTGGAATGTCCCAGTTGACACCCACTTCCCTCCCAGTTTCCTCCCAGTATATCCCAGTTTCCTCCCAGTATATCCCAGTTTCCTCCCAGTACATCCCAGTAAATCCAGCTCGCTGCCAGTACATGCCAATACTTCGCCGTATATTCCAGTTCCGTTCCTGTACATCCCAATACATCCCCGTTCCATGCCAGTACATCCCAGTTCCCTACCAGTTCATCCCCGTACATCCCAATTCCCTCCCGGTTCACTACCACTTCTTTCCCAGTGCCTCCCAATACATCCCAGTTCCGTCCCATTACATCCCAGTACATCCCAGTTCCCTCCCAGTACTGCGAGGGAGCTGGGATGTACTGGGAGGCACTACAATGTGCGGGGATGTCCTGGGATGTACCATGGAGGAACTAGGATGTACAGGCTTGTACTGGGTTGTACCGGGTGGAGCTGGCAGGGATTTGGGATGTACCAGGATCTACTGGGATGTACTGGGATGTACTGGGAGGTAACTGTTGTGTACTGGGAGTGAACTGGGAGGGACCTGGGATGTACTGGAAGGCACTACAATGTGCGGGGATGCACAGGGATGTACTGTGGAGGAACTAGGATGTACAGGCTTGTACTGGGTTGTACCGGGTGGAACTGGCAGGGATTTGGGATGTACCAGGATGTACTGGGATGTACTGGGAGGTAACTGTTATGTACTGGGAAGGAACAGGGAGGGAACTGGGATGTACTGGGAGGAAACTGGGATGTACTGGGTGGGAACTGGGACGTACTGTGAGGACACTTGGATGTACTGGTATGTACTGGGAGGGAAGTGTTATGTACTGAGGGGAACTGGGACGTACTGGGATGTACTGGGAGGGAACTGTGAAGTACTGGGATGTACTGGGAGTGAACTGGGAGGGAACTGGTATGTAGTAGGATGTACTGGGTGGGAACTGGGATGTACTGGGATGTACTGGGAGGGAACTGGTATGTACTGGGAGGGAACTGGGATTTACTGGGAGGGAACTGGGATGTACTGGGACATACTGGCAGGGAACTGGGATGTACTGGGAGGGGATTGGGACGGACTGGGAGGGAACTGGGATGTACTGGGCTGCACTGGTAGGGAACTGGGATGTACTGGGAGGAAACTGGAATGTCCCAGTTGACACCCACTTCCCTCCCAATGCCTCCCAGTATATCCCAGTTTCCTCCCAGTATATCCCAGTTTCCTCCCAGTACATCCCAGTAAATCCCAGCTCGCTGCCAGTACATGCCAATACATTGCTGTACATTCCAGTTCTGTTCCTGTACATCCCAATACATCCCCGTTCCATGCCAGTACATCCCAGTTTCCTACCAGTTCATCCCCGTACATCCCAATTCCCTCCCGGTTCACTACCACTTCTTTCCCAGTGCCTCCCAATACATCCCAGATCCGTCCCATTACATCCCAGTACATCCCAGTTCCCTCCCAGTACATCCCAGGTCCCTCCCATTACATCCCAGTTCCCTCCCAGTACTGGGAGGCACTACAATGTGCGGGGATGCCCTGGGATGTACTGTGGAGGAACTAGGATGTACAGGCTTGTACTGGGTTGTACCGGGTGGAACTGGCAGGGATTTGGGATGTACCAGGATCTACTGGGATGTACTGGGAGGTAACTGTTGTGTACTGGGAGTGAACTGGGAGGGACCTGGGATGTACTGGGAGGGAACTGGGATGTACTGTGAGGACACTGGGATGTACTGGTATGTACTGGGAGGGAAGTGTTATGTACTGAGGGGAACTGGGACGTACTGGGACGTGCTGGGAGGGAAGTATGAAGTATTGGGATGTACTTAGAGGGAACTGGGATGTACTGGGAGGGAACTGGGAGTGAACTGGGAGGGAACTGTGAAGTACTGGGATGTACTTAGAGGGAACTGGTATGTACTGGGAGGGAACTGGGATGGACTGGGTGGAAAGTGTTGGGAATTGGGATTTAGTGGGAGGGAACTGGGATGGACTGGGAGGGAACTGGGATGTACTGGGGTGTACTGGGAGGGAACTGTTATGTACCGAGGGGGAACTGGGATGTACTGGGAGTGAACTGTGAAGTACTGGGATGTACTTAGAGGGAAGTGGGAGGGAACTTGGATGTAGTGGGAGGGAACTGGGATTTACTTGGAGGAAAGTGGCATGTACTGGGATGTACTGGAATGGAACTGGGAGTGAACTGTGTGTGAACTGTGAGGGAACTGGGATGTACTGTGAGGGAACTGGGATGTACTGGGACGTACTGGGACAGACTGGGACGGATCTGGGCTGCACTGGTTCGGAACTGGGATGTACTGGGAGGCACTACAATGTGCGGGGATGCCCTGGGATGTACTGTGGAGGAACTAGGATGTACAGGCTTGTACTGGGTTGTACCGGGTGGAACTGGCAGGGATTTGGGATGTACCAGGATCTACTGGGATGTACTGGGAGGTAACTGTTATGTACTGGGAAGGAACAGGGAGGGAACTGGGATGTACTGGGAGGGAACTGGGATGTACTGTGAGGGAACTGGGACGTACTGTGAGGACACTGGGATGTACTGGTATGTACTGGGAGGGAAGTGTTATGTACTGAGGGGAACTGGGACGTACTGGGATGTACCGGGAGGGAACTGTGAAGTACTGGGATGTACTGGGAGTGAACTGGGAGGGAACTGGTATGTAGTAGGATGTACTGGGTGGGAACTGGGATGTACCGGGAGGGAACTGGTATGTACTGGGAGGGAACTGGGATGTACTGGGATGTAGTGAGAGGGAACTGGGATGTACTGGGATGTAGTGGGAGGGAACTGGGAGGAAACTGGGATGTACTGGGAGGGAACTGGTATGTACTGGTAGGGAACTGGGATGTACTGGGACATACTGGCAGGGAACTGGGATGTACTGGGAGGGGATTGGGACGGACTGGGAGGGAACTGGGATGTACTGGGCTGCACTGGTAGGGAACTGGGATGTACTAAGAGGAAACTGGAATGTCCCAGTTGACACCCACTTCCCTGCCAATGCCTCCCAGTATATCCCAGTTTCCTCCCAGTATATCCCAGTTTCCTCCCAGTACATCCCAGTAAATCCCAGCTCGCTGCCAGTACATGCCAATACATTGCTGTACATTCCAGTTCTGTTCCTGTACATCCCAATACATCCCCGTTCCATGCCAGTACATCCCAGTTTCCTACCAGTTCATCCCCGTACATCCCAGTTCCCTCCCGGTTCACTACCACTTCTTTCCCAGTGCCTCCCAATACATCCCAGTTCCGTCCCATTACATCCCAGTACGTCCCAGTTCCCTCCCAGTACGTCCCAGTTCCCTCCCAGTACATCCCAGGTCCCTCCCAGTACTGGGAGGGAACTGGGATGTACTGGGAGGCACTACAATGTGCGGGGATGCCCTGGGATGTACCGTGGAGGAACTAGGATGTACAGGCTTGTACTGGGTTGTACCGGGTGGAACTGGCAGGGATTTGGGATGTACCAGGATCTACTGGGATGTACTGGGATGTACTGGGAGGTAACTGTTGTGTACTGGGAGTGAACTGGGAGAGAACTGGGATGTACTGGGAGGGAACTGGGATGTACTGTGAGGACACTGGGATGTACTGGTATGTACTGGGAGGGAACTGGTATGTACTGAGGGGAACTGGGACGTACTGGGACGTGCTGGGAGGGAAGTATGAAGTATTGGGATGTACTTAGAGGGAACTGGGATGTACTGGGAGGGAACTGGGAGTGAACTGGGAGGGAACTGTGAAGTACTGGGATGTACTTAGAGGGAACTGGGATGTACTGGGAGGGAACTGGGATGTACTGGGTGGAAAGTGTTGGGAATTGGGATTTACTGGGAGGGAACTGGGATGGACTGGGAGGGAACTGGGATGTACCGAGGGGGAACTGGGATGTACTGGGAGTGAACTGTGAAGTACTGGGATGTACTTAGAGGGAAGTGGGAGGGAACTTGGATGTAGTGGGAGGGAACTGGGATTTACTTGGAGGAAAGTGGCATGTACTGGGATGTACTGGAATGGAACTGGGAGTGAACTGTGTGTGAACTGTGAGGGAACTGGGATGTACTGTGAGGGAACTGGGATGTACTGGGATGTACTGGGACGGACTGGGAGGGAACTGGGATGTACTGGGAGGGATCTGGGATGTACTGGGCTGCACTGGTAGGGAACTGGGATGTACTGGGAGGAAACTGGAATGTCCCAGTTGACACCCACTTCCCTCCCAGTGCCTCCCAGTATATCCCAGTTTCCTCCCAGTACATCCCAGTAAATCCCAGCTCGCTGCCAGTACATCCCAGTACATCGCTGTACATTCCAGTTCCGTTCCTGTACATCCCAATACATCCCCGTTCCATGCCAGTACATCCCAGTTCCCAACCATTTCATCCCCGTACATTCCAGTTCCCTCCCGGTTCACTACCACTTCTTTCCCAGTTCCGTCCCATTACATCCCAGTTCCGTCCCATTACATCCCAGTACATCCCAGTTCCCTTCCAGTACATCCCAGTTCCCTCCCAGTACTGGGAGGGAACTGGGATGTACTGGGAGGCACTACAATGTGCGGGGATGCTCTGGGATGTACTGTGGAGGAACTAGGATGTACAGGCTTGTACTGGGTTGTACCGGGTGGAACTGGCAGGGATTTGGGATGTACCAGGATCTACTGGGATGTACTGGGAGGTAACTGTTATGTACTGGGAAGGAACAGGGAGGTAACTGGGATGTACTGGTAGGGAACTGGGATGTACTGGGAGGGAACTGGGACGTACTGTGAGGACACTGGGATGTACTGGTATGTACTGGGAGGGAAGTGTTATGTACTGAGGGGAACTGGGACGTACTGGGATGTACTGGGATGGAACTGTGAAGTACTGGGATGTACTGGGAGTGAACTGGGAGGGAACTGGTATGTAGTAGGATGTACTGGGTGGGAACTGGGATGTACTGGGAGGGAACTGGTATGTACTGGGAGGGAACTGGGATGTACTGGGATGTAGTGGGAGGGAACTGGGAGGGAACTGGGATGTACTGGGAGGGAACTGGTATGTACTGGGAGGGAACTGGGATGTACTGGGACATACTGGCAGGGAACTGGGATGTACTGGGAGGGGATTGGGACGGACTGGGAGGGAACTGGGATGTACTGGGCTGCACTGGTAGGGAACTGGGATGTACTGGGAGGAAACTGGAATGTCCCAGTTGACACCCACTTCCCTCCCAATGCCTCCCAGTATATCCCAGTTTCCTCCCAGTACATCCCAGTAAATCCCAGCTCGCTGCCAGTACATGCCAATACATCGCTGTACATTCCAGTTCTGTTCCTGTACATCCCAATACATCCCCGTTCCATGCCAGTACATCCCAGTTCCCTACCAGTTCATCCCCGTACATCCCAATTCCCTCCCAGTTCACTACCACTTCTTTCCCAGTGCCTCCCAATACATCCCAGTTCCGTCCCATTACATCCCAGTACATCCCAGGTCCCTCCCAGTACATCCCAGTTCCCTCCCAGTACTGGGAGGGACCTGGGATGTACTGGGAGGCACTACAATGTGCGGGGATGCCCTGGGATGTACTGTGGAGGAACTAGGATGTACAGGCTTGTACTGGGTTGTACCGGGTGGAACTGGCAGGGATTTGGGATGTACCAGGATCTACTGGGATGTACTGGGAGGTAACTGTTATGTAATGGGAAGGAACAGGGAGGGAACTGGGATGTACTGGGAGGGAACTGGGATGTACTGGGAGTGAACTGGTATGTAGTAGGATGTACTGGGTGGGAACTGGGATGTACCAGGATGTACTGGGATGTACTGGGAGGGAACTGGTATGTACTGGGAGGGAACTGGGATGTAGTGGGAGGGAACTGGGAGGGAACTGGGATTTACTGGGAGGGAACTGGGATGTACTGGGACATACTGGGAGGGAACTGGGATGTACTGGGAGGGGATTGGGACGGACTGGGAGGGAACTGGGATGTACTGGGAGGGAACTGGGACGTACTGTGAGGACACTGGGCAGTACTGGTATGTACTGGGAGGGAAGTGTTATGTACTGAGGGGAACTGGGACGTACTGGGATGTGCTGGGAGGGAACTGTGAAGTACTGGGGTGTACTTAGCAGGAAGTGGGAGGGAACTGGGATGTAGTGTGATGTACTGGGAGGGAACTGGCATGTACTGGGATGTACTGGAATGGAACTGGGAGTGAACTGTGTGTGAACTGTGAGGGAACTGGGATGTACTGGGAGGGAACTGGCATGTACTGGGATGTACTGGAATGGAACTGGGAGTGAACTGTGTGTGAACTGTGAGGGAACTGAGATGTACTGGAGGGAACTGGGATGTACTGGGATATACTGGAGGGAACTGGAATGGACTAAGAGGGAACTGGGACGTACTGGGAGGGAACTAGGACGCACTGGTAGGGAACTGGGACGGAACTGGGATGTACTGGGACGTACTGGGAGGGAACTGGGACGCACTGGGAGGTAACTGTTGTGTACTGGGAGTGAACTGGGAGGGAACTGGTATGTAGTAGGATGTACTGGGAGGGAACTGGGATGTACTGGGACGGAGTGGGAGGGAACTGGGATGTACTGGGATGGAACTTTGAAGTACTGGGATGTACTTAGAGGAAACTGGGAGGCAACTGGCATGTACTGGGATGTATTGGAATGGAACTGGGAGTGAACTGTGTGTGAACTGTGAGGGAACTGGGATGTACTGGGAGGGAACTGGGACGGACTGGGAGGGAACTGGGACGGACTGGGAGGGAAATGGGATGTACTGGGCTGCACTGGTAGGGAACTGGGATGTACTGGGAGGAAACTGGAATATCCCAGTTGACACCCACTTCCCTCCCAGTGCCTCCCAGTATATTCCAGTTTCCACCCAGTATATCCCAGTTTCCTCCCAGTACATCCCAGTAAATTCCAATTTGCTCCCAGTACATCCCAGTACATCGCAGTACATTCCAGTTCCGTTCCTGTACATCCCAGTACATCCCAGTTCCCTCCCAGTACATCCCAGTTCCCTCCCAGTACATCCCAGTTCCCTCCCAGTACGTCCCAGTTCCCTCCCAGTACATCCCAGGTCCCTCCCAGTACTGGGAGGGAACTGGGATGTACTGGGAGGCACTACAATGTGCGGGGATGCCCTGGGATGTACTGTGGAGGAACTAGGATGTACAGGCTTGTACTGGGTTGTACCGGGTGGAACTGGCAGGGATTTGGGATGTACCAGGATCTACTGGGATGTACTGGGATGTACTGGGAGGTAACTGTTATGTACTGGGAGGGAACTGTGAGGGAACTGTGAGGGAATTGTGAGGAGGGGGGCGGCCCCCCGGGCCCCAGCCCCTCCCCCCCGCCTGGGGCCAGGGCGCCGCGGCCGCCGCCCCTTCCTCCTCTGCCCGCTCCCGTCGCAGACGGCTCGGTATGTGTCACGAGCGGCAGCCCCGTTCAGCAGCTCTCGGAGGGCGCGCGGCTGTGCCCGGCCGTGACCGGGGCCCGCAGGGGTTTCCCGCTCGCCCCGAGAAGGCGCTGGCCCCGAGCCGGGGCGTCCCGCCCCGCCCCGCCCCGCCCGGCCCTCGGCGCCCTCGCGAGCTGAGCGCGGCCCGGCCAGCAGGGGGCGCTGGCGCTCACCGGCTGGGCGCGGGGGCGGTCCGGCGCGGGGGCGGGGCCGGTGGGGGCCGTTCCTTCCGGCCGCCCTTTAAGGGCCGCCCCGCGGGGCTCGGGCTTCCGGTGGCGCGTGCGCGTCGGAGCGGGGGCGGGAGCGGTGCGTGTGGAGGCCGAAGGGCCGGTGCGTGTGGCGGCCGGGTCGCGAGGCGTCCCTGTGCGGTGCCGGGGCCCCTCTGCGGCCCGGCGTGGGAAGCCCGCGGCCGGCGGAGCCTGCTCGGAGCTGGGCGGGGAGCGCCGCGGCGGTCCGGCCGCCGGCAGCCATCCCCTGCGGTGGCCGGCAGCCCCTCGGGACGCCTGGAGGCCTGGCGGTGCCCGAGCCTCGCCTGCGGCAGCCGCCTGAGAGAGCAGCGCGGCCGTGTCCGGGGGCCGGAGAGCGCTGGTGGGTGAGTTCGGGCAGCGGGTGTGTCTCCGTGTGAGGTGAGGCCTGGCGCGGGCCGGGGGGTATCTCCGTGCGGGTCGGGCCGGGGGCGGGGCGGGGCGGGGGCCGGGCCCCGCAGAGAAGCCCCGGTCGGGCATCGTTCGCTTTTCCACAATGTAGGGCTCTCCCCGGTTATTTTTTGTGTACTGTGTTTTGGGTCACCTGAAACCCTTTGGCCGGTTACGTTTGGTGCGGGGAGATGGCAGGTCTGGAGCCTGAAAGATCTCTGGTGGGGGGCGTGGGAGGTATTTCTTGCCTTAAAACTCTGAGCCCACCTCGTGAGTCTCGTGACTGTGGCAAATGGCTGAGTCGGGCGTTTTCTGATAACTAACTTCTGAACGTGTGCGTGTGTAGGCACGGGGAGATTTGTGCAGTGTGACGGAGCCCCTTGTGCTTCTGTGCTAATGTCTACCTGTTCTAGACCTCCAGAGTTGGAAAGCCTTTGTTTAGTGCCTAGTTGTGGCTGCGTAACTGCTGTTGCGCCTGCAGCTGTGCTCGCAGGGATGCTGGGTGGCTCCGCATCAAACCGGCCGCCGGGCGGCCGGGTTGTGCCGCAGAGCATGCCGGGAGCTGTAGTCCTTGCGGCTGCCGGGCGGCCGGGTTGTGCCGCAGAGCATGCCGGGAGCTGTATTCCTGGCGCAGTGGCTGCCGGCCCTGTCACGTGGTTCGCCGGGCATGGCGGGAGGCGCGGTCTTCCGGCGCTCGGGTGCCGGGCGGCCGTGGCGCGTACGGTACGCGAGGTGTATTTTTGGGGTTGGATTCGTGTTGATTACTGGGGGCTTGCGGGTGCGGCCGCTTCCCGAGAAGCGGTGAGTTCCCCGGGAGCTGACAGAAGGGAAGAGGGAAAGGAGGAGGACGATGACCTTTTCCCCGTGCCCAGGGCGCAGATGATGGCCGCCTCCCCGGCCCACCGGAGGTCCCGCTCAGCCTCCCCTGGCCCCCCTTGCCCCGTGCGCCTGCCCCCAGCTCCGGCACCTCCCCATAAGCGTGCTGCATAGCCTTAGGCCGCCCCCAGGCCCTGTCGTGAAGGCAGCAAGCCGTCCCTCAAGCGCACTGGATTCCCCCTTGGCGCAGGGGCCCTTAGCAGTAGCGTGGGGAGGGAGCGGTGTGTCCAGAAGCCCCTGCGGAAGGAGAGGCTTTGGCCAGGGTCGATCGACGGTAATGACGGTCGCTGTTTCTTCTTTCCCTCTCCCAGAGACCGTGCTGAGGACGTGGTTGTCTGTCCTTCCCCCGGGGATGCCGTTGCCTGTGGCCGTCTCAGGCTCGCGTGGCTTCTCTCTGCCCGTCCTCGCCGTCCTTGCAGCGCAGGGCCGAAAAGGGATAGACAAAGCCCTTCCCGGCTGCGGACAGGAGCTGCCTCGGCTGAAGCTGGAGACGCCAACGAAAGGTAAAGAAGAAGAAACTGAAGGTGCTCTGGCTGCCAGCTGCCTTCCTGCCGCAGGCAAGAGAGAGCCTGTCCATGCAGGTGGGGGAGGAAGGATCCCCCTTCATAGCCCGCAGCGGGCCAGGCCACCAACGTGCACCGTAGGGTCTGTACGCGTAACCCGGAGTTGGGTACGGGCGTGTAGTGCACGAGCGAGCTAGGCTACGTGCCTAGGAAGCCTCATCTGGTAAGAGCTGTAAGACACCCACGTATTCTCTTCAGGTGGAGGACGGCCTAGAGTCTGGAGCTGCAGAAGAGGCAGGGAGGAGAGGAGGGGAAAGAAGCATCTGAACGGCTAAATTGTGCCAGCAGCGCTGAGAGCGAGAGTCGCGGTGAGTCCTGGGCCACTGGGGCCCCGTTGCCTCTCTTGTGCGTCCTGGGCCCTCCCTGTCTCTCCCCCGGCCCCCTCTCTTTCCCCCCCGCACCTTCTTTCTCCATCTCGCTCTGAGTGGCTCCCTGCCTCCCCGTCTTTTCAGTCCTCCCTCTCTCTGTCCTGTAGCCTGTGGCTCCTTTTTCTTTCTCCGCCTCTCTCTGCCTGGCTCTGGCTCCGTTTTTTTTTTTTTTTCCTCCTGCTCTGTCCTGTAGCCTGTCGGTGTTTTGTTGTTCTCTGGCTCTCTTGATCTGACTGCCTGTGTTACCGAAAAACGCGTTAAAATCGGAAACGACTCCTCAACACCAATTTAGTATTAAAGAGCAGGCATTCTTTATTCGCGGCGCCGGATGCACGGGGGATCGCTCCTCCTGGCGTGCGTACCTCACGCACCTTTCCCGTACAATTTATAGATGAAAATTTCACATACTCATACATAGTCATTATTGTCTTGTCTAGTGATGGGTACAAACTTGCTCGTTCCCTATGTCAGTCACTGCGCAGGCTCGGTTGTCCTCCCAGTACAGTGTGGGGAACGGGGACGTACAGTGTGGGGAACGGGGACGTACAGTGCGGGGAACGGGGACGTACCAGGATCTACTGGGTTGTACTGGGAGGGAACTGGGACGTACTGGGAGGCTCTACAATGTCCTGGGATGTCCTGGGATGTAGTGTGGAGGAACTAGGATGTACAGGCTTGTACTGGGTTGTACCGGGTGGAGCTGGCAGGGATTTGGGATGTACCAGGATCTACTGGGATGTACTGGGAGGTAACTGTTGTGTACTGGGAGTGAACTGGGAGGGACCTGGGGTGTACTGGAAGGCACTACAATGTGCGGGGATGCACAGGGATGTACTGTGGAGGAACTAGGATGTACAGGCTTGTACTGGGTTGTACCAGGTGGAACTGGCAGGGATTTGAAATGTCCTAGTATCTACTAGGATGTACTGGGATGTACTGGGAGGTAACTGTTGTGTACTGGGAGTGAACTGGGAGGGAACTGTGAAGTACTGGGATGTACTTAGAGGGAACTGGGATGTACTGGGAGGGAACTGGGATGTACTGGGTGGAAAGTGTTGGGAATTGGGATTTACTGGGAGGGAACTGGGATGGACTGGGAGGGAACTGGGATGTAGTGGGACATACTGGGAGGGTACTGGGGTGTACTGGGAGGGAATTGTTATGTACCGAGGGGGAACTGGGATGTACTGGGAGTGAACTGTGAAGTACTGGGATGTACTTAGAGGGAAGTGGGAGGGAACTTGAATGTAGTGGGAGGGAACTGGGATTTACTTGGAGGAAAGTGGCATGTACTGGGATGTACTGGAATGGAACTGGGAGTGACTGTGTGTGAACTGTGAGGGAACTGGGATGTACTGGGACGTACTGGGACAGACTGGGAGGGATCTGGGATGTACTGGGAGGGATCTGGGATGTACTGGGAGGCACTACAATGTGCGGGGATGCCCTGGGATGTACTGCGGAGGAACTAGGATGTACAGGCTTGTACTGGGTTGTACCGGGTGGAACTGGCAGGGATTTGGGATGTACCAGGATCTACTGGGATGTACTGGGATGTACTGGGAGGTAACTGTTATGTACTGGGAAGGAACAGGGAGGGAACTGGGATGTACTGGGAGGAAACTGGGATGTACTGTGAGGGAACTGGGACGTACTGTGAGGACACTGGGATGTACTGTTATGTACTGGGAGGGAAGTGTTATGTACTGAGGGGAACTGGGACGTACTGGGATGTACTGGGAGGGAACTGTGAAGTACTGGGATGTACTGGGAGTGAACTGGGAGGGAACTGGTATGTAGTAGGATGTACTGGGTGGGAACTGGGATGTACTGGGATGAACTGGTATGTACTGGGAGGGAACTGGGATGTACTGGGAGGGAACTGGGATGTACTGGGACATACTGGCAGGGAACTGGGATGTACTGGGAGGGGATTGGGACGGACTGGGAGGGAACTGGGATGTACTGGGCTGCACTGGTAGGGAACTGGGATGTACTGGGAGGAAACTGGAATGTCCCAGTTGACACCCACTTTCCTCCCAATGCCTCCCAGTATATCCCAGTTTCCTCCCAGTATATCCCAGTTTCCTCCCAGTACATCCCAGTAAATCCCAGCTCGCTCCCAATACATGCCAATACATCGCAGTACATTCCAGTTCTGTTCCTGTACATCCCAATACATCCCCGTTCCATGCCAGTACATCCCAGTTCCCTACCAGTTCATCCCCGTACATCCCAATTCCCTCCCGGTTCACTACCACTTCTTTCCCAGTTCCGTCCCATTACATCCCAGTTCCGTCCCATTACATCCCAGTACATCCCAGTTCCCTCCCAGTACATCCCAGGTCCCTCCCAGTACTGGGAGGGAACTGGGATGTACTGGGAGGCACTACAATGTGCGGGGATGCCCTGGGATGTACCGTGGAGGAACTAGGATGTACAGGCTTGTACTGGGTTGTACCGGGTGGAACTGGCAGGGATTTGGGATGTACCAGGATCTACTGGGATGTACTGGGAGGTAACTGTTATGTACTGGTAGGGAACTGGGATGTACTGGGAGGGAACTGGGATGTACCGTGAGGACACTGGGATGTACTGGTATGTACTGGGAGGGAAGTGTTATGTACTGAGGGGAACTGGGACGTACTGGGATGTAGTGGGAGGGAACTGTGAAGTACTGGGATGTACTGGGAGTGAACTGGGAGGGAACTGGTATGTAGTAGGATGTACTGGGTGGGAACTGGGATGTACCAGGATGTACTGAGATGTACTGGGAGGGAACTGGTATGTACTGGGAGGGAACTGGGATGTACTGGGACATACTGGCAGGGAACTGGGATGTACTGGGAGGGGATTGGGACGGACTGGGAGGGAACTGGGATGTACTGGGCTGCACTGGTAGGGAACTGGGATGTACTGGGAGGAAACTGGAATGTCCCAGTTGACACCCACTTCCCTCCCAATGCCTCCCAGTATATCCCAGTTTCCTCCCAGTATATCCCAGTTTCCTCCCAGTACATCCCAGTAAATCCCAGTTCGCTCCCAGTACATCCCAGTACATCGCAGTACATTCCAGTTCCGTTCCTGTACATCCCAATACATCCCCGTTCCATGCCAGTACATCCCAGTTTCCTACCAGTTCTTCCCCGTACATCCCAATTCCCTCCCGGTTCACTACCACTTCTTTCCCAGTGCCTCCCAATACATCCCAGTTCCGTCCCATTACATCCCAGTACATCCCAGTTCCCTCCCAGTACGTCCCAGTTCCCTCCCAGTACATCCCATGTCCCTCCCAGTACTGGGAGGGAACTGGGATGTACTGGGAGGCACTACAATGTGCGGGGATGCCCTGGGATGTACTGTGGAGGAACTAGGATGTACAGGCTTGTACTGGGTTGTACCGGGTGGAACTGGCAGGGATTTGGGATGTACCAGGATCTACTGGGATGTACTGGGAGGTAACTGTTATGTACTGGGAGTGAACTGGGAGGGAACTGGGACGTACTGGTAGGGAACTGGGATGTACTGTGAGGGAACTGGGACGTACTGTGAGGACACTGGGATGTACTGTTATGTACTGGGAGGGAAGTGTTATGTACTGAGGGGAACTGGGACGTACTGGGATGTACTGGGAGGGAACTGTGAAGTACTGGGATGTACTGGGAGTCAACTGGGAGGGAACTGGTATGTAGTAGGATGTACTGGGTGGGAACTGGGATGCACCAGGATGTACTGGATGTACTGGGAGGGAACTGGGATGTACTGGGAGGGAACTGGGATGTACTGGGAGGGAACTGGGATGTACTGGGGACATACTGGCAGGGAACTGGGATGTACTGGGAGGGGATTGGGATGTACTGGGAGGGAACTTGGATGTATTGGGAGGGAAGTGTTATGTACCAAGGGGGAAGTGGGACGTACTGGGATGTAGTGGGAGTGAACTGTGAAGTACTGGGATGTACTTAGAGGGAACTGGGATGTACTGGGAGGGAACTTTGAAGTACTGGGATGTACTTAGAGGAAACTGGGAGGCAACTGGGATGTAGTGGGACGTACTGGAATGGAACTGGGAGTGAACTGTGTGTGAACTGGGAGGGAACTGGGATGTACTGTGAGGGTACTGGGATGTACTGGGAGGGACTGGGAGGGACCTGGGATGTACTGGGAGGCACTACAATGTGCGGGGATGCCCTGGGATGTACTGTGGAGGAACTAGGATGTACAGGCTTGTACTGGGTTGTACCGGGTGGAACTAGCAGGGATTTGGGATGTACCAGGATCTACTGGGATGTACTGGGATGTACTGGGAGGTAACTGTTATGTACTGGGAGTGAACTGGGAGAGAACTGGGACGTACTGGTAGGGAACTGGGATGTACTGTGAGGGAACTGGGACGTACTGTGAGGACACTGGGATGTACTGTTATGTACTGGGAGGGAAGTGTTATGTACAGAGGGGAACTGGTGCGTCCTGGGATGTACTGGGATGGAACTGTGAAGTACGGGGATGTGCTGGGAGGGAACTGGTATGTAGTAGGATGTACTGGGTGGGAACTGGGATGTACCAGGATGTACTGGGAGGGAACTGGGATGTAGTGGGAGGGAACTGGGAGGGAACTGGTATGTACTGGGAGGGAACTGGGATGTAGTGGGAGGGAACTGGGATGTACTGGGCTGCACTGGTAGGGAACTGGGATGTACTGGGAGGGGATTGGGATGTACTGGGAGGGAAGTGTTATGTACCAAGGGGGAACTGGGACGTACTGGGATGTAGTGGGAGTGAACTGTGAAGTACTGGGATGTACTTAGAGGGAACTGGGATGTACTGGGAGGGAACTTTGAAGTACTGGGATGTACTTAGAGGAAACTGGGAGGCAACAGGCATGTACTGGGATGTACTGGAATGGAACTGGGAGGGAAATGGGATGTATTGTGAGGGGACTGGGAGGGACTGGGAGGGACTGGGAGGGATCTGGGATGTACTGGGCTGCACTGGTAGGGAACTGGGATGTACTGGGAGGAAACTGGAATGTCCCAGTTGACACCCACTTTCCTCCCAGTTTCCTCCCAGTATATCCCCGTTTCCTCCCAGTATATCCGCGTTTCCTCCCAGTATATCCCAGTTTCCTCCCAGTACATCCCAGTAAATCCCAGCTCGCTCCCAGTACATGCCAATACATCGCCGTACATTCCAGTACATCCCAGTTTCCTACCAGTTCATCCCCTTACAGCCGAATTCCCTCCCGGTTCACTACCACTTCTTTCCCAGTGCCTCCCAATACATCCCAGTTCCGTCCCATTACATCCCAGTACATCCCAGTTCCCTCCCAGTACGTCCCAGTTCCCTCCCAGTACATCCCAGGTCCCTCCCAGTACTGGGAGGGAACTGGGATGTACTGGGAGGCACTACAATGTGCGGGGATGCCCTGGGATGTACCGTGGAGGAACTAGGATGTACAGGCTTGTACTGGGTTGTGCCAGGTGGAACTGGCAGGGATTTGGGATGTACCAGGATCTACTAGGATGTACTGGGATGTACTGGGAGGTAACTGTTATGTACTGGGAAGGAACTGGGAGGGAACTGGGACGTACTGTGAGGACACTGGGATGCACTGTTATGTACTGGGAGGGAAGTGTTATGTACTGAGGGGAACTGGGACGTACTGGGATGTACTGGGAGGGAACTGTGAAGTACTGGGATGTACTGGGAGTCAACTGGGAGGGAACTGGTATGTAGTAGGATGTACTGGGTGGGAACTGGGATGTACTAGGAGGGAACTGGTATGTACTGGGAGGGAACTGGGCTGTACTGGGATGTAGTGGGAGGGAACTGGGAGGGAACTGGGGTGTACTGGGAGGGAACTGGGATGTACTGGGAGCGAACTGGGATGTACTGGGGACATACTGGCAGGGAACTGGGATGTACTGGGAGGGGATTGGGATGTACTGGGAGGGAACTTGGATGTATTGGGAGGGAAGTGTTATGTACCAAGGCGGAACTGGGACGTACTGGGATGTAGTGGGAGTGAACTGTGAAGTACTGGGATGTACTTAGAGGGAACTGGGAGGCAACTGGCATGTACTGGGATGTACTGGAATGGAACTGGGAGTGAACTGTGTGTGAACTGGGAGGGAACTGGGATATACTGTGAGGGAACTGGGATGTACTGGGAGGGACTGGGAGGGATCTGGGATGTACTGGGCTGCACTGGTAGGGAACTGGGATGTACTGGGAGGAAACTGGAATGTCCCAGTTGACACCCACTTCCCTCCCAGTTTCCTCCCAGTATATCCCAGTTTCCTCCCAGTATATCCCAGTTTCCTCCCAGTACATCCCAGTGAATCCAGCTCGCTGCCAGTACATGCCAATACATCGCCGTACATCCCAGTTCCGTCCCATTACATCCCAGTACATCCCAGTTCCCTCCCAGTACATCCCAGTTCCCTCCCAGTACTGCGAGGGAGCTGGGATGTACTGGGAGGCACTACAATGTGCGGGGATGTCCTGGGATGTACCGTGGAGGAACTAGGATGTACAGGCTTGTACTGGGTTGTACCGGGTGGAGCTGGCAGGGATTTGGGATGTACCAGGATCTACTGGGATGTACTGGGATGTACTGGGAGGTAACTGTTGTGTACTGGGAGTGAACTGGGAGGGACCTGGGATGTACTGGAAGGCACTACAATGTGCGGGGATGCACAGGGATGTACTGTGGAGGAACTAGGATGTACAGGCTTGTACTCAGTTGTACCGGGTGGAACTGGCAGGGATTTGAAATGTCCTAGTATCTACTAGGATGTACTGGGATGTACTGGGAGGTAACTGTTGTGTACTGGGAGTGAACTGGGAGGGAACTGTGAAGTACTGGGATGTACTTAGAGGGAACTGGGATGTACTGGGAGGGAACTGGGATGTACTGGGTGGAAAGTGTTGGGAATTGGGATTTACTGGGAGGGAACTGGGATGGACTGGGAGGGAACTGGGATGTAGTGGGACATACTGGGAGGGAACTGGGATGTACTGGGGTGTACTGTGAAGTACTGGGATGTACTTAGAGGGAAGTGGGAGGGAAATTGAATGTAGTGGGAGGGAACTGGGATTTACTTGGAGGAAAGTGGCATGTACTGGGATGTACTGGAATGAAACTGGGAGTGAACTGTGTGTGAACTGTGAGGGAACTGGGATGTACTGGGACGTACTGGGACAGACTGTGAGGGATCTGGGATGTACTGGGAGGGATCTGGGATGTACTGGGAGGCACTACAATGTGCGGGGATGCCCTGGGATGTACTGTGGAGGAACTAGGATGTACAGGCTTGTACTGGGTTGTACCGGGTGGAACTGGCAGGGATTTGGGATGTACCAGGATCTACTGGGATGTACTGGGATGTACTGGGAGGTAACTGTTATGTACTGGGAGTGAACAGGGAGGGAACTGGGATGTACTGTGAGGGAACTGGGACGTACTGTGAGGACACTGGGATGTACTGTTATGTACTGGGAGGGAAGTGTTATGTACTGAGGGGAACTGGGACGTACTGGGATGTACTGGGAGGGAACTGTGAAGTACTGGGATGTACTGGGAGTGAACTGGGAGGGAACTGGTATGTAGTAGGATGTACTGGGAGGGAACTGGGATGTACTGGGAGGGAACTGGTATGTACTGGGAGGGAACTGGGATGTACTGGGATGTAGTGGGAGGGAACTGGGAGGGAACTGGGATGTACTGGGAGGGAACTAGTATGTACTGGGAGGGAACTGGGATGTACTGGGAGGGGATTGGGACGGACTGGGAGGGAACTGGGATGTACTGGGCTGCACTGGTAGGGAACTGGGATGTACTGGGAGGAAACTGGAATGTCCCAGTTGACACCCACTTCCCTCCCAATGCCTCCCAGTATATCCCAGTTTCCTCCCAGTATATCCCAGTTTCCTCCCAGTACATCCCAGTAAATCCCAGCTCGCTGCCAGTACATGCCAATACATCGCTGTACATTCCAGTTCTGTTCCTGTACATCCCAATACATCCCCGTTCCATGCCAGTACATCCCAGTTCCCTACTAGTTCATCCCCGTACATCCCAATTCCCTCCCGGTTCACTACCACTTCTTTCCCAGTTCCGTCCCATTACATCCCAGTACATCCCAGGTCCCTCCCAGTACATCCCAGGTCCCTCCCAGTACATCCCAGTTCCCTCCCAGTACATCCCAGGTCCCTCCCAGTACTGGGAGGGAACTGGGATGTACTGGGAGGCACTACAATGTGCGGGGATGCCCTGGGATGTACTGTGGAGGAACTAGGATGTACAGGCTTGTACTGGGTTGTACCGGGTGGAACTGGCAGGGATTTGGGATGTACCAGGATCTACTGGGATGTACTGGGAGGTAACTGTTATGTACTGGGAAGGAACAGGGAGGTAACTGGGATGTACTGGTAGGGAACTGGGACGTACTGTGAGGACACTGGGATGTACTGGTATGTACTGGGAGGGAAGTGTTATGTACTGAGGGGAACTGGGACGTACTGGGATGTACTGGGAGGGAACTGTGAAGTACTGGGATGTACTGGGAGTGAACTGGGAGGGAACTGGTATGTAGTAGGATGTACTGGGTGGGAACTGGGATGTACCAGGACCTACTGGGATGTACTGGGAGGGAACTGTGAAGTACTGGGATGTACTGGGAGTGAACTGGGAGGGAACTGGTATGTAGTAGGATGTACCGGGTGGGAACTGGGATGTACCGGGAGGGAACTGGGATGTACTGGTATGTACTGGTAGGGAACTGGGATGTACTGGGACGTACTGGCAGGGAACTGGGATGTACTGGGAGGAAACTGGAATGTCCCAGTTGACACCCACTTTCCTCCCAATGCCTCCCAGTATATCCCAGTTTCCTCCCAGTATATCCCAGTTTCCTCCCAGTACATCCCAGTAAATCCCAGTTCGCTCCCAGTACATCCCAGTACATCGCAGTACATTCCAGTTCCGTTCCTGTACATCCCAATACATCCCCGTTCCATGCCAGTACATCCCAGTTTCCTACCAGTTCATCCCCGTACATCCCAATTCCCTCCCGGTTCACTACCACTTCTTTCCCAGTGCCTCCCAATACATCCCAGTTCCGTCCCATTACATCCCAGTACATCCCAGTTCCCTCCCAGTACGTCCCAGTTCCCTCCCAGTACTGGGAGGGAGCTGGGATGTACTGGGAGGCACTACAATGTGCGGGGATGCCCTGGGATGTACTGTGGAGGAACTAGGATGTACAGGCTTGTACTGGGTTGTACCGGGTGGAACTGGCAGGGATTTGGGATGTACCAGGATCTACTGGGATGTACTGGGAGGTAACTGTTATGTACTGGGAAGGAACAGGGAGGTAACTGGGATGTACTGGTAGGGAACTGGGATGTACTGGGAGGGAACTGGGACGTAGTGTGAGGACACTGGGATGTACTGGTATGTACTGGGAGGGAAGTGTTATGTACTGAGGGGAACTGGGACGTACTGGGATGTACTGGGAGGGAACTGTGAAGTACTGGGATGTACTGGGAGTGAACTGGGAGGGAACTGGTATGTAGTAGGATGTACTGGGTGGGAACTGGGATGTACCAGGATGTACTGGGATGTACTGGGAGGGAACTGGTATGTACTGGGATGAACTGGGATGTACTGGGATGTAGTGGGAGGGAACTGGGAGGGAACTGGGATGTACTGGGAGGGAACTGGTATGTACTGGGAGGGAACTGGGATGTACTGGGACATACTGGCAGGGAACTGGGATGTACTGGGAGGGGATTGGGACGGACTGGGAGGGAACTGGGATGTACTGGGCTGCACTGGTAGGGAACTGGGATGTACTGGGAGGAAACTGGGATGTACTGGGTGGGAACTGGGACGTACTGTGAGGACACTTGGATGTACTGGTATGTACTGGGAGGGAAGTGTTATGTACTGAGGGGAACTGGGACGTACTGGGATGTACTGGGAGGGAACTGTGAAGTACTGGGATGTACTGGGAGTGAACTGGGAGGGAACTGGTATGTAGTAGGATGTACTGGGTGGGAACTGGGATGTACTGGGATGTACTGGGAGGGAACTGGTATGTACTGGGAGGGAACTGGGATTTACTGGGAGGGAACTGGGATGTACTGGGACATACTGGCAGGGAACTGGGATGTACTGGGAGGGGATTGGGACGGACTGGGAGGGAACTGGGATGTACTGGGCTGCACTGGTAGGGAACTGGGATGTACTGGGAGGAAACTGGAATGTCCCAGTTGACACCCACTTCCCTCCCAGTGCCTCCCAGTAAATCCCAGTTTCCTCCCAGTAAATCCCCGTTTCCTCCCAGTAAATCCCCGTTTCCTCCCAGTAAATCCCCGTTTCCTCCCAGTAAATCCCCGTTTCCTCCCAGTAAATCCCCGTTTCCTCCCAGTAAATCCCCGTTTCCTCCCAGTACATCCCAGTAAATCCCAGTTCGCTCCCAATACATCGCCGTACATTCCAGTTCCGTTCCTGTACATCCCAATACATCCCCGTTCCATTCCAGTACATCCCAGTTTCCTACCAGTTCATCCCCGTACATCCCAATTCCCTCCCGGTTCGCTACCACTTCTTTCCCAGTGCCTCCAAATACATCCCAGTTCCGTCCCATTACATCCCAGTACATCCCAGGTCCCTCCCAGTACATCCCAGTTCCCTTCCAGTACGTCCCAGGTCCCTCTCAGTACTGGGAGGGACCTGGGATGTACTGGGAGGCACTACAATGTGCGGGGATGCCCTGGGATGTACTGTGGAGGAACTAGGATGTACAGGCTTGTACTGGGTTGTACCGGGTGGAACTGGCAGGGATTTGGGATGTACCAGGATCTACTGGGATGTACTGGGATGTAGTGGGAGGTAACTGTTATGTACTGGGAGGGAACTGGGACGTACTGGTGGGGAACTGGGATGTACTGGGAGGGAACTGGGACGTACTGTGAGGACACTGGGATGTACTGTTATGTACTGGGAGGGAAGTGTTATGTACAGAGGGGAACTGGTGCGTACTGGGATGTACTGGGAGGGAACTGTGAAGTACTGGGATGTACTGGGAGTGAACTGGGAGGGAACTGGTATGTAGTAGGATGTACTGGGTGGGAACTGGGATGTACCAGGATGTACTGGGAGGGAACTGGTATGTACTGGGAGGGAACTGGGATGTAGTGGGAGGGAACTGGGAGGGAACTGGGATGTACTGGGAGGGAACTGGTATGTACTGGGAGGGAACTGGGATGTAGTGGGAGTGAACTGGGAGGGAACTGGGATGTACTGGGACATACTGGCAGGGAACTGGGATGTACTGGGAGGGGATTGGGATGTACTGGGAGGGAACTTGGATGTATTGGGAGGGAAGTGTTATGTACCAAGGGGGAACTGGGACGTACTGGGATGTAGTGGGAGTGAACTGTGAAGTACTGGGATGTACTGTGAGGGAACTGGGATGTACTGGGAGGGAACTTTAAAGTACTGGGATGTACTTAGAGGAAACTGGGAGGCAACTGGCATGTACTGGGATGTACTGGAATGGAACTGGGAGTGAACTGTGTGTGAACTGGGAGGGAACTGGGATGTACTGTGAGGGAACTGGGATGTACTGGGATGTACTGGGAGGGACTGGGAGGGATCTGGGATGTACTGGGCTGCACTGGTAGGTAACTGGGATATACTGGGAGGAAACTGGAATGTCCCAGTTGACACCCACTTTCCTCCCAGTTTCCTCCCAGTATATCCCCGTTTCCTCCCAGTATATCCCAGTTTCCTCCCAGTACATCCCAGTAAATCCCAGCTCGCTCCCAGTACATGCCAATACATCGCAGTACATTCCAGTTCCGTTCCTGTCCATCCCAATACATCCCCGTTCCATGCCAGTACATCCCAGTTTCCTACCAGTTCATCCCCGTACATCCCAATTCCCTCCCGGTTCACTACCTTTTCTTTCCCAGTGCCTCCCAATACATCCCAGTTCCGTCCCATTACATCCCAGTACATCCCAGTTCCCTCCCAGTACATCCCAGTTCCCTCCCAGTACTGGGAGGGAACTGGGATGTACTGGGAGGCACTACAATGTGCGGGGATGCCCTGGGATGTACCGTGGAGGAACTAGGATGTACAGCCTTGTACTGGGTTGTACCAGGTGGAACTGGCAGGGATTTCGGACGTACCAGGATCTACTAGGATGTACTGGGATGTACTGGGAGGTAACTGTTATGTACTGGGAAGGAACTGGTAGGGAACTGGGATGTACTGGGAGGGAACTGGGACGTACTGTGAGGACACTGGGATGTACTGTTATGTACTGGGAGGGAACTGGGACGTACTGGGATGTACTGGGAGGGAACTGTGAAGTACTGGGATGTACTGGGAGTGAACTGGGAGGGAACTGGTATGTAGTAGGATGTACTGGGTGGGAACTGGGATGTACCAGGATGTACTGGGATGTACTAGGAGGGAACTGGTATGTACTGGGAGGGAACTGGGATGTACTGGGATGTAGTGGGAGGGAACTGGGAGGGAACTGGGATGTACTGGGAGGGAACTGGGATGTACTGGGAGGGAACTGGGATGTACTGGGAGGGAACTGGGATGTACTGGGAGGGAACTGGGATGTACTGAGAGCGAACTGGGATGTACTGGGGACATACTGGCAGGGAACTGGGATGTACTGGGAGGGGATTGGGATGTACTGGGAGGGAACTTGGATGTATTGGGAGGGAAGTGTTATGTACCAAGGGGGAACTGGGACGTACTGGGATGTAGTGGGAGGGAACTGGGAGGCAACTGGCATGTACTGGGATGTACTGGAATGGAACTGGGAGTGAACTGTGTGTGAACTGGGAGGGAACTGGGATATAATGTGAGGGAACTGGGATGTACTGGGAGGGACTGGGAGGGATCTGGGATGTACTGGCCTGCACTGGTAGGGAACTGGGATGTACTGGGAGGAAACTGGAATGTCCCAGTTGACACCCACTTCCCTCCCAGTTTCCTCCCAGTATATCCCAGTTTCCTCCCAGTATATCCCAGTTTCCTCCCAGTACATCCCAGTAAATCCAGCTCGCTGCCAGTACATGCCAATACTTCGCCGTATATTCCAGTTCCGTTCCTGTACATCCCAATACATCCCCGTTCCATGCCAGTACATCCCAGTTCCCTACCAGTTCATCCCCGTACATCCCAATTCCCTCCCGGTTCACTACCACTTCTTTCCCAGTGCCTCCCAATACATCCCAGTTCCGTCCCATTACATCCCAGTACATCCCAGTTCCCTCCCAGTACTGCGAGGGAGCTGGGATGTACTGGGAGGCACTACAATGTGCGGGGATGTCCTGGGATGTACCATGGAGGAACTAGGATGTACAGGCTTGTACTGGGTTGTACCGGGTGGAGCTGGCAGGGATTTGGGATGTACCAGGATCTACTGGGATGTACTGGGATGTACTGGGAGGTAACTGTTGTGTACTGGGAGTGAACTGGGAGGGACCTGGGATGTACTGGAAGGCACTACAATGTGCGGGGATGCACAGGGATGTACTGTGGAGGAACTAGGATGTACAGGCTTGTACTGGGTTGTACCGGGTGGAACTAGCAGGGATTTGGGATGTACCAGGATGTACTGGGATGTACTGGGAGGTAACTGTTATGTACTGGGAAGGAACAGGGAGGGAACTGGGATGTACTGGGAGGAAACTGGGATGTACTGGGTGGGAACTGGGACGTACTGTGAGGACACTTGGATGTACTGGTATGTACTGGGAGGGAAGTGTTATGTACTGAGGGGAACTGGGACGTACTGGGATGTACTGGGAGGGAACTGTGAAGTACTGGGATGTACTGGGAGTGAACTGGGAGGGAACTGGTATGTAGTAGGATGTACTGGGTGGGAACTGGGATGTACTGGGATGTACTGGGAGGGAACTGGTATGTACTGGGAGGGAACTGGGATTTACTGGGAGGGAACTGGGATGTACTGGGACATACTGGCAGGGAACTGGGATGTACTGGGAGGGGATTGGGACGGACTGGGAGGGAACTGGGATGTACTGGGAGGAAACTGGAATGTCCCAGTTGACACCCACTTCCCTCCCAATGCCTCCCAGTATATCCCAGTTTCCTCCCAGTATATCCCAGTTTCCTCCCAGTACATCCCAGTAAATCCCAGCTCGCTGCCAGTACATGCCAATACATTGCTGTACATTCCAGTTCTGTTCCTGTACATCCCAATACATCCCCGTTCCATGCCAGTACATCCCAGTTTCCTACCAGTTCATCCCCGTACATCCCAATTCCCTCCCGGTTCACTACCACTTCTTTCCCAGTGCCTCCCAATACATCCCAGATCCGTCCCATTACATCCCAGTACATCCCAGTTCCCTCCCAGTACATCCCAGGTCCCTCCCATTACATCCCAGTTCCCTCCCAGTACTGGGAGGCACTACAATGTGCGGGGATGCCCTGGGATGTACTGTGGAGGAACTAGGATGTACAGGCTTGTACTGGGTTGTACCGGGTGGAACTGGCAGGGATTTGGGATGTACCAGGATCTACTGGGATGTACTGGGAGGTAACTGTTGTGTACTGGGAGTGAACTGGGAGGGACCTGGGATGTACTGGGAGGGAACTGGGATGTACTGTGAGGACACTGGGATGTACTGGTATGTACTGGGAGGGAAGTGTTATGTACTGAGGGGAACTGGGACGTACTGGGACGTGCTGGGAGGGAAGTATGAAGTATTGGGATGTACTTAGAGGGAACTGGGATGTACTGGGAGGGAACTGGGAGTGAACTGGGAGGGAACTGTGAAGTACTGGGATGTACTTAGAGGGAACTGGTATGTACTGGGAGGGAACTGGGATGGACTGGGTGGAAAGTGTTGGGAATTGGGATTTAGTGGGAGGGAACTGGGATGGACTGGGAGGGAACTGGGATGTACTGGGGTGTACTGGGAGGGAACTGTTATGTACCGAGGGGGAACTGGGATGTACTGGGAGTGAACTGTGAAGTACTGGGATGTACTTAGAGGGAAGTGGGAGGGAACTTGGATGTAGTGGGAGGGAACTGGGATTTACTTGGAGGAAAGTGGCATGTACTGGGATGTACTGGAATGGAACTGGGAGTGAACTGTGTGTGAACTGTGAGGGAACTGGGATGTACTGTGAGGGAACTGGGATGTACTGGGACGTACTGGGACAGACTGGGACGGATCTGGGCTGCACTGGTTCGGAACTGGGATGTACTGGGAGGCACTACAATGTGCGGGGATGCCCTGGGATGTACTGTGGAGGAACTAGGATGTACAGGCTTGTACTGGGTTGTACCGGGTGGAACTGGCAGGGATTTGGGATGTACCAGGATCTACTGGGATGTACTGGGAGGTAACTGTTATGTACTGGGAAGGAACAGGGAGGGAACTGGGATGTACTGGGAGGGAACTGGGATGTACTGTGAGGGAACTGGGACGTACTGTGAGGACACTGGGATGTACTGGTATGTACTGGGAGGGAAGTGTTATGTACTGAGGGGAACTGGGACGTACTGGGATGTACCGGGAGGGAACTGTGAAGTACTGGGATGTACTGGGAGTGAACTGGGAGGGAACTGGTATGTAGTAGGATGTACTGGGTGGGAACTGGGATGTACCGGGAGGGAACTGGTATGTACTGGGAGGGAACTGGGATGTACTGGGATGTAGTGAGAGGGAACTGGGATGTACTGGGATGTAGTGGGAGGGAACTGGGAGGAAACTGGGATGTACTGGGAGGGAACTGGTATGTACTGGTAGGGAACTGGGATGTACTGGGACATACTGGCAGGGAACTGGGATGTACTGGGAGGGGATTGGGACGGACTGGGAGGGAACTGGGATGTACTGGGCTGCACTGGTAGGGAACTGGGATGTACTGGGAGGAAACTGGAATGTCCCAGTTGACACCCACTTCCCTGCCAATGCCTCCCAGTATATCCCAGTTTCCTATATCCCAGTTTCCTCCCAGTACATCCCAGTAAATCCCAGCTCGCTGCCAGTACATGCCAATACATCGCTGTACATTCCAGTTCTGTTCCTGTACATCCCAATACATCCCCGTTCCATGCCAGTACATCCCAGTTTCCTACCAGTTCATCCCCGTACATCCCAGTTCCCTCCCGGTTCACTACCACTTCTTTCCCAGTGCCTCCCAATACATCCCAGTTCCGTCCCATTACATCCCAGTACGTCCCAGTTCCCTCCCAGTACGTCCCAGTTCCCTCCCAGTACGTCCCAGTTCCCTCCCAGTACATCCCAGGTCCCTCCCAGTACTGGGAGGGAACTGGGATGTACTGGGAGGCACTACAATGTGCGGGGATGCCCTGGGATGTACCGTGGAGGAACTAGGATGTACAGGCTTGTACTGGGTTGTACCGGGTGGAACTGGCAGGGATTTGGGATGTACCAGGATCTACTGGGATGTACTGGGATGTACTGGGAGGTAACTGTTGTGTACTGGGAGTGAACTGGGAGAGAACTGGGATGTACTGGGAGGGAACTGGGATGTACTGTGAGGACACTGGGATGTACTGGTATGTACTGGGAGGGAAGTGTTATGTACTGAGGGGAACTGGGACGTACTGGGACGTGCTGGGAGGGAAGTATGAAGTATTGGGATGTACTTAGAGGGAACTGGGATGTACTGGGAGGGAACTGGGAGTGAACTGGGAGGGAACTGTGAAGTACTGGGATGTACTTAGAGGGAACTGGGATGTACTGGGAGGGAACTGGGATGTACTGGGTGGAAAGTGTTGGGAATTGGGATTTACTGGGAGGGAACTGGGATGGACTGGGAGGGAACTGGGATGTACCGAGGGGGAACTGGGATGTACTGGGAGTGAACTGTGAAGTACTGGGATGTACTTAGAGGGAAGTGGGAGGGAACTTGGATGTAGTGGGAGGGAACTGGGATTTACTTGGAGGAAAGTGGCATGTACTGGGATGTACTGGAATGGAACTGGGAGTGAACTGTGTGTGAACTGTGAGGGAACTGGGATGTACTGTGAGGGAACTGGGATGTACTGGGATGTACTGGGACGGACTGGGAGGGAACTGGGATGTACTGGGAGGGATCTGGGATGTACTGGGCTGCACTGGTAGGGAACTGGGATGTACTGGGAGGAAACTGGAATATACTGGGAGGAAACTGGGATATACTGGGAGGCATTGGGAGGGAAGTGGGTGTCAACTGGGACATTCCAGTTTCCTCCCAGTACATCCCAGTTCCCTACCAGTGCAGCCCAGTACATCCCAGTTCCCTTCCAGTACATCCCAGTTCCCTCCCAGTACTGGGAGGGAACTGGGATGTACTGGGAGGCACTACAATGTGCGGGGATGCTCTGGGATGTACTGTGGAGGAACTAGGATGTACAGGCTTGTACTGGGTTGTACCGGGTGGAACTGGCAGGGATTTGGGATGTACCAGGATCTACTGGGATGTACTGGGAGGTAACTGTTATGTACTGGGAAGGAACAGGGAGGTAACTGGGATGTACTGGTAGGGAACTGGGATGTACTGGGAGGGAACTGGGACGTACTGTGAGGACACTGGGATGTACTGGTATGTACTGGGAGGGAAGTGTTATGTACTGAGGGGAACTGGGACGTACTGGGATGTACTGGGAGGGAACTGTGAAGTACTGGGATGTACTGGGAGTGAACTGGGAGGGAACTGGTATGTAGTAGGATGTACTGGGTGGGAACTGGGATGTACTGGGAGGGAACTGGTATGTACTGGGAGGGAACTGGGATGTACTGGGATGTAGTGGGAGGGAACTGGGAGGGAACTGGGATGTACTGGGAGGGAACTGGTATGTACTGGGAGGGAACTGGGATGTACTGGGACATACTGGCAGGGAACTGGGATGTACTGGGAGGGGATTGGGACGGACTGGGAGGGAACTGGGATGTACTGGGCTGCACTGGTAGGGAACTGGGATGTACTGGGAGGAAACTGGAATGTCCCAGTTGACACCCACTTCCCTCCCAATGCCTCCCAGTATATCCCAGTTTCCTCCCAGTATATCCCAGTTTCCTCCCAGTACATCCCAGTAAATCCCAGTTTGCTCCCAGTACATCCCAGTACATTCCAGTTCTGTTCCTGTACATCCCAATACATCCCCGTTCCATGCCGGTACATCCCAGTTTCCTACCAGTTCATCCCCGTACATCCCAATTCCCTCCCGGTTCACTACCACTTCTTTCCCAGTGCCTCCCAATACATCCCAGTTCCGTCCCATTACATCCCAGTACGTCCCAGTTCCCTCCCAGTACGTCCCAGTTCCCTCCCAGTACATCCCAGGTCCCTCCCAGTACTGGGAGGGAACTGGGATGTACTGGGAGGCACTACAATGTGCGGGGATGCCCTGGGATGTACTGTGGAGGAACTAGGATGTACAGGCTTGTACTGGGTTGTACCGGGTGGAACTGGCAGGGATTTGAAATGTCCTAGGATCTACTAGGATGTACTGGGAGGTAACTGTTATGTACTGGGAGTGAACTTGTAGGGAACTGGGATGTACTGGGAGGGAACTGGGACGTACCGTGAGGACACTGGGATGTACTGGTATGTACTGGGAGGGAAGTGTTATGTACTGAGGGGAACTGGGACGTACTGGGATGTACTGGGAGGGAACTGTGAAGTACTGGGATGTACTGGGAGTGAACTGGGAGGGAACTGGTATGTAGTAGGATGTACTGGGTGGGAACTGGGATGTACCAGGATGTACTGGGATGTAGTGGGAGGGAACTGGGAGGGAACTGGGATGTACTGGGACATACTGGCAGGGAACTGGGATGTACTGGGAGGGGATTGGGACGGACTGGGAGGGAACTGGGATGTACTGGGCTGCACTGGTAGGGAACTGGGATGTACTGGGAGGAAACTGGAATGTCCCAGTTGACACCCACTTCCCTCCCAATGCCTCCCAGTATATCCCAGTTTCCTCCCAGTACATCCCAGTAAATCCCAGCTCGCTGCCAGTACATGCCAATACATCGCTGTACATTCCAGTTCTGTTCCTGTACATCCCAATACATCCCCGTTCCATGCCAGTACATCCCAGTTCCCTACCAGTTCATCCCCGTACATCCCAATTCCCTCCCAGTTCACTACCACTTCTTTCCCAGTGCCTCCCAATACATCCCAGTTCCGTCCCATTACATCCCAGTACATCCCAGGTCCCTCCCAGTACATCCCAGTTCCCTCCCAGTACTGGGAGGGACCTGGGATGTACTGGGAGGCACTACAATGTGCGGGGATGCCCTGGGATGTACTGTGGAGGAACTAGGATGTACAGGCTTGTACTGGGTTGTACTGGGTGGAACTGGCAGGGATTTGGGATGTACCAGGATCTACTGGGATGTACTGGGAGGTAACTGTTATGTAATGGGAAGGAACAGGGAGGGAACTGGGATGTACTGGGAGGGAACTGGGATGTACTGGGAGTGAACTGGTATGTAGTAGGATGTACTGGGTGGGAACTGGGATGTACCAGGATGTACTGGGATGTACTGGGAGGGAACTGGTATGTACTGGGAGGGAACTGGGATGTAGTGGGAGGGAACTGGGAGGGAACTGGGATTTACTGGGAGGGAACTGGGATGTACTGGGACATACTGGGAGGGAACTGGGATGTACTGGGAGGGGATTGGGACGGACTGGGAGGGAACTGGGATGTACTGGGAGGGAACTGGGACGTACTGTGAGGACACTGGGATGTACTGGTATGTACTGGGAGGGAAGTGTTATGTACTGAGGGGAACTGGGACGTACTGGGATGTGCTGGGAGGGAACTGTGAAGTACTGGGGTGTACTTAGCAGGAAGTGGGAGGGAACTGGGATGTAGTGTGATGTACTGGGAGGGAACTGGCATGTACTGGGATGTACTGGAATGGAACTGGGAGTGAACTGTGTGTGAACTGTGAGGGAACTGGGATGTACTGGGAGGGAACTGGCATGTACTGGGATGTACTGGAATGGAACTGGGAGTGAACTGTGTGTGAACTGTGAGGGAACTGGGATGTACTGGGAGGGAACTGGCATGTACTGGGATGTACTGGAATGGAACTGGGAGTGAACTGTGTGTGAACTGTGAGGGAACTGAGATGTACTGGAGGGAACTGGGATGTACTGGGATATACTGGAGGGAACTGGAATGGACTAAGAGGGAACTGGGACGTACTGGGAGGGAACTAGGACGCACTGGTAGGGAACTGGGACGGAACTGGGATGTACTGGGACGTACTGGGAGGGAACTGGGACGCACTGGGAGGTAACTGTTGTGTACTGGGAGTGAACTGGGAGGGAACTGGTATGTAGTAGGATGTACTGGGAGGGAACTGGGATGTACTGGGACGGAGTGGGAGGGAACTGGGATGTACTGGGATGGAGCTTTGAAGTACTGGGATGTACTTAGAGGAAACTGGGAGGCAACTGGCATGTACTGGGATGTATTGGAATGGAACTGGGAGTGAACTGTGTGTGAACTGTGAGGGAACTGGGATGTACTGGGAGGGAACTGGGACGGACTGGGAGGGAACTGGGACGGACTGGGAGGGAAATGGGATGTACTGGGCTGCACTGGTAGGGAACTGGGATGTACTGGGAGGAAACTGGAATATCCCAGTTGACACCCACTTCCCTCCCAGTGCCTCCCAGTATATTCCAGTTTCCACCCAGTATATCCCAGTTTCCTCCCAGTACATCCCAGTAAATTCCAATTTGCTCCCAGTACATCCCAGTACATCGCAGTACATTCCAGTTCCGTTCCTGTACATCCCAATACATCCCCGTTCCATCCCAGTACATCCCAGTTCCCTCCCAGTACATCCCAGTTCCCTCCCAGTACGTCCCAGTTCCCTCCCAGTACATCCCAGGTCCCTCCCAGTACTGGGAGGGAACTGGGATGTACTGGGAGGCACTACAATGTGCGGGGATGCCCTGGGATGTACTGTGGAGGAACTAGGATGTACAGGCTTGTACTGGGTTGTACCGGGTGGAACTGGCAGGGATTTGGGATGTACCAGGATCTACTGGGATGTACTGGGATGTACTGGGAGGTAACTGTTATGTACTGGGAGGGAACTGTGAGGGAACTGTGAGGGAATTGTGAGGAGGGGGGCGGCCCCCCGGGCCCCAGCCCCTCCCCCCCGCCTGGGGCCAGGGCGCCGCGGCCGCCGCCCCTTCCTCCTCTGCCCGCTCCCGTCGCAGACGGCTCGGTATGTGTCACGAGCGGCAGCCCCGTTCAGCAGCTCTCGGAGGGCGCGCGGCTGTGCCCGGCCGTGACCGGGGCCCGCAGGGGTTTCCCGCTCGCCCCGAGAAGGCGCTGGCCCCGAGCCGGGGCGTCCCGCCCCGCCCCGCCCCGCCCGGCCCTCGGCGCCCTCGCGAGCTGAGCGCGGCCCGGCCAGCAGGGGGCGCTGGCGCTCACCGGCTGGGCGCGGTGGCGGGGCCGGTGGGGGCCGTTCCTTCCGGCCGCCCTTTAAGGGCCGCCCCGCGGGGCTCGGGCTTCCGGTGGCGCGTGCGCGGCGCGGCGGAGCGGGGGCGGGAGCGGTGCGTGTGGAGGCCGAAGGGCCGGTGCGTGTGGCGGCCGGGTCGCGAGGCGTCCCTGTGCGGTGCCGGGGCCCCTCTGCGGCCCGGCGTGGGAAGCCCGCGGCCGGCGGAGCCTGCTCGGAGCTGGGCGGGGAGCGCCGCGGCGGTCCGGCCGCCGGCAGCCATCCCCTGCGGTGGCCGGCAGCCCCTCGGGACGCCTGGAGGCCTGGCGGTGCCCGAGCCTCGCCTGCGGCAGCCGCCTGAGAGAGCAGCGCGGCCGTGTCCGGGGGCCGGAGAGCGCTGGTGGGTGAGTTCGGGCAGCGGGTGTGTCTCCGTGTGAGGTGAGGCCTGGCGCGGGCCGGGGGGTATCTCCGTGCGGGTCGGGCCGGGGGCGGGGCGGGGCGGGGGCCGGGCCCCGCAGAGAAGCCCCGGTCGGGCATCGTTCGCTTTTCCACAATGTAGGGCTCTCCCCGGTTATTTTTTGTGTACTGTGTTTTGGGTCACCTGAAACCCTTTGGCCGGTTACGTTTGGTGCGGGGAGATGGCAGGTCTGGAGCCTGAAAGATCTCTGGTGGGGGGCGTGGGAGGTATTTCTTGCCTTAAAACTCTGAGCCCACCTCGTGAGTCTCGTGACTGTGGCAAATGGCTGAGTCGGGCGTTTTCTGATAACTAACTTCTGAACGTGTGCGTGTGTAGGCACGGGGAGATTTGTGCAGTGTGACGGAGCCCCTTGTGCTTCTGTGCTAATGTCTACCTGTTCTAGACCTCCAGAGTTGGAAAGCCTTTGTTTAGTGCCTAGTTGTGGCTGCGTAACTGCTGTTGCGCCTGCAGCTGTGCTCGCAGGGATGCTGGGTGGCTCCGCATCAAACCGGCCGCCGGGCGGCCGGGTTGTGCCGCAGAGCATGCCGGGAGCTGTAGTCCTTGCGGCTGCCGGGCGGCCGGGTTGTGCCGCAGAGCATGCCGGGAGCTGTATTCCTGGCGCAGTGGCTGCCGGCCCTGTCACGTGGTTCGCCGGGCATGGCGGGAGGCGCGGTCTTCCGGCGCTCGGGTGCCGGGCGGCCGTGGCGCGTACGGTACGCGAGGTGTATTTTTGGGGTTGGATTCGTGTTGATTACTGGGGGCTTGCGGGTGCGGCCGCTTCCCGAGAAGCGGTGAGTTCCCCGGGAGCTGACAGAAGGGAAGAGGGAAAGGAGGAGGACGATGACCTTTTCCCCGTGCCCAGGGCGCAGATGATGGCCGCCTCCCCGGCCCACCGGAGGTCCCGCTCAGCCTCCCCTGGCCCCCCTTGCCCCGTGCGCCTGCCCCCAGCTCCGGCACCTCCCCATAAGCGTGCTGCATAGCCTTAGGCCGCCCCCAGGCCCTGTCGTGAAGGCAGCAAGCCGTCCCTCAAGCGCACTGGATTCCCCCTTGGCGCAGGGGCCCTTAGCAGTAGCGTGGGGAGGGAGCGGTGTGTCCAGAAGCCCCTGCGGAAGGAGAGGCTTTGGCCAGGGTCGATCGACGGTAATGACGGTCGCTGTTTCTTCTTTCCCTCTCCCAGAGACCGTGCTGAGGACGTGGTTGTCTGTCCTTCCCCCGGGGATGCCGTTGCCTGTGGCCGTCTCAGGCTCGCGTGGCTTCTCTCTGCCCGTCCTCGCCGTCCTTGCAGCGCAGGGCCGAAAAGGGATAGACAAAGCCCTTCCCGGCTGCGGACAGGAGCTGCCTCGGCTGAAGCTGGAGACGCCAACGAAAGGTAAAGAAGAAGAAACTGAAGGTGCTCTGGCTGCCAGCTGCCTTCCTGCCGCAGGCAAGAGAGAGCCTGTCCATGCAGGTGGGGGAGGAAGGATCCCCCTTCATAGCCCGCAGCGGGCCAGGCCACCAACGTGCACCGTAGGGTCTGTACGCGTAACCCGGAGTTGGGTACGGGCGTGTAGTGCACGAGCGAGCTAGGCTACGTGCCTAGGAAGCCTCATCTGGTAAGAGCTGTAAGACACCCACGTATTCTCTTCAGGTGGAGGACGGCCTAGAGTCTGGAGCTGCAGAAGAGGCAGGGAGGAGAGGAGGGGAAAGAAGCATCTGAACGGCTAAATTGTGCCAGCAGCGCTGAGAGCGAGAGTCGCGGTGAGTCCTGGGCCACTGGGGCCCCGTTGCCTCTCTTGTGCGTCCTGGGCCCTCCCTGTCTCTCCCCCGGCCCCCTCTCTTTCCCCCCCGCACCTTCTTTCTCCATCTCGCTCTGAGTGGCTCCCTGCCTCCCCGTCTTTTCAGTCCTCCCTCTCTCTGTCCTGTAGCCTGTGGCTCCTTTTTCTTTCTCCGCCTCTCTCTGCCTGGCTCTGGCTCCGTTTTTTTTTTTTTTTCCTCCTGCTCTGTCCTGTAGCCTGTCGGTGTTTTGTTGTTCTCTGGCTCTCTTGATCTGACTGCCTGTGTTACCGAAAAACGCGTTAAAATCGGAAACGACTCCTCAACACCAATTTAGTATTAAAGAGCAGGCATTCTTTATTCGCGGCGCCGGATGCACGGGGGATCGCTCCTCCTGGTGTGCGTACCTCACGCACCTTTCCCGTACAATTTATAGATGAAAATTTCACATACTCATACATAGTCATTATTGTCTTGTCTAGTGATGGGTACAAACTTGCTCGTTCCCTATGTCAGTCACTGCGCAGGCTCGGTTGTCCTCCCAGTACAGTGTGGGGAACGGGGACGTACAGTGTGGGGAACGGGGACGTACAGTGCGGGGAACGGGGACGTACCAGGATCTACTGGGTTGTACTGGGAGGGAACTGGGACGTACTGGGAGGCTCTACAATGTCCTGGGATGTCCTGGGATGTAGTGTGGAGGAACTAGGATGTACAGGCTTGTACTGGGTTGTACCGGGTGGAGCTGGCAGGGATTTGGGATGTACCAGGATCTACTGGGATGTACTGGGAGGTAACTGTTGTGTACTGGGAGTGAACTGGGAGGGACCTGGGGTGTACTGGAAGGCACTACAATGTGCGGGGATGCACAGGGATGTACTGTGGAGGAACTAGGATGTACAGGCTTGTACTGGGTTGTACCAGGTGGAACTGGCAGGGATTTGAAATGTCCTAGTATCTACTAGGATGTACTGGGATGTACTGGGAGGTAACTGTTGTGTACTGGGAGTGAACTGGGAGGGAACTGTGAAGTACTGGGATGTACTTAGAGGGAACTGGGATGTACTGGGAGGGAACTGGGATGTACTGGGTGGAAAGTGTTGGGAATTGGGATTTACTGGGAGGGAACTGGGATGGACTGGGAGGGAACTGGGATGTAGTGGGACATACTGGGAGGGTACTGGGGTGTACTGGGAGGGAATTGTTATGTACCGAGGGGGAACTGGGATGTACTGGGAGTGAACTGTGAAGTACTGGGATGTACTTAGAGGGAAGTGGGAGGGAACTTGAATGTAGTGGGAGGGAACTGGGATTTACTTGGAGGAAAGTGGCATGTACTGGGATGTACTGGAATGGAACTGGGAGTGACTGTGTGTGAACTGTGAGGGAACTGGGATGTACTGGGACGTACTGGGACAGACTGGGAGGGATCTGGGATGTACTGGGAGGGATCTGGGATGTACTGGGAGGCACTACAATGTGCGGGGATGCCCTGGGATGTACTGCGGAGGAACTAGGATGTACAGGCTTGTACTGGGTTGTACCGGGTGGAACTGGCAGGGATTTGGGATGTACCAGGATCTACTGGGATGTACTGGGATGTACTGGGAGGTAACTGTTATGTACTGGGAAGGAACAGGGAGGGAACTGGGATGTACTGGGAGGAAACTGGGATGTACTGTGAGGGAACTGGGACGTACTGTGAGGACACTGGGATGTACTGTTATGTACTGGGAGGGAAGTGTTATGTACTGAGGGGAACTGGGACGTACTGGGATGTACTGGGAGGGAACTGTGAAGTACTGGGATGTACTGGGAGTGAACTGGGAGGGAACTGGTATGTAGTAGGATGTACTGGGTGGGAACTGGGATGTACTGGGATGAACTGGTATGTACTGGGAGGGAACTGGGATGTACTGGGAGGGAACTGGGATGTACTGGGACATACTGGCAGGGAACTGGGATGTACTGGGAGGGGATTGGGACGGACTGGGAGGGAACTGGGATGTACTGGGCTGCACTGGTAGGGAACTGGGATGTACTGGGAGGAAACTGGAATGTCCCAGTTGACACCCACTTTCCTCCCAATGCCTCCCAGTATATCCCAGTTTCCTCCCAGTATATCCCAGTTTCCTCCCAGTACATCCCAGTAAATCCCAGCTCGCTCCCAATACATGCCAATACATCGCAGTACATTCCAGTTCTGTTCCTGTACATCCCAATACATCCCCGTTCCATGCCAGTACATCCCAGTTCCCTACCAGTTCATCCCCGTACATCCCAATTCCCTCCCGGTTCACTACCACTTCTTTCCCAGTTCCGTCCCATTACATCCCAGTTCCGTCCCATTACATCCCAGTACATCCCAGTTCCCTCCCAGTACATCCCAGGTCCCTCCCAGTACTGGGAGGGAACTGGGATGTACTGGGAGGCACTACAATGTGCGGGGATGCCCTGGGATGTACCGTGGAGGAACTAGGATGTACAGGCTTGTACTGGGTTGTACCGGGTGGAACTGGCAGGGATTTGGGATGTACCAGGATCTACTGGGATGTACTGGGAGGTAACTGTTATGTACTGGTAGGGAACTGGGATGTACTGGGAGGGAACTGGGACGTACCGTGAGGACACTGGGATGTACTGGTATGTACTGGGAGGGAAGTGTTATGTACTGAGGGGAACTGGGACGTACTGGGATGTAGTGGGAGGGAACTGTGAAGTACTGGGATGTACTGGGAGTGAACTGGGAGGGAACTGGTATGTAGTAGGATGTACTGGGTGGGAACTGGGATGTACCAGGATGTACTGAGATGTACTGGGAGGGAACTGGTATGTACTGGGAGGGAACTGGGATGTACTGGGACATACTGGCAGGGAACTGGGATGTACTGGGAGGGGATTGGGACGGACTGGGAGGGAACTGGGATGTACTGGGCTGCACTGGTAGGGAACTGGGATGTACTGGGAGGAAACTGGAATGTCCCAGTTGACACCCACTTCCCTCCCAATGCCTCCCAGTATATCCCAGTTTCCTCCCAGTATATCCCAGTTTCCTCCCAGTACATCCCAGTAAATCCCAGTTCGCTCCCAGTACATCCCAGTACATCGCAGTACATTCCAGTTCCGTTCCTGTACATCCCAATACATCCCCGTTCCATGCCAGTACATCCCAGTTTCCTACCAGTTCTTCCCCGTACATCCCAATTCCCTCCCGGTTCACTACCACTTCTTTCCCAGTGCCTCCCAATACATCCCAGTTCCGTCCCATTACATCCCAGTACATCCCAGTTCCCTCCCAGTACGTCCCAGTTCCCTCCCAGTACATCCCAGGTCCCTCCCAGTACTGGGAGGGAACTGGGATGTACTGGGAGGCACTACAATGTGCGGGGATGCCCTGGGATGTACTGTGGAGGAACTAGGATGTACAGTCTTGTACTGGGTTGTACCGGGTGGAACTAGCAGGGATTTGGGATGTACCAGGATCTACTGGGATGTACTGGGATGTACTGGGAGGTAACTGTTATGTACTGGGAGTGAACTGGGAGAGAACTGGGACGTACTGGTAGGGAACTGGGATGTACTGTGAGGGAACTGGGACGTACTGTGAGGACACTGGGATGTACTGTTATGTACTGGGAGGGAAGTGTTATGTACAGAGGGGAACTGGTGCGTCCTGGGATGTACTGGGATGGAACTGTGAAGTACGGGGATGTGCTGGGAGGGAACTGGTATGTAGTAGGATGTACTGGGTGGGAACTGGGATGTACCAGGATGTACTGGGAGGGAACTGGGATGTAGTGGGAGGGAACTGGGAGGGAACTGGTATGTACTGGGAGGGAACTGGGATGTAGTGGGAGGGAACTGGGATGTACTGGGCTGCACTGGTAGGGAACTGGGATGTACTGGGAGGGGATTGGGATGTACTGGGAGGGAAGTGTTATGTACCAAGGGGGAACTGGGACGTACTGGGATGTAGTGGGAGTGAACTGTGAAGTACTGGGATGTACTTAGAGGGAACTGGGATGTACTGGGAGGGAACTTTGAAGTACTGGGATGTACTTAGAGGAAACTGGGAGGCAACAGGCATGTACTGGGATGTACTGGAATGGAACTGGGAGGGAAATGGGATGTATTGTGAGGGGACTGGGAGGGACTGGGAGGGACTGGGAGGGATCTGGGATGTACTGGGCTGCACTGGTAGGGAACTGGGATGTACTGGGAGGAAACTGGAATGTCCCAGTTGACACCCACTTTCCTCCCAGTTTCCTCCCAGTATATCCCCGTTTCCTCCCAGTATATCCGCGTTTCCTCCCAGTATATCCCAGTTTCCTCCCAGTACATCCCAGTAAATCCCAGCTCGCTCCCAGTACATGCCAATACATCGCCGTACATTCCAGTACATCCCAGTTTCCTACCAGTTCATCCCCTTACAGCCGAATTCCCTCCCGGTTCACTACCACTTCTTTCCCAGTGCCTCCCAATACATCCCAGTTCCGTCCCATTACATCCCAGTACATCCCAGTTCCCTCCCAGTACGTCCCAGTTCCCTCCCAGTACATCCCAGGTCCCTCCCAGTACTGGGAGGGAACTGGGATGTACTGGGAGGCACTACAATGTGCGGGGATGCCCTGGGATGTACCGTGGAGGAACTAGGATGTACAGGCTTGTACTGGGTTGTGCCAGGTGGAACTGGCAGGGATTTGGGATGTACCAGGATCTACTAGGATGTACTGGGATGTACTGGGAGGTAACTGTTATGTACTGGGAAGGAACTGGGAGGGAACTGGGACGTACTGTGAGGACACTGGGATGCACTGTTATGTACTGGGAGGGAAGTGTTATGTACTGAGGGGAACTGGGACGTACTGGGATGTACTGGGAGGGAACTGTGAAGTACTGGGATGTACTGGGAGTGAACTGGGAGGGAACTGGTATGTAGTAGGATGTACTGGGTGGGAACTGGGATGTACTAGGAGGGAACTGGTATGTACTGGGAGGGAACTGGGCTGTACTGGGATGTAGTGGGAGGGAACTGGGAGGGAACTGGGGTGTACTGGGAGGGAACTGGGATGTACTGGGAGCGAACTGGGATGTACTGGGGACATACTGGCAGGGAACTGGGATGTACTGGGAGGGGATTGGGATGTACTGGGAGGGAATTTGGATGTATTGGGAGGGAAGTGTTATGTACCAAGGCGGAACTGGGACGTACTGGGATGTAGTGGGAGTGAACTGTGAAGTACTGGGATGTACTTAGAGGGAACTGGGAGGCAACTGGCATGTACTGGGATGTACTGGAATGGAACTGGGAGTGAACTGTGTGTGAACTGGGAGGGAACTGGGATATACTGTGAGGGAACTGGGATGTACTGGGAGGGACTGGGAGGGATCTGGGATGTACTGGGCTGCACTGGTAGGGAACTGGGATGTACTGGGAGGAAACTGGAATGTCCCAGTTGACACCCACTTCCCTCCCAGTTTCCTCCCAGTATATCCCAGTTTCCTCCCAGTATATCCCAGTTTCCTCCCAGTACATCCCAGTGAATCCAGCTCGCTGCCAGTACATGCCAATACATCGCCGTACATCCCAGTTCCGTCCCATTACATCCCAGTACATCCCAGTTCCCTCCCAGTACATCCCAGTTCCCTCCCAGTACTGCGAGGGAGCTGGGATGTACTGGGAGGCACTACAATGTGCGGGGATGTCCTGGGATGTACCGTGGAGGAACTAGGATGTACAGGCTTGTACTGGGTTGTACCGGGTGGAGCTGGCAGGGATTTGGGATGTACCAGGATCTACTGGGATGTACTGGGATGTACTGGGAGGTAACTGTTGTGTACTGGGAGTGAACTGGGAGGGACCTGGGATGTACTGGAAGGCACTACAATGTGCGGGGATGCACAGGGATGTACTGTGGAGGAACTAGGATGTACAGGCTTGTACTCAGTTGTACCGGGTGGAACTGGCAGGGATTTGAAATGTCCTAGTATCTACTAGGATGTACTGGGAGTGAACTGGGAGGGAACTGTGAAGTACTGGGATGTACTTAGAGGGAACTGGGATGTACTGGGAGGGAACTGGGATGTACTGGGTGGAAAGTGTTGGGAATTGGGATTTACTGGGAGGGAACTGGGATGGACTGGGAGGGAACTGGGATGTAGTGGGACATACTGGGAGGGAACTGGGATGTACTGGGGTGTACTGTGAAGTACTGGGATGTACTTAGAGGGAAGTGGGAGGGAAATTGAATGTAGTGGGAGGGAACTGGGATTTACTTGGAGGAAAGTGGCATGTACTGGGATGTACTGGAATGAAACTGGGAGTGAACTGTGTGTGAACTGTGAGGGAACTGGGATGTACTGTGAGGGAACTGGGATGTACTGGGACGTACTGGGACAGACTGGGAGGGATCTGGGATGTACTGGGAGGGATCTGGGATGTACTGGGAGGCACTACAATGTGCGGGGATGCCCTGGGATGTACTGTGGAGGAACTAGGATGTACAGGCTTGTACTGGGTTGTACCGGGTGGAACTGGCAGGGATTTGGGATGTACCAGGATCTACTGGGATGTACTGGGATGTACTGGGAGGTAACTGTTATGTACTGGGAGTGAACAGGGAGGGAACTGGGATGTACTGTGAGGGAACTGGGACGTACTGTGAGGACACTGGGATGTACTGTTATGTACTGGGAGGGAAGTGTTATGTACTGAGGGGAACTGGGACGTACTGGGATGTACTGGGAGGGAACTGTGAAGTACTGGGATGTACTGGGAGTGAACTGGGAGGGAACTGGTATGTAGTAGGATGTACTGGGTGGGAACTGGGATGTACTGGGAGGGAACTGGTATGTACTGGGAGGGAACTGGGATGTACTGGGATGTAGTGGGAGGGAACTGGGAGGGAACTGGGATGTACTGGGAGGGAACTAGTATGTACTGGGAGGGAACTGGGATGTACTGGGAGGGGATTGGGACGGACTGGGAGGGAACTGGGATGTACTGGGCTGCACTGGTAGGGAACTGGGATGTACTGGGAGGAAACTGGAATGTCCCAGTTGACACCCACTTCCCTCCCAATGCCTCCCAGTATATCCCAGTTTCCTCCCAGTATATCCCAGTTTCCTCCCAGTACATCCCAGTAAATCCCAGCTCGCTGCCGGTACATGCCAATACATCGCTGTACATTCCAGTTCTGTTCCTGTACATCCCAATACATCCCCGTTCCATGCCAGTACATCCCAGTTCCCTACTAGTTCATCCCCGTACATCCCAATTCCCTCCCGGTTCACTACCACTTCTTTCCCAGTTCCGTCCCATTACATCCCAGTACATCCCAGGTCCCTCCCAGTACATCCCAGTTCCCTCCCAGTACATCCCAGGTCCCTCCCAGTACTGGGAGGGAACTGGGATGTACTGGGAGGCACTACAATGTGCGGGGATGCCCTGGGATGTACTGTGGAGGAACTAGGATGTACAGGCTTGTACTGGGTTGTACCGGGTGGAACTGGCAGGGATTTGGGATGTACCAGGATCTACTGGGATGTACTGGGAGGTAACTGTTATGTACTGGGAAGGAACAGGGAGGTAACTGGGATGTACTGGTAGGGAACTGGGACGTACTGTGAGGACACTGGGATGTACTGGTATGTACTGGGAGGGAAGTGTTATGTACTGAGGGGAACTGGGACGTACTGGGATGTACTGGGAGGGAACTGTGAAGTACTGGGATGTACTGGGAGTGAACTGGGAGGGAACTGGTATGTAGTAGGATGTACTGGGTGGGAACTGGGATGTACCAGGACCTACTGGGATGTACTGGGAGGGAACTGTGAAGTACTGGGATGTACTGGGAGTGAACTGGGAGGGAACTGGTATGTAGTAGGATGTACCGGGTGGGAACTGGGATGTACCGGGAGGGAACTGGGATGTACTGGGAGGGAACTGGTATGTACTGGGAGGGAACTGGGATGTACTGGGATGTAGTGGGAGGGAACTGGGAGGGAACTGGGATGTACTGGGAGGGAACTGGGATGTACTGGGAGGAAACTGGAATGTCCCAGTTGACACCCACTTTCCTCCCAATGCCTCCCAGTATATCCCAGTTTCCTCCCAGTATATCCCAGTTTCCTCCCAGTACATCCCAGTAAATCCCAGTTCGCTCCCAGTACATCCCAGTACATCGCAGTACATTCCAGTTCCGTTCCTGTACATCCCAATACATCCCCGTTCCATGCCAGTACATCCCAGTTTCCTACCAGTTCATCCCCGTACATCCCAATTCCCTCCCGGTTCACTACCACTTCTTTCCCAGTGCCTCCCAATACATCCCAGTTCCGTCCCAGTACGTCCCAGTTCCCTCCCAGTACTGGGAGGGAGCTGGGATGTACTGGGAGGCACTACAATGTGCGGGGATGCCCTGGGATGTACTGTGGAGGAACTAGGATGTACAGGCTTGTACTGGGTTGTACCGGGTGGAACTGGCAGGGATTTGGGATGTACCAGGATCTACTGGGATGTACTGGGAGGTAACTGTTATGTACTGGGAAGGAACAGGGAGGTAACTGGGATGTACTGGTAGGGAACTGGGATGTACTGGGAGGGAACTGGGACGTAGTGTGAGGACACTGGGATGTACTGGTATGTACTGGGAGGGAAGTGTTATGTACTGAGGGGAACTGGGACGTACTGGGATGTACTGGGAGGGAACTGTGAAGTACTGGGATGTACTGGGAGTGAACTGGGAGGGAACTGGTATGTAGTAGGATGTACTGGGTGGGAACTGGGATGTACCAGGATGTACTGGGATGTACTGGGAGGGAACTGGTATGTACTGGGAGGGAACTGGGATGTACTGGGATGTAGTGGGAGGGAACTGGGAGGGAACTGGGATGTACTGGGAGGGAACTGGTATGTACTGGTAGGGAACTGGGATGTACTGGGACATACTGGCAGGGAACTGGGATGTACTGGGAGGGGATTGGGACGGACTGGGAGGGAACTGGGATGTACTGGGCTGCACTGGTAGGGAACTGGGATGTACTGGGAGGAAACTGGAATGTCCCAGTTGACACCCACTTCCCTCCCAATGCCTCCCAGTATATCCCAGTTTCCTCCCAGTATATCCCAGTTTCCTCCCAGTACATCCCAGTAAATCCCAGCTCGCTGCCAGTACATGCCAATGCATCGCTGTACATTCCAGTTCTGTTCCTGTACATCCCACTAGATCCCCGTTCCATGCCAGTACATCCCAGTTTCCTACCAGTTCATCCCCGTACATCCCAATTCCCTCCCGGTTCACTACCACTTCTTTCCCAGTGCCTCCCAATACATCCCAGTTCCGTCCCATTACATCCCAGTACATCCCAGTTCCCTCCCAGTACATCCCAGGTCCCTCCCAGTACATCCCAGTTCCCTCCCAGTACTGGGAGGGAACTGGGATGTACTGGGAGGCACTACAATGTGCGGGGATGCCCTGGGATGTACCGTGGAGGAACTAGGATGTACAGGCTTGTACTGGGTTGTACCGGGTGGAACTGGCAGGGATTTGAAATGTCCTAGGATCTACTAGGATGTACTGTGATGTACTGGGAGGTAACTGTTGTGTACTGGGAGTGAACTGGGAGAGAACTGGGATGTACTGGGAGGGAACTGGGATGTACTGTGAGGACACTGGGATGTACTGGTATGTACTGGGAGGGAAGTGTTATGTACTGAGGGGAACTGGGACGTACTGGGACGTGCTGGGAGGGAACTATGAAGTATTGGGATGTACTTAGAGGGAACTGGGATGTACTGGGAGGGAACTGGGTGGGAACTGGGAGGGAACTGTGAAGTACTGGGATGTACTGGGAGGGAACTGGGATGTACTGGGAGGGAACTGGGATGTACTGGGTGGAAAGTGTTGGGAATTGGGATTTACTGGGAGGGAACTGGGATGGACTGGGAGGGAACTGGGATGTAGTGGGACATACTGGGAGGGAACTGGGATGTACTGGGGTGTACTGGGAGGGAACTGTTATGTACCGAGGGGGAACTGGGATGTACTGGGAGTGAACTGTGAAGTACTGGGATGTACTTAGAGGGAAGTGGGAGGGAACTTGGATATAGTGGGAGGGAGCTGGGGTTTACTTGGAGGAAAGTGGCATGTACTGGGATGTACTGGAATGGAACTGGGAGTGAACTGTGTGTGAACTGTGAGGGAACTGGGATGTACTGGGATGTACTGGGCTGCACTGGGAGGGAACTGGGATGTACTGGGAGGAAACTGGAATGTCCCAGTTGACACCCACTTCCCTCCCAGTGCCTCCCAGTATATCCCAGTTTCCTCCCAGTACATCCCAGTACATCGCAGTACATTCCAGTTCCGTTCCTGTACATCCCAATACATCCCCGTTCCATGCCAGTACATCCCAGTTCCCTACCAGTTCATCCCCGTACATCCCAATTCCCTCCCGGTTCACTACCACTTCTTTCCCAGTTCCGTCCCATTACATCCCAGTTCCGTCCCATTACATCCCAGCACATACCAGTTCCCTCCCAGTACATCCCAGGTCCCTCCCAGTACTGGGAGGGAACTGGGATGTACTGGGAGGCACTACAATGTGCGGGGATGCCCTGGGATGTACTGTGGAGGAACTAGGATGTACAGGCTTGTACTGGGTTGTACCGGGTGGAACTGGCAGGGATTTGGGATGTACCAGGATCTACTGGGATGTACTGGGAGGTAACTGTTATGTACTGGGAAGGAACAGGGAGGGAACTGGGATGTACTGTGAGGGAACTGGGACGTACTGTGAGGACACTGGGATGTACTGTTATGTACTGGGAGGGAAGTGTTATGTACTGAGGGGAACTGGGACGTACTGGGATGTACTGGGAGGGAACTGTGAAGTACTGGGATGTACTGGGAGTGAACTGGGAGGGAACTGGTATGTAGTAGGATGTACTGGGTGGGAACTGGGATGTACCAGGATGTACTGGGATGTACTGGGAGGGAACTGGTATGTACTGGGAGGGAACTGGGATGTACTGGGACATACTGGCAGGGAACTGGGATGTACTGGGAGGGGATTGGGACGGACTGGGAGGGAACTGGGATGTACTGGGCTGCACTGGTAGGGAACTGGGATGTACTGGGAGGAAACTGGAATGTCCCAGTTGACACCCACTTCCCTCCCAATGCCTCCCAGTATATCCCAGTTTCCTCCCAGTATATCCCAGTTTCCTCCCAGTACATCCCAGTAAATCCCAGTTCGCTCCCAGTACATCCCAGTACATCGCAGTACATTCCAGTTCCGTTCCTGTACATCCCAATACATCCCCGTTCCATGCCAGTACATCCCAGTTCCCTACCAGTTCATCCCCGTACATCCCAATTCCCTCCCGGTTCACTACCACTTCTTTCCCAGTGCCTCCCAATACATCCCAGTTCCGTCCCAATACATCCCAGTACATCCCAGTTCCCTCCCAGTACATCCCAGTTCCCTCCCAGTACTGTGAGGGAACTGGGACGTACTGTGAGGACACTGGGATGTACTGTTATGTACTGGGAGGGAAGTGTTATGTACTGAGGGGAACTGGGACGTACTGGGATGTACTGGGAGGGAACTGTGAAGTGCTGGGATGTACTGGGAGTGAACTGGGAGGGAACTGGTATGTAGTAGGATGTACTGGGTGGGAACTGGGATGTACCAGGATGTACTGGGAGGGAACTGGTATGTACTGGGAGGGAACTGGGATGTACTGGGACATACTGGCAGGGAACTGGGATGTACTGGGAGGGGATTGGGACGGACTGGGAGGGAACTGGGATGTACTGGGAGGGATCTGGGATGTACTGGGCTGCACTGGTAGGGAACTGGGATGTACTGGGAGGAAACTGGAATGTCCCAGTTGACACCCACTTCCCTCCCAGTGCCTCCCAGTATATCCCAGTTTCCTCCCAGTACATCCCAGTAAATCCCAGTTTGCTCCCAGTACATCCCAGTACATCGCAGTACATTCCAGTTCCGTTCCTGTACATCCCAATACATCCCCATTCCATGCCAGTACATCCCAGTTTCCTACCAGTTCATCCCCGTACATCCCAATTCCCTCCCGGTTCACTACCACTTCTTTCCCAGTTCCGTCCCATTACATCCCAGTTCCGTCCCATTACATCCCAGTACATCCCAGTTCCCTCCCAGTACATCCCAGGTCCCTCCCAGTACTGGGAGGGAACTGGGATGTACTGGGAGGCACTACAATGTGCGGGGATGCCCTGGGATGTACCGTGGAGGAACTAGGATGTACAGGCTTGTACTGGGTTGTACCGGGTGGAACTGGCAGGGATTTGAAATGTCCTAGTATCTACTAGGATGTACTGGGATGTACTGGGAGGTAACTGTTGTGTACTGGGAGTGAACTGGGAGGGAACTGTGAAGTACTGGGATGTACTTAGAGGGAACTGGGATGTACTGGGAGGGAACTGGGATGTACTGGGTGGAAAGTGTTGGGAATTGGGATTTACTGGGAGGGAACTGGGATGGACTGGGAGGGAACTGGGATGTAGTGGGACATACTGGGAGGGAACTGGGATGTACTGGGGTGTACTGGGAGGGAATTGTTATGTACCGAGGGGGAACTGGGATGTACTGGGAGTGAACTGTGAAGTACTGGGATGTACTTAGAGGGAAGTGGGAGGGAACTTGAATGTAGTGGGAGGGTACTGGGATTTACTTGGAGGAAAGTGGCATGTACTGGGCTGTACTGGAATGGAACTGGGAGTGAACTGTGTGTGAACTGTGAGGGAACTGGGATGTACTGTGAGGGAACTGGGATGTACTGGGACGTACTGGGACAGACTGGGAGGGATCTGGGATGTACTGGGAGGGATCTGGGATGTACTGGGAGGCACTACAATGTGCGGGGATGCCCTGGGATGTACTGTGGAGGAACTAGGATGTACAGGCTTGTACTGGGTTGTACCGGGTGGAACTGGCAGGGATTTGGGATGTACCAGGATCTACTGGGATGTACTGGGATGTACTGGGAGGTAACTGTTATGTACTGGGAAGGAACAGGGAGGGACCTGGGATGTAGTAGGATGTACTGGGTGGGAACTGGGATGTACTGGGATGTACTGGGAGGGAACTGGGATGTACTGGGACATACTGGCAGGGAACTGGGATGTACTGGGAGGGGATTGGGACGGACTGGGAGGGAACTGGGATGTACTGGGCTGCACTGGTAGGGAACTGGGATGTACTGGGAGGAAACTGGAATGTCCCAGTTGACACCCACTTCCCTCCCAATGCCTCCCAGTATATCCCAGTTTCCTCCCAGTATATCCCAGTTTCCTCCCAGTACATCCCAGTAAATCCCAGATCGCTGCCAGTACATGCCAATACATCGCTGTACATTCCAGTTCTGTTCCTGTACATCCCAATACATCCCCGTTCCATGCCAGTACATCCCAGTTCCCTACCAGTTCATCCCCGTACATCCCAATTCCCTCCCGGTTCACTACCACTTCTTTCCCAGTGCCTCCCAATACATCCCAGTTCCGTCCCATTACATCCCAGTTCCGTCCCATTACATCCCAGTACATCCCAGTTCCCTCCCAGTACATCCCAGGTCCCTCCCAGTACATCCCAGGTCCCTCCCAGTACTGGGAGGGAACTGGGATGTACTGGGAGGCACTACAATGTGCGGGGATGCCCTGGGATGTACTGTGGAGGAACTAGGATGTACAGGCTTGTACTGGGTTGTACCGGGTGGAACTGGCAGGGATTTGGGATGTACCAGGATCTACTGGGATGTTCTGGGAGGTATCTGTTATGTACTGGTAGGGAACTGGGACGTACTGTGAGGACACTGGGATGTACTGGTATGTACTGGGAGGGAAGTGTTATGTACTGAGGGGAACTGGGACGTACTGGGATGTACTGGGAGGGAACTGTGAAGTACTGGGATGTAGTGGGAGTGAACTGGGAGGGAACTGGTATGTAGTAGGATGTACTGGGTGGGAACTGGGATGTACCAGGATGTACTGGGATGTACTGGAAGGGAACTGGTATGTACTGGGAGGGAACTGGGATGTACTGGGATGTAGTGGGAGGGAACTGGGAGGGAACTGGGATGTACTGGGAGGGAACTGGTATGTACTGGGAGGGAACTGGGATGTACTGGGACATACTGGCAGGGAACTGGGATGTACTGGGAGGGGATTGGGACGGACTGGGAGGGATCTGGGATGTACTGGGCTGCACTGGTAGGGAACTGGGATGTACTGGGAGGAAACTGGAATGTCCCAGTTGACACCCACTTCCCTCCCAATGCCTCCCAGTATATCCCAGTTTCCTCCCAGTATATCCCAGTTTCCTCCCAGTACATCCCAGTAAATCCCAGTTCGCTCCCAGTACATCCCAGTACATCGCAGTACATTCCAGTTCCGTTCCTGTACATCCCAATACATCCCCGTTCCATGCCAGTACATCCCAGTTCCCTACCAGTTCATCCCCGTACATCCCAATTCCCTCCCGGTTCACTACCACTTCTTTCCCAGTTGCGTCCCATTACATCCCAGTTCCGTCCCATTACATCCCAGCACATCCCAGTTCCCTCCCAGTACATCCCAGGTCCCTCCCAGTACATCCCAGTTCCCTCCCAGTACTGGGAGGGAACTGGGATGTACTGGGAGGCACTACAATGTGCGGGGATGCCCTGGGATGTACTGTGGAGGAACTAGGATGTACAGGCTTGTACTGGGTTGTACCGGGTGGAACTGGCAGGGATTTGGGATGTACCAGGACCTACTGGGATGTTCTGGGAGGTATCTGTTATGTACTGGTAGGGAACTGGGATGTATTGGGAGGGAACTGGGACGTACTGTGAGGACACTGGGATGTACTGGTATGTACTGGGAGGGAAGTGTTATGTACTGAGGGGAACTGGGACGTACTGGGATGTACTGGGAGTGAACTGGGAGGGAACTGGTATGTAGTAGGATGTACTGGGTGGGAACTGGGATGTACCAGGATGTACTGGGATGTACTGGGAGGGAACTGGTATGTACTGGGAGGGAACTGGGATGTACTGGGATGTAGTGGGAGGGAACTGGGAGGGAACTGGGATGTACTGGGAGGGAACTGGTATGTACTGGGAGGGAACTGGGATGTAGTGGGACATACTGGCAGGGAACTGGGATGTACTGGGAGGGGATTGGGACGGACTGGGAGGGAACTGGGATGTACTGGGCTGCACTGGTAGGGAACTGGGATGTACTGGGAGGAAACTGGAATGTCCCAGTTGACACCCACTTCCCTCCCAATGCCTCCCAGTATATCCCAGTTTCCTCCCAGTATATCCCAGTTTCCTCCCAGTACATCCCAGTAAATCCCAGTTCGCTCCCAGTACATCCCAGTACATCGCAGTACATTCCAGTTCCGTTCCTGTACATCCCAATACATCCCCGTTCCATGCCAGTACATCCCAGTTCCCTACCAGTTCATCCCCGTACATCCCAATTCCCTCCCGGTTCACTACCACTTCTTTCCCAGTTGCGTCCCATTACATCCCAGTTCCGTCCCATTACATCCCAGCACATCCCAGTTCCCTCCCAGTACATCCCAGTTCCCTCCCAGTACATCCCAGGTCCCTCCCAGTACTGGGAGGGAACTGGGATGTACTGGGAGGCACTACAATGTGCGGGGATGCCCTGGGATGTACTGTGGAGGAACTAGGATGTACAGGCTTGTACTGGGTTGTACCGGGTGGAACTGGCAGGGATTTGGGATGTACCAGGATCTACTGGGATGTACTGGGAGGTAACTGTTATGTACTGGGAAGGAACAGGGAGGGAACTGGGATGTACTGGTAGGGAACTGGGATGTACTGGGAGGGAACTGGGACTTACTGTGAGGACACTGGGATGTACTGGTATGTACTGGGAGGGAAGTGTTATGTACTGAGGGGAACTGGGACGTACTGGGATGTACTGGGAGGGAACTGTGAAGTACTGGGATGTACTGGGAGTGAACTGGGAGGGAACTGGTATGTAGTAGGGAGTGAACTGGGAGGGAACTGGTATGTAGTAGGATGTACTGGGTGGGAACTGGGACGTACTGTGAGGACACTGGGATGTACTGGTATGTACTGGGAGGGAAGTGTTATGTACTGAGGGGAACTTGGACGTACTGGGATGTACTGGGAGGGAACTGTGAAGTACTGGGATGTACTGGGAGTGAACTGGGAGGGAACTGGTATGTAGTAGGATGTACCGGGAGGGAACTGGGATGTACCGGGAGGGAACTGGGATGTACTGGGAGGGAACTGGTATGTACTGGGAGGGAACTGGGATGTACTGGGATGTAGTGGGAGGGAACTGGGAGGGAACTGGGATGTACTGGGAGGGAACTGGTATGTACTGGGAGGGAACTGGGATGTACTGGGACATACTGGCAGGGAACTGGGATGTACTGGGAGGGGATTGGGACGGACTGGGAGGGAACTGGGATGTACTGGGCTGCACTGGTAGGGAACTGGGATGTACTGGGAGGAAACTGGAATGTCCCAGTTGACACCCACTTCCCTCCCAATGCCTCCCAGTATATCCCAGTTTCCTCCCAGTATATCCCAGTTTCCTCCCAGTACATCCCAGTAAATCCCAGCTCGCTGCCAGTACATGCCAATACATCGCTGTACATTCCAGTTCTGTTCCTGTCCATCCCAATACATCCCCATTCCATGCCAGTACATCCCAGTTCCCTACCAGTTCATCCCCGTACATCCCAATTCCCTCCCGGTTCACTACCACTTCTTTCCCAGTTCCGTCCCATTACATCCCAGTTCCGTCCCATTACATCCCAGTACATCCCAGTTCCCTCCCAGTACATCCCAGGTCCCTCCCAGTACATCCCAGTTCCCTCCCAGTACTGGGAGGGAGCTGGGATGTACTGGGAGGCACTACAATGTGCGGGGATGCCCTGGGATGTACTGTGGAGGAACTAGGATGTACAGGCTTGTACTGGGTTGTACCGGGTGGAACTGGCAGGGATTTGGGATGTACCAGGATCTACTGGGATGTACTGGGAGGTAACTGTTATGTACTGGGAAGGAACAGGGAGGGAACTGGGATGTACTGGTAGGGAACTGGGATGTACTGTGAGGGAACTGTGACGTACTGTGAGGACACTGGGATGTACTAGTATGTACTGGGAGGGAAGTGTCATGTACTGAGGGGAACTGGGACGTACTGGGATGTACTGGGAGGGAACTGTGAAGTACTGGGATGTACTGGGAGTGAACTGGGAGGGAACTGGTATGTAGTAGGATGTACCGGGAGGGAACTGGGATGTACCGGGAGGGAACTGGGATGTACTGGGAGGGAACTGGTATGTACTGGGAGGGAACTGGGATGTACTGGGATGTAGTGGGAGGGAACTGGGAGGGAACTGGGATGTACTGGGAGGGAACTGGTATGTACTGGTAGGGAACTGGGATGTACTGGGACATACTGGCAGGGAACTGGGATGTACTGGGAGGGGATTGGGACGGACTGGGAGGGAACTGGGATGTACTGGGCTGCACTGGTAGGGAACTGGGATGTACTGGGAGGAAACTGGAATGTCCCAGTTGACACCCACTTCCCTCCCAATGCCTCCCAGTATATCCCAGTTTCCTCCCAGTATATCCCAGTTTCCTCCCAGTACATCCCAGTAAATCCCAGCTCGCTGCCAGTACATGCCAATACATCGCTGTACATTCCAGTTCTGTTCCTGTACATCCCAATACATCCCTGTTCCATTCCAGTACATCCCAGTTTCCTACCAGTTCATCCCCGTACATCCCAATTCCCTCCCGGTTCACTACCACTTCTTTCCCAGTGCCTCCCAATACATCCCAGTTCCGTCCCATTACATCCCAGTACATCCCAGGTCCCTCCCAGTACGTCCCAGTTCCCTCCCAGTACATCCCAGGTCCCTCCCAGTAATGGGAGGGACCTGGGATGTACTGGGAGGCACTACAATGTGCGGGGATGCCCTGGGATGTACTGTGGAGGAACTAGGATGTACAGGCTTGTACTGGGTTGTACCGGGTGGAACTAGCAGGGATTTGGGATGTACCAGGATCTACTGGGATGTACTGGGATGTACTGGGAGGTAACTGTTATGTACTGGGAGTGAACTGGGAGGGAACTGGGACGTACTGGTAGGGAACTGGGATGTACTGGGAGGGAACTGGGACGTAGTGTGAGGACACTGGGATGTACTGTTATGTACTGGGAGGGAAGTGTTATGTACTGAGGGGAACTGGGACGTACTGGGATGTACTGGGATGGAACTGTGAAGTACTGGGATGTACTGGGAGTGAACTGGGAGGGAACTGGTATGTAGTAGGATGTACTGGGTGGGAACTGGGATGTACCAGGATGTACTGGGATGTACTGGGAGGGAACTGGTATGTACTGGGAGGGAACTGGGATGTAGTGGGAGGGAACTGGGAGGGAACTGGGATGTACTGGGAGGGAACTGGTATGTACTGGGAGGGAACTGGGATGTACTGGGATATACTGGCAGGGAACTGGGATGTACTGGGAGGGGATTGGGATGTACTGGGAGGGAACTTGGATGTATTGGGAGGGAAGTGTTATGTACCAAGGGGGAACTGGGACGTACTGGGATGTAGTGGGAGTGAACTGTGAAGTACTGGGATGTACTGTGAGGGAACTGGGATGTACTGGGAGGGAACTTTAAAGTACTGGGATGTACTTAGAGGAAACTGGGAGGCAACTGGCATGTACTGGGATGTACTGGAATGGAACTGGGAGTGAACTGTGTGTGAACTGGGAGGGAACTGGGATGTACTGTGAGGGAACTGGGATGTACTGGGATGTACTGGGACAGACTGGGAGGGAACTGGGATGTACTGGGCTGCACTGGTAGGGAACTGGGATGTACTGGGAGGAAACTGGAATGTCCCAGTTGACACCCACTTCCCTCCCAGTTTCCTCCCAGTATATCCCAGTTTCCTCCCAGTATATCCCAGTTTCCTCCCAGTACATCCCAGTAAATCCCAGCTCGCTCCCAGTACATGCCAATACATCGCCGTACATTCCAGTTCCGTTCCTGTACATCCCAATACATCCCCGTTCCATTCCAGTACATCCCAGTTTCCTACCAGTTCATCCCCGTACATCCCAATTCCCTCCCGGTTCACTACCACTTCTTTCCCAGTGCCTCCCAATACATCCCAGTTCCGTCCCATTACATCCCAGTACATCCCAGTTCCCTCCCAGTACATCCCAGGTCCCTCCCAGTACTGGGAGGGAGCTGGGATGTACTGGGAGGCACTACAATGTGCGGGGATGCCCTGGGATGTACCGTGGAGGAACTAGGATGTACAGGCTTGTACTGGGTTGTACCGGGTGGAACTGGCAGGGATTTGGGATGTACCAGGATCTACTGGGATGTACTGGGATGTACTGGGAGGGAAGTGTTATGTACTGGGAGTGAACTGGGAGGGAACTGGGATGTACTTGGAGGGAAATGGGAGAGAACTGAGATGTACTGGAGGGAACTGGGACGTACTGGGAGGGAACTAGGACGCACTGGTCGGAAACAGGGACGGAACTGGCATGTACTGGGACGTACTGGGATGTACTGGGACGTACTAGGAGGTAACTGTTGTGTACTGGGAGTGAACTGGGAGGGAACTGGTATGTAGTAGGATGTACTGGGAGGGAACTGGGAGGGATCTGGGACGGACTGGGAGGGAACTGGGACGGACTGGGATGCACTGGTAGGGAACTGGGATGCACTGGTAGGGAACTGGAATGTCCCAGTTGACACCCACTTCCCTCCCAGTTTCCTCCCAGTAAATCCCAGTTTCCTCCCAGTACATCCCAGTAAATCCCAGTTCGCTCCCAGTACATCCCAGTACATTCCAGTTCCGTTCCTGTACATCCCAATACATCCCCGTTCCATGCCAGTACATCCCAGTTCCCTACCAGTTCATCCCCGTACATCCCAATTCCCTCCCGGTTCACTACCACTTCTTTCCCAGTGCCTCCCAATACATCCCAGTTCCGTCCCATTACATCCCAGTACATCCCAGGTCCCTCCCAGTACGTCCCAGTTCCCTCCCAGTACATCCCAGTTCCCTCCCAGTACATCCCAGTTCCCTCCCAGTACATCCCAGGTCCCTCCCAGTACTGGGAGGGAACTGGGATGTACTGGGAGGCACTACAATGTGCGGGGATGTCCTGGGATGTACCGTGGAGGAACTAGGATGTACAGGCTTGTACTGGGTTGTACCGGGTGGAACTAGCAGGGATTTGGGATGTACCAGGATCTACTGGGATGTACCGGGATGTACTGGGAGGTAACTGGGATGTACTGGGAGGGAACTGGGACGTAGTGTGAGGACACTGGGATGTACTGGTATGTACTGGGAGGGAAGTGTTATGTACTGAGGGGAACTGGGACGTACTGGGATGTACTGGGAGGGAACTGTGAAGTACGGGGATGTGCTGGGAGTGAACTGGGAGGGAACTGGTATGTAGTAGGATGTACTGGGTGGGAACTGGGATGTACCAGGATGTACTGGGAGGGAACTGGTATGTACTGGGAGGGAACTGGGATGTACTGGGTGGAAAGTGTTGGGAATTGGGGTTTACTGGGAGGGAACTGGGATGGACTGGGAGGGAACTGGGATGTAGTGGGACATACTGGGAGGGAACTGGGATGTACTGGGGTGTACTGGGAGGGAACTGTTATGTACCGAGGGGGAACTGGGATGTACTGGGAGTGAACTGTGAAGTACTGGGATGTACTTAGACGGAAGTGGGAGGGAACTAGGATTTACTTGGAGGAAAGTGGCATGTACTGGGATGTACTGGAATGGAACTGGGAGTGAACTGTGTGTGAACTGTGAGGGAACTGGGATGTACTGTGAGGGAACTGGGATGTACTGGGATGTACTGGGACATACTGGGAGGGATCTGGGATGTACTGGGAGGGATCTGGGATGTACTGGGCTGCACTGGTAGGGAACTGGGATGTACTGGGAGGAAACTGGAATGTCCCAGTTGACACCCACTTCCCTCCCAATGCCTCCCAGTATATCCCAGTTTCCTCCCAGTACATCCCAGTAAATCCCAGCTCGCTGCCAGTACATGCCAATACATCGCAGTACATTCCAGTTCTGTTCCTGTACATCCCAATACATCCCCGTTCCATGCCAGTACATCCCAGTTTCCTTCCAGTTCATCCCCGTACATCCCAATTCCCTCCCGGTTCACTACCAGTTCTTTCCCAGTGCCTCCCAATACATCCCAGTTCCGTCCCAGTACATCCCAGTTCCCTCCCAGTACGTCCCAGTTCCCTCCCAGTACATCCCAGGTCCCTCCCAGTACTGGGAGGGAACTGGGATGTACTGGGAGGCACTACAATGTGCGGGGATGTCCTGGGATGTACCGTGGAGGAACTAGGATGTACAGGCTTGTACTGGGTTGTACCGGGTGGAACTGGCAGGGATTTGGGATGTACCAGGATCTGCTGGGATGTACTGGGATGTACTGGGAGGTAACTGTTATGTACTGGGAAGGAACTGGTAGGGAACTGGGATGTACTGGGAGGGAACTGGGATGTACTGGGAGGGAACTGGGACGTAGTGTGAGGACACTGGGATGTACTGGTATGTACTGGGAGGGAAGTGTTATGTACTGAGGGGAACTGGGACGTACTGGGATGTACTGGGAGGGAACTGTGAAGTACTGGGATGTACTGGGAGTGAACTGGGAGGGAACTGGTATGTAGTAGGATGTACTGGGTGGGAACTGGGATGTACTGGGATGGAACTGGGATGTACTGGGAGGGAACTGGTATGTACTGGGAGGGAACTGGGATGTAGTGGGAGGGAACTGGGAGGGAACTGGGATGTAGTGGGAGGGAACTGGTATGTACTGGGAGGGAACTGGGATGTACTGGGACATACTGGCAGGGAACTGGGACGTACTGGGAGGGGATTGGGACGGACTGGGAGGGAACTGTTATGTACTGGGAGGGAACTGGGACGTACTGTGAGGACACTGGGATGTACTGGTATGTACTGGGAGGGAAGTGTTATGTACTGAGGGGAACTGGGACGTACTGGGATGTGCTGGGAGGGAACTGTGAAGTCCTGGGATGTACTTAGCAGCAACTGGGAGGGAACTGGGATGTAGTGGGATGTACTGGAATGGAACTGGGAGTGAACTGTGAGTGAACTGGGAGTGAACTGTGTGTGAACTGTAAGGGAACTGGGATGTACTGGGAGGGAAATGGGAGAGAACTGAGATGTACTGGAGGGAACTGGGATGTAGTGGGATATACTGGAGGGAACTGGAATGGACTAAGAGGGAACTGGGACGTACTGGGAGGGAACTAGGACGCACTGGTAGGGAACTGGGACGGAACTGGGATGTACTGGGACGTACTGGGAGGGAACTGGGACGTACTGGGAGGTAACTGTTGTGTACTGGGAGTGAACTGGCAGGGAACTGGTATGTAGTAGGATGTACTGGGAGGGAACTGGGATGTACTGGGACGGACTGGGAGGGAAATGGGACGGACTGGGATGCACTGGTAGGGAACTGGGATGTACTGGGAGGAAACTGGAATGTCCCAGTTGACACCCACTTCCCTCCCAATGCCTCCCAGTATATCCCAGTTTCCTCCCAGTACATCCCAGTAAATCCCAGCTCGCTGCCAGTACATGCCAATACATCGCAGTACATTCCATTTCTGTTCCTGTACATCCCAATACATCCCCGTTCCATGCCAGTACATCCCAGTTTCCTTCCAGTTCATCCCCGTACATCCCAATTCCCTCCCGGTTCACTACCACTTCTTTCCCAGTGCCTCCCAATACATCCCAGTTCCGTCCCATTACATCCCAGTACATCCCAGTTCCCTCCCAGTACATCCCAGTTCCCTCCCAGTACTGGGAGGGACCTGGGATGTACTGGGAGGCACTACAATGTGCGGGGATGCCCTGGGATGTACTGTGGAGGAACTAGGATGTACAGGCTTGTACTGGGTTGTACCGGGTGGAACTGGCAGGGATTTGGGATGTACCAGGATCTACTGGGATGTACTGGGAGGTAACTGTTATGTAATGGGAAGGAACAGGGAGGGAACTGGGATGTACTGGGAGGGAACTGGGATGTACTGGGAGTGAACTGGTATGTAGTAGGATGTACTGGGTGGGAACTGGGATGTACCAGGATGTACTGGGATGTACTGGGAGGGAACTGGTATGTACTGGGAGGGAACTGGGATGTAGTGGGAGTGAACTGGGAGGGAACTGGGATTTACTGGGAGGGAACTGGGATGTACTGGGACATACTGGGAGGGAACTGGGATGTACTGGGAGGGGATTGGGACGGACTGGGAGGGAACTGGGATGTACTGGGAGGGAACTGGGACGTACTGTGAGGACACTGGGATGTACTGGTATGTACTGGGAGGGAAGTGTTATGTACTGAGGGGAACTGGGACGTACTGGGATGTGCTGGGAGGGAACTGTGAAGTACTGGGGTGTACTTAGCAGGAAGTGGGAGGGAACTGGGATGTACCAGGATGTACTGGGATGTACTGGAATGGAACTGGGAGTGAACTGTGTGTGAACTGTGAGGGAACTGGGATGTACTGGGAGGGAACTGGCATGTACTGGGATGTACTGGAATGGAACTGGGAGTGAACTGTGTGTGAACTGTGAGGGAACTGGGATGTACTGGGAGGGAACTGGCATGTACTGGGATGTAGTGGAATGGAACTGGGAGTGAACTGTGTGTGAACTGTGAGGGAACTGAGATGTACTGGAGGGAACTGGGATGTACTGGGATATACTGGAGGGAACTGGAATGGACTAAGAGGGAACTGGGACGTACTGGGAGGGAACTAGGACGCACTGGTAGGGAACTGGGACGGAACTGGGATGTACTGGGACGTACTGGGAGGGAACTGGGACGCACTGGGAGGTAACTGTTGTGTACTGGGAGTGAACTGGGAGGGAACTGGTATGTAGTAGGATGTACTGGGAGGGAACTGGGATGTACTGGGACGGACTGGGAGGGAACTGGGATGTACTGGGAGTGAACTGGGAGGGAACTGGTATGTACTTAGAGGAAACTGGGAGGCAACTGGCATGTACTGGGATGTATTGGAATGGAACTGGGAGTGAACTGTGTGTGAACTGTGAGGGAACTGGGATGTACTGGGAGGGAACTGGGACGGACTGGGAGCGAACTGGGACGGACTGGGAGGGAAATGGGATGTACTGGGCTGCACTGGTAGGGAACTGGGATGTACTGGGAGGAAACTGGAATATCCCAGTTGACACCCACTTCCCTCCCAGTGCCTCCCAGTGCCTCCCAGTATATTCCAGTTTCCACCCAGTATATCCCAGTTTCCTCCCAGTACATCCCAGTAAATTCCAATTTGCTCCCAGTACATCCCAGTACATCGCAGTACATTCCAGTTCCGTTCCTGTACATCCCAATACATCCCCGTTCCATGCCAGTACATCCCAGTTTCCTACCAGTTCATCCCCGTACATCCCAATTCCCTCCCGGTTCGCTACCACTTCTTTCCCAGTGCCTCCCAATACATCCCAGTTCCGTCCCATTACATCCCAGTACATCCCAGTTCCCTCCCAGTACATCCCAGGTCCCTCCCAGTACATCCCAGTTCCCTCCCATTACATCCCAGGTCCCTCCCAGTACTGGGAGGGAACTGGGATGTACTGGGAGGCACTACAATGTGCGGGGATGCCCTGGGATGTACCGTGGAGGAACTAGGATGTACAGGCTTGTACTGGGTTGTACCGGGTGGAACTGGCAGGGATTTGGGATGTACCAGGATCTACTGGGATGTACTGGGATGTACTGGGAGCAAATTGGAATTTACTGGGATGTACTGGGAGGTAACTGTTATGTACTGGGAAGGAACTGTGAGGGAACTGTGAGGGAACTGTGAGGAGGGGGGCGGCCCCCCGGGCCCCAGCCCCTCCCCCCCGCCTGGGGCCAGGGCGCCGCGGCCGCCGGCCCCTTCCTCCTCTGCCCGCTCCCGTCGCAGACGGCTCGGTATGTGTCACGAGCGGCAGCCCCGTTCAGCAGCTCTCGGAGGGCGCGCGGCTCTGCCCGGCCGTGACCGGGGCCCGCAGGGGTTTCCCGCTCGCCCCGAGAAGGCGCTGGCCCCGAGCCGGGGCGTCCCGCCCCGCCCCGCCCGGCCCTCGGCGCCCTCGCGAGCTGAGCGCGGCCCGGCCAGCAGGGGGCGCTGGCGCTCACCGGCTGGGCGCGGGGGCGGTCCGGCGCGGGGGCGGGGCCGGTGGGGGCCGTTCCTTCCGGCCGCCCTTTAAGGGCCGCCCCGCGGGGCTCGGGCTTCCGGTGGCGCGTGCGCGTCGGAGCGGGGGCGGGAGCGGTGCGTGTGGCGGCCGAAGGGCCGGTGCGTGTGGCGGCCGGGTCGCGAGGCGTCCCTGTGCGGTGCCGGGGCCCCTCTGCGGCCCGGCGTGGGAAGCCCGCGGCCGGCGGACCCTCTCGGAGCTGGGCGGGGAGCGCCGCGGCGGTCCGGCCGCCGGCAGCCATCCCCTGCGGTGGCCGGCAGCCCCTCGGGACGCCTGGAGGCCTGGCGGTGCCCGAGCCTCGCCTGCGGCAGCCGCCTGAGAGAGCAGCGCGGCCGTGTCCGGGGGCCGGAGAGCGCTGGTGGGTGAGTTCGGGCAGCGGGTGGGTCTCCGTGTGAGGTGAGGCCTGGCGCGGGCCGGGGGGTATCTCCGTGCGGGTCGGGCCGGGGGCGGGGCGGGGGCCGGGCCCCGCAGAGAAGCCCCGGTCGGGCATCGTTCGCTTTTCCACAATGTAGGGCTCTCCCCGGTTATTTTTTGTGTACTGTGTTTTGGGTCACCTGAAACCCTTTGGCCGGTTACGTTTGGTGCGGGGAGATGGCAGGTCTGGAGCCTGAAAGATCTCTGGTGGGGGGTGGGGGAGGTATTTCTTGCCTTAAAACTCTGAGCCCACCTCGTGAGTCTCGTGACTGTGGCAAATGGCTGAGTCGGGCGTTTTCTGATAACTAACTTCTGAACGTGTGCGTGTGTAGGCACGGGGAGATTTGTGCAGTGTGACGGAGCCCCTTGTGCTTCTGTGCTAATGTCTACCTGTTCTAGACCTCCAGAGTTGGAAAGCCTTTGTTTAGTGCCTAGTTGTGCCTGCGTAACAAATGTTTTAGCTGCTGATGGGTTATACCTCTGCTGCGAACTTCTTGCTGGGTGGCTTGATTGTTTCTGGTTGTCCGTGTAAATCTAGGCAGCTATTTTCTGCCCGGTGGTGAAGCCTATCGCTTTGGATAACAAAGGGCAGGAGTGCAATAAAGAAAAAGGTGATTCGTCTGCTGCAGCTCCTTGGAAACGATTCGTTCCTTATTTTCTGCCCTTGGGCAGGCGTTGTGCTTTCCAGATAATGCAGCCTCTCCTGTGCCTGTCCACGCCGTGCATTTTGTCCTGCCCTTGCTTGAAAAGGCTCTCCTTGCCTTCCTCCCCTCTGCTGCAGTTGCCTTAATCTCTCGCTGCTGCTGCTGCTGCTGCTGGAAGAGGGATAAAGGGAGTGTTGTCGATCGGGTTGTTAAAAGCTTTTTCGCGGGCTGTAACGCGCGGGAAAGGGGGGCCGGGGGGGAGGATCAGTTTGCGGGGAAAATGGGAAACCAACATCACCTTCCCCTCCTACGGCGCAGCCCGGCCGCACGGCTCCCCGGGGATGCCCCTGCCCGCGGGTGTACCGTGTGTGCGCCCCCCGCGTGGGGCGGGGGACGACGACACCCCCCCACACACCGTCGGCGGCACTGGGGCAACCCCTGCCCCAGGGCTCCGCGCTCGTACCCGGCTCTCCCCGCTCCGGCACGGCACGGGGCTGGACGCACCGAGAAGACCCCGGAGCGGCTTCTCGCGTCCGGGCGAGAACAGGGCCCGGCCCCGAGCAGCAGAGCGGGCACCGCCGGTAGCTCGGAGGAGCGGGGCCGGCTCGGCTCGAGGCGTCAGAGCGAAAAGGGACGAGAACCGTCCCGGAGCGTCCGGGGGTTGGGGGGGTCGGCGGATGGTCCGGTGGCCGGGTTCGGCTCCGTGCCGGGCCGTGGGGCAGCCGGAGCCGCGCCGGGGGGCAGGTGAGGAGCCGCATGGCCGGGCGCGCTGTGGGTCGGCGGGTTTGGGCTGTGGGGTCTCCCGGTCCGCGGAGCCCCCGGGGGGGCGGCGGGGTGCGGGCAGCAGCGGCCCCGGGCCGAGCGCTGTCGTGGGTCGGTGGTTGGGTTTTGGGGCCGAGCCCGTGCCCGTCCCCGGGGAGTAGGGGCAGCCCCACCCGGCTCTCGACTGCTCCTCGTCGGGGTCGGGCGGCGGCGGCGGCGGCGACCCCGGCGGGGGCTCCTGCGGTGCCGGGCGGGTCCCCCCTTGCCCGCGAGGCAGGCAGGGACCCCGGCTGCTGCCGCCGCGGTTTGCTGGAGGCGGGCCGGGCCCGGCCCCCTGTGGGGTTGGGGTGCGGGCCCGGCGCTGCCGGGGAAACGAGGCCTGCGAGAGCAGGAAGAAAGCGCTGCCGGGCCGGCGCTGGGCTGCCCCGCCGGGGTGCGGGGCCGGGCCCGCGCAGTTCAGTTCCCAAGGCCTCCCCGACAGTGCCCGCGTGGGCCGTGGGGGTGCAGGGCTGCGGGGTGGCTGCGCTCTCCGCGGCCCTGAGCGTTGCCCGTGGGGACTGCGGAGGGGGCCGGGACGCAGCCAGGTTCAGCTGGTTTGGTCCCTGAGCGTGGAGAGCACAGCTCTTCTGTTCCTGGGCCTTGAGAGCAGGCTCCTGTGGCTGACGCCGGGGCCCTGAAACAGATCGAGTCGTGCGTTTTGAGGGCCTGAGCGAGGGGACTAAGTGGTGTGGTTTTGGGCTGAGGAGCAGAGGTCAAGTGCTGCGCTTTTGGGACTTGAGAACAGGCTCAGCAGCTGGGCTTTTTGGCTCAGAACCGGTCCCAAAGTGAGCTGGTTTGGGGGCCAAAAGCAGAAGCCGGTTTGGCTGCTTGTGGGGGTGGCGTGGGGGCATCGGGGGCTGCAGGGGAAAGCAAGGGTTGGGCAGGGTACGAGGACCCTCCCCGGAGGTGGGGGTCCGGTCACATCGGACCCCGAAGTTCGGGAGGCCGGCATGCACCAGAGCGAACTCGCCACCTGAGGCGGGTCTCTGGAGGAAGGGTGCTTTTTGGATCCAGTGCAGCGCACCCTCTTTGGGTCCAGCTCTTCATTCTGCGCTGCTTAGAAGAGTTATTAACCAATTAATTAAACATACAAACTAAGTCACAACAGCTCTATCGGCTCCATCGTGGTTTGGAGCTCTGAATCGGTTTCATTTGGTGTCTAACACATTTTTTCCCCGAGGAGAGGCTACGTTTCAAGTTAATTAGTTTTCTCACAAGTGTGTCAGTCGATAAAATTGAGTTACGATTATTAAAACCACAAAGGTGACAGGAGTCTCACGGATCGGGTCTATTTCTGAAAATGTATTCATCCCATGCAAATGTCATCGGGATACAGATCATCTGCACTTCATGCTCTGACAAGACAAGATGCTGAGACAGGGATGAGCTCCAAAAAGGACTACTGAAAAGAAAAAAAACCCACGCACTTCATGAAGTCATGGGGGTTTTTTTTGTTTGCATTTGGGGGGGCGGGGTGGCTTTAACAAAAGAGTGCAGTGTTGGCTGGCAGCAGCCTGCAGAGCATTTTTGCTGCCTGATCTCTCCTGTTCTTCTCTTCCACTCCTCTTTCAGGGCTGTAATTGTCATTTGGATAGTTTTAGAAGAGCAGTTAAGTTCCTCGCCTGTGTCTCAATGTGCTGGTAATACCAGGAAGGTGAATGCTTGAACCGGTCGGGCGGGTGGGAATAACTTGGCTGCAGGTAGAACTTCTGAGGGAAGACCAGCAAAACCAGGAAGCAAATAGCAAGTTCCCAAAAAATGTGCGGGTGTCAAACACATAAAAGTTTTATTGCCGAATGTTTTGTTTTTGGCAATATGTTCCAAATGCCTATTTTTGGTAAACATAACTTTTCAGGAGATTCAGGGTTGTGTGTGGCAAAACATGTCCCTCTGTTTTTGTGTCCTGCCGCACAAACGGCCGGCGGCAGGGCTCTCGTTCCCCGCTCTCGCTATTGCCACAGCAGGGCTGCGATATTTAGACCTAAGGGATGGGTTTAGGAATGGAAGGAGAGAGAACGCCTGTGTTCTGTAAGGGCTATGAATGCTGACCCTTTGCCTCCGTCTGCCGCTTTTCCTGTGCGGGTGATGAAGCCGTTTTACTTTCCTCTGTTGTTCCTGGTCTAAGTAGTTGCAAGGCTGTCGCCGCTGTGGGTGTGCAATTTGTGTTGCTGTGTTTCTGTGGAGTCCTAGCTACGGCTCGCTTCTAGTGTGGCCAAGCGTCAAGGTAGGGCTTTCAGCTTAAAGCTTCAGAAGCGCTGCGCGCCCAGATGGGTGTAGGTGAAACTGCTGTTGCGCCTGCAGCTGTGCTCGCAGGGATGCTGGGTGGCTCCGCATCAAACCAGCGAGGTGCGCGTGGACCTCCGTCGGGCTGCGCCCTGGGTGCGCGAGCGTGCCGTGTTTTTGCTGTTCCGGCTTGTATGTGCGAGGGCTTAACGTTTGATTTAATGCATTTCCTTTAACGGCAGGCTGTAGTTGGGCTCTAGATGGTATTCCTACGTGGGCGCAGGAGCTGTGGAATGGTTAAGCTGTTGCTGTGCCTCCAGGTGACTTGTTCAGTAACGCTGTTTTTCCAGGTGCAGATGGATGAGTCGTGCAGGGCAACGGAGGAGGGCCCAGGGGAGCGCTGTAAGAAGGTGAGTCTGTGTAGTACTGGAGGGAAGATGTGACTGATGGCTATAGGGCTCCATTATGGGTTTTACTCTTTTTTTTTTTTTTTTGTGATCTGAGGGTGCTAAGCGATGAGCCGAGCGTGATGTGGGCCCTGGAGGTGAGTCAGGCAAGGTGACCGGTGCTTGGTGGGCTGGAGTAGGTGTTCTTTTTCAGGTTATTCAGGGTTTTTTCTCCTTCTCTTCACTTTCCCATCCCAATTTGGGGCCGATTCCCTCAAACGGGGACTTCCCCCTGTGGGGCTGCTTATGCAGCCTGGGAGCTGCTGCCTGGGCACAAAAATACCTCAAACCCCTTGACTCTGGGCCTGCAATGAGGGGTGAAAATACAGGAAGAATTCTGGTGGAAAGAAAACAACTTGGGGCTTCTGGGAAAGCCAACTCCAGCTGGATTTGTGCGGCTGGAAAGGAAAAAAAAAAAGGGGGTGGGGGGAAGGAACAACAACCTAAAAGCACCCACCAACCATTCTCATGCACAAAACCGAAAGTGAAAATGACCATTTTTTGTAGGGCAAAAGCACAAAAAATCCCCACAGAACTCAGTAGTTTGGAAAAGCAACCCCAATTATTACATTATGTAAAGAAGGCGGGGGAAAAAAAAAGAAAACCAAACCAAAACCCGATCACAACCCTGATGCCACATGCCTACAAGCAGTTCCTGGGGCTTATTCTGCGGGGGTGGGAACCCAACCTTGTTCCCCAGGTTTGCTGTGCTGCTTCTCCTCCCTCGAGACACTTTGCTGTTTGGTGCAGAGGCAATGAATGGCGCTGCTGGGGCTGCGAGGGGGAAAGGTGCAGAGGAATAGAAGCTCTGTGGATGCAGCCAAGTTACGGTTTCTGGATGGTATTAATCGAGAAGAGTAATTCAGATAATGCTGCTGCCCAGCGACCAGAATTGGGTACTGAGCCCGGGAGCCGCGCACGCGCGGTGGCGTCCCTGTGATCCCCATTGCTCTCTCCGCAGGTAACAGCCCTGCGATGCTGCGGTGCCTGCGAGGTGATGCCGCCGTGCTCGTTGCTGCTTCCTGGTAAGGAAAGGCCTCCTCTGCTCTTGCTGCAGCGTGGTGGTGTGTCGGACACGATTCCCTGTGTCGGGTGAGGCCTAGGGCTGCCGGCGAGGTGAGCGAGCCCCTTTGGTGGGTGCAGGGGTGTCTCCTTGTGTGCCTGTACTACTGGGGCTGGTTGAATTGGGAAGCTTCAAATGACCCGCCGAGGCAGGCTTCTGGTATGCTAAAGGCGAGCGGGTGAGGGCAGCCCTAGGAGTTACCCGGGAGCTGATAGAAGGGAAGAGGGAAAGGAGGAGGAGGATGATGACCTTTTCCCCCTGCAGCTTCTGGGTGCAGAAGATGGCCGACTCCCCAGCTCACCAGAGCTCCCCCTCAGCCTCCCCTGGCCCCCCTTGCCCCATGCGCCTGCCCCCAGCTCCAGCACGAGCGAGCTAGGCTACGTGCCTAGGAAGCCTCATCTGGTAAGAGCTGTAAGACACCCACGTATTCTCTTCAGGTGGAGGACGGCCTAGAGTCTGGAGCTGCAGAAGAGGCAGGGAGGAGAGGAGGGGAAAGAAGCATCTGAACGGCTAAATTGTGCCAGCAGCGCTGAGAGCGAGAGTCGCGGTGAGTCCTGGGCCACTGGGGCCCCGTTGCCTCTCTTGTGCGTCCTGGGCCCTCCCTGTCTCTCCCCCGGCCCCCTCTCTTTCCTTACCTGCTGCAAAATTTACTTTTTTTTTTGCGCCCCCCCCCCCCGCACCTTCTTTCTCCATCTCGCTCTGAGTGTCTCCCTGCCTCCCCGTCTTTTCAGTCCTCCCTCTCTCTGTCCTGTAGCCTGTGGCTCCTTTTTCTTTCTCCGCCTCTCTCTGCCTGGCTCTGGCTCCGTTTTTTTTTTTTTTATTCCTCCTGCTCTGTCCTGTAGCCTGTCGGTGTTTTGTTGTTCTCTGGCTCTCTTGATCTGACTCCCTGTGTTACCGAAAAACGCGTTAAAATCGGAAACGACTCCTCAACACCAATTTAGTATTAAAGAGCAGGCATTCTTTATTCGCGGCGCCGGATGCACGGGGGATCGCTCCTCCTGGCGTGCGTACCTCACGCACCTTTCCCGTACAATTTGTAGATCAATGTTTTACGTATTCATACATATTCATTATTGTCCTGTCTGCTGATTGGTACAAACTTGCTCGTTCCGTATGTAAATCGCTGCGCAGGCTCGGTTGTCCTCTTCCGTTGTTCTCTTCTGTTACTTGGGTCGGTGGTGGTCTGTGAGTCGGTGGTCGCGATCTCCCCCTGCCGGAATTACCTTTTACCTTCTTGGCTCTTAATCTTGGCAGTCTTGGCTAGTTTTCTCAGTCCGCTAAGCGAAACCGCGTTTTGTCATCCTTTTCTGACAGAAGCACGTTGTCTGTTGTTCTGCTGACATTAACGATCGCCTAGGGACTAAAATGCAGATCGACAGGTGCGCTGATTGGTACGCTCCATGTTCCCGTAATGGAACACCGTCTCTGGTTGATTTCATCACTTTGGTTACATTTCCCCTGTTTGGAAGTTATGAAATAATAATTTTCTCAATACTTCCATCCTAGATCAATAATATTCCACTATGTCAGTTTAGTGTTTGCTTCATGTTCTGAAATTTTTCACTTGATTGTGGTCTCCAGGGTGTATGCAGGTCCCATTTTCTACCCAAAATTTTATTAATTTGTTGAAGTACCTCTGCAAAAAAATGTGGTGCTCTATCAGAGGACATTCCCGTTGGCACTCTAAATCTTGGTATTATTTCCTTCAGCAACGTTTTAACTACTACTCTAGCTTTGTCGGTGCAGCACGAGAAAGCTTCTGGCCATCTAGAAAATTTGTCAATCAGCACTGACAAATACTGCTCTATCTATTTTGTCTGGGTAACTCAGAGAACTTAATTTGCTAATAATTTCCGGGAGAATTTTTTGTTTTGTTACTCCTAAAGGTTGTTTCCTTTGGTTCAGGGGATTATTTCTAGGACAGATTGGACACTTAGCTACTATGGGTTTAACTATTCTTGTCATGCCTACACACGCTACAGATGTTTTTAAACTCAAAACCGTAGCGCCTACACCCTAATGTGTTTGCTCATGGTTTTCTTTTGCAAGTTCTGTCATAACTTGTGGGGTGGTTGTTGTTATTACTTGTTTTTCTGGTGTTACCTACCATCTCTCTGTGTTTTGTGATGCTTCCAATTGTTCTGCTAATTGCTCATCCAGTTTATTATATCTCGGTTTCAACTTTGGAATTCTGATCTGTTTTACTGGTACTAGTGCAAGGATACCTTGCTCTGCAGTCCTCTTTGCAGCTTTATCGGTCAGTCGTTTGCTTATGTTTACAGCCGTCTGGCCAAATTGATGAGCTTTGCAACGCTTTACCGCCACTTCTTTTGGTTTCTGCACGTCTTCCGGAAGTTGGAGAATTTCTTCTTTATGCTGTATTGATGATTCTTGGGCTGATGGCAGTCCTTTCTCCTTCCCAATAGCTCCATGATCGTGGATCACACCAAATGCACGTTTGGAATCAGTCTAGATATTTATCCTTTGTCCTTCTGCCATTCGCAGAGCTCGCTTCAATGCTACCAATACTGCTTTCTGTGCTGAGGTGTTTGCAGGCAGCACCCCTGACTCCGTTCCCTCGGCGGCGATAACGACAGCATATCCGGCCATTCGCTTCTCTTCTCGCCCAGAGCTTCTTCCATCTGTAAACAACTCCAGATCAGGATTTTCCCAGAGGTTTGTGTCTCAGGTCTGGTCTGCTGGAATAGACTTGTTCAATAGTTAGCAAGCGATCGTGTTCTAAATTGTCCGTAAGGTTTTCTGTTGTTAAAAACATACCAGGATTCAGTATAGCAGTAGTCTTCGATTCCACATCGTCTTGTTCTAACAGAACAACTTGATATTTCAACATTCTGCTAAGGGATAGCCAACGACCCCCCTTTTGTTCTAAAACAGTCACCGCTATGTGCGGGACATATACTGTCATCTTCTGTCCCATTGTTAACTTTGGGGCTTCCCGGATCGGCAGCGCTGTTGTTGCTGCTGCCCGTAAACACCTAGGCCATCTTTTACTCGCGTGGTCGAGTTGTTTGGAGAAGTAGCCCACAGGTCTCTTCCAGGTTCCCAGTCGCTGTGTCAGCACTCCAAGGGCTAAATGTTGTCTTTCGTGGACAAACAACTCAAAAGGTTTAGCGAAATCAGGTAGGCCTAATGCAGGGGCCATCATCGAGGCTCTTTTCAGTTCTTTGAATGCCGTTTGGCATGCGGGCGTCCAGGTTAAATATTTATCCTTTTGAGTCTTTCAATGCCTCAAATAATGGTTTTACATACAGTCTATAGTTCAGAATCCAGAGCTGATGCTATTTCATTGTTTTCAGAAAAGCTCTCAGTTCCTTCGGGCTGCTAGGTTCGGGAATTTGACAAATAGTTTCTTTCTTTTCACTTTCTAATTGTCTTTGTCTTTGAGATATTTCAAATCCTAAATAAATGGCTGCTTCTTTTCCTATTTGGGTTTTGTTTCTGGAAACTCCGCATCTTCCTTGGCCCAGAAAATTTAAAAATTTCAAAACATTTTTCTTTACTTTGTGCCGCTATCAGAATGTCATCCGCATTCTGTAACAAGATGCCTCTCCCTGGGTTCTGTTTTTTCTATATCTCTAATTTTTTTTTGCCAGCTGAGTCTCAAGTATCGTAGGACTATTTTTAAATCCTTGTGGAAGTACGGTCCATGGTAGCTGTGTCTTTCATTCTGTGGTGGGGCTTTCCCATTCCAAAGCAAATAGGCTTTGACTTTTTATGCCTGGAGGTATGCAAAAGAAGGCGTCCTTCAAATCTAGTACAGTAAACCATTTATGCTCCTCCTTTAAAAGAGGTCAGTAAAGTGTATGGATTAGCTACTACCGGATGTATATCTTGGACCACCTGATTTATAGCCCTTAAATGGTGAACTAGCTAATACTCTTTGCCTCTAGATTTCTTTACTGGCGACACAGGAGTACTATATTCTGATTCACATTCCACTAAAAGCTCATATTCTGAAAAATTTTATAATTAACTTCTGTAATCCTTTTCGAGCCTCTCGCTTAATAGGGTATTGTTTTTGTCTTACGGGCTTGGCTCCAAGCTTTAAGGTTACTTTTACCGGCTCTGCCCACTTAGATCGCTCCGGAGCTCCGCTCGCTCAAACCAAAGGAATTACTACGTTTTCCACTTCCTCGGGAACCCGTTCCTCCCTGGAGGAATCCTGTAACATAAACGCTCTCGCCTCTGTGGCTTTTGATTCTGGTATTAGTGATTTAATCTCTCCATCTTTAAAAGTTACTTGAGCATCTAATTGACCTAATAGATCTCGTCATAACAGAGGCAGTGGACATTCAGGCATATGCAGAAACTGGTGAGTTGCCCATTGCTTCTCCAATTTAAACTTTAATGGCTCTGAGAGGGGCTAATTTTTCTTTGCCCTGTTGCGCTAGCAACATCTACTGATTTATGATCAAATTTCTCTTCACGTGTATTCAATACCAAATAAGTGGCTCCCGTATCTACCAAAAATTCTATTTCTTCATTCCGTAGCTTCAGTGTAACCAGGTGTTCAGCTAGGGTTGATTCCCCTGGTCTCCTTCATGCCAAGCTACTTCAAGCATTTAACCCAGATCTCTGGATTCAGGTTGTTCTAGTTTCTGAAGGTTGTTTTCTCTCCCCCCGCCCCCATCTGGGGCTGATTGTCTTATGAATATAGAGACCAGCTGAATTGCTTTTTCTGGTTTTTCTGGGTTCAAATGAGTATATTTTCTGGTGGTCACCTTCAGTCTTTCCATAAAGGCTGAAGGGGACTCACTTAATTCTTGTCTCACTTCATAAATTTTGACCAATTTATTGCTTTTGGCATTGCTTGTCTTACTCCAAATAAAATCTCTCTCTGACATCTAGTCAACATTCCCCTGGGTCCTGGCTGATTAGGGTCCCACTCGGGATTTGTAGATGGAAAATTCTTATTCATTGTTCTCTGTAAATTCCCGTTAGCATGTGCTCCCTGCACCTGCCTTCTGGCTGTATTCCATACTATTTTCTTGTCAGTTTCATCAAGCGAAGTATCCAGTATCACAAGTAGAGCAACACTCTTTCAAGTTCTCACCACGTTTTCCTCTTTTCAGAAACATTGCCGTAGAATCTTGTGGACATACCTCACGCTGTTTCTGCTGCTCGGGATGATTCCACGGTGTAAAGAACAAATCAACATATGCCACTTCTTCCCGTTTTGCCTTCCCTTTTTACAAAACAACATTAATTGCAAGATGGTACGATATTGCAATGTCTCGTGTTCTGGCCATTTGTGCCCACCTTCCAATTGATACGTTGGCCACCAATGATTGCAATATTCAATTAATGGTTTCCGAGTTAGTGGGTCACCGCCCCCGACGTCTTTCCAGTGCTTCAAAATACATCGCAAAGGTGTTCTCTGTGGGATAGGTTTCCTACTCAGTAATGCTCCCGTCTCCCAGTCGACTAGTAGTTGTGATAGTGCACTATCACAACTACTAGTCAGAGGGACTCCAACCCCCGTTAGAGGTCTCACTGGAAATCTGCCACTGGGATCTGTAGCCCCCTGCTAGATATCCCTGGAGACTTCAACCCCCTGTTGAAGACTCCCCTACCCTCGGGTCCCGCTCCACAGGCTTTCGCCTAGCAGAGACTTACCAACCGAGGCACCTCTTGGCCCCGACCCTGCGTGGCTTTCGCCGCGCCTTACGGGCAGGCCTGTGGGACTCAAACCCGCTATCCTATCCTATGTGGGAAACTAACCCCACGTATTATTCTACCTAAGTTTCTTCTTCAAAGAATGCCTTGTTTACCTCAATCCAGGGGATCTTGCTCAGAATTCTCTGGCCCGGGGATCGGAAGCTCTCCCGGAGAATTCCTCGGGGCCGGCTGCAGGTCCCACGATCCCACGGATCCGTCGAGATTCAAAAGCAGGTTCCCACCTGGGGTGCCAAAACTGTTACCGAAAAACGCGTTAAAATCGGAAACGACTCCTCAACACCAATTTAGTATTAAAGAGCAGGCATTCTATATTCACGGCGCCGGATGCACGGGGGATCGCTCCTCCTGGCGTGCGTACCTCACGCACCTTTCCTGTACAATTTGTAGATGAAAATTTTACATACTCATACATAGTCATTATTGTCTTGTCTAGCGATGGGTACAAACTTGCTCGTTCCGTATGTCAATCACTGCGCAGGCTCGGTTGTCCTCTTCCGTTGTTCTCTTCTGAGTAGGTGGTGTTACTTGGGTCGGTGGTGGTCTGTGAGTCGGTGGTCGCAATCTCCCCCTGCCGGAATTACCTTTTAGCTTCTCGGCTCTTACTCTTGGCAGTCTTGGCTAGTTTTCTCAGTCCGCTAAGCGAAACCGCGTTTTGTCATCCTTTTCTGACAGAAGCATGTTGTCTGTTGTTCTGCTGACATTAACGATCGCCTAGGCACTAAAATGCAGATCGACAGGTGCGCTGATTGGTACGCTCCATGTTCCCGTAATGGAACACCGTCTCTGGTTGGTTGATTTCATCGCTTTGGTTACACCTGTTCCTGTTGTTCAGTTTCTTCTTTTTTGGCTTTGTGTGATTCTCTCTGTGATTCTGTTTTTCTCTGCCTCGCTTTTCCCAGCTCCCCGTCCCTCACTTTTAATGCCCATTATCCTTCACCAGCACACTCTCCCTTGGTTCCCATCCTCGTTTCTGAATTCCTCCTGCTTTGCCACGTAGCCCGTGACTTTTTTCTTAATCTCTCTCTGTCTGCCTCAACGCTCCCCCCGTGCTTTTTAATTCGTCTTCTCTGCTCTGTACCCTGCTACTGTTCTTGCCTTTCTGAGTTCTTCTCTGTCCAGCTCCCTTTCCCTATTCATGAATTCCTGTTCTTCCTGCAGCCACCGCTGTTCCCTGTGACCTCCATCTCTCTCTGTCCAGCTCCCTGTCCCTAGGTTTTAATTCCTGCCTCTGCCCGCTGTAGCCTGTCTAGATGTTTCTCTCGGCCTCTCTCTCTGTCCGGCTCCCTCTCTCTGTGTTCTAATTCCACGTTCTCTGTCACGTGGACCCGTGCTATTTGTTTGTCCTCATCTCTCTCTGTCCAGCTCCTTGCTGCGATGTTTTATTTCCTCATTTCCTCCCTCTCTGTCTTTGTAGCCCATTGCTGTTGGTTTTTTTTTTTTTTTTTCCACTTGTTTCTTCATGTGTCTCTGTCTGCCTCCCAGTCCCTGATCTTTAATTCCTCCTTCCCTGTAGGCCGCTGTTCCTTTTTTCCATTCTACATTGTGTTCTCTTTGGTCTCGTGTTCTTATTCATTGATTCCCTCCTCGCTGCCCTGTGGCTTGTCCCCATTTTATTGTTGCTTCTCTCTCCCTCTCTCTGGCTTCTTGCCCCTGTTTTTAAAATTCCTCCCTCTCTTCTCTCTTCCCTGTAGGCCGTGTGATCTTTAGCCTTTCTCCATGTCTTTCTGCCCATCTCTCTGTGTCTATTCATTAATTCTTCCCTCTCTGCCCTGTAGCCTGTAGCTTCTGTCCTTTCTCCATCTTGCTGTCCCTGGCTCCCCCGTGACCCTATGCTAGAATTGTTTCTCTCTCCTCTCCGTACGCATTGCGATTCCTTTTGCTCTCTGTCTCCCTTTGGTTTTTTTCTTTTTTTTTTCTGGCTCCCTGTCCCTAATTCTTAATTCTCTGCCTTCTCGTGCCCCATGGTTTGTTCTGTGGGGTTCTCTCGCGGTTCCCTCGCAGTTCCCTCCAGTCCATACTGGGCTATATTGGTCTAGTCCATACTGGGCTATATTGGTCTAGTCCATACTGGGCTATATTGGTCTAGTCCATACTGGGCTATATTGGTCTAGTCCATACTGGGCTATATTGGTCTAGTCCATACTGGGCTATATTGGTCTGTCCCGGCTTCCTCCCACTTCTTTCCCAGTGCCTCACAGTAGGTCCCGGTTCCGTCCATGGGATGACCTGTGAGGGACCTGTGAGGGACCTGTGAGGGACCTGTGAGGGACCTGTGAGGGACCTGTGAGGGACCTGTGAGGGACCTGTGAGGGAACTGTGAGGGAACTGTGAGGGAACTGTGAGGGAACTGTGAGGGAACTGTGAGTAGGGGGGCGGCCCCCCAGGCCCCAGCCCCCCCCCCCCCGCCTGGGGCCAGGGCGCCGCGGCCGCCGGCCCCTTCCTCCTCTGCCCGCTCCCGTCGCAGACGGCTCGGTATGTGTCACGAGCGGCAGTCCCGTTCAGCAGCTCTCGGAGGGCGCGCGGCTGTGCCCGGCCGTGACCGGGGCCCGCAGGGGTTTCCCGCTCGCTCCGAGAAGGCGCTGGCCCCGAGCCGGCGCGTCCCGCCCCGCCCGGCCCTCGGCGCCCTCGCGAGCTGAGCGCGGCCCGGCCAGCAGGGGGCGCTGGCGCTCACCGGCTGGGCGCGGTGGCGGGGCCGGTGGGGGCCGTTCCTTCCGGCCGCCCTTTAAGGGCCGCCCCGCGGGGCTCGGGCTTCCGGTGGCGCGTGCGCGGCGCGTCGGAGCGGGGGCGGGAGCGGTGCGTGTGGCGGCCGGGTCGCGAGGCGTCCCTGTGCGGTGCCGGGGCCCCTCTGCGGCCCGGCGTGGGAAGCCCGCGGCCGGCGGAGCCTGCTCGGAGCTGGGCGGGGAGCGCCGCGGCGGTCCGGCCGCCGGCAGCCATCCCCTGCGGTGGCCGGCAGCCCCTCGGGACGCCTGGAGGCCTGGCGGTGCCCGAGCCTCGCCTGCGGCAGCCGCCTGAGAGAGCAGCGCGGCCGTGTCCGGGGGCCGGAGAGCGCTGGTGGGTGAGTTTGGGCAGCGGGGGGCGGGTGTGTGTCTCCGGGCGGGGCCGGGGGGCTCCGTGCCCCGCAGAGGAGCCCCGGTCGGGCATCGTTCGCTTCCGAACAATGCAGGTCTGTCCCTGGTTATTTTCTGTGTACAGTGTTTCGGGCCACCTGAAAGCCTTTGGCCGGGTAGGTTTGGTGCGGGGCGATGGCAGGTGTGGACCCTGAAAGATCTCGGGTGGGGGGCGTGGGAGGTATTTCTTGCCTTAAAACTCTGAGCCCACCTCGTGTGTCATGTCGTGTTATCATGTCGTGAGTCTCGTGACTGTGGCAAATGGCTGAGTCGGGCGTTTTCTGATAACTAACTTCTGAACGTGTGCGTGTGTAGGCACGGGGAGATTTGTGCAGTGTGACGGAGCCCCTTGTGCTTCTGTGCTAATGTCTACCTGTTCTAGACCTCCAGTGTTGGAAAGCCTTTGTTTAGTGCCTAGTTGTGGCTGCGTAACTGCTGTTGCGCCTGCAGCTGTGCTCGCAGGGATGCTGGGTGGCTCCGCATCAAACCGGCTGCCGGGCGGCCGGGTTGTGCCGCAGAGCATGCCGGGAGCTGTAGTCCTTGCGGCTGCCGGGCGGCCGGGTTGTGCCGCAGAGCATGCCGGGAGCTGTATTCCTGGCGCAGTGGCTGCCGGCCCTGTCACGTGGTTCGCCGGGCATGGCGGGAGGCGCGGTCTTCCGGCGCTCGGGTGCCGGCCGGCCGTGGCGCGTACGGTACGCGAGGTGTATTTTTGGGGTTGGCTTCGTGTTGATTACTGGGGGCTTGCGGGTGCGGCCGCTTCCCGAGAAGCGGTGAGTTCCCCGGGAGCTGACAGAAGGGAAGAGGGAAAGGAGGAGGACGATGACCTTTTCCCCGTGCCCAGGGCGCAGATGATGGCCGCGTCCCCGGCCCACCGGAGGTCCCGCTCAGCCTCCCCTGGCCCCCCTTGCCCCGTGCGCCTGCCCCCAGCTCCGGCACCTCCCCATAAGCGTGCTGCATAGCCTTAGGCCGCCCCCAGGCCCTGTCGTGAAGGCAGCAAGCCGTCCCTCAAGCGCACTGGATTCCCCCTTGGCGCAGGGGCCCTTAGCAGTAGCGTGGGGAGGGAGCGGTGTGTCCAGAAGCCCCTGCGGAAGGAGAGGCTTTGGCCAGGGTCGATCGACGGTAATGACGGTCGCTGTTTCTTCTTTCCCTCTCCCAGAGACCGTGCTGAGGACGTGGTTGTCTGTCCTTCCCCCGGGGATGCCGTTGCCTGCGGCCGTCTCAGGCTCGCGTGGCTTCTCTCTGCCCGTCCTCGCCGTCCTCGCAGCGCAGGGCCGAAAAGGGATAGACAAAGCCCTTCCCGGCTGCGGACAGGAGCTGCCTCGGCTGAAGCTGGAGACGCCAACGAAAGGTAAAGAAGAAGAAACTGAAGGTGCTCTGGCTGCCAGCTGCCTTCCTGCCGCAGGCAAGAGAGAGCCTGTCCATGCAGGTGGGGGAGGAAGGATCCCCCTTCATAGCCCGCAGCGGGCCAGGCCACCAACGTGCACCGTAGGGTCTGTACGCGTAACCCGGAGTTGGGTACGGGCGTGTAGTGCACGAGCGAGCTAGGCTACGTGCCTAGGAAGCCTCATCTGGTAAGAGCTGTAAGACACCCACGTATTCTCTTCAGGTGGAGGACGGCCTAGAGTCTGGAGCTGCAGAAGAGGCAGGGAGGAGAGGAGGGGAAAGAAGCATGTGAACGGCTAAATTGTGCCAGCAGCGCTGAGAGCGAGAGTCGCGGTGAGTCCTGGGCCACTGGGGCCCCGTTGCCTCTCTTGTGCGTCCTGGGCCCTCCCTGTCTCTCCCCCGGCCCCCTCTCTTTCCTTACCTGCTGCAAAATTTACTTTTTTTTTTGCGCCCCCCCCCCCCCGCACCTTCTTTCTCCATCTCGCTCTGAGTGTCTCCCTGCCTCCCCGTCTTTTCAGTCCTCCCTCTCTCTGTCCTGTAGCCTGTGGCTCCTTTTTCTTTCTCCGCCTCTCTCTGCCTGGCTCTGGCTCCGTTTTTTTTTTTTTTATTCCTCCTGCTCTGTCCTGTAGCCTGTCGGTGTTTTGTTGTTCTCTGGCTCTCTTGATCTGACTCCCTGTGTTACCGAAAAACGCGTTAAAATCGGAAACGACTCCTCAACACCAATTTAGTATTAAAGAGCAGGCATTCTTTATTCGCGGCGCCGGACGCACGGGGGATCGCTCCTCCTCGCGTGCGTACCTCACATAGCTTTCCCGTACAATTTATAGATGAAAATTTCACATACTCATACATAGTCATTATTGTCCTGTCTGCTGATTGGTACAAACTTGCTCGTTCCCTATGTCAATCACTGCGCAGGCTCGGTTGTCCTCCCAGTACAGTGCGAGGAATGGGGACGTACAGTGCGGGGAACGGGGACGTACCAGGATCTACTGGGTTGTACTGGGAGGGAACTGGGACGTACTGGGAGGCTCTACAATGTCCTGGGATGTCCTGGGATGTAGTGTGGAGGAACTAGGATGTACAGGCTTGTACTGGGTTGTACCGGGTGGAACTGGCAGGAATTTGGGATGTACCAGGATCTACTGGGATGTACTGGGAGGTAACTGTTATGTACTGGGAAGGAACTGGTATGTACTGGGATGTACTGGTATGTACTGGGAGGGAAGTGTTATGTACTGAGGGGAACTGGGACGTACTGGGATGTACTGGGAGGGAACTGTGAAGTACTGGGATGTACTTAGAGGCAACTGCGATGTGCTGGGAGGGAACTGTGAAGTACTGGGATGTACTTAGAGGGAACTGGGATGTACTGGGAGGGAACTGTGAAGTACTGGGATGTACTGGGATGTACTGGGAAGGCACTGGAATGTAATGGGATGTACTGGGAGGGAACTGGGATGTACTGGGAGGCTCTACAATGTCCTGGGATGTCCTGGGATGTAGTGTGGAGGAACTAGGATGTACAGGCTTGTACTGGGTTGTACCGGGTGGAACTAGCAGGGATTTGGGATGTACCAGGATCTACTGGGATGTACTGGGATGTACTGGGAGGGAAGTGTTATGTACTGAGGGGAACTGGGACGTACTGGGATGTGCTGGGAGGGAACTGTGAAGTACTGGGATGTACTTAGAGGGAACTGGGATGTACTGGGAGGGAACTGGGATGTACTGGGTGGAAAGTGTTGGGAATTGGATTTACTGGGAGGGAACTGGGATCGACTGGGAGGGAACTGGGATGTAGTGGGACATACTGGGAGGGAACTGGGATGTACTGGGGTGTACTGGGAGGGGACTGTTATGTACCGAGGGGGAACTGGGATGTACTGGGAGTGAACTGTGAAGTACTGGGATGTACTTAGAGGGAAGTGGGAGGGAACTTGGATGTAGTGGGAGAGAACTGGGATTTACTTGGAGGAAAGTGGCATGTACTGGGCTGTACTGGAATGGAACTGGGAGTGAACTGTGTGTGAACTCTGAGGGAACTGGGATGTACTGTGAGGGAACTGGGATGTACTGGGACAGACTGGGAGGGATCTGGGATGTACTGGGATGCACTGGTAGGGAACTGGGATGTACTGGGAGGAATCTGGAATGTCCCAGTTGACACCCACTTCCCTCCCAGTGCCTCCCAGTATATCCCAGTTTCCTCCCAGTAAATCCCAGTTTGCTCCCAGTACATCCCAGTACATCGCAGTACATTCCAGTTCCGTGCCTGTACATCCCAATACATCCCCGTTCCATGCCAGTACATCCCAGTTCCCTACCAGTTCATCCCCGTACATCCCAATTCCCTCCCGGTTCGCTACCACTTCTTTCCCAGTGCCTCCCAATACATCCCAGTTCCGTCCCATTACATCCCAGTACATCCCAGTTCCCTCCCAGTACATCCCAGCTCCCTCCCAGTACTGGGAGGCACTACAATGTGCGGGGATGCCCTGGGATGTACTGTGGAGGAACTAGGATGTACAGGCTTGTACTGGGTTGTACCGGGTGGAACTAACAGGGATTTGGGATGTACCAGGATCTACTGGATGTACTGGGATGTACTGGGAGGTAACTGTTATGTACTGGGAGTGAACTGGGAGGGAACTGGGACGTAGTGGTAGGGAACTGGGATGTACTGGGAGGGAACTGGGACGTACTGTGAGGACACTGGGATGTACTGTTATGTACTGGGAGGGAAGTGTTATGTACTGAGGGGAACTGGGACGTACTGGGATGTACTGGGAGGGAACTGTGAAGTACTGGGATGTACTGGGAGTGAACTGGGAGGGAACTGGTATGTAGTAGGATGTACTGGGTGGGAACTGGGATGTACCAGGATGTAGTGGGAGGGAACTGGGATGTAGTGGGAGGGAACTGGTATGTACTGGGAGGGAACTGGGATGTAGGGGTAGGGAACTGGGAGGGAACTGGGATGTACTGGGACATACTGGCAGGGAACTGGGATGTACTGGGAGGGGATTGGGATGTACTGGGAGGGAACTTGGATGTATTGGGAGGGAAGTGTTATGTACCAAGGGGGAACTGGGACGTACTGGGATGTAGTGGGAGTGAACTGTGAAGTACGGGGATGTACTTAGAGGGAACTGGGATGTACTGGGAGGGAACTTTGAAGTACTGGGATGTACTTAGAGGAAACTGGGAGGCAACAGGCATGTACTGGGATGTACTGGAATGGAACTGGGAGTGAACTGTGTGTGAACTGGGAGGGAACTGGGATGTACTGTGAGGGAACTGGGAGGGACTGGGAGGGACTGGGAGGGAACTGGGATGTACTGGGCTGCACTGGTAGGGAACTGGGATGTACTGGGAGGAAACTGGAATGTCCCAGTTGACACCCACTTTCCTCCCAGTTTCCTCCCAGTATATCCCCGTTTCCTCCCAGTATATCCCAGTTTCCTCCCAGTACATCCCAGTAAATCCCAGCTCGCTCCCAGTACATGCCAATACATCGCCGTACATTCCAGTACATCCCAGTTTCCTACCAGTTCATCCCCTTACATCCCAATTCCCTCCCGGTTCACTACCACTTCTTTCCCAGTGCCTCCCAATACATCCCAGTTCCGTCCCATTACATCCCAGTACATCCCAGTTCCCTCCCAGTACATCCCAGTTCCCTCCCAGTACGTCCCAGTTCCCTCCCAGTACATCCCAGGTCCCTCCCAGTACTGGGAGGGAACTGGGATGTACTGGGAGGCACTACAATGTGCGGGGATGCCCTGGGATGTACTGTGGAGGAACTAGGATGTACAGGCTTGTACTGGGTTGTACCGGGTGGAACTGGCAGGGATTTGGGATGTACCAGGATCTACTGGGATGTACTGGGAGGTAACTGTTATGTACTGGGAAGGAACTGGGAGGGAACTGGGACGTACTGTGAGGACACTGGGATGTACTGGTAAGTCCTGGGAGGGAAGTGTTATGTACTGAGGGGAACTGGGACGTACTGGGATGTACTGGGAGGGAACTGTGAAGTACTGGGATGTACTGGGAGTGAACTGGGAGGGAACTGGTATGTAGTAGGATGTACTGGGTGGGAACTGGGATGTACCAGGATGTACTGGGAGGGAACTGGGATGTACTGGGACATACTGGCAGGGAACTGGGATGTACTGGGAGGGGATTGGGACGGACTGGGAGGGAACTGGGATGTACTGGGAGGGAACTGGGATGTACTGGGCTGCACTGGTAGGGAACTGGGATGTACTGGGAGGAAACTGGAATGTCCCAGACGACACCCACTTCCCTCCCAGTGCCTCCCAGTATATCCCAGTTTCCTCCCAGTACATCCCAGTAAATCCCAGTTTGCTCCCAGTACATCCCAGTACATTCCAGTTCCGTTCCTGTACATCCCAATACATCCCCATTCCATGCCAGTACATCCCAGTTCCCTACCAGTTCATCCCCGTACATCCCAATTCCCTCCCGGTTCACTACCACTTCTTTCCCAGTGCCTCCCAATACATCCCAGTTCCGTCCCATTACATCCCAGTACATCCCAGTTCCCTCCCAGTACATCCCAGTTCCCTCCCAGTACGTCCCAGTTCCCTCCCAGTACGTCCCAGTTCCCTCCCAGTACATCCCAGGTCCCTCCCAGTACTGGGAGGGAACTGGGATGTACTGGGAGGCACTACAATGTGCGGGGATGCCCTGGGATGTACTGTGGAGGAACTAGGATGTACAGGCTTGTACTGGGTTGTACCGGGTGGAACTGGCAGGGATTTGAAATGTCCTAGGATCTACTAGGATGTACTGGGAGGTAACTGTTATGTACTGGGAAGGAACTGGGAGGGAACTGGGACGTACTGTGAGGACACTGGGATGTACTGGTAAGTCCTGGGAGGGAAGTGTTATGTACTGATGGGAACTGGGACGTACTGGGATGTACTGGGAGGGAACTGTGAAGTACTGGGATGTACTGGGAGGGAACTGGGAGGGAACTGGTATGTAGTAGGATGTACTGGGTGGGAACTGGGATGTACCAGGATGTACTGGGATGTACTGGGAGGGAACTGGTATGTACTGGGAGGGAACTGGGATGTACTGGGATGTAGTGGGAGGGAACTGGGAGGGAACTGGTATGTACTGGGAGGGAACTGGTATGTACTGGGAGGGAACTGGGATGTACTGGGACATACTGGCAGGGAACTGGGATGTACTGGGAGGGGATTGGGACAGACTGGGAGGGAACTGGGATGTACTGGGCTGCACTGGTAGGGAACTGGGATGTACTGGGAGGAAACTGTAATGTCCCAGTTGACACCCACTTCCCTCCCAATGCCTCCCAGTATATCCCAGTTTCCTCCCAGTATATCCCAGTTTCCTCCCAGTATATCCCAGTTTCCTCCCAGTACATCCCAGTAAATCCCAGCTCGCTGCCAGTACATGCCAATACATCGCTGTACATTCCAGTTCTGTTCCTGTACATCCCAATACATCCCCGTTCCATGCCAGTACATCCCAGTTTCCTACCAGTTCATCCCCGTACATCCCAGTTCCCTCCCGGTTCACTACCACTTCTTTCAAGTGCCTCCCAATACATCCCAGTTCCGTCCCATTACATCCCAGTACATCCCAGTTCCCTCCCAGTACATCCCAGTTCCGTCCCAGTACTGGGAGGGAGCTGGGATGTACTGGGAGGCACTACAATGTGCGGGGATGCCCTGGGATGTACCGTGGAGGAACTAGGATGTACAGGCTTGTACTGGGTTGTACCGGGTGGAACTGGCAGGGATTTGGGATGTACCAGGATCTACTGGGATGTACTGGGATGTACTGGGAGGTAACTGTTGTGTACTGGGAGTGAACTGGGAGAGAACTGGGATGTACTGGGAGGGAACTGGGATGTACTGTGAGGACACTGGGATGTACTGGTATGTACTGGGAGGGAAGTGTTATATACTGAGGGGAACTGGGACGTACTGGGACGTGCTGGGAGGGAACTATGAAGTATTGGGATGTACTTAGAGGGAACTGGGATGTACTGGGAGGGAACTGGGAGTGAACTGGGAGGGAACTGTGAAGTACTGGGATGTACTTAGAGGGAACTGGGATGTACTGGGAGGGAACTGGGATGTACTGGGTGGAAAGTGTTTGGAATTGGGATTTAGTGGGAGGGAACTGGGATGGACTGGGAGGGAACTGGGATGTAGTGGGACATACTGGGAGGGAACTGGGATGTACTGGGGTGTACTGGGAGGGAACTGTTATGTACCGAGGGGGAACTGGGATGTACTGGGAGTGAACTGTGAAGTACTGGGATGTACTTAGAGGGAAGTGGGAGGGAACTTGGATGTAGTGGGAGGGAACTGGGGTTTACTTGGAGGAAAGTGGCATGTACTGGGATGTACTGGAATGGAACTGGGAGTGAACTGTGTGTGAACTGTGAGGGAACTGGGATGTACTGGGATGTACTGGGACGGACTGGGAGGGATCTGGGATGTACTGGGCTGCACTGGTAGGGAACTGGGATGTACTGGAAGGAAACTGGAATGTCCCAGTTGACACCCACTTCCCTCCCAGTGCCTCCCAGTATATCCCAGTTTCCTCCCAGTACATCCCAGTAAATCCCAGTTTGCTCCCAGTACATCCCAGTACATCGCAGTACATTCCAGTTCCGTTCCTGTACATCCCAATACATCCCCGTTCCATGCCAGTACATCCCAGTTCCCTACCAGTTCATCCCCGTACATCCCAATTCCCTCCCGGTTCACTACCACTTCTTTCCCAGTTCCGTCCCATTACATCCCAGTTCCGTCCCATTACATCCCAGTTCCGTCCCATTACATCCCAGTACATCCCAGGTCCCTCCCAGTACATCCCAGGTCCCTCCCAGTACTGGGAGGGAACTGGGATGTACTGGGAGGCACTACAATGTGCGGGGATGCCCTGGGATGTACTGTGGAGGAACTAGGATGTACAGGCTTGTACTGGGTTGTACCGGGTGGAACTGGCAGGGATTTGGGATGTACCAGGATGTACTGGGAGGTAACTGTTATGTACTGGGAAGGAACAGGGAGGGAACTGGGATGTACTGGGAGGGAACTGGGACGTACCGTGTGGACACTGGGATGTACTGGTATGTACTGGGAGGGAAGTGTTATGTACTGAGGGGAACTGGGACGTACTGGGATGTACTGGGAGGGAACTGTGAAGTACTGGGATGTACTGGGAGTGAACTGGGAGGGAACTGGTATGTAGTAGGATGTACTGGGTGGGAACTGGGATGTACTGGGAGGGAACTGGTATGTACTGGGAGGGAACTGGTAGGGAACTGGGATGTACTGGGAGGGAACTGGTATGTACTGGGAGGGAACTGGGATGTACTGGGACATACTGGCAGGGAACTGGGATGTACTGGGAGGGGACTGGGACGGACTGGGAGGGAACTGGGATGTACTGGGCTGCACTGGTAGGGAACTGGGATGTACTGGGAGGAAACTGGAATGTCCCAGTTGACACCCACTTCCCTCCCAATGCCTCCCAGTATATCCCAGTTTCCTCCCAGTATATCCCAGTTTCCTCCCAGTACATCCCAGTAAATCCCAGTTCGCTCCCAGTACATCCCAATACATCGCCGTACATTCCAGTTCCATTCCTGTCCATCCCAATACATCCCCGTTCCATGCCAGTACATCCCAGTTCCCTACCAGTTCATCCCCGTACATCCCAATTCCCTCCCGGTTCACTACCACTTCTTTCCCAGTGCCTCCCAATACATCCCAGTTCCGTCCCATTACATCCCAGTACATCCCAGGTCCCTCCCAGTACGTCCCAGTTCCCTCCCAGTACTGGGAGGGAACTGGGACGTACTGGGAGGCACTACAATGTGCGGGGATGCCCTGGGATGTACCGTGGAGGAACTAGGATGTACAGGCTTGTACTGGGTTGTACCGGGTGGAACTGGCAGGGATTTGGGATGTACCAGGATCTACTGGGATGTACTGGGATGTACTAGGAGGTAACTGTTGTGTACTGGGAGTTAACTGGGAGGGACCTGGGATGTACTGGAAGGCACTACAATGTGCGGGGATGCCCTGGGATGTACTGTGGAGGAACTAGGATGTACAGGCTTGTACTCGGTTGTACCGGGTGGAACTGGCAGGGATTTGAAATGTCCTAGTATCTACTAGGATGTACTGGGATGTACTGGGAGGTAACTGTTGTGTACTGGGAGTGAACTGGGAGGGAACTGTGAAGTACTGGGATGTACTGGGAGGGAACTGGGATGTACTGGGTGGAAAGTGTTGGGAATTGGGATTTACTGGGAGGGAACTGGGATGGACTGGGAGGGAACTGGGATGTAGTGGGACATACTGGGAGGGAACTGGGATGTACTGGGGTGTACTGGGAGGGAACTGTTATGTACCGAGGGGGAACTGGGATGTACTGGGAGTGAACTGTGAAGTACTGGGATGTACTTAGAGGGAAGTGGGAGGGAACTTGAATGTAGTGGGAGGGTACTGGGATTTACTTGGAGGAAAGTGGCATGTACTGGGCTGTACTGGAATGGAACTGGGAGTGAACTGTGTGTGAACTGTGAGGGAACTGGGATGTACTGTGAGGGAACTGGGATGTACTGGGACGTACTGGGACAGACTGGGAGGGATCTGGGATGTACTGGGAGGGATCTGGGATGTACTGGGAGGCACTACAATGTGCGGGGATGCCCTGGGATGTACTGTGGAGGAACTAGGATGTACAGGCTTGTACTGGGTTGTACCGGGTGGAACTGGCAGGGATTTGGGATGTACCAGGATCTACTGGGATGTACTGGGATGTACTGGGAGGTAACTGTTATGTACTGGGAAGGAACAGGGAGGGAACTGGGATGTACTGGGAGGAAACTGGGATGTACTGTGAGGGAACTGGGACGTAGTGTGAGGACACTGGGATGTACTGTTATGTACTGGGAGGGAAGTGTTATGTACTGAGGGGAACTGGGACGTACTGGGATGTACTGGGAGGGAACTGTGAAGTACTGGGATGTACTGGGAGTGAACTGGGAGGGAACTGGTATGTAGTAGGATGTACTGGGTGGGAACTGGGATGTACCAGGATGTACTGGGAGGGAACTGGGATGTACTGGGACATACTGGCAGGGAACTGGGATGTTCTGGGAGGGGATTGGGACGGACTGGGAGGGAACTGGGATGTACTGGGAGGGAACTGGGATGTACTGGGCTGCACTGGTAGGGAACTGGGATGTACTGGGAGGAAACTGGAATGTCCCAGACGACACCCACTTCCCTCCCAGTGCCTCCCAGTATATCCCAGTTTCCTCCCAGTACATCCCAGTAAATCCCAGTTTGCTCCCAGTACATCCCAGTACATCGCAGTACATTCCAGTTCCGTTCCTGTACATCCCAATACATCCCCGTTCCATGCCAGTACATCCCAGTTCCCTACCAGTTCATCCCCGTACATCCCAATTCCCTCCCGGTTCACTACCACTTCTTTCCCAGTTCCGTCCCATTACATCCCAGTTCCGTCCCATTACATCCCAGCACATCCCAGTTCCCTCCCAGTACATCCCAGTTCCCTCCCAGTACATCCCAGCTCCCTCCCAGTACTGGGAGGGACCTGGGATGTACTGGGAGGCACTACAATGTGCGGGGATGCCCTGGGATGTACTGTGGAGGAACTAGGATGTACAGGCTTGTACTGGGTTGTACCGGGTGGAACTGGCAGGGATTTGGGATGTACCAGGATCTACTGGGATGTACTGGGAGGTAACTGTTATGTACTGGGAAGGAACAGGGAGGGAACTGGGATGTACTGGGAGGGAACTGGGACGTACTGTGAGGACACTGGGATGTACTGGTATGTACTGGGAGGGAAGTGTTATGTACTGAGGGGAACTGGGACGTACTGGGATGTACTGGGAGGGAACTGGGAGGGAACTGGTATGTAGTAGGATGTACTGGGTGGGAACTGGGATGTACCAGGATGTACTGGGATGTACTGGGTGGGAACTGGGATGTACTGGGAGGGAACTGGGATGTACTGGGATGTAGTGGGAGGGAACTGGGAGGGAACTGGTATGTACTGGGAGGGAACTGGGATGTACTGGGAGGGAACTGGGATGTACTGGGATGTACTGGGACGGACTGGGAGGGAACTGGGATGTACTGGGAGGGATCTGGGATGTACTGGGCTGCACTGGTAGGGAACTGGGATGTACTGGGAGGAAACTGGAATGTCCCAGTTGGCACCCACTTCCCTCCCAGTGCCTCCCTGTATATCCCAGTTTCCTCCCAGTACATCCCAGTAAATCCCAGTTTGCTCCCAGTACATCCCAGTACATCGCAGTACATTCCAGTTCCGTTCCTGTACATCCCAATACATCCCCGTTCCATGCCAGTACATCCCAGTTCCCAACCAGTTCATCCCCGTACATTCCAGTTCCCTCCCGGTTCACTACCACTTCTTTCCCAGTTCCGTCCCATTACATCCCAGTTCCGTCCCATTACATCCCAGTACATCCCAGGTCCCTCCCAGTACATCCCAGTTCCCTTCCAGTACATCCCAGGTCCCTCCCAGTACTGGGAGGGAACTGGGATGTACTGGGAGGCACTACAATGTGCGGGGATGCCCTGGGATGTACTGTGGAGGAACTAGGATGTACAGGCTTGTACTGGGTTGTACCGGGTGGAACTGGCAGGGATTTGGGATGTACCAGGATCTACTGGGATGTACTGGGAGGTAACTGTTATGTACTGGGAAGGAACAGGGAGGGAACTGGGATGTACTGTGAGGGAACTGGGACGTACTGTGAGGACACTGGGATGTACTGTTATGTACTGGGAGGGAAGTGTTATGTACTGAGGGGAACTGGGACGTACTGGGATGTACTGGGAGGGAACTGTGAAGTACTGGGATGTACTGGGAGTGAACTGGGAGGGAACTGGTATGTAGTAGGATGTACTGGGTGGGAACTGGGATGTACTGGGAGGGGATTGGGACGGACTGGGAGGGAACTGGGATGTACTGGGCTGCACTGGGAGGGAACTGGGATGTACTGGGAGGAAACTGGAATGTCCCAGTTGACACCCACTTCCCTCCCAATGCCTCCCAGTATATCCCAGTTTCCTCCCAGTATATCCCAGTTTCCTCCCAGTACATCCCAGTAAATCCCAGCTCGCTGCCAGTACATGCCAATACATCGCTGTACATTCCAGTTCTGTTCCTGTACATCCCAGTACATCCCCGTTCCATGCCAGTACATCCCAGTTCCCTACCAGTTCATCCCCGTACATCCCAATTCCCTCCCGGTTCACTACCACTTCTTTCCCAGTTCCGTCCCATTACATCCCAGTTCCGTCCCATTACATCCCAGTTCCGTCCCATTACATCCCAGTACATCCCAGTTCCCTCCCAGTACATCCCAGGTCCCTCCCAGTACTGGGAGGGAACTGGGATGTACTGGGAGGCACTACAATGTGCGGGGATGCCCTGGGATGTACTGTGGAGGAACTAGGATGTACAGGCTTGTACTGGGTTGTACCGGGTGGAACTGGCAGGGATTTGGGATGTACCAGGATCTACTGGGATGTACTGGGAGGTAACTGTTATGTACTGGGAAGGAACAGGGAGGGAACTGGGATGTACTGGGAGGGAACTGGGATGTACTGGGAGGGAACTGGGACGTACTGTGAGGACACTGGGATGTACTGGTATGTACTGGGAGGGAAGTGTTATGTACTGAGGGGAACTGGGACGTACTGGGATGTACTGGGAGGGAACTGTGAAGTACTGGGATGTACTGGGAGTGAACTGGGAGGGAACTGGTATGTAGTAGGATGTACTGGGTGGGAACTGGGATGTACTGGGAGGGAACTGGGATGTACTGGGAAGTAATGGGACGGAACTGGGATGTATTGGGAGGCACTGGGAAAGAAGTGGTAGTGAACCGGGAGGGAATTGGGATGTAAGGGGATGAACTGGTAGGAAACTGGGATGTACTGGAATGGAACGGGGATGTATTGGGATGTACAGGAACGGAACTGGAATGTACGGCTGTGCTGGTTTTGGCTGAGAAGGGGTTAATTCTCCTCACTGTGGGGGTCAGCTACCTTTCCAGCTTCCCGCGCTCTGCCGCGTGGCGTGGCAGGGGGGGCTGGGAGGGGCAGGGCCATGGTGGGGGCGGCTGACCCCGACTGGCCAATGGCAGGTTCATTCCATACCATGTGACACCATGACCAGTATATTGAGGGGGGGCAGTGGCAGCGCGCGGGCGGCGCGGCGTCGGGTCGGCGGGCGGCGAGCGGCTGCGGCGCGTGCGGTTTGTTCCGGCGGTTCGTTCCCCCTCTCCCCTCCCTTCCCCCCTCCCCCGGGGCTTTGCGCCTCTCATTGTTCTCCTTCACATTGCATTTCTACTGTTGTTTCTTTTAATTTTCATTATTAAACTGTTCTTATCCCAACCCACGAGCGTTACCCTTCTGATTCTCTCCCCCATCTACTGGTGGGGGAGTGAGCGAGCGACTGTGTGGGGGCTGAGCTGCCGCTAAACCACGACAGTCTTTTTGGCGCCCAACGTGGGGCACGAGGGTTGGAGATAACAACAGCTGCTGGTCACAGCACCATGTTGTCCTTTTTGCAGTGGGTGTTAAAAATCGGTGTTGGTTGTTTGAGTCTGCTGTGTTCTGCTGTGATTAGTAATGTTTTGCCTACGAGATTTGTTATACAAACACTCGTTTTCAGCTTTACCTGGTATTTGGGGTTTTTGCTGAAACCGTTACTGTACTTCGGATACCACCTTGTTGAGGCAATTAGCAATTATACCTCCTCCTCTGAGAGATTTTATATGGAGGAAATACAGAATAATACCTTTGCAACTTTGTTCTATGATGTCTGTGCCTTTGTTACAACAACGTTTTTGTATCTTGAACATCCTTGGGTGGTTAAGGTGCAGTCATTGTTAGTTTTTGGGCATGTTGTTTTGGTTTTGACTAAGCAACTTAAGAATATCACCCAGAAATCTGCCCCGAGGCTTGATAGTTACGAGTGGCAGGGCATGTGGGATAGCATGGGCAAATACCTAGGGCAGTGGGCACCCCCAGTGTTTTGGAGTTTCACCCCCGAGCAAGTGCAGAATCCTAAAAAACTAGTAGAATATTTGGAAAAAGTATGTTGTTACGCTGGGAACTCCAGAGAGACACAGATAACTGCAACGTGCTGGGGTCTGGCCCATGCATACCGAGCCCTGCTCAACAGTATTCAGTGCCCCCAGGGGGAAGAGAATGTCTCTGGATTGAAATGCAAAGTGACTGGCACTGTAGACAATCCAGCCCTGACAACAGGCACTGCAGCCACTCAAACCCCCACAACAAGTACCGGAGCTAGCTCAGAAAATAAACCCGTACCAGTATCAGTTGCCCCCATACATAAGACGAAATATTGGAAGCGGACATCAACTCGTTTAGAACGGGATGATGAAGAACCAGGGCCATCGCGGGGAGAGGAGGGAGAAGTAATAAATGAAATAGAGACCACCCGATCCCTGTCCTTAAGCGAGTTGCGAGATATGCGAAAAGATTATAGCCGTCGTTCAGGTGAGCACATTGCCACCTGGCTGCTCCGATGCTGGGATAATGGGGCCAGTAGCCTGGAACTAGAGGGAAAAGAAGCCAAACAATTGGGATCCCTTTCTGGGGAAGGGGGCGTTGACAAAGCAATTGGAAAAAAACCACAAGCCCTCAGCCTCTGGAGGCGACTCCTGTCTGGAGTGAAGGAAAGGTATCCCTTTAAAGAAGATGTTACATATCGCCCAGGAAAATGGACAACTATGGAGAAAGGCATCCAGTATCTCAGGGAATTAGCTGTGTTTGAGGTGATTTATGGTGACCTGGATGATCAACGGTCATCCAAAGATCCAGATGAAGCCGAGTGCACACGACCCATGTGGCGGAAGTTTGTACGGAGCGCACCATCTTCGCATGCAAACTCATTGGCAGTGATGTCCTGGAAAGATGACGAGACACCAACGGTGGCAGAGGTGATAGATAGGCTCCGGGATTATGACACAAATATCTCTTCCTCGCTTGTCTCTGCTGTGGAGAAACTATCCCAAGAGGTCCAGCAACTCAAAGAAGATCTGTCCTACTCCCCACCTCGACAGAGCAGTGTCTCAGCTGTTAGGAATAAGCGTCCTTTGGCTCAAAGAAGGGGATACACACCACGGGCCACCCTATGGTTCTACCTGCGTGACCACGGAGAGGACATGATGAGGTGGGATGGCAAGCCTACTTCGACCCTACAGGCACGAGTACATGAACTGCAAGGAAGAACAGTCACTCAGGGAGGCTCTTCCAGGAAAGCTGCTGCTCCAGTTTCCAGCGAGCAAGTCCCCAGACAGAGGAGTAGAAGCGCAGATTTTATTTCTAAGTGTAATAGAGGGACTCCTGATTCACATTTACAGGAAGTGAGTTGTGACTGCCATGATCAGGACTAGAGGGGCCCTGCCTCCAGCCGGGTGGAGGAAAGGGATAACCGGGCTTACTGGACTGTGTGGATCCGATGGCCTGGCACGTCCGACCCACAGGAGTATAAAGCTTTAGTGGACACCGGCGCACAGTGCACCTTAATGCCATCAAACTATATAGGGGCAGAACCCATCAGCATTGCTGGAGTGACAGGGGGATCCCAAGAGCTAACTGTATTGGAGGCCGAAGTGAGCCTAACTGGCAATGAGTGGCAGAAGCACCCCATTGTGACTGGCCCAGAGGCTCCGTGCATCCTTGGTATAGACTACCTCAGGAGAGGGTATTTCAAGGACCCAAAAGGTTACAAGTGGGCTTTTGGTGTAGCTGCCTTGGAGACGGAGGAAACTGAACAGCTGTCTACCTTGCCCGGTCTCTCAAAGGACCCTTCTGTGGTGGGGTTGCTGAAGGTCAAAGAACAACAGGTGCCAATCGCCACCACAACAGTGCACCGGCGGCAATATCGCACCAACAGAGACTCTCTGATCCCCATCCATAAACTCATTCACCAACTGAGGAGCCAAGGAGTCATCAGTAAGACCCACTCACCCTTTAACAGTCCCATATGGCCAGTCCGGAAGTCTAATGGAGAGTGGAGACTAACAGTAGACTATCGTGGCCTGAATGAAGTCACTCCACCATTGAGTGCTGCTGTGCCAGACATGCTAGAACTTCAATACGAACTGGAGTCAAAGGCGGCCAAGTGGTATGCCACAATTGATATTGCTAATGCATTCTTCTCAATCCCTCTGGCAGCAGAGTGCAGGCCACAGTTTGCTTTCACATGGAGGGGCGTCCAGTACACCTGGAATCGACTGCCCCAGGGGTGGAAACACAGTCCTACCATTTGCCATGGACTGATTCAGACTGTACTGGAACAGGGAGAAGCTCCAGAACACCTTCAATACATTGATGACATCATTGTGTGGGGCAGCACAGCAGAAGAAGTTTTTGAGAAAGGTGAGAAAATAGTCCAAATCCTTCTGAAAGCTGGTTTTGCCATAAAACAAAGTAAGGTGAAGGGACCTGCACGAGAAATCCAGTTCTTAGGAATTAAATGGCAAGACGGTCGTCGTCAGATTCCAATGGATGTGATCAACAAAATAGCAGCCATGTCTCCACCAACTAGCAAAAAGGAAACACAAGCTTTCTTGGGCGTTGTGGGTTTTTGGAGAATGCATATTCCAAATTACAGTCTGATCGTGAGCCCTCTCTATCAAGTGACCCGGAAAAAGAATGATTTCAAATGGGGCCCTGAGCAACGACAAGCCTTTGAACAGATTAAACGAGAAATAGTCCATGCAGTAGCTCTTGGGCCAGTCCGGGCAGGACAAGATGTAAAAAATGTGCTCTACACTGCAGCCGGGGAGAATGGCCCTACCTGGAGTCTCTGGCAGAAAGCACCTGGGGAGACCCGGGGTCGACCCCTAGGGTTTTGGAGTCGGGGATACAGAGGGTCTGAAGCCCGCTATACTCCAACTGAAAAAGAGATATTGGCAGCATATGAAGGGGTTCGAGCTGCTTCAGAAGTGGTTGGTACTGAAGCACAGTTGCTCCTGGCACCCCGACTGCCAGTGCTGGGCTGGATGTTCAAAGGAAACATCCCCTCTACACACCATGCAACTGATGCTACGTGGAGTAAATGGGTTGCACTGATCACCCAGCGGGCTCGAGTAGGAAACCCCAGTCGCCCAGGAATCTTGGAAGTGATTATGGACTGGCCAGAAGGCAAAGATTTTGGATTATCACCAGAGGAGGAGGTGACACGTGCTGAAGAAGCCCCACTGTATAACAAACTGCCAGAAGATGAGAAGCAATATGCCCTGTTCACTGATGGGTCCTGTCGCCTTGTGGGAAAGCACCGGAGATGGAAGGCTGCTGTATGGAGTCCTACACGACAAGTAGCAGAAACTGCTGAAGGAGAAGGTGAATCGAGCCAGTTTGCAGAGGTAAAGGCCATCCAGCTGGCCTTAGACATCGCTGAACGGGAAAAGTGGCCAGTGCTCTATCTCTATACTGACTCCTGGATGGTGGCAAATGCCCTGTGGGGCTGGCTGCAGCAATGGAAGCAAAGCAACTGGCAGCGCAGAGGCAAACCCATCTGGGCTGCCACATTGTGGCAAGATATTGCTGCCCGGGTAGAGAAACTGGTTGTAAAGGTACGGCATGTGGATGCTCACGTCCCCAAGAGTCGGGCCACTGAAGAACATCGAAACAACCAGCAGGTAGATCGGGCTGCCAAGATTGAAGTGGCTGAGGTGGATCTGGACTGGCAGCATAAGGGTGAACTATTTCTAGCTCGGTGGGCCCATGACACCTCAGGCCATCAAGGGAGAGATGCAACATACAGGTGGGCTCGTGATCGAGGGGTGGACTTGACCATGGGTATTATTGCACAGGTTATCCACGAATGTGACACATGCGCTGCAATCAAGCAAGCGAAGCGGGTAAAGCCTCTGTGGTATGGGGGACGATGGCTGAAATATAAATATGGGGAGGCCTGGCAAATTGACTATATCACACTCCCACAGACCCGCCAAGGCAAGCGCCATGTGCTTACAATGGTAGAAACAACGACTGGCTGGCTGGAAACATATCCTGTCCCCCATGCCACTGCCCGGAACACTATCCTGGGTCTTGAGAAACAAGCCGTGCAGCAGTGATGGAACGATGACTGACTCGGTATGCAGCAACCCAACGCCACACACCATCTCTCCCACCCGGAAAGACTGATACAACAGATGGAGCCCAGAGTCATGGACTGCGTGAACTCAATGGACATTTTAATGGACATTTTACAGGGAAGATCCATGAACTAAGGGAATGATGTCTGTGTATTATGTTAAAGGATGGGAAGGGGAGGGGTGGTGGTTGGTACGGTTGTATTGCATCATATGGGACCTGGGCATGGTGTAAGTGGTATGGAATAAGGGGTGGAGAATGTGCTGGTTTTGGCTGAGAAGGGGTTAATTCTCCTCACTGTGGGGGTCAGCTACCTTTCCAGCTTCCCGCGCTCTGCCGCGTGGCGTGGCAGGGGGGGCTGGGAGGGGCAGGGCCATGGTGGGGGCGGCTGACCCCGACTGGCCAATGGCAGGTTCATTCCATACCATGTGACACCATGACCAGTATATTGAGGGGGGGCAGTGGCAGCGCGTGGGCGGCGCGGCGTCGGGTCGGCGGGCGGCGAGCGGCTGCGGCGCGTGCGGTTTGTTCCGGCGGTTCGTTCCCCCTCTCCCCTCCCTTCCCCCCTCCCCCAGGGCTTTGCGCCTCTCATTGTTCTCCTTCACATTGCATTTCTACTGTTGTTTCTTTTAATTTTCATTATTAAACTGTTCTTATCCCAACCCACGAGCGTTACCCTTCTGATTCTCTCCCCCATCTACCGGTGGGGGAGTGAGCGAGCGACTGTGTGGGGGCTGAGCTGCCGCTAAACCACGACACCATTACATCCCAGTACATCCCAGTTCCCTCCCAGTACATCCCAGTTCCCTCCCAGTACGTCCCAGTTCCCTCCCAGTACGTCCCAGTTCCCTCCCAGTACATCCCAGGTCCCTCCCAGTACTGGGAGGGAACTGGGATGTACTGGGAGGCACTACAATGTGCGGGGATGCCCTGGGATGTACTGTGGAGGAACTAGGATGTACAGGCTTGTACTGGGTTGTACCGGGTGGAACTGGCAGGGATTTGAAATGTCCTAGGATCTACTAGGATGTACTGGGAGGTAACTGTTATGTACTGGGAAGGAACTGGGAGGGAACTGGGACGTACTGTGAGGACACTGGGATGTACTGGTAAGTCCTGGGAGGGAAGTGTTATGTACTGATGGGAACTGGGACGTACTGGGATGTACTGGGAGGGAACTGTGAAGTACTGGGATGTACTGGGAGGGAACTGGGAGGGAACTGGTATGTAGTAGGATGTACTGGGTGGGAACTGGGATGTACCAGGATGTACTGGGATGTACTGGGAGGGAACTGGTATGTACTGGGAGGGAACTGGGATGTACTGGGATGTAGTGGGAGGGAACTGGGAGGGAACTGGTATGTACTGGGAGGGAACTGGTATGTACTGGGAGGGAACTGGGATGTACTGGGACATACTGGCAGGGAACTGGGATGTACTGGGAGGGGATTGGGACAGACTGGGAGGGAACTGGGATGTACTGGGCTGCACTGGTAGGGAACTGGGATGTACTGGGAGGAAACTGTAATGTCCCAGTTGACACCCACTTCCCTCCCAATGCCTCCCAGTATATCCCAGTTTCCTCCCAGTATATCCCAGTTTCCTCCCAGTACATCCCAGTAAATCCCAGCTCGCTGCCAGTACATGCCAATACATCGCTGTACATTCCAGTTCTGTTCCTGTACATCCCAATACATCCCCGTTCCATGCCAGTACATCCCAGTTTCCTACCAGTTCATCCCCGTACATCCCAGTTCCCTCCCGGTTCACTACCACTTCTTTCAAGTGCCTCCCAATACATCCCAGTTCCGTCCCATTACATCCCAGTACATCCCAGTTCCCTCCCAGTACATCCCAGTTCCGTCCCAGTACTGGGAGGGAGCTGGGATGTACTGGGAGGCACTACAATGTGCGGGGATGCCCTGGGATGTACCGTGGAGGAACTAGGATGTACAGGCTTGTACTGGGTTGTACCGGGTGGAACTGGCAGGGATTTGGGATGTACCAGGATCTACTGGGATGTACTGGGATGTACTGGGAGGTAACTGTTGTGTACTGGGAGTGAACTGGGAGAGAACTGGGATGTACTGGGAGGGAACTGGGATGTACTGTGAGGACACTGGGATGTACTGGTATGTACTGGGAGGGAAGTGTTATATACTGAGGGGAAATGGGACGTACTGGGACGTGCTGGGAGGGAACTATGAAGTATTGGGATGTACTTAGAGGGAACTGGGATGTACTGGGAGGGAACTGGGAGTGAACTGGGAGGGAACTGTGAAGTACTGGGATGTACTTAGAGGGAACTGGGATGTACTGGGAGGGAACTGGGATGTACTGGGTGGAAAGTGTTTGGAATTGGGATTTAGTGGGAGGGAACTGGGATGGACTGGGAGGGAACTGGGATGTAGTGGGACATACTGGGAGGGAACTGGGATGTACTGGGGTGTACTGGGAGGGAACTGTTATGTACCGAGGGGGAACTGGGATGTACTGGGAGTGAACTGTGAAGTACTGGGATGTACTTAGAGGGAAGTGGGAGGGAACTTGGATGTAGTGGGAGGGAACTGGGGTTTACTTGGAGGAAAGTGGCATGTACTGGGATGTACTGGAATGGAACTGGGAGTGAACTGTGTGTGAACTGTGAGGGAACTGGGATGTACTGGGATGTACTGGGACGGACTGGGAGGGATCTGGGATGTACTGGGAGGGATCTGGGATGTACTGGGCTGCACTGGTAGGGAACTGGGATGTACTGGAAGGAAACTGGAATGTCCCAGTTGACACCCACTTCCCTCCCAGTGCCTCCCAGTATATCCCAGTTTCCTCCCAGTACATCCCAGTAAATCCCAGTTTGCTCCCAGTACATCCCAGTACATCGCAGTACATTCCAGTTCCGTTCCTGTACATCCCAATACATCCCCGTTCCATGCCAGTACATCCCAGTTCCCTACCAGTTCATCCCCGTACATCCCAATTCCCTCCCGGTTCACTACCACTTCTTTCCCAGTTCCGTCCCATTACATCCCAGTTCCGTCCCATTACATCCCAGTTCCGTCCCATTACATCCCAGTACATCCCAGGTCCCTCCCAGTACATCCCAGGTCCCTCCCAGTACTGGGAGGGAACTGGGATGTACTGGGAGGCACTACAATGTGCGGGGATGCCCTGGGATGTACTGTGGAGGAACTAGGATGTACAGGCTTGTACTGGGTTGTACCGGGTGGAACTGGCAGGGATTTGGGATGTACCAGGATGTACTGGGAGGTAACTGTTATGTACTGGGAAGGAACAGGGAGGGAACTGGGATGTACTGGGAGGGAACTGGGACGTACCGTGTGGACACTGGGATGTACTGGTATGTACTGGGAGGGAAGTGTTATGTACTGAGGGGAACTGGGACGTACTGGGATGTACTGGGAGGGAACTGTGAAGTACTGGGATGTACTGGGAGTGAACTGGGAGGGAACTGGTATGTAGTAGGATGTACTGGGTGGGAACTGGGATGTACTGGGAGGGAACTGGTATGTACTGGGAGGGAACTGGTAGGGAACTGGGATGTACTGGGAGGGAACTGGTATGTACTGGGAGGGAACTGGGATGTACTGGGACATACTGGCAGGGAACTGGGATGTACTGGGAGGGGACTGGGACGGACTGGGAGGGAACTGGGATGTACTGGGCTGCACTGGTAGGGAACTGGGATGTACTGGGAGGAAACTGGAATGTCCCAGTTGACACCCACTTCCCTCCCAATGCCTCCCAGTATATCCCAGTTTCCTCCCAGTATATCCCAGTTTCCTCCCAGTACATCCCAGTAAATCCCAGTTCGCTCCCAGTACATCCCAATACATCGCCGTACATTCCAGTTCCATTCCTGTCCATCCCAATACATCCCCGTTCCATGCCAGTACATCCCAGTTCCCTACCAGTTCATCCCCGTACATCCCAATTCCCTCCCGGTTCACTACCACTTCTTTCCCAGTGCCTCCCAATACATCCCAGTTCCGTCCCATTACATCCCAGTACATCCCAGGTCCCTCCCAGTACGTCCCAGTTCCCTCCCAGTACTGGGAGGGAACTGGGACGTACTGGGAGGCACTACAATGTGCGGGGATGCCCTGGGATGTACCGTGGAGGAACTAGGATGTACAGGCTTGTACTGGGTTGTACCGGGTGGAACTGGCAGGGATTTGGGATGTACCAGGATCTACTGGGATGTACTGGGATGTACTAGGAGGTAACTGTTGTGTACTGGGAGTTAACTGGGAGGGACCTGGGATGTACTGGAAGGCACTACAATGTGCGGGGATGCCCTGGGATGTACTGTGGAGGAACTAGGATGTACAGGCTTGTACTCGGTTGTACCGGGTGGAACTGGCAGGGATTTGAAATGTCCTAGTATCTACTAGGATGTACTGGGATGTACTGGGAGGTAACTGTTGTGTACTGGGAGTGAACTGGGAGGGAACTGTGAAGTACTGGGATGTACTGGGAGGGAACTGGGATGTACTGGGTGGAAAGTGTTGGGAATTGGGATTTACTGGGAGGGAACTGGGATGGACTGGGAGGGAACTGGGATGTAGTGGGACATACTGGGAGGGAACTGGGATGTACTGGGGTGTACTGGGAGGGAACTGTTATGTACCGAGGGGGAACTGGGATGTACTGGGAGTGAACTGTGAAGTACTGGGATGTACTTAGAGGGAAGTGGGAGGGAACTTGAATGTAGTGGGAGGGTACTGGGATTTACTTGGAGGAAAGTGGCATGTACTGGGCTGTACTGGAATGGAACTGGGAGTGAACTGTGTGTGAACTGTGAGGGAACTGGGATGTACTGTGAGGGAACTGGGATGTACTGGGACGTACTGGGACAGACTGGGAGGGATCTGGGATGTACTGGGAGGCACTACAATGTGCGGGGATGCCCTGGGATGTACTGTGGAGGAACTAGGATGTACAGGCTTGTACTGGGTTGTACCGGGTGGAACTGGCAGGGATTTGGGATGTACCAGGATCTACTGGGATGTACTGGGATGTACTGGGAGGTAACTGTTATGTACTGGGAAGGAACAGGGAGGGAACTGGGATGTACTGGGAGGAAACTGGGATGTACTGTGAGGGAACTGGGACGTAGTGTGAGGACACTGGGATGTACTGTTATGTACTGGGAGGGAAGTGTTATGTACTGAGGGGAACTGGGACGTACTGGGATGTACTGGGAGGGAACTGTGAAGTACTGGGATGTACTGGGAGTGAACTGGGAGGGAACTGGTATGTAGTAGGATGTACTGGGTGGGAACTGGGATGTACCAGGATGTACTGGGAGGGAACTGGGATGTACTGGGACATACTGGCAGGGAACTGGGATGTTCTGGGAGGGGATTGGGACGGACTGGGAGGGAACTGGGATGTACTGGGAGGGAACTGGGATGTACTGGGCTGCACTGGTAGGGAACTGGGATGTACTGGGAGGAAACTGGAATGTCCCAGACGACACCCACTTCCCTCCCAGTGCCTCCCAGTATATCCCAGTTTCCTCCCAGTACATCCCAGTAAATCCCAGTTTGCTCCCAGTACATCCCAGTACATCGCAGTACATTCCAGTTCCGTTCCTGTACATCCCAATACATCCCCGTTCCATGCCAGTACATCCCAGTTCCCTACCAGTTCATCCCCGTACATCCCAATTCCCTCCCGGTTCACTACCACTTCTTTCCCAGTTCCGTCCCATTACATCCCAGTTCCGTCCCATTACATCCCAGCACATCCCAGTTCCCTCCCAGTACATCCCAGGTCCCTCCCAGTACTGGGAGGGACCTGGGATGTACTGGGAGGCACTACAATGTGCGGGGATGCCCTGGGATGTACTGTGGAGGAACTAGGATGTACAGGCTTGTACTGGGTTGTACCGGGTGGAACTGGCAGGGATTTGGGATGTACCAGGATGTACTGGGATGTACTGGGAGGTAACTGTTATGTACTGGGAAGGAACAGGGAGGGAACTGGGATGTACTGGGAGGGAACTGGGACGTACTGTGAGGACACTGGGATGTACTGGTATGTACTGGGAGGGAAGTGTTATGTACTGAGGGGAACTGGGACGTACTGGGATGTACTGGGAGGGAACTGGGAGGGAACTGGTATGTAGTAGGATGTACTGGGTGGGAACTGGGATGTACCAGGATGTACTGGGATGTACTGGGTGGGAACTGGGATGTACTGGGAGGGAACTGGGATGTACTGGGATGTAGTGGGAGGGAACTGGGAGGGAACTGGTATGTACTGGGAGGGAACTGGGATGTACTGGGAGGGAACTGGGATGTACTGGGATGTACTGGGACGGACTGGGAGGGAACTGGGATGTACTGGGAGGGATCTGGGATGTACTGGGCTGCACTGGTAGGGAACTGGGATGTACTGGGAGGAAACTGGAATGTCCCAGTTGGCACCCACTTCCCTCCCAGTGCCTCCCTGTATATCCCAGTTTCCTCCCAGTACATCCCAGTAAATCCCAGTTTGCTCCCAGTACATCCCAGTACATCGCAGTACATTCCAGTTCCGTTCCTGTACATCCCAATACATCCCCGTTCCATGCCAGTACATCCCAGTTCCCAACCAGTTCATCCCCGTACATTCCAGTTCCCTCCCGGTTCACTACCACTTCTTTCCCAGTTCCGTCCCATTACATCCCAGTTCCGTCCCATTACATCCCAGTACATCCCAGGTCCCTCCCAGTACATCCCAGTTCCCTTCCAGTACATCCCAGGTCCCTCCCAGTACTGGGAGGGAACTGGGATGTACTGGGAGGCACTACAATGTGCGGGGATGCCCTGGGATGTACTGTGGAGGAACTAGGATGTACAGGCTTGTACTGGGTTGTACCGGGTGGAACTGGCAGGGATTTGGGATGTACCAGGATCTACTGGGATGTACTGGGAGGTAACTGTTATGTACTGGGAAGGAACAGGGAGGGAACTGGGATGTACTGTGAGGGAACTGGGACGTACTGTGAGGACACTGGGATGTACTGTTATGTACTGGGAGGGAAGTGTTATGTACTGAGGGGAACTGGGACGTACTGGGATGTACTGGGAGGGAACTGTGAAGTACTGGGATGTACTGGGAGTGAACTGGGAGGGAACTGGTATGTAGTAGGATGTACTGGGTGGGAACTGGGATGTACTGGGAGGGGATTGGGACGGACTGGGAGGGAACTGGGATGTACTGGGCTGCACTGGGAGGGAACTGGGATGTACTGGGAGGAAACTGGAATGTCCCAGTTGACACCCACTTCCCTCCCAATGCCTCCCAGTATATCCCAGTTTCCTCCCAGTATATCCCAGTTTCCTCCCAGTACATCCCAGTAAATCCCAGTTCGCTCCCAGTACATCCCAGTACATCGCAGTACATTCCAGTTCCGTTCCTGTACATCCCAATACATCCCCGTTCCATGCCAGTACATCCCAGTTTCCTACCAGTTCATCCCCGTACATCCCAATTCCCTCCCGGTTCACTACCACTTCTTTCCCAGTGCCTCCCAATACATCCCAGTTCCGTCCCATTACATCCCAGTACATCCCAGTTCCCTCCCAGTACATCCCAGTTCCCTCCCAGTACTGTGAGGGAACTGGGACGTACTGTGAGGACACTGGGATGTACTGTTATGTACTGGGAGGGAAGTGTTATGTACTGAGGGGAACTGGGACGTACTGGGATGTAGTGGGAGGGAACTGTGAAGTGCTGGGATGTACTGGGAGTGAACTGGGAGGGAACTGGTATGTAGTAGGATGTACTGGGTGGGAACTGGGATGTACCAGGATGTACTGGGAGGGAACTGGTATGTACTGGGAGGGAACTGGGATGTACTGGGACATACTGGCAGGGAACTGGGATGTACTGGGAGGGGATTGGGACGGACTGGGAGGGAACTGGGATGTACTGGGAGGGATCTGTGATGTACTGGGCTGCACTGGTAGGGAACTGGGATGTACTGGGAGGAAACTGGAATGTCCCAGTTGACACCCACTTCCCTCCCAATGCCTCCCAGTATATCCCAGTTTCCTCCCAGTACATCCCAGTAAATCCCAGTTTGCTCCCAGTACATCCCAGTACATCGCAGTACATTCCAGTTCCGTTCCTGTACATCCCAATACATCCCCATTCCATGCCAGTACATCCCAGTTCCCTACCAGTTCATCCCCGTACATCCCAATTCCCTCCCGGTTCACTACCACTTCTTTCCCAGTTCCGTCCCATTATATCCCAGTTCCGTCCCATTACATCCCAGTACATCCCAGTTCCCTCCCAGTACATCCCAGGTCCCTCCCAGTACATCCCAGGTCCCTCCCAGTACTGGGAGGGACCTGGGATGTACTGGAAGGCACTACAATGTGCGGGGATGCACAGGGATGTACTGTGGAGGAACTAGGATGTACAGGCTTGTACTGGGTTGTACCGGGTGGAACTGGCAGGGATTTGAAATGTCCTAGTATCTACTAGGATGTACTGGGATGTACTGGGAGGTAACTGTTGTGTACTGGGAGTGAACTGGGAGGGAACTGTGAAGTACTGGGATGTACTTAGAGGGAACTGGGATGTACTGGGAGGGAACTGGGATGTACTGGGTGGAAAGTGTTGGGAATTGGGATTTACTGGGAGGGAACTGGGATGGACTGGGAGGGAACTGGGATGTAGTGGGACATACTGGGAGGGAACTGGGATGTACTGGGGTGTACTGGGAGGGAATTGTTATGTACCGAGGGGGAACTGGGATGTACTGGGAGTGAACTGTGAAGTACTGGGATGTACTTAGAGGGAAGTGGGAGGGAACTTGAATGTAGTGGGAGGGTACTGGGATTTACTTGGAGGAAAGTGGCATGTACTGGGCTGTACTGGAATGGAACTGGGAGTGAACTGTGTGTGAACTGTGAGGGAACTGGGATGTACTGTGAGGGAACTGGGATGTACTGGGACGTACTGGGACAGACTGGGATGGATCTGGGATGTACTGGGAGGGATCTGGGATGTACTGGGAGGCACTACAATGTGCGGGGATGCCCTGGGATGTACTGTGGAGGAACTAGGATGTACAGGCTTGTACTGGGTTGTACCGGGTGGAACTGGCAGGGATTTGGGATGTACCAGGATCTACTGGGATGTACTGGGATGTACTGGGAGGTAACTGTTATGTACTGGGAAGGAACAGGGTGGGAACTGGGATGTACTGGGAGGAAACTGGGATGTACTGTGAGGGAACTGGGACGTACTGTGAGGACACTGGGATGTACTGTTATGTACTGGGAGGGAAGTGTTATGTACTGAGGGGAACTGGGACGTACTGGGATGTACTGGGAGGGAACTGTGAAGTACTGGGATGTACTGGGAGGGAACTGGGAGGGAACTGGTATGTAGTAGGATGTACTGGGTGGGAACTGGGATGTACCAGGATGTACTGGGAGGGAACTGGTATGTACTGGGAGGGAACTGGTATGTACTGGGAGGGAACTGGGATGTACTGGGACATACTGGCAGGGAACTGGGATGTACTGGGAGGGGATTGGGACGGACTGGGAGGGAACTGGGATGTACTGGGCTGCACTGGTAGGGAACTGGGATGTACTGGGAGGAAACTGGAATGTCCCAGTTGACACCCACTTCCCTCCCAATGCCTCCCAGTATATCCCAGTTTCCTCCCAGTATATCCCAGTTTCCTCCCAGTACATCCCAGTAAATCCCAGCTCGCTGCCAGTACATGCCAATACATCGCTGTACATTCCAGTTCTGTTCCTGTACATCCCAATACATCCCCGTTCCATGCCAGTATATCCCAGTTCCCTACCAGTTCATCCCCGTACATCCCAATTCCCTCCCGGTTCACTACCACTTCTTTCCCAGTGCCTCCCAATACATCCCAGTTCCGTCCCATTACATCCCAGTTCCGTCCCATTACATCCCAGTACATCCCAGGTCCCTCCCAGTACATCCCAGGTCCCTCCCAGTACTGGGAGGGAACTGGGATGTACTGGGAGGCACTACAATGTGCGGGGATGCCCTGGGATGTACTGTGGAGGAACTAGGATGTACAGGCTTGTACTGGGTTGTACCGGGTGGAACTGGCAGGGATTTGAAATGTCCTAGGATCTACTAGGATGTACTGGGAGGTAACTGTTATGTACTGGGAAGGAACTGGGAGGGAACTGGGACGTACTGTGAGGACACTGGGATGTACTGGTAAGTCCTGGGAGGGAAGTGTTATGTACTGATGGGAACTGGGACGTACTGGGATGTACTGGGAGGGAACTGTGAAGTACTGGGATGTACTGGGAGGGAACTGGGAGGGAACTGGTATGTAGTAGGATGTACTGGGTGGGAACTGGGATGTACCAGGATGTACTGGGATGTACTGGGAGGGAACTGGTATGTACTGGGAGGGAACTGGGATGTACTGGGATGTAGTGGGAGGGAACTGGGAGGGAACTGGTATGTACTGGGAGGGAACTGGTATGTACTGGGAGGGAACTGGGATGTACTGGGACATACTGGCAGGGAACTGGGATGTACTGGGAGGGGATTGGGACAGACTGGGAGGGAACTGGGATGTACTGGGCTGCACTGGTAGGGAACTGGGATGTACTGGGAGGAAACTGTAATGTCCCAGTTGACACCCACTTCCCTCCCAATGCCTCCCAGTATATCCCAGTTTCCTCCCAGTATATCCCAGTTTCCTCCCAGTACATCCCAGTAAATCCCAGCTCGCTGCCAGTACATGCCAATACATCGCTGTACATTCCAGTTCTGTTCCTGTACATCCCAATACATCCCCGTTCCATGCCAGTACATCCCAGTTTCCTACCAGTTCATCCCCGTACATCCCAGTTCCCTCCCGGTTCACTACCACTTCTTTCCCAGTTCCGTCCCATTACATCCCAGTTCCGTCCCATTACATCCCAGTACATCCCAGTTCCCTCCCAGTACATCCCAGTTCCGTCCCAGTACTGGGAGGGAGCTGGGATGTACTGGGAGGCACTACAATGTGCGGGGATGCCCTGGGATGTACCGTGGAGGAACTAGAATGTACAGGCTTGTACTGGGTTGTACCGGGTGGAACTGGCAGGGATTTGGGATGTACCAGGATCTACTAGGATGTACTGGGATGTACTGGGAGGTAACTGTTGTGTACTGGGAGTGAACTGGGAGAGAACTGGGATGTACTGGGAGGGAACTGGGATGTACTGTGAGGACACTGGGATGTACTGGTATGTACTGGGAGGGAAGTGTTATGTACTGAGGGGAACTGGGACGTACTGGGACGTGCTGGGAGGGAACTATGAAGTATTGGGATGTACTTAGAGGGAACTGGGATGTACTGGGAGGGAACTGGGAGTGAACTGGGAGGGAACTGTGAAGTACTGGGATGTACTTAGAGGGAACTGGGATGTACTGGGAGGGAACTGGGATGTACTGGGTGGAAAGTGTTTGGAATTGGGATTTAGTGGGAGGGAACTGGGATGGACTGGGAGGGAACTGGGATGTAGTGGGACATACTGGGAGGGAACTGGGATGTACTGGGGTGTACTGGGAGGGAACTGTTATGTACCGAGGGGGAACTGGGATGTACTGGGAGTGAACTGTGAAGTACTGGGATGTACTTAGAGGGAAGTGGGAGGGAACTTGGATGTAGTGGGAGGGAACTGGGGTTTACTTGGAGGAAAGTGGCATGTACTGGGATGTACTGGAATGGAACTGGGAGTGAACTGTGTGTGAACTGTGAGGGAACTGAGATGTACTGTGAGGGAACTGGGACGGACTGGGAGGGAACTGGGATGTACTGGGAGGGATCTGGGATGTACTGGGCTGCACTGGTAGGGAACTGGGATGTACTGGAAGGAAACTGGAATGTCCCAGTTGACACCCACTTCCCTCCCAGTGCCTCCCAGTATATCCCAGTTTCCTCCCAGTACATCCCAGTAAATCCCAGTTTGCTCCCAGTACATCCCAGTACATCGCAGTACATCCCAGTTCCGTTCCTGTACATCCCCGTACATCCCAATTCCCTCCCGGTTCACTACCACTTCTTCCCCAGTTCCGTCCCATTACATCCCAGTTCCGTCCCATTACATCCCAGTTCCGTCCCATTACATCCCAGTACATCCCAGGTCCCTCCCAGTACATCCCAGGTCCCTCCCAGTACTGGGAGGGAACTGGGATGTACTGGGAGGCACTACAATGTGCGGGGATGCCCTGGGATGTACTGTGGAGGAACTAGGATGTACAGGCTTGTACTGGGTTGTACCGGGTGGAACTGGCAGGGATTTGGGATGTACCAGGATGTACTGGGAGGTAACTGTTATGTACTGGGAAGGAACAGGGAGGGAACTGGGATGTACTGGTAGGGAACTGGGATGTACTGGGAGGGAACTGGGACGTACCGTGTGGACACTGGGATGTACTGGTATGTACTGGGAGGGAAGTGTTATGTACTGAGGGGAACTGGGACGTACTGGGATGTACTGGGAGGGAACTGTGAAGTACTGGGATGTACTGGGAGTGAACTGGGAGGGAACTGGTATGTAGTAGGATGTACTGGGTGGGAACTGGGATGTACTGGGAGGGAACTGGTATGTACTGGGAGGGAACTGGTAGGGAACTGGGATGTACTGGGAGGGAACTGGGATGTAGTGGGAGGGAACTGGGATGTACTGGGACATACTGGCAGGGAACTGGGATGTACTGGGAGGGGATTGGGACGGACTGGGAGGGAACTGGGATGTACTGGGCTGCACTGGTAGGGAACTGGGATGTACTGGGAGGAAACTGGAATGTCCCAGTTGACACCCACTTCCCTCCCAATGCCTCCCAGTATATCCCAGTTTCCTCCCAGTATATCCCAGTTTCCTCCCAGTACATCCCAGTAAATCCCAGCTCGCTGCCAGTACATGCCAATACATTGCTGTACATTCCAGTTCTGTTCCTGTACATCCCAATACATCCCCGTTCCATGCCAGTACATCCCAGTTTCCTACCAGTTCATCCCCGTACATCCCAATTCCCTCCCGGTTCACTACCACTTCTTTCCCAGTGCCTCCCAATACATCCCAGTTCCGTCCCATTACATCCCAGTACATCCCAGTTCCCTCCCAGTACATCCCAGGTCCCTCCCAGTACATCCCAGGTCCCTCCCAGTACTGGGAGGGAACTGGGATGTACTGGGAGGCACTACAATGTGCGGGGATGCCCTGGGATGTACTGTGGAGGAACTAGGATGTACAGGCTTGTACTGGGTTGTACCGGGTGGAACTGGCAGGGATTTGGGATGTACTGGGAGGTAACTGTTATGTACTGGGAAGGAACAGGGAGGGAACTGGGATGTACTGGTAGGGAACTGGGATGTACTGGGAGGGAACTGGGACGTACTGTGAGGACACTGGGATGTACTGGTAAGTCCTGGGAGGGAAGTGTTATGTACTGATGGGAACTGGGACGTACTGGGATGTACTGGGAGGGAACTGTGAAGTACTGGGATGTACTGGGAGGGAACTGGGAGGGAACTGGTATGTAGTAGGATGTACTGGGTGGGAACTGGGATGTACCAGGATGTACTGGGATGTACTGGGAGGGAACTGGTATGTACTGGGAGGGAACTGGGATGTACTGGGATGTAGTGGGAGGGAACTGGGAGGGAACTGGTATGTACTGGGAGGGAACTGGTATGTACTGGGAGGGAACTGGGATGTACTGGGACATACTGGCAGGGAACTGGGATGTACTGGGAGGGGATTGGGACAGACTGGGAGGGAACTGGGATGTACTGGGCTGCACTGGTAGGGAACTGGGATGTACTGGGAGGAAACTGTAATGTCCCAGTTGACACCCACTTCCCTCCCAATGCCTCCCAGTATATCCCAGTTTCCTCCCAGTATATCCCAGTTTCCTCCCAGTACATCCCAGTAAATCCCAGCTCGCTGCCAGTACATGCCAATACATCGCTGTACATTCCAGTTCTGTTCCTGTACATCCCAATACATCCCCGTTCCATGCCAGTACATCCCAGTTTCCTACCAGTTCATCCCCGTACATCCCAGTTCCCTCCCGGTTCACTACCACTTCTTTCAAGTGCCTCCCAATACATCCCAGTTCCGTCCCATTACATCCCAGTACATCCCAGTTCCCTCCCAGTACATCCCAGTTCCGTCCCAGTACTGGGAGGGAGCTGGGATGTACTGGGAGGCACTACAATGTGCGGGGATGCCCTGGGATGTACCGTGGAGGAACTAGAATGTACAGGCTTGTACTGGGTTGTACCGGGTGGAACTGGCAGGGAATTGGGATGTACCAGGATCTACTAGGATGTACTGGGATGTACTGGGAGGTAACTGTTGTGTACTGGGAGTGAACTGGGAGAGAACTGGGATGTACTGGGAGGGAACTGGGATGTACTGTGAGGACACTGGGATGTACTGGTATGTACTGGGAGGGAAGTGTTATGTACTGAGGGGAACTGGGACGTACTGGGACGTGCTGGGAGGGAACTATGAAGTATTGGGATGTACTTAGAGGGAACTGGGATGTACTGGGAGGGAACTGGGAGTGAACTGGGAGGGAACTGTGAAGTACTGGGATGTACTTAGAGGGAACTGGGATGTACTGGGAGGGAACTGGGATGTACTGGGTGGAAAGTGTTTGGAATTGGGATTTAGTGGGAGGGAACTGGGATGGACTGGGAGGGAACTGGGATGTAGTGGGACATACTGGGAGGGAACTGGGATGTACTGGGGTGTACTGGGAGGGAACTGTTATGTACCGAGGGGGAACTGGGATGTACTGGGAGTGAACTGTGAAGTACTGGGATGTACTTAGAGGGAAGTGGGAGGGAACTTGGATGTAGTGGGAGGGAACTGGGGTTTACTTGGAGGAAAGTGGCATGTACTGGGATGTACTGGAATGGAACTGGGAGTGAACTGTGTGTGAACTGTGAGGGAACTGAGATGTACTGTGAGGGAACTGGGACGGACTGGGAGGGAACTGGGATGTACTGGGAGGGATCTGGGATGTACTGGGCTGCACTGGTAGGGAACTGGGATGTACTGGAAGGAAACTGGAATGTCCCAGTTGACACCCACTTCCCTCCCAGTGCCTCCCAGTATATCCCAGTTTCCTCCCAGTACATCCCAGTAAATCCCAGTTTGCTCCCAGTACATCCCAGTACATCGCAGTACATCCCAGTTCCGTTCCTGTACATCCCCGTACATCCCAATTCCCTCCCGGTTCACTACCACTTCTTTCCCAGTTCCGTCCCATTACATCCCAGTTCCGTCCCATTACATCCCAGTTCCGTCCCATTACATCCCAGTACATCCCAGGTCCCTCCCAGTACATCCCAGGTCCCTCCCAGTACTGGGAGGGAACTGGGATGTACTGGGAGGCACTACAATGTGCGGGGATGCCCTGGGATGTACTGTGGAGGAACTAGGATGTACAGGCTTGTACTGGGTTGTACCGGGTGGAACTGGCAGGGATTTGGGATGTACCAGGATGTACTGGGAGGTAACTGTTATGTACTGGGAAGGAACAGGGAGGGAACTGGGATGTACTGGTAGGGAACTGGGATGTACTGGGAGGGAACTGGGACGTACCGTGTGGACACTGGGATGTACTGGTATGTACTGGGAGGGAAGTGTTATGTACTGAGGGGAACTGGGACGTACTGGGATGTACTGGGAGGGAACTGTGAAGTACTGGGATGTACTGGGAGTGAACTGGGAGGGAACTGGTATGTAGTAGGATGTACTGGGTGGGAACTGGGATGTACTGGGAGGGAACTGGTATGTACTGGGAGGGAACTGGTAGGGAACTGGGATGTACTGGGAGGGAACTGGGATGTAGTGGGAGGGAACTGGGATGTACTGGGACATACTGGCAGGGAACTGGGATGTACTGGGAGGGGATTGGGACGGACTGGGAGGGAACTGGGATGTACTGGGCTGCACTGGTAGGGAACTGGGATGTACTGGGAGGAAACTGGAATGTCCCAGTTGACACCCACTTCCCTCCCAATGCCTCCCAGTATATCCCAGTTTCCTCCCAGTATATCCCAGTTTCCTCCCAGTACATCCCAGTAAATCCCAGCTCGCTGCCAGTACATGCCAATACATTGCTGTACATTCCAGTTCTGTTCCTGTACATCCCAATACATCCCCGTTCCATGCCAGTACATCCCAGTTTCCTACCAGTTCATCCCCGTACATCCCAATTCCCTCCCGGTTCACTACCACTTCTTTCCCAGTGCCTCCCAATACATCCCAGTTCCGTCCCATTACATCCCAGTACATCCCAGTTCCCTCCCAGTACATCCCAGGTCCCTCCCAGTACTGGGAGGGAACTGGGATGTACTGGGAGGCACTACAATGTGCGGGGATGCCCTGGGATGTACCGTGGAGGAACTAGGATGTACAGGCTTGTACTGGGTTGTACCGGGTGGAACTGGCAGGGATTTGGGATGTACTGGGAGGTAACTGTTATGTACTGGGAAGGAACAGGGAGGGAACTGGGATGTACTGGTAGGGAACTGGGATGTACTGGGAGGGAACTGGGACGTACTGTGAGGACACTGGGATGTACTGGTATGTACTGGGAGGGAAGTGTTATGTACTGAGGGGAGCTGGGACGTACTGGGATGTACTGGGAGGGAACTGTGAAGTACTGGGATGTACTGGGAGTGAACTGGGAGGGAACTGGTATGTAGTAGGATGTACTGGGTGGGAACTGGGATGTACCAGGATGTACTGGGATGTACTGGGAGGGAACTGGGATGTACTGGGAGGGAACTGGGATGTACTGGGATGTACTGGGAGGGAACTGGGATGTAGTGGGAGGGAACTGGGATGTACTGGGACATACTGGCAGGGAACTGGGATGTACTGGGAGGGGACTGGGACGGACTGGGAGGGAACTGGGATGTACTGGGCTGCACTGGTAGGGAACTGGGATGTACTGGGAGGAAACTGGAATGTCCCAGTTGACACCCACTTCCCTCCCAATGCCTCCCAGTATATCCCAGTTTCCTCCCAGTATATCCCAGTTTCCTCCCAGTACATCCCAGTAAATCCCAGTTCGCTCCCAGTACATCCCAATACATCGCCGTACATTCCAGTTCCGTTCCTGTCCATCCCAATACATCCCCGTTCCATGCCAGTACATCCCAGTTCCCTACCAGTTCATCCCCGTACATCCCAATTCCCTCCCGGTTCACTACCACTTCTTTCCCAGTGCCTCCCAATACATCCCAGTTCCGTCCCATTACATCCCAGTACATCCCAGGTCCCTCCCAGTACGTCCCAGTTCCCTCCCAGTACTGGGAGGGAACTGGGACGTACTGGGAGGCACTACAATGTGCGGGGATGCCCTGGGATGTACCGTGGAGGAACTAGGATGTACAGGCTTGTACTGGGTTGTACCGGGTGGAACTGGCAGGGATTTGGGATGTACCAGGATCTACTGGGATGTACTGGGATGTACTGGGAGGTAACTGTTGTGTACTGGGAGTGAACTGGGAGGGACCTGGGATGTACTGGAAGGCACTACAATGTGCGGGGATGCCCTGGGATGTACTGTGGAGGAACTAGGATGTACAGGCTTGTACTCGGTTGTACCGGGTGGAACTGGCAGGGATTTGAAATGTCCTAGTATCTACTAGGATGTACTGGGATGTACTGGGAGGTAACTGTTGTGTACTGGGAGTGAACTGGGAGGGAACTGTGAAGTACTGGGATGTACTGGGAGGGAACTGGGATGTACTGGGTGGAAAGTGTTGGGAATTGGGATTTACTGGGAGGGAACTGGGATGTAGTGGGACATACTGGGAGGGAACTGGGATGTACTGGGGTGTACTGGGAGGGAACTGTTATCTACCGAGGGGGAACTGGGATGTACTGGGAGTGAACTGTGAAGTACTGGGATGTACTTAGAGGGAAGTGGGAGGGAACTTGAATGTAGTGGGAGGGTACTGGGATTTACTTGGAGGAAAGTGGCATGTACTGGGATGTACTGGAATGGAACTGGGAGTGAACTGTGTGTGAACTGTGAGGGAACTGGGATGTACTGTGAGGGAACTGGGATGTACTGGGACGTACTGGGACAGACTGGGAGGGATCTGGGATGTACTGGGAGGGATCTGGGATGTACTGGGAGGCACTACAATGTGCGGGGATGCCCTGGGATGTACTGTGGAGGAACTAGGATGTACAGGCTTGTACTGGGTTGTACCGGGTGGAACTGGCAGGGATTTGGGATGTACCAGGATCTACTAGGATGTACTGGGATGTACTGGGAGGTAACTGTTGTGTACTGGGAAGGAACTGGGAGGGAACTGGGATGTACTGGGAGGAAACTGGGATGTACTGTGAGGGAACTGGGACGTAGTGTGAGGACACTGGGATGTACTGTTATGTACTGGGAGGGAAGTGTTATGTACTGAGGGGAACTGGGACGTACTGGGATGTACTGGGAGGGAACTGTGAAGTACTGGGATGTACTGGGAGTGAACTGGGAGGGAACTGGTATGTAGTAGGATGTACTGGGTGGGAACTGGGATGTACCAGGATGTACTGGGAGGGAACTGGGATTTACTGGGAGGGAACTGGGATGTACTGGGACATACTGGCAGGGAACTGGGATGTACTGGGAGGGGATTGGGATGTACTGGGAGGGAACTTGGATGTACTGGGAGGGAACTGGGATGTACTGGGCTGCACTGGTAGGGAACTGGGATGTACTGGGAGGAAACTGGAATGTCCCAGACGACACCCACTTCCCTCCCAGTGCCTCCCAGTATATCCCAGTTTCCTCCCAGTACATCCCAGTAAATCCCAGTTTGCTCCCAGTACATCCCAGTACATCGCAGTACATTCCAGTTCCGTTCCTGTACATCCCAATACATCCCCGTTCCATGCCAGTACATCCCAGTTCCCTACCAGTTCATCCCCGTACATCCCAATTCCCTCCCGGTTCACTACCACTTCTTTCCCAGTTCCGTCCCATTACATCCCAGTTCCGTCCCATTACATCCCAGCACATCCCAGTTCCCTCCCAGTACATCCCAGTTCCCTCCCAGTACATCCCAGTTCCCTCCCAGTACATCCCAGCTCCCTCCCAGTACTGGGAGGGACCTGGGATGTACTGGGAGGCACTACAATGTGCGGGGATGCCCTGGGATGTACTGTGGAGGAACTAGGATGTACAGGCTTGTACTGGGTTGTACCGGGTGGAACTGGCAGGGATTTGGGATGTACCAGGATCTACTGGGATGTACTGGGAGGTAACTGTTATGTACTGGGAAGGAACAGGGAGGGAACTGGGATGTACTGGGAGGGAACTGGGATGTACTGGGAGGGAACTGGGACGTACTGTGAGGACACTGGGATGTACTGGTATGTACTGGGAGGGAAGTGTTATGTACTGAGGGGAACTGGGACGTACTGGGATGTAGTGGGAGGGAACTGTGAAGTACTGGGATGTACTGGGAGTGAACTGGGAGGGAACTGGTATGTAGTAGGATGTACTGGGTGGGAACTGGGATGTACCAGGATGTACTGGGATGTACTGGGAGGGAACTGGGATGTACTGGGATGTAGTGGGAGGGAACTGGGAGGGAACTGGTATGTACTGGGAGGGAACTGGTATGTACTGGGAGGGAACTGGGATGTACTGGGATGTACTGGGACGGACTGGGAGGGAACTGGGATGTACTGGGAGGGATCTGGGATGTACTGGGCTGCACTGGTAGGGAACTGGGATGTACTGGGAGGAAACTGGAATGTCCCAGTTGACACCCACTTCCCTCCCAGTGCCTCCCAGTATATCCCAGTTTCCTCCCAGTACATCCCAGTAAATCCCAGTTTGCTCCCAGTACATCCCAGTACATCGCAGTACATTCCAGTTCCGTTCCTGTACATCCCAATACATCCCCGTTCCATGCCAGTACATCCCAGTTCCCAACCAGTTCATCCCCGTACATTCCAGTTCCCTCCCGGTTCACTACCACTTCTTTCCCAGTTCCGTCCCATTACATCCCAGTTCCGTCCCATTACATCCCAGTACATCCCAGGTCCCTCCCAGTACATCCCAGTTCCCTTCCAGTACATCCCAGGTCCCTCCCAGTACTGGGAGGGAACTGGGATGTACTGGGAGGCACTACAATGTGCGGGGATGCCCTGGGATGTACTGTGGAGGAACTAGGATGTACAGGCTTGTACTGGGTTGTACCGGGTGGAACTGGCAGGGATTTGGGATGTACCAGGATCTACTGGGATGTACTGGGAGGTAACTGTTATGTACTGGGAAGGAACAGGGAGGGTACTGGGATGTACTGGGAGGGAACTGGGACGTACTGTGAGGACACTGGGATGTACTGTTATGTACTGGGAGGGAAGTGTTATGTACTGAGGGGAACTGGGACGTACTGGGATGTACTGGGAGGGAACTGTGAAGTACTGGGATGTACTGGGAGTGAACTGGGAGGGAACTGGTATGTAGTAGGATGTACTGGGTGGGAACTGGGATGTACTGGGAGGGGATTGGGACGGACTGGGAGGGAACTGGGATGTACTGGGCTGCACTGGGAGGGAACTGGGATGTACTGGGAGGAAACTGGAATGTCCCAGTTGACACCCACTTCCCTCCCAATGCCTCCCAGTATATCCCAGTTTCCTCCCATTATATCCCAGTTTCCTCCCAGTACATCCCAGTAAATCCCAGCTCGCTGCCAGTACATGCCAATACATCGCTGTACATTCCAGTTCTGTTCCTGTACATCCCAATACATCCCCGTTCCATGCCAGTACATCCCAGTTTCCTACCAGTTCATCCCCGTACATCCCAATTCCCTCCCGGTTCACTACCACTTCTTTCCCAGTGCCTCCCAATACATCCCAGTTCCGTCCCATTACATCCCAGTACATCCCAGTTCCCTCCCAGTACGTCCCAGGTCCCTCCCAGTACATCCCAGGTCCCTCCCAGTACTGGGAGGGAACTGGGATGTACTGGGAGGCACTACAATGTGCGGGGATGCCCTGGGATGTACTGTGGAGGAACTAGGATGTACAGGCTTGTACTGGGTTGTACCGGGTGGAACTGGCAGGGATTTGAAATGTCCTAGGATCTACTAGGATGTACTGGGAGGTAACTGTTATGTACTGGGAGGGAACTGGGAGGGAACTGGGATGTACTGGGAGGGAACTGGGATGTACCGTGAGGACACTGGGATGTACTGTTATGTACTGAGGGGAACTGGGACGTACTGGGATGTACTGGGAGGGAACTGTGAAGTACTGGGATGTACTGGGATGTACTGGGAGGGAACTGGTATGTAGTAGGATGTACTGGGTGGGAACTGGGATGTACCAGGATGTACTGGGATGTACTGGGAGGGAACTGGTATGTACTGGGTGGGAACTGGGATGTACTGGGATGTAGTGGGAGGGAACTGGGAGGGTACTGGGAGGGAACTGGTATATACTGGGAGGGAACTGGGATGTACTGGGAGGGGATTGGGACGGACTGGGAGGGAACTGGGATGTACTGGGCTGCACTGGTAGGGAACTGGGATGTACTGGGAGGAAACTGGAATGTCCCAGTTGACACCCACTTCCCTCCCAATGCCTCCCAGTATATCCCAGTTTCCTCCCAGTATATCCCAGTTTCCTCCCAGTACATCCCAGTAAATCCCAGCTCGCTGCCAGTACATGCCAATACATCGCTGTACATTCCAGTTCTGTTCCTGTACATCCCAGTACATCCCCGTTCCATGCCAGTACATCCCAGTTTCCTACCAGTTCATCCCCGTACATCCCAATTCCCTCCCGGTTCACTACCACTTCTTTCCCAGTTCCGTCCCATTACATCCCAGTTCCGTCCCATTACATCCCAGTACATCCCAGTTCCCTCCCAGTACATCCCAGGTCCCTCCCAGTACTGGGAGGGAACTGGGATGTACTGGGAGGCACTACAATGTGCGGGGATGCCCTGGGATGTACTGTGGAGGAACTAGGATGTACAGGCTTGTACTGGGTTGTACCGGGTGGAACTGGCAGGGATTTGGGATGTACCAGGATCTACTAGGATGTACTGGGAGGTAACTGTTGTGTACTGGGAGTGAACTGGGAGAGAACTGGGATGTACTGGGAGGGAACTGGGATGTACTGTGAGGACACTGGGATGTACTGGTATGTACTGGGAGGGAAGTATTATGTACTGAGGGGAACTGGGACGTACTGGGACGTGCTGGGAGGGAACTATGAAGTATTGGGATGTACTTAGAGGGAACTGGGATGTACTGGGAGGGAACTGGGAGGGAACTGTGAAGTACTGGGATGTACTTAGAGGGAACTGGGATGTACTGGGAGGGAACTGGGATGTACTGGGTGGAAAGTGTTTGGAATTGGGATTTAGTGGGAGGGAACTGGGATGGACTGGGAGGGAACTGGGATGTAGTGGGACATACTGGGAGGGAACTGGGATGTACTGGGGTGTACTGGGAGGGAACTGTTATGTACCGAGGGGGAACTGGGATGTACTGGGATGTACTTAGAGGGAAGTGGGAGGGAACTTGGATGTAGTGGGAGGGAACTGGGGTTTACTTGCAGGAAAGTGGCATGTACTGGGATGTACTGGAATGGAACTGGGAGTGAACTGTGTGTGAACTGTGAGGGAACTGAGATGTACTGTGAGGGAACTGGGATGTACTGGGATGTACTGGGACGGACTGGGAGGGAACTGGGATGTACTGGGAGGGATCTGGGATGTACTGGGCTGCACTGGTAGGGAACTGGGATGTACTGGAAGGAAACTGGAATGTCCCAGTTGACACCCACTTCCCTCCCAGTGCCTCCCAGTATATCCCAGTTTCCTCCCAGTACATCCCAGTAAATCCCAGTTTGCTCCCAGTACATCCCAGTACATCGCAGTACATTCCAGTTCCGTTCCTGTCCATCCCAATACATCCCCGTTCCATGCCAGTACATCCCAGTTCCCTACCAGTTCATCCCCGTACATCCCAATTCCCTCCCGGTTCACTACCACTTCTTTCCCAGTGCCTCCCAATACATCCCAGTTCCGTCCCATTACATCCCAGTACATCCCAGGTCCCTCCCAGTACGTCCCAGTTCCCTCCCAGTACTGGGAGGGAACTGGGACGTACTGGGAGGCACTACAATGTGCGGGGATGCCCTGGGATGTACCGTGGAGGAACTAGGATGTACAGGCTTGTACTGGGTTGTACCGGGTGGAACTGGCAGGGATTTGGGATGTACCAGGATCTACTGGGATGTACTGGGATGTACTGGGAGGTAACTGTTGTGTACTGGGAGTGAACTGGGAGGGACCTGGGATGTACTGGAAGGCACTACAATGTGCGGGGATGCCCTGGGATGTACTGTGGAGGAACTAGGATGTACAGGCTTGTACTCGGTTGTACCGGGTGGAACTGGCAGGGATTTGAAATGTCCTAGTATCTACTAGGATGTACTGGGATGTACTGGGAGGTAACTGTTGTGTACTGGGAGTGAACTGGGAGGGAACTGTGAAGTACTGGGATGTACTGGGAGGGAACTGGGATGTACTGGGTGGAAAGTGTTGGGAATTGGGATTTATTGGGAGGGAACTGGGATGGACTGGGAGGGAACTGGGATGTAGTGGGACATACTGGGAGGGAACTGGGATGTACTGGGGTGTACTGGGAGGGAACTGTTATGTACCGAGGGGGAACTGGGATGTACTGGGAGTGAACTGTGAAGTACTGGGATGTACTTAGAGGGAAGTGGGAGGGAACTTGAATGTAGTGGGAGGGTACTGGGATTTACTTGGAGGAAAGTGGCATGTACTGGGATGTACTGGAATGGAACTGGGAGTGAACTGTGTGTGAACTGTGAGGGAACTGGGATGTACTGTGAGGGAACTGGGATGTACTGGGACGTACTGGGACAGACTGGGAGGGATCTGGGATGTACTGGGAGGGATCTGGGATGTACTGGGAGGCACTACAATGTGCGGGGATGCCCTGGGATGTACTGTGGAGGAACTAGGATGTACAGGCTTGTACTGGGTTGTACCGGGTGGAACTGGCAGGGATTTGGGATGTACCAGGATCTACTGGGATGTACTGGGATGTACTGGGAGGTAACTGTTATGTACTGGGAAGGAACAGGGAGGGAACTGGGATGTACTGGGAGGAAACTGGGATGTACTGTGAGGGAACTGGGACGTACTGTGAGGACACTGGGATGTACTGTTATGTACTGGGACGGAAGTGTTATGTACTGAGGGGAACTGGGACGTACTGGGATGTACTGGGAGGGAACTGTGAAGTACTGGGATGTACTGGGAGTGAACTGGGAGGGAACTGGTATGTAGTAGGATGTACTGGGTGGGAACTGGGATGTACCAGGATGTACTGGGAGGGAACTGGTATGTACTGGGAGGGAACTGGGATTTACTGGGAGGGAACTGGGATGTACTGGGACATACTGGCAGGGAACTGGGATGTACTGGGAGGGGATTGGGACGGACTGGGAGGGAACTGGGATGTACTGGGCTGCACTGGTAGGGAACTGGGATGTACTGGGAGGAAACTGGAATGTCCCAGTTGACACCCACTTCCCTCCCAATGCCTCCCAGTATATCCCAGTTTCCTCCCAGTATATCCCAGTTTCCTCCCAGTACATCCCAGTAAATCCCAGCTCGCTGCCAGTACATGCCAATACATCGCTGTACATTCCAGTTCTGTTCCTGTACATCCCAATACATCCCCGTTCCATGCCAGTACATCCCAGTTCCCTACCAGTTCATCCCCGTACATCCCAATTCCCTCCCGGTTCACTACCACTTCTTTCCCAGTGCCTCCCAATACATCCCAGTTCCGTCCCATTACATCCCAGTTCCATCCCATTACATCCCAGTACATCCCAGGTCCCTCCCAGTACTGGGAGGGAACTGGGATGTACTGGGAGGCACTACAATGTGCGGGGATGCCCTGGGATGTACTGTGGAGGAACTAGGATGTACAGGCTTGTACTGGGTTGTACCGGGTGGAACTGGCAGGGATTTGGGATGTACCAGGATCTACTGGGATGTACTGGGAGGTAACTGTTATGTACTGGTAGGGAACTGGGATGTACTGGGAGGGAACTGGGACGTACCGTGAGGACACTGGGATGTACTGGTATGTACTGGGAGGGAAGTGTTATGTACTGAGGGGAACTGGGACGTACTGGGATGTACTGGGAGGGAACTGTGAAGTACTGGGATGTACTGGGAGTGAACTGGGAGGGAACTGGTATGTAGTAGGATGTACTGGGTGGGAACTGGGATGTACCGGGAGGGAACTGGTATGTACTGGGAGGGAACTGGGATGTACTGGGAGGCACTACAATGTGCGGGGATGTCCTGCGATGTACCGTGGAGGAACTATGATGTACAGGCTTGTACTGGGTTGTACCGGGTGGAACTGGCAGGGATTTGAAATGTCCTAGTATCTACTAGGATGTACTGGGATGTACTGGGAGGTAACTGTTGTGTACTGGGAGTGAACTGGGAGGGACCTGGGATGTACTGGAAGGCACTACAATGTGCGGGGATGCACAGGGATGTACTGTGGAGGAACTAGGATGTACAGGCTTGTACTCGGTTGTACCGGGTTGAACTGGCAGGGATTTGAAATGTCCTAGTATCTACTAGGATGTACTGGGATGTACTGGGAGGTAACTGTTGTGTACTGGGAGTGAACTGGGAGGGAACTGTGAAGTACTGGGATGTACTTAGAGGGAACTGGGATGTACTGGGAGGGAACTGGGATGTACTGGGTGGAAAGTGTTGGGAATTGGGATTTACTGGGAGGGAACTGGGATGGACTGGGAGGGAACTGGGATGTAGTGGGACATACTGGGAGGGAACTGGGATGTACTGGGGTGTACTGGGAGGGAATTGTTATGTACCGAGGGGGAACTGGGATGTACTGGGAGTGAACTGTGAAGTACTGGGATGTACTTAGAGGGAAGTGGGAGGGAACTTGAATGTAGTGGGAGGGTACTGGGATTTACTTGGAGGAAAGTGGCATGTACTGGGATGTACTGGAATGGAACTGGGAGTGAACTGTGTGTGAACTGTGAGGGAACTGGGATGTACTGGGACGTACTGGGACAGACTGGGAGGGATCTGGGATGTACTGGGAGGGATCTGGGATGTACTGGGAGGCACTACAATGTGCGGGGATGCCCTGGGATGTACTGTGGAGGAACTAGGATGTACAGGCTTGTACTGGGTTGTACCGGGTGGAACTGGCAGGGATTTGGGATGTACCAGGATCTACTGGGATGTACTGGGATGTACTGGGAGGTAACTGTTATGTACTGGGAGTGAACTGGGAGGGACCTGGGATGTAGTAGGATGTACTGGGTGGGAACTGGGATGTACTGGGATGTACTGGTAGGGAACTGGGATGTAGTGGGAGGGAACTGGGATGTACTGGGACATACTGGCAGGGAACTGGGATGTACTGGGAGGGGATTGGGACGGACTGGGAGGGAACTGGGATGTACTGGGCTGCACTGGTAGGGAACTGGGATGTACTGGGAGGAAACTGGAATGTCCCAGTTGACACCCACTTCCCTCCCAATGCCTCCCAGTATATCCCAGTTTCCTCCCAGTATATCCCAGTTTCCTCCCAGTACATCCCAGTAAATCCCAGCTCGCTGCCAGTACATGCCAATACATCGCTGTACATTCCAGTTCTGTTCCTGTACATCCCAATACATCCCCGTTCCATGCCAGTACATCCCAGTTTCCTACCAGTTCATCCCCGTACATCCCAATTCCCTCCCGGTTCACTACCACTTCTTTCCCAGTGCCTCCCAATACATCCCAGTTCCGTCCCATTACATCCCAGTTCCGTCCCATTACATCCCAGTACATCCCAGTTCCCTCCCAGTACATCCCAGGTCCCTCCCAGTACTGGGAGGGAACTGGGATGTACTGGGAGGCACTACAATGTGCGGGGATGCCCTGGGATGTACTGTGGAGGAACTAGGATGTACAGGCTTGTACTGGGTTGTACCGGGTGGAACTGGCAGGGATTTGGGATGTACCAGGATCTACTGGGATGTTCTGGGAGGTATCTGTTATGTACTGGTAGGGAACTGGGATGTATTGGGAGGGAACTGGGACGTACTGTGAGGACACTGGGATGTACTGGTATGTACTGGGAGGGAAGTGTTATGTACTGAGGGGAACTGGGACGTACTGGGATGTACTGGGAGTGAACTGGGAGGGAACTGGTATGTAGTAGGATGTACTGGGTGGGAACTGGGATGTACCGGGAGGGAACTGGGATGTACTGGGATGTAGTGGGAGGGAACTGTGAAGTACTGGGATGTACTGGGAGTGAACTGGGAGGGAACTGGTATGTAGTAGGATGTACTGGGAGGGAACTGGTATGTACTGGGAGGGAACTGGGATGTACTGGGATGTAGTGGGAGGGAACTGGGAGGGAACTGGTATGTACTGGGAGGGAACTGGTATGTACTGGGAGGGAACTGGGATGTACTGGGACATACTGGTAGGGAACTAGGATGTACTGGGAGGGGATTGGGACGGACTGGGAGGGAACTGGGATGTACTGGGCTGCACTGGTAGGGAACTGGGATGTACTGGGAGGAAACTGGAATGTCCCAGTTGACACCCACTTCCCTCCCAATGCCTCCCAGTATATCCCAGTTTCCTCCCAGTATATCCCAGTTTCCTCCCAGTACATCCCAGTAAATCCCAGTTCGCTCCCAGTACATCCCAGTACATCGCAGTACATTCCAGTTCCGTTCCTGTACATCCCAATACATCACCGTTCCATGCCAGTACATCCCAGTTCCCTACCAGTTCATCCCCGTACATCCCAATTCCCTCCCGGTTCACTACCACTTCTTTCCCAGTTGCGTCCCATTACATCCCAGTTCCGTCCCATTACATCCCAGCACATCCCAGTTCCCTCCCAGTACATCCCAGGTCCCTCCCAGTACATCCCAGGTCCCTCCCAGTACTGGGAGGGAACTGGGATGTACTGGGAGGCACTACAATGTGCGGGGATGCCCTGGGATGTACTGTGGAGGAACTAGGATGTACAGGCTTGTACTGGGTTGTACCGGGTGGAACTGGCAGGGATTTGGGATGTACCAGGATCTACTGGGATGTACTGGGAGGTAACTGTTATGTACTGGGAGTGAACAGGGAGGGAACTGGGATGTACTGGTAGGGAACTGGGATGTACTGGGAGGGAACTGGGACTTACTGTGAGGACACTGGGATGTACTGTTATGTACTGGGAGGGAAGTGTTATGTACTGAGGGGAACTGGGACGTACTGGGATGTACTGGGAGGGAACTGTGAAGTACTGGGATGTACTGGGAGTGAACTGGGAGGGAACTGGTATGTAGTAGGATGTACTGGGTGGGAACTGGGACGTACTGTGAGGACACTGGGATGTACTGGTATGTACTGGGAGGGAAGTGTTATGTACTGAGGGGAACTGGGACGTACTGGGATGTACTGGGAGGGAACTGGGAGGGAACTGGTATGTAGTAGGATGTACTGGGTGGGAACTGGGATGTACCGGGAGGGAACTGGGATGTACTGGGAGGGAACTGGTATGTACTGGGAGGGAACTGGGATGTACTGGGATGTAGTGGGAGGGAACTGGGAGGGAACTGGTATGTACTGGGAGGGAACTGGTATGTACTGGGAGGGAACTGGGATGTACTGGGACATACTGGCAGGGAACTGGGATGTACTGGGAGGGGATTGGGACGGACTGGGAGGGAACTGGGATGTACTGGGCTGCACTGGTAGGGAACTGGGATGTACTGGGAGGAAACTGGAATGTCCCAGTTGACACCCACTTCCCTCCCAATGCCTCCCAGTATATCCCAGTTTCCTCCCAGTATATCCCAGTTTCCTCCCAGTACATCCCAGTAAATCCCAGTTTGCTCCCAGTACATCGCTGTACATTCCAGTTCTGTTCCTGTACATCCCAATACATCCCCGTTCCATGCCAGTACATCCCAGTTTCCTACCAGTTCATCCCCGTACATCCCAATTCCCTCCCGGTTCACTACCACTTCTTTCCCAGTGCCTCCCAATACATCCCAGTTCCGTCCCATTACATCCCAGTACATCCCAGTTCCCTCCTAGTACGTCCCAGTTCCCTCCCAGTACATCCCAGGTCCCTCCCAGTACATCCCAGGTCCCTCCCAGTACTGGGAGGGAACTGGGATGTACTGGGAGGCACTACAATGTGCGGGGATGCCCTGGGATGTACTGTGGAGGAACTAGGATGTACAGGCTTGTACTGGGTTGTACCGGGTGGAACTGGCAGGGATTTGGGATGTACCAGGATCTACTGGGATGTACTGGGAGGTAACTGTTATGTACTGGGAAGGAACAGGGAGGTAACTGGGATGTACTGGTAGGGAACTGGGATGTACTGGGAGGGAACTGGGACGTACTGTGAGGACACTGGGATGTACTGGTATGTACTGGGAGGGAAGTGTTATGTACTGAGGGGAACTGGGACGTACTGGGATGTACTGGGAGGGAACTGTGAAGTACTGGGATGTACTGGGAGTGAACTGGGAGGGAACTGGTATGTAGTAGGATGTACTGGGTGGGAACTGGGATGTACCGGGAGGGAACTGGTATGTACTGGGAGGGAACTGGGATGTACTGGGAGGCACTACAATGTGCGGGGATGTCCTGCGATGTACCGTGGAGGAACTATGATGTACAGGCTTGTACTGGGTTGTACCGGGTGGAACTGGCAGGGATTTGGGATGTGCCAGGATCTACTGGGATGTACTGGGATGTACTGGGAGGTAACTGTTGTGTACTGGGAGTGAACTGGGAGGGACCTGGGATGTACTGGAAGGCACTACAATGTGCGGGGATGCACAGGGATGTACTGTGGAGGAACTAGGATGTACAGGCTTGTACTCGGTTGTACCGGGTTGAACTGGCAGGGATTTGAAATGTCCTAGTATCTACTAGGATGTACTGGGATGTACTGGGAGGTAACTGTTGTGTACTGGGAGTGAACTGGGAGGGAACTGTGAAGTACTGGGATGTACTTAGAGGGAACTGGGATGTACTGGGAGGGAACTGGGATGTACTGGGTGGAAAGTGTTGGGAATTGGGATTTACTGGGAGGGAACTGGGATGGACTGGGAGGGAACTGGGATGTAGTGGGACATACTGGGAGGGAACTGGGATGTACTGGGGTGTACTGGGAGGGAATTGTTATGTACCGAGGGGGAACTGGGATGTACTGGGAGTGAACTGTGAAGTACTGGGATGTACTTAGAGGGAAGTGGGAGGGAACTTGAATGTAGTGGGAGGGTACTGGGATTTACTTGGAGGAAAGTGGCATGTACTGGGATGTACTGGAATGGAACTGGGAGTGAACTGTGTGTGAACTGTGAGGGAACTGGGATGTACTGGGACGTACTGGGACAGACTGGGAGGGATCTGGGATGTACTGGGAGGGATCTGGGATGTACTGGGAGGCACTACAATGTGCGGGGATGCCCTGGGATGTACTGTGGAGGAACTAGGATGTACAGGCTTGTACTGGGTTGTACCGGGTGGAACTGGCAGGGATTTGGGATGTACCAGGATCTACTGGGATGTACTGGGATGTACTGGGAGGTAACTGTTATGTACTGGGAGTGAACTGGGAGGGACCTGGGATGTAGTAGGATGTACTGGGTGGGAACTGGGATGTACTGGGATGTACTGGTAGGGAACTGGGATGTAGTGGGAGGGAACTGGGATGTACTGGGACATACTGGCAGGGAACTGGGATGTACTGGGAGGGGATTGGGACGGACTGGGAGGGAACTGGGATGTACTGGGCTGCACTGGTAGGGAACTGGGATGTACTGGGAGGAAACTGGAATGTCCCAGTTGACACCCACTTCCCTCCCAATGCCTCCCAGTATATCCCAGTTTCCTCCCAGTATATCCCAGTTTCCTCCCAGTACATCCCAGTAAATCCCAGCTCGCTGCCAGTACATGCCAATACATCGCTGTACATTCCAGTTCTGTTCCTGTACATCCCAATACATCCCCGTTCCATGCCAGTACATCCCAGTTTCCTCCCAGTTCATCCCCGTACATCCCAATTCCCTCCCGGTTCACTACCACTTCTTTCCCAGTGCCTCCCAATACATCCCAGTTCCGTCCCATTACATCCCAGTTCCGTCCCATTACATCCCAGTACATCCCAGTTCCCTCCCAGTACATCCCAGGTCCCTCCCAGTACTGGGAGGGAACTGGGATGTACTGGGAGGCACTACAATGTGCGGGGATGCCCTGGGATGTACTGTGGAGGAACTAGGATGTACAGGCTTGTACTGGGTTGTACCGGGTGGAACTGGCAGGGATTTGGGATGTACCAGGATCTACTGGGATGTTCTGGGAGGTATCTGTTATGTACTGGTAGGGAACTGGGATGTATTGGGAGGGAACTGGGACGTACTGTGAGGACACTGGGATGTACTGGTATGTACTGGGAGGGAAGTGTTATGTACTGAGGGGAACTGGGACGTACTGGGATGTACTGGGAGTGAACTGGGAGGGAACTGGTATGTAGTAGGATGTACTGGGTGGGAACTGGGATGTACCGGGAGGGAACTGGGATGTACTGGGATGTAGTGGGAGGGAACTGTGAAGTACTGGGATGTACTGGGAGTGAACTGGGAGGGAACTGGTATGTAGTAGGATGTACTGGGAGGGAACTGGTATGTACTGGGAGGGAACTGGGATGTACTGGGATGTAGTGGGAGGGAACTGGGAGGGAACTGGTATGTACTGGGAGGGAACTGGTATGTACTGGGAGGGAACTGGGATGTACTGGGACATACTGGTAGGGAACTAGGATGTACTGGGAGGGGATTGGGACGGACTGGGAGGGAACTGGGATGTACTGGGCTGCACTGGTAGGGAACTGGGATGTACTGGGAGGAAACTGGAATGTCCCAGTTGACACCCACTTCCCTCCCAATGCCTCCCAGTATATCCCAGTTTCCTCCCAGTATATCCCAGTTTCCTCCCAGTACATCCCAGTAAATCCCAGCTCGCTCCCAGTACATCCCAGTACATCGCAGTACATTCCAGTTCCGTTCCTGTACATCCCAATACATCCCCGTTCCATGCCAGTACATCCCAGTTTCCTACCAGTTCATCCCCGTACATCCCAATTCCCTCCCGGTTCACTACCACTTCTTTCCCAGTTCCGTCCCATTACATCCCAGTTCCGTCCCATTACATCCCAGCACATCCCAGTTCCCTCCCAGTACATCCCAGGTCCCTCCCAGTACATCCCAGGTCCCTCCCAGTACTGGGAGGGAACTGGGATGTACTGGGAGGCACTACAATGTGCGGGGATGCCCTGGGATGTACTGTGGAGGAACTAGGATGTACAGGCTTGTACTGGGTTGTACCGGGTGGAACTGGCAGGGATTTGGGATGTACCAGGATCTACTGGGATGTACTGGGAGGTAACTGTTATGTACTGGGAAGGAACAGGGAGGGAACTGGGATGTACTGGTAGGGAACTGGGATGTACTGGGAGGGAACTGGGACTTACTGTGAGGACACTGGGATGTACTGGTATGTACTGGGAGGGAAGTGTTATGTACTGAGGGGAACTGGGACGTACTGGGATGTACTGGGAGGGAACTGTGAAGTACTGGGATGTACTGGGAGTGAACTGGGAGGGAACTGGTATGTAGTAGGATGTACTGGGTGGGAACTGGGACGTACCGTGAGGACACTGGGATGTACTAGTATGTACTGGGAGGGAAGTGTTATGTACTGAGGGGAACTGGGACGTACTGGGATGTACTGGGAGGGAACTGTGAAGTACTGGGATGTACTGGGAGTGAACTGGGAGGGAACTGGTATGTAGTAGGATGTACTGGGTGGGAACTGGGATGTACCAGGATGTACTGGGATGTACTGGGAGGGAACTGGTATGTACTGGGAGGGAACTGGGATGTAGTGGGAGGGAACTGGGAGGGAACTGGGATGTACTGGGAGGGAACTGGTATGTACTGGGAGGGAACTGGGATGTACTGGGACATACTGGCAGGGAACTGGGATGTACTGGGAGGGGATTGGGACGGACTGGGAGGGAACTGGGACGGACTGGGATGCACTGGTAGGGAACTGGGATGCACTGGTAGGGAACTGGAATGTCCCAGTTGACACCCACTTCCCTCCCAGTTTCCTCCCAGTATATCCCAGTTTCCTCCCAGTACATCCCAGTAAATCCCAGTTCGCTCCCAGTACATCCCACTACATTCCAGTTCCGTTCCTGTACATCCCAATACATCCCCGTTCCATGCCAGTACATCCCAGTTACCTACCAGTTCATCCCCGTACATCCCAATTCCCTCCCGGTTCACTACCACTTCTTTCCCAGTGCCTCCCAATACATCCCAGTTCCGTCCCATTACATCCCAGTACATCCCAGGTCCCTCCCAGTACATCCCAGGTCCCTCCCAGTACGTCCCAGTTCCCTCCCAGTACATCCCAGTTCCCTCCCAGTACATCCCAGGTCCCTCCCAGTACTGGGAGGGAACTGGGATGTACTGGGAGGCACTACAATGTGCGGGGATGTCCTGGGATGTACCGTGGAGGAACTAGGATGTACAGGCTTGTACTGGGTTGTACCGGGTGGAACTAGCAGGGATTTGGGATGTACCAGGATCTACTGGGATGTACTGGGATGTACTGGGAGGTAACTGGGATGTACTGGGAGGGAACTGGGACGTAGTGTGAGGACACTGGGATGTACTGTTATGTACTGGGAGGGAAGTGTTATGTACTGAGGGGAACTGGTGCGTACTGGGATGTACTGGGATGTACTGGGATGGAACTGTGAAGTACTGGGATGTACTGGGAGTGAACTGGGAGGGAACTGGTATGTAGTAGGATGTACTGGGTGGGAAGTGGGATGTACCAGGATGTACTGGGAGGGAACTGGGATGTACTGGGAGGGAACTGGGATGTAGTGGGAGGTAACTGGTATGTACTGGGAGGGAACTGGTATGTACTGGGAGGGAACTGGGATGTACTGGGACATACTGGCAGGGAACTGGGATGTACTGGGAGGGGATTGGGATGTACTGGAAGGGAACTTGGATGTATTGGGAGGGAAGTGTTATGTACCAAGGGGGAACTGGGACGTACTGGGATGTAGTGGGAGTGAACTCTGAAGTACTGGGATGTACTGTGAGGGAACTGGGATGTACTGGGAGGGAACTTTGAAGTACTGGGATGTACTTAGAGGAAACTGGGAGGCAACTGGCATGTACTGGGATGTACTGGAATGGAACTGGGAGTGAACTGTGTGTGAACTGGGAGGGAACTGGGATGTACTGTGAGGGAACTGGGATGTACTGGGATGTACTGGGACGGACTGGGAGGGAACTGGGATGTACTGGGAGGGATCTGGGATGTACTGGGCTGCACTGGTAGGGAACTGGGATGTACTGGGAGGAAACTGGAATGTCCCAGTTGACACCCACTTCCCTCCCAGTGCCTCCCAGTATATCCCAGTTTCCTCCCAGTACATCCCAGTAAATCCCAGCTCGCTGCCAGTACATGCCAATACATCGCAGTACATTCCAGTTCTGTTCCTGTACATCCCAATACATCCCCGTTCCATGCCAGTACATCCCAGTTTCCTTCCAGTTCATCCCCGTACATCCCAATTCCCTCCCGGTTCACTACCAGTTCTTTCCCAGTGCCTCCCAATACATCCCAGTTCCGTCCCATTACATCCCAATTCCCTCCCAGTACGTCCCAGTTCCCTCCCAGTACATCCCAGGTCCCTCCCAGTACTGGGAGGGAACTGGGATGTACTGGGAGGCACTACAATGTGCGGGGATGCCCTGGGATGTACTGTGGAGGAACTAGGATGTACAGGCTTGTACTGGGTTGTACCGGGTGGAACTGGCAGGGATTTGGGATGTACCAGGATCTACTGGGATGTACTGGGATGTACTGGGAGGTAACTGTTATGTACTGGGAAGGAACTGGTAGGGAACTGGGATGTACTGGTAGGGAACTGGGATGTACTGGGAGGGAACTGGGACGTACTGTGAGGACACTGGGATGTACTGTTATGTACTGGGAGTGAAGTGTTATGTACTGAGGGGAACTGGGACGTACTGGGATGTACTGGGAGGGAACTGTGAAGTACTGGGATGTACTGGGAGTGAACTGGGAGGGAACTGGTATGTAGTAGGATGTACTGGGTGGGAACTGGGATGTACCGGGAGGGAACTGGGATGTACTGGGAGGGAACTGGTATGTACTGGGAGGGAACTGGGATGTAGTGGGAGGGAACTGGGAGGGAACTGGGATGTACTGGGAGGGAACTGGGATGTGCTGGGAGGGAACTGGGATGTACTGGGACATACTGGCAGGGAACTGGGACGTACTGGGAGGGGATTGGGACGGACTGGGAGGGAACTGGGATGTACTGGGAGGGAACTGGGACGTACTGTGAGGACACTGGGATGTACTGGTATGTACTGGGAGGGAAGTGTTATGTACTGAGGGGAACTGGGACGTACTGGGATGTGATGGGAGGGAACTGTGAAGTCCTGGGATGTACTTAGCAGCAACTGGGAGGGAACTGGGATGTAGTGTGATGTACTGGGAGGGAACTGGCATGTACTGGGATGTACTGGAATGGAACTGGGAGTGAACTGTGAGTGAACTGGGAGTGAACTGTGTGTGAACTGTGAGGGAACTGGGATGTACTGGGAGGGAAATGGGAGAGAACTGAGATGTACTGGAGGGAACTGGGATGTAGTGGGATATACTGGAGGGAACTGGAATGGACTAAGAGGGAACTGGGACGTACTGGGAGGGAACTAGGACGCACTGGTAGGGAACTGGGACGGAACTGGGATGTACTGGGACGTACTGGGAAGGAACTGGGACGTACTGGGAGGTAACTGTTGTGTACTGGGAGTGAACTGGCAGGGAACTGGTATGTAGTAGGATGTACTGGGAGGGAACTGGGATGTACTGGGACGGACTGGGAGGGAACTGGGACGGACTGGGAGGGAAATGGGACGGACTGGGATGCACTGGTAGGGAACTGGGATGTACTGGGAGGAAACTGGAATGTCCCAGTTGACACCCACTTCCCTCCCAGTTTCCTCCCAGTATATCCCAGTTTCCTCCCAGTACATCCCAGTAAATCCCAGTTCGCTCCCAGTACATCCCAGTACATTCCAGTTCCGTTCCTGTACATCCCAATACATCCCCGTTCCATGCCAGTACATCCCAGTTACCTACCAGTTCATCCCCGTACATCCCAATTCCCTCCCGGTTCACTACCACTTCTTTCCCAGTGCCTCCCAATACATCCCAGTTCCGTCCCATTACATCCCAGTACATCCCAGTTCCCTCCCATTACATCCCAGGTCCCTCCCAGTACTGGGAGGGACCTGGGATGTACTGGGAGGCACTACAATGTGCGGGGATGCCCTGGGATGTACCGTGGAGGAACTAGGATGTACAGGCTTGTACTGGGTTGTACCGGGTGGAACTGGCAGGGATTTGGGATGTACCAGGATCTACTGGGATGTACTGGGATGTACTGGGAGGTAACTGTTATGTACTGGGAAGGAACTGGGAGGGAACTGTGAGGGAACTGTGAGGGAATTGTGAGGAGGGGGGCGGCCCCCCGGGCCCCAGCCCCTCCCCCCCGCCTGGGGCCAGGGCGCCGCGGCCGCCGGCCCCTTCCTCCTCTGCCCGCTCCCGTCGCAGACGGCTCGGTATGTGTCACGAGCGGCAGCCCCGTTCAGCAGCTCTCGGAGGGCGCGCGGCTGTGCCCGGCCGTGACCGGGGCCCGCAGGGGTTTCCCGCTCGCCCCGAGAAGGCGCTGGCCCCGAGCCGGGGCGTCCCGCCCCGCCCCGCCCGGCCCTCGGCGCCCTCGCGAGCTGAGCGCGGCCCGGCCAGCAGGGGGCGCTGGCGCTCACCGGCTGGGCGCGGGGGCGGTCCGGCGCGGGGGCGGGGCCGGTGGGGGCCGTTCCTTCCGGCCGCCCTTTAAGGGCCGCCCCGCGGGGCTCGGGCTTCCGGTGGCGCGTGCGCGTCGGAGCGGGGGCGGGAGCGGTGCGTGTGGCGGCCGAAGGGCCGGTGCGTGTGGCGGCCGGAGGGCCGGTGCGTGTGGCGGCCGGGTCGCGAGGCGTCCCTGTGCGGTGCCGGGGCCCCTCTGCGGCCCGGCGTGGGAAGCCCGCGGCCGGCGGAGCCTGCTCGGAGCTGGGCGGGGAGCGCCGCGGCGGTCCGGCCGCCGGCAGCCATCCCCTGCGGTGGCCGGCAGCCCCTCGGGACGCCTGGAGGCCTGGCGGTGCCCGAGCCTCGCCTGCGGCAGCCGCCTGAGAGAGCAGCGCGGCCGTGTCCGGGGGCCGGAGAGCGCTGGTGGGTGAGTTCGGGCAGCGGGTGGGTCTCCGTGTGAGGTGAGGCCTGGCGCGGGCCGGGGGGTATCTCCGTGCGGGTCGGGCCGGGGGCGGGGCGGGGGCCGGGCCCCGCAGAGAAGCCCCGGTCGGGCATCGTTCGCTTTTCCACAATGTAGGGCTCTCCCCGGTTATTTTTTGTGTACTGTGTTTTGGGTCACCTGAAAGCCTTTGGCCGGTTACGTTTGGTGCGGGGAGATGGCAGGTCTGGAGCCTGAAAGATCTCTGGTGGGGGGTGGGGGAGGTATTTCTTGCCTTAAAACTCTGAGCCCACCTCGTGTGTCATGTCGTGAGTCTCGTGACTGTGGCAAATGGCTGAGTCGGGCGTTTTCTGATAACTAACTTCTGAACGTGTGCGTGTGTAGGCACGGGGAGATTTGTGCAGTGTGACGGAGCCCCTTGTGCTTCTGTGCTAATGTCTACCTGTTCTAGACCTCCAGTGTTGGAAAGCCTTTGTTTAGTGCCTAGTTGTGCCTGCGTAACAAATGTTTTAGCTGCTGATGGGTTATACCTCTGCTGCGAACTTCTTGCTGGGTGGCTTGATTGTTTCTGGTTGTCCGTGTAAATCTAGGCAGCTATTTTCTGCCCGGTGGTGAAGCCTATCGCTTTGGATAACAAAGGGCAGGAGTGCAATAAAGAAAAAGGTGATTCGTCTGCTGCAGCTCCTTGGAAACAATTCGTTCCTTATTTTCTGCCCTTGGGCAGGCGTTGTGCTTTCCAGATAATGCAGCCTCTCCTGTGCCTGTCCACGCCGTGCATTTTGTCCTGCCCTTGCTTGAAAAGGCTCTCCTTGCCTTCCTCCCCTCTGCTGCAGTTGCCTTAATCTCTCGCTGCTGCTGCTGCTGCTGCTGGAAGAGGGATAAAGGGAGTGTTGTCGATCGGGTTGTTAAAAGCTTTTTCGCGGGCTGTAACGCGCGGGAAAGGGGGGCCGGGGGGGAGGATCAGTTTGCGGGGAAAATGGGAAACCAACATCACCTTCCCCTCCTACGGCGCAGCCCGGCCGCACGGCTCCCCGGGGATGCCCCTGCCCGCGGGTGTACCGTGTGTGCGCCCCCCGCGTGGGGCGGGGGACGACGACACCCCCCCACACACCGTCGGCGGCACTGGGGCAACCCCTGCCCCAGGGCTCCGCGCTCGTACCCGGCTCTCCCCGCTCCGGCACGGCACGGGGCTGGACGCACCGAGAAGACCCCGGAGCGGCTTCTCGCGTCCGGGCGAGAACAGGGCCCGGCCCCGAGCAGCAGAGCGGGCACCGCCGGTAGCTCGGAGGAGCGGGGCCGGCTCGGCTCGAGGCGTCAGAGCGAAAAGGGACGAGAACCGTCCCGGAGCGTCCGGGGGTTGGGGGGGTTGGCGGATGGTCCGGTGGCCGGGTTCGGCTCCGTGCCGGGCCGTGGGGCAGCCGGAGCCGCGCCAGAGCAGGTGAGGAGCCGCATGGCCGGGCGCGCTGTGGGTCGGCGGGTTTGGGCTGTGGGGTCTCCCGGTCCGCGGAGCCCCCGGGGGGGCGGCGGGGTGCGGGCAGCAGCGGCCCCGGGCCGAGCGCTGTCGTGGGTCGGTGGTTGGGTTTTGGGGCCGAGCCCGTGCCCGTCCCCGGGGAGTAGGGGCAGCCCCACCCGGCTCTCGACTGCTCCTCGTCGGGGTCGGGCGGCGGCGGCGGCGACCCCGGCGGGGGCTCCTGCGGTGCCGGGCGGGTCCCCCCTTGCCCGCGAGGCAGGCAGGGACCCCGGCTGCTGCCGCCGCGGTTTGCTGGAGGCGGGCCGGGCCCGGCCCCCTGTGGGGTTGGGGTGCGGGCCCGGCGCTGCCGGGGAAACGAGGCCTGCGAGAGCAGGAAGAAAGCGCTGCCGGGCCGGCGCTGGGCTGCCCCGCCGGGGTGCGGGGCCGGGCCCGCGCAGTTCAGTTCCCAAGGCCTCCCCGACAGTGCCCGCGTGGGCCGTGGGGGTGCAGGGCTGCGGGGTGGCTGCGCTCTCCGCGGCCCTGAGCGTTGCCCGTGGGGACTGCGGAGGGGGCCGGGACGCAGCCAGGTTCAGCTGGTTTGGTCCCTGAGCGTGGAGAGCACAGCTCTTCTGTTCCTGGGCCTTGAGAGCAGGCTCCTGTGGCTGACGCCGGGGCCCTGAAACAGATCGAGTCGTGCGTTTTGAGGGCCTGAGCGAGGGGACTAAGTGGTGTGGTTTTGGGCTGAGGAGCAGAGGTCAAGTGCTGCGCTTTTGGGACTTGAGAACAGGCTCAGCAGCTGGGCTTTTTGGCTCAGAACCGGTCCCAAAGTGAGCTGGTTTGGGGGCCAAAAGCAGAAGCCGGTTTGGCTGCTTGTGGGGGTGGCGTGGGGGCATCGGGGGCTGCAGGGGAAAGCAAGGGTTGGGCAGGGTACGAGGACCCTCCCCGGAGGTGGGGGTCCGGTCACATCGGACCCCGAAGTTCGGGAGGCCGGCATGCACCAGAGCGAACTCGCCACCTGAGGCGGGTCTCTGGAGGAAGGGTGCTTTTTGGATCCAGTGCAGCGCACCCTCTTTGGGTCCAGCTCTTCATTCTGCGCTGCTTAGAAGAGTTATTAACCAATTAATTAAACATACAAACTAAGTCACAACAGCTCTATCGGCTCCATCGTGGTTTGGAGCTCTGAATCGGTTTCATTTGGTGTCTAACACATTTTTTCCCCGAGGAGAGGCTACGTTTCAAGTTAATTAGTTTTCTCACAAGTGTGTCAGTCGATAAAATTGAGTTACGATTATTAAAACCACAAAGGTGACAGGAGTCTCACGGATCGGGTCTATTTCTGAAAATGTATTCATCCCATGCAAATGTCATCGGGATACAGATCATCTGCACTTCATGCTCTGACAAGACAAGATGCTGAGACAGGGATGAGCTCCAAAAGGACTACTGAAAAGAAAAAAAACCCACGCACTTCATGAAGTCATGGGGGTTTTTTTTGTTTGCATTTGGGGGGGCGGGGTGGCTTTAACAAAAGAGTGCAGTGTTGGCTGGCAGCAGCCTGCAGAGCATTTTTGCTGCCTGATCTCTCCTGTTCTTCTCTTCCACTCCTCTTTCAGGGCTGTAATTGTCATTTGGATAGTTTTAGAAGAGCAGTTAAGTTCCTCGCCTGTGTCTCAATGTGCTGGTAATACCAGGAAGGTGAATGCTTGAACCGGTCGGGCGGGTGGGAATAACTTGGCTGCAGGTAGAACTTCTGAGGGAAGACCAGCAAAACCAGGAAGCAAATAGCAAGTTCCCAAAAAATGTGCGGGTGTCAAACACATAAAAGTTTTATTGCCGAATGTTTTGTTTTTGGCAATATGTTCCAAATGCCTATTTTTGGTAAACATAACTTTTCAGGAGATTCAGGGTTGTGTGTGGCAAAACATGTCCCTCTGTTTTTGTGTCCTGCCGCACAAACGGCCGGCGGCAGGGCTCTCGTTCCCCGCTCTCGCTATTGCCACAGCAGGGCTGCGATATTTAGACCTAAGGGATGGGTTTAGGAATGGAAGGAGAGAGAACGCCTGTGTTCTGTAAGGGCTATGAATGCTGACCCTTTGCCTCCGTCTGCCGCTTTTCCTGTGCGGGTGATGAAGCCGTTTTACTTTCCTCTGTTGTTCCTGGTCTAAGTAGTTGCAAGGCTGTCGCCGCTGTGGGTGTGCAATTTGTGTTGCTGTGTTTCTGTGGAGTTCTAGCTACGGCTCGCTTCTAGTGTGGCCAAGCGTCAAGGTAGGGCTTTCAGCTTAAAGCTTCAGAAGCGCTGCGTGCCGAGATGGGTGTAGGTGAAACTGCTGTTGCGCCTGCAGCTGTGCTCGCAGGGATGCTGGGTGGCTCCGCATCAAACCGGCGAGGTGCGCGTGGACCTCCGTCGGGCTGCGCCCTGGGTGCGCGAGCGTGCCGTGTTTTTGCTGTTCCGGCTTGTATGTGCGAGGGCTTAACGTTTGATTTAATGCATTTCCTTTAACGGCAGGCTGTAGTTGGGCTCTAGATGGTATTCCTACGTGGGCGCAGGAGCTGTGGAATGGTTAAGCTGTTGCTGTGCCTCCAGGTGACTTGTTCAGTAACGCTGTTTTTCCAGGTGCAGATGGATGAGTCGTGCAGGGCAATGGAGGAGGGCCCAGGGGAGCGCTGTAAGAAGGTGAGTCTGTGTGTAGTACTGGAGGGAAGATGTGACTGATGGCTATAGGGCTCCATTATGGGTTTTACTCTTTTTTTTTTTTTGTGATCCGAGGGTGCTAAGCGATGAGCCGAGCGTGATCTGGGCCCTGGAGGTGAGTCAGGCAAGGTGACCGGTGCTTGGTGGGCTGGAGTAGGTGTTCTTTTTCAGGTTATTCAGGGTTTTTTCTCCTTCTCTTCACTTTCCCATCCCAATTTGGGGCCGATTCCCTCAAACGGGGACTTCCCCCTGTGGGGCTGCTTATGCAGCCTGGGAGCTGCTGCCTGGGCACAAAAATACCTCAAACCCCTTGACTCTGGGCCTGCAATGAGGGGTGAAAATACAGGAAGAATTCTGGTGGAAAGAAAACAACTTGGGGCTTCTGGGAAAGCCAACTCCAGCTGGATTTGTGCGGCTGGAAAGGAAAAAAAAAAGGGGGTGGGGGGAAGGAACAACAACCTAAAAGCACCCACCAACCATTCTCATGCACAAAACCGAAAGTGAAAATGACCATTTTTTGTAGGGCAAAAGCACAAAAAATCCCCACAGAACTCAGTAGTTTGGAAAAGCAACCCCAATTATTACATTATGTAAAGAAGGCGGGGGAAAAAAAAAGAAAACCAAACCAAAACCCGATCACAACCCTGATGCCACATGCCTACAAGCAGTTCCTGGGGCTTATTCTGCGGGGGTGGGAACCCAACCTTGTTCCCCAGGTTTGCTGTGCTGCTTCTCCTCCCTCGAGACACTTTGCTGTTTGGTGCAGAGGCAATGAATGGCGCTGCTGGGGCTGCGAGGGGGAAAGGTGCAGAGGAATAGAAGCTCTGTGGATGCAGCCAAGTTACGGTTTCTGGATGGTATTAATCGAGAAGAGTAATTCAGATAATGCTGCTGCCCAGCGACCAGAATTGGGTACTGAGCCCGGGAGCCGCGCACGCGCGGTGGCGTCCCTGTGATCCCCATTGCTCTCTCCGCAGGTAACAGCCCTGCGATGCTGCGGTGCCTGCGAGGTGATGCCGCCGTGCTCGTTGCTGCTTCCTGGTAAGGAAAGGCCTCCTCTGCTCTTGCTGCAGCGTGGTGGTGTGTCGGACACGATTCCCTGTGTCGGGTGAGGCCTAGGGCTGCCGGCGAGGTGAGCGAGCCCCTTTGGTGGGTGCAGGGGTGTCTCCTTGTGTGCCTGTACTACTGGGGCTGGTGGGATGGGAAGCTTCAAATGACCCGCCGAGGCAGGCTTCTGGTATGCTAAAGGCGAGCGGGTGAGGGCAGCCCTAGGAGTTACCCGGGAGCTGATAGAAGGGAAGAGGGAAAGGAGGAGGAGGATGATGACCTTTTCCCCCTGCAGCTTCTGGGTGCAGAAGATGGCCGACTCCCCAGCTCACCAGAGCTCCCCCTCAGCCTCCCCTGGCCCCCCTTGCCCCGTGCGCCTGCCCCCAGCTCCAGCACGGGCGAGCTAGGCTACGTGCCTAGGAAGCCTCATCTGGTAAGAGCTGTAAGACACCCACGTATTCTCTTCAGGTGGAGGACGGCCTAGAGTCTGGAGCTGCAGAAGAGGCAGGGAGGAGAGGAGGGGAAAGAAGCATCTGAACGGCTAAATTGTGCCAGCAGCGCTGAGAGCGAGAGTCGCGGTGAGTCCTGGGCCAGTGGGGCCCCGTTGCCTCTCTTGTGCGTCCTGGGCCCTCCCTGTCTCTCCCCCGGCCCCCTCTCTTTCCTTACCTGCTGCAAAAATTTACTTTTTTTTTTTGCGCCCCCCCCCCCCCCCCCCGCACCTTCTTTCTCCATCTCGCTCTGAGTGTCTCCCTGCCTCCCCATCTTTTCAGTCCTCCCTCTCTCTGTCCTGTAGCCTGTGGCTCCTTTTTCTTTCTCCGCCTCTCTCTGCCTGGCTCTGGCTCCGTTTTTTTTTTTTTTTTCCTCCTGCTCTGTCCTGTAGCCTGTCGGTGTTTTGTTGTTCTCTGGCTCTCTTGATCTGACTCCCTGTGTTACCGAAAAACGCGTTAAAATCGGAAACGACTCCTCAACACCAATTTAGTATTAAAGAGCAGGCATTCTTTATTCGCGTCGCCGGATGCACGGGGGATCGCTCCTCCTGGCGTGCGTACCTCACGCACCTTTCCCGTACAATTTGTAGATCAATGTTTTACGTATTCATACATATTCATTATTGTCCTGTCTGCTGATTGGTACAAACTTGCTCGTTCCGTATGTAAATCGCTGCGCAGGCTCGGTTGTCCTCTTCCGTTGTTCTCTTCTGTTACTTGGGTCGGTGGTGGTCTGTGAGTCGGTGGTCGCGATCTCCCCCTGCCGGAATTACCTTTTACCTTCTTGGCTCTTAATCTTGGCAGTCTTGGCTAGTTTTCTCAGTCCGCTAAGCGAAACCGCGTTTTGTCATCCTTTTCTGACAGAAGCACGTTGTCTGTTGTTCTGCTGACATTAACGATCGCCTAGGGACTAAAATGCAGATCGACAGGTGCGCTGATTGGTACGCTCCATGTTCCCGTAATGGAACACCGTCTCTGGTTGATTTCATCACTTTGGTTACATTTCCCCTGTTTGGAAGTTATGAAATAATAATTTTCTCAATACTTCCATCCTAGATCAATAATATTCCACTATGTCAGTTTAGTGTTTGCTTCATGTTCTGAAATTTTTCACTTGATTGTGGTCTCCAGGGTGTATGCAGGTCCCATTTTCTACCCAAAATTTTATTAATTTGTTGAAGTACCTCTGCAAAAAAATGTGGTGCTCTATCAGAGGACATTCCCGTTGGCACTCTAAATCTTGGTATTATTTCCTTCAGCAACGTTTTAACTACTACTCTAGCTTTGTCGGTGCAGCACGAGAAAGCTTCTGGCCATCTAGAAAATTTGTCAATCAGCACTGACAAATACTGCTCTATCTATTTTGTCTGGGTAACTCAGAGAACTTAATTTGCTAATAATTTCCGGGAGAATTTTTTGTTTTGTTACTCCTAAAGGTTGTTTCCTTTGGTTCAGGGGATTATTTCTAGGACAGATTGGACACTTAGCTACTATGGGTTTAACTATTCTTGTCATGCCTACACACGCTACAGATGTTTTTAAACTCAAAACCGTAGCGCCTACACCCTAATGTGTTTGCTCATGGTTTTCTTTTGCAAGTTCTGTCATAACTTGTGGGGTGGTTGTTGTTATTACTTGTTTTTCTGGTGTTACCTACCATCTCTCTGTGTTTTGTGATGCTTCCAATTGTTCTGCTAATTGCTCATCCAGTTTATTATATCTCGGTTTCAACTTTGGAATTCTGATCTGTTTTACTGGTACTAGTGCAAGGATACCTTGCTCTGCAGTCCTCTTTGCAGCTTTATCGGTCAGTCGTTTGCTTATGTTTACAGCCGTCTGGCCAAATTGATGAGCTTTGCAACGCTTTACCGCCACTTCTTTTGGTTTCTGCACGTCTTCCGGAAGTTGGAGAATTTCTTCTTTATGCTGTATTGATGATTCTTGGGCTGATGGCAGTCCTTTCTCCTTCCCAATAGCTCCATGATCGTGGATCACACCAAATGCACGTTTGGAATCAGTCTAGATATTTATCCTTTGTCCTTCTGCCATTCGCAGAGCTCGCTTCAATGCTACCAATACTGCTTTCTGTGCTGAGGTGTTTGCAGGCAGCACCCCTGACTCCGTTCCCTCGGCGGCGATAACGACAGCATATCCGGCCATTCGCTTCTCTTCTCGCCCAGAGCTTCTTCCATCTGTAAACAACTCCAGATCAGGATTTTCCCAGAGGTTTGTGTCTCAGGTCTGGTCTGCTGGAATAGACTTGTTCAATAGTTAGCAAGCGATCGTGTTCTAAATTGTCCGTAAGGTTTTCTGTTGTTAAAAACATACCAGGATTCAGTATAGCAGTAGTCTTCGATTCCACATCGTCTTGTTCTAACAGAACAACTTGATATTTCAACATTCTGCTAAGGGATAGCCAACGACCCCCCTTTTGTTCTAAAACAGTCACCGCTATGTGCGGGACATATACTGTCATCTTCTGTCCCATTGTTAACTTTGGGGCTTCCCGGATCGGCAGCGCTGTTGTTGCTGCTGCCCGTAAACACCTAGGCCATCTTTTACTCGCGTGGTCGAGTTGTTTGGAGAAGTAGCCCACAGGTCTCTTCCAGGTTCCCAGTCGCTGTGTCAGCACTCCAAGGGCTAAATGTTGTCTTTCGTGGACAAACAACTCAAAAGGTTTAGCGAAATCAGGTAGGCCTAATGCAGGGGCCATCATCGAGGCTCTTTTCAGTTCTTTGAATGCCGTTTGGCATGCGGGCGTCCAGGTTAAATATTTATCCTTTTGAGTCTTTCAATGCCTCAAATAATGGTTTTACATACAGTCTATAGTTCAGAATCCAGAGCTGATGCTATTTCATTGTTTTCAGAAAAGCTCTCAGTTCCTTCGGGCTGCTAGGTTCGGGAATTTGACAAATAGTTTCTTTCTTTTCACTTTCTAATTGTCTTTGTCTTTGAGATATTTCAAATCCTAAATAAATGGCTGCTTCTTTTCCTATTTGGGTTTTGTTTCTGGAAACTCCGCATCTTCCTTGGCCCAGAAAATTTAAAAATTTCAAAACATTTTTCTTTACTTTGTGCCGCTATCAGAATGTCATCCGCATTCTGTAACAAGATGCCTCTCCCTGGGTTCTGTTTTTTCTATATCTCTAATTTTTTTTTGCCAGCTGAGTCTCAAGTATCGTAGGACTATTTTTAAATCCTTGTGGAAGTACGGTCCATGGTAGCTGTGTCTTTCATTCTGTGGTGGGGCTTTCCCATTCCAAAGCAAATAGGCTTTGACTTTTTATGCCTGGAGGTATGCAAAAGAAGGCGTCCTTCAAATCTAGTACAGTAAACCATTTATGCTCCTCCTTTAAAAGAGGTCAGTAAAGTGTATGGATTAGCTACTACCGGATGTATATCTTGGACCACCTGATTTATAGCCCTTAAATCGTGAACTAGCTAATACTCTTTGCCTCTAGATTTCTGTACTGGCGACACAGGAGTACTATATTCTGATTCACATTCCACTAAAAGCTCATATTCTGAAAAATTTTATAATTAACTTCTGTAATCCTTTTCGAGCCTCTCGCTTAATAGGGTATTGTTTTTGTCTTACGGGCTTGGCTCCAAGCTTTAAGGTTACTTTTACCGGCTCTGCCCACTTAGATCGCTCCGGAGCTCCGCTCGCTCAAACCAAAGGAATTACTACGTTTTCCACTTCCTCGGGAACCCGTTCCTCCCTGGAGGAATCCTGTAACATAAACGCTCTCGCCTCTGTGGCTTTTGATTCTGGTATTAGTGATTTAATCTCTCCATCTTTAAAAGTTACTTGAGCATCTAATTGACCTAATAGATCTCGTCATAACAGAGGCAGTGGACATTCAGGCATATGCAGAAACTGGTGAGTTGCCCATTGCTTCTCCAATTTAAACTTTAATGGCTCTGAGAGGGGCTAATTTTTCTTTGCCCTGTTGCGCTAGCAACATCTACTGATTTATGATCAAATTTCTCTTCACGTGTATTCAATACCAAATAAGTGGCTCCCGTATCTACCAAAAATTCTATTTCTTCATTCCGTAGCTTCAGTGTAACCAGGTGTTCAGCTAGGGTTGATTCCCCTGGTCTCCTTCATGCCAAGCTACTTCAAGCATTTAACCCAGATCTCTGGATTCAGGTTGTTCTAGTTTCTGAAGGTTGTTTTCTCTCCCCCCGCCCCCATCTGGGGCTGATTGTCTTATGAATATAGAGACCAGCTGAATTGCTTTTTCTGGTTTTTCTGGGTTCAAATGAGTATATTTTCTGGTGGTCACCTTCAGTCTTTCCATAAAGGCTGAAGGGGACTCACTTAATTCTTGTCTCACTTCATAAATTTTGACCAATTTATTGCTTTTGGCATTGCTTGTCTTACTCCAAATAAAATCTCTCTCTGACATCTAGTCAACATTCCCCTGGGTCCTGGCTGATTAGGGTCCCACTCGGGATTTGTAGATGGAAAATTCTTATTCATTGTTCTCTGTAAATTCCCGTTAGCACGTGCTCCCTGCACCTGCCTTCTGGCTGTATTCAGTACTATTTTCTTGTCAGTTTCATCAAGCGAAGTATCCAGTATCACAAGTAGAGCAACACTCTTTCAAGTTCTCACCACGTTTTCCTCTTTTCAGAAACATTGCCGTAGAATCTTGTGGACATACCTCACGCTGTTTCTGCTGCTCGGGATGATTCCACGGTGTAAAGAACAAATCAACATATGCCACTTCTTCCCGTTTGCCTTCCCTTTTTACAAAACAACATTAATTGCAAGATGGTACGATATTGCAATGTCTCATGTTCTGGCCATTTGTGCCCACCTTCCAATTGATACGTTGGCCACCAATGATTGCAATATTCAATTAATGGTTTCCGAGTTAGTGGGTCACCGCCCCCGACGTCTTTCCAGTGCTTCAAAATACATCGCAAAGGTGTTCTCTGTGGGATAGGTTTCCTACTCAGTAATGCTCCCGTCTCCCAGTCAACTAGTAGTTGTGATTGTGCGCTATCGCAAATAGTAGTCAGAGGGACTCCAACCCCCGTTAGAGGTCTCACTGGAAATCTGCCACTGGGATCTGTAGCCCCCTGCTAGATATCCCTGGAGACTTCAACCCCCTGTTGAAGACTCCCCTACCCTCGGGTCCCGCTCCACAGGCTTTCGCCTAGCAGAGACTTACCAACCGAGGCACCTCTTGGCCCCGACCCTGCGTGGCTTTCGCCGCGCCTTACGGGCAGGCCTGTGGGACTCAAACCCGCTATCCTATCCTATGTGGGAAACTAACCCCACGTATTATTCTACCTAAGTTTCTTCTTCAAAGAATGCCTTGTTTACCTCAATCCAGGGGATCTTGCTCAGAATTCTCTGGCCCGGGGATCGGAAGCTCTCCCGGAGAATTCCTCGGGGCCGGCTGCAGGTCCCACGATCCCACGGATCCGTCGAGATTCAAAAGCAGGTTCCCACCTGGGGTGCCAAAACTGTTACCGAAAAACGCGTTAAAATCGGAAACGACTCCTCAACACCAATTTAGTATTAAAGAGCAGGCATTCTATATTCACGGCGCCGGATGCACGGGGGATCGCTCCTCCTGGCGTGCGTACCTCACGCACCTTTCCTGTACAATTTGTAGATGAAAATTTTACATACTCATACATAGTCATTATTGTCTTGTCTAGCGATGGGTACAAACTTGCTCGTTCCGTATGTCAATCACTGCGCAGGCTCGGTTGTCCTCTTCCGTTGTTCTCTTCTGAGTAGGTGGTGTTACTTGGGTCGGTGGTGGTCTGTGAGTCGGTGGTCGCGATCTCCCCCTGCCGGAATTACCTTTTAGCTTCTCGGCTCTTACTCTTGGCAGTCTTGGCTAGTTTTCTCAGTCCGCTAAGCGAAACCGCGTTTTTTCATCCTTTTCTGACAGAAGCACGTTGTCTGTTGTTCTGCTGACATTAACGATCGCCTAGGCACTAAAATGCAGATCGACAGGTGCGCTGATTGGTACGCTCCATGTTCCCGTAATGGAACACCGTCTCTGGTTGGTTGATTTCATCGCTTTGGTTACACCTGTTCCTGTTGTTCAGTTTCTTCTTTTTTGGCTTTGTGTGATTCTCTCTGTGATTCTGTTTTTCTCTGCCTCGCTTTTCCCAGCTCCCCGTCCCTCACTTTTAATGCCCGTTATCCTTCACCAGCACACTCTCCCTTGGTTCCCATCCTCGTTTCTGAATTCCTCCTGCTTTGCCACGTAGCCCGTGAGTTTTTTCTTAATCTCTCTCTGTCTGCCTCAACGCTCCCCCCGTGCTTTTTAATTCGTCGTCTCTGCTCTGTACCCTGCTACTGTTCTTGCCTTTCTGAGTTCTTCTCTGTCCAGCTCCCTTTCCCTATTCATGAATTCCTGTTCTTCCTGCAGCCACCGCTGTTCCCTGTGACCTCCATCTCTCTCTGTCCAGCTCCCTGTCCCTAGGTTTTAATTCCTGCCTCTGCCCGCTGTAGCCTGTCTAGATGTTTCTCTCGGCCTCTCTCTCTGTCCGGCTCCCTCTCTCTGTGTTCTAATTCCACGTTCTCTGTCACGTGGACCCGTGCTATTTGTTTGTCCTCATCTCTCTCTGTCCAGCTCCTTGCTGCGATGTTTTATTTCCTCATTTCCTCCCTCTCTGTCTTTGTAGCCCATTGCTGTTGGTTTTTTTTTTTTTTTTTCCACTTGTTTCTTCATGTGTCTCTGTCTGCCTCCCAGTCCCTGATCTTTAATTCCTCCTTCCCTGTAGGCCGCTGTTCCTTTTTTCCATTCTACATTGTGTTCTCTTTGGTCTCGTGTTCTTATTCATTGATTCCCTCCTCGCTGCCCTGTGGCTTGTCCCCATTTTATTGTTGCTTCTCTCTCCCTCTCTCTGGCTTCTTGCCCCTGTTTTTAAAATTCCTCCCTCTCTTCTCTCTTCCCTGTAGGCCGTGTGATCTTTAGCCTTTCTCCATGTCTTTCTGCCCATCTCTCTGTGTCTATTCATTAATTCTTCCCTCTCTGCCCTGTAGCCTGTAGCTTCTGTCCTTTCTCCATCTTGCTGTCCCTGGCTCCCCGTGACCCTATGCTAGAATTGTTTCTCTCTTCTCTCCGTACGCATTGCGATTCCTTTTGCTCTCTGTCTCCCTTCGGTTTTTTTCTTTTTTTTTTTCTGGCTCCCTGTCCCTAATTCTTAATTCTCTGCCTTCTCGTGCCCCATGGTTTGTTCTGTGGGGTTCTCTCGCGGTTCCCTCGCAGTTCCCTCCAGTCCATACTGGGCTATATTGGTCTAGTCCATACTGGGCTATATTGGTCTGTCCCGGCTTCCTCCCACTTCTTTCCCAGTGCCTCACAGTAGGTCCCGGTTCCGTCCATGGGATGACCTGTGAGGGACCTGTGAGGGACCTGTGAGTAGGGGGGCGGCCCCCCAGGCCCCAGCCCCCCCCCCCCGCCTGGGGCCAGGGCGCCGCGGCCGCCGGCCCCTTCCTCCTCTGCCCGCTCCCGTCGCAGACGGCTCGGTATGTGTCACGAGCGGCAGCCCCGTTCAGCAGCTCTCGGAGGGCGCGCGGCTGTGCCCGGCCGTGACCGGGGCCCGCAGGGGTTTCCCGCTCGCTCCGAGAAGGCGCTGGCCCCGAGCCGGCGCGTCCCGCCCCGCCCGGCCCTCGGCGCCCTCGCGAGCTGAGCGCGGCCCGGCCAGCAGGGGGCGCTGGCGCTCACCGGCTGGGCGCGGTGGCGGGGCCGGTGGGGGCCGTTCCTTCCGGCCGCCCTTTAAGGGCCGCCCCGCGGGGCTCGGGCTTCCGGTGGCGCGTGCGCGGCGCGTCGGAGCGGGGGGCGGGAGCGGTGCGTGTGGCGGCCGGGTCGCGAGGCGTCCCTGTGCGGTGCCGGGGCCCCTCTGCGGCCCGGCGTGGGAAGCCCGCGGCCGGCGGAGCCTGCTCGGAGCTGGGCGGGGAGCGCCGCGGCGGTCCGGCCGCCGGCAGCCATCCCCTGCGGTGGCCGGCAGCCCCTCGGGACGCCTGGAGGCCTGGCGGTGCCCGAGCCTCGCCTGCGGCAGCCGCCTGAGAGAGCAGCGCGGCCGTGTCCGGGGGCCGGAGAGCGCTGGTGGGTGAGTTCGGGCAGCGGGGGGCGGGTGTGTGTCTCCGGGCGGGGCCGGGGGGCTCCGTGCCCCGCAGAGGAGCCCCGGTCGGGCATCGTTCGCTTCCGAACAATGCAGGTCTGTCCCTGGTTATTTTCTGTGTATAGTGTTTCGGGCCACCTGAAAGCCTTTGGCCGGGTAGGTTTGGTGCGGGGCGATGGCAGGTGTGGACCCTGAAAGATCTCGGGTGGGGGGCGTGGGAGGTATTTCTTGCCTTAAAACTCTGAGCCCACCTCGTGTGTCATGTCGTGTTATCATGTCGTGAGTCTCGTGACTGTGGCAAATGGCTGAGTCGGGCGTTTTCTGATAACTAACTTCTGAACGTGTGCGTGTGTAGGCACGGGGAGATTTGTGCAGTGTGACGGAGCCCCTTGTGCTTCTGTGCTAATGTCTACCTGTTCTAGACCTCCAGTGTTGGAAAGCCTTTGTTTAGTGCCTAGTTGTGGCTGCGTAACTGCTGTTGCGCCTGCAGCTGTGCTCGCAGGGATGCTGGGTGGCTCCGCATCAAACCGGCCGCCGGGCGGCCGGGTTGTGCCGCAGAGCATGCCGGGAGCTGTAGTCCTTGCGGCTGCCGGGCGGCCGGGTTGTGCCGCAGAGCATGCCGGGAGCTGTATTCCTGGCGCAGTGGCTGCCGGCCCTGTCACGTGGTTCGCCGGGCATGGCGGGAGGCGCGGTCTTCCGGCGCTCGGGTGCCGGGCGGCCGTGGCGCGTACGGTACGCGAGGTGTATTTTTGGGGTTGGCTTCGTGTTGATTACTGGGGGCTTGCGGGTGCGGCCGCTTCCCGAGAAGCGGTGAGTTCCCCGGGAGCTGACAGAAGGGAAGAGGGAAAGGAGGAGGACGATGACCTTTTCCCCGTGCCCAGGGCGCAGATGATGGCCGCGTCCCCGGCCCACCGGAGGTCCCGCTCAGCCTCCCCTGGCCCCCCTTGCCCCGTGCGCCTGCCCCCAGCTCCGGCACCTCCCCATAAGCGTGCTGCATAGCCTTAGGCCGCCCCCAGGCCCTGTCGTGAAGGCAGCAAGCCGTCCCTCAAGCGCACTGGATTCCCCCTTGGCGCAGGGGCCCTTAGCAGTAGCGTGGGGAGGGAGCGGTGTGTCCAGAAGCCCCTGCGGAAGGAGAGGCTTTGGCCAGGGTCGATCGACGGTAATGACGGTCGCTGTTTCTTCTTTCCCTCTCCCAGAGACCGTGCTGAGGACGTGGTTGTCTGTCCTTCCCCCGGGGATGCCGTTGCCTGCGGCCGTCTCAGGCTCGCGTGGCTTCTCTCTGCCCGTCCTCGCCGTCCTCACAGCGCAGGGCCGAAAAGGGATAGACAAAGCCCTTCCCGGCTGCGGACAGGAGCTGCCTCGGCTGAAGCTGGAGACGCCAACGAAAGGTAAAGAAGAAGAAACTGAAGGTGCTCTGGCTGCCAGCTGCCTTCCTGCCGCAGGCAAGAGAGAGCCTGTCCATGCAGGTGGGGGAGGAAGGATCCCCCTTCATAGCCCGCAGCGGGCCAGGCCACCAACGTGCACCGTAGGGTCTGTACGCGTAACCCGGAGTTGGGTACGGGCGTGTAGTGCACGAGCGAGCTAGGCTACGTGCCTAGGAAGCCTCATCTGGTAAGAGCTGTAAGACACCCACGTATTCTCTTCAGGTGGAGGACGGCCTAGAGTCTGGAGCTGCAGAAGAGGCAGGGAGGAGAGGAGGGGAAAGAAGCATGTGAACGGCTAAATTGTGCCAGCAGCGCTGAGAGCGAGAGTCGCGGTGAGTCCTGGGCCACTGGGGCCCCGTTGCCTCTCTTGTGCGTCCTGGGCCCTCCCTGTCTCTCCCCCGGCCCCCTCTCTTTCCTTACCTGCTGCAAAATTTACTTTTTTTTTTGCGCCCCCCCCCCCCCCCCGCACCTTCTTTCTCCATCTCGCTCTGAGTGTCTCCCTGCCTCCCCATCTTTTCAGTCCTCCCTCTCTCTGTCCTGTAGCCTGTGGCTCCTTTTTCTTTCTCCGCCTCTCTCTGCCTGGCTCTGGCTCCGTTTTTTTTTTTTTTTATTCCTTCTGCTCTGTCCTGTAGCCTGTCGGTGTTTTGTTGTTCTCTGGCTCTCTTGATCTGACTCCCTGTGTTACCGAAAAACGCGTTAAAATCGGAAACGACTCCTCAACACCAATTTAGTATTAAAGAGCAGGCATTCTTTATTCGCGGCGCCGGACGCACGGGGGATCGCTCCTCCTCGCGTGCGTACCTCACATAGCTTTCCCGTACAATTTATAGATGAAAATTTCACATACTCATACATAGTCATTATTGTCCTGTCTGCTGATTGGTACAAACTTGCTCGTTCCCTATGTCAGTCACTGCGCAGGCTCGGTTGTCCTCCCAGTACAGTGCGAGGAATGGGGACGTACAGTGCGGGGAACGGGGACGTACCAGGATCTACTGGGTTGTACTGGGAGGGAACTGGGACGTACTGGGAGGCTCTACAATGTCCGGGGATGTCCTGGGATGTAGTGTGGAGGAACTAGGATGTACAGGCTTGTACTGGGTTGTACTGGGTGGAACTGGCAGGAATTTGGGATGTACCAGGATCTACTGGGATGTACTGGGAGGTAACTGTTATGTACTGGGAAGGAACTGGTATGTACTGGGATGTACTGGTATGTACTGGGAGGGAAGTGTTATGTACTGAGGGGAACTGGGACGTACTGGGATGTACTGGGAGGGAACTGTGAAGTACTGGGATGTACTTAGAGGCAACTGCGATGTGCTGGGAGGGAACTGTGAAGTACTGGGATGTACTTAGAGGGAACTGGGATGTACTGGGAGGGAACTGTGAAGTACTGGGATGTACTGGGAAGGCACTGGAATGTAATGGGATGTACTGGGAGGGAACTGGGATGTACTGGGAGGCTCTACAATGTCCTGGGATGTCCTGGGATGTAGTGTGGAGGAACTAGGATGTACAGGCTTGTACTGGGTTGTACCGGGTGGAACTAGCAGGGATTTGGGATGTACCAGGATCTACTGGGATGTACTGGGATGTACTGGGAGGGAAGTGTTATGTACTGAGGGGAACTGGGACGTACTGGGATGTGCTGGGAGGGAACTGTGAAGTACTGGGATGTACTTAGAGGGAACTGGGATGTACTGGGAGGGAACTGGGATGTACTGGGTGGAAAGTGTTGGGAATTGGGATTTACTGGGAGGGAACTGGGATCGACTGGGAGGGAACTGGGATGTAGTGGGACATACTGGGAGGGAACTGGGATGTACTGGGGTGTACTGGGAGGGGACTGTTATGTACCGAGGGGGAACTGGGATGTACTGGGAGTGAACTGTGAAGTACTGGGATGTACTTAGAGGGAAGTGGGAGGGAACTTGGATGTAGTGGGAGAGAACTGGGATTTACTTGGAGGAAAGTGGCATGTACTGGGCTGTACTGGAATGGAACTGGGAGTGAACTGTGTGTGAACTGTGAGGGAACTGGGATGTACTGGGACAGACTGGGAGGGATCTGGGATGTACTGGGATGCACTGGTAGGGAACTGGGATGTACTGGGAGGAATCTGGAATGTCCCAGTTGACACCCACTTCCCTCCCAGTGCCTCCCAGTATATCCCAGTTTCCTCCCAGTACATCCCAGTAAATCCCAGTTTGCTCCCAGTACATCCCAGTACATCGCAGTACATTCCAGTTCCGTGCCTGTACATCCCAATACATCCCCGTTCCATGCCAGTACATCCCAGTTCCCTACCAGTTCATCCCCGTACATCCCAATTCCCTCCCGGTTCACTACCACTTCTTTCCCAGTTACGTCCCATTACATCCCAGTACATCCCAGGTCCCTCCCAGTACATCCCAGGTCCCTCCCAGTACATCCCAGGTCCCTCCCAGTACATCCCAGGTCCCTCCCAGTACATCCCAGGTCCCTCCCAGTACATCCCAGGTCCCTCCCAGTACATCCCAGGTCCCTCCCAGTACATCCCAGGTCCCTCCCAGTACATCCCAGGTCCCTCCCAGTACATCCCAGGTCCCTCCCAGTACATCCCAGGTCCCTCCCAGTACATCCCAGGTCCCTCCCAGTACATCCCAGGTCCCTCCCAGTACATCCCAGGTCCCTCCCAGTACATCCCAGGTCCCTCCCAGTACATCCCAGTTCCCTCCCAGTACTGGGAGGGACCTGGGATGTACTGGGAGGCACTACAATGTGCGGGGATGCCCTGGGATGTACTGTGGAGGAACTAGGATGTACAGGCTTGTACTGGGTTGTACCGGGTGGAACTGGCAGGGATTTGGGATGTACCAGGATGTACTGGGATGTACTGGGATGTACTGGGAGGTAACTGTTGTGTACTGGGAGTGAACTGGGAGAGAACTGGGATGTACTGGTAGGGAACTGGGATGTACTGGGAGGGAACTGGGACGTACTGTGAGGACACTGGGATGTACTGGTATGTACTGGGAGGGAAGTGTTATGTACTGAGGGGAACTGGGACGTACTGGGAGGGAACTGGGATGTACTGGGATGTAGTGGGAGGGAACTGGGAGGGAACTGGGATGTACTGGGAGGGAACTGGGATGTACTGGGACATACTGGCAGGGAACTGGGATGTACTGTGAGGGAACTGGGACGTACTGGGAGGGATCTGGGAGGGATCTGGGCTGCACTGGTAGGGAACTGGGATGTACTGGGAGGAAACTGGAATGTCCCAGTTGACACCCACTTCCCTCCCAGTTTCCTCCCAGTATATCCCAGTTTCCTCCCAGTATATCCCAGTTTCCTCCCAGTACATCCCAGTTTCCTCCCAGTACATCCCAGTTTCCTCCCAGTACATCCCAGTAAATCCCAGTTTGCTCCCAGTACATCGCAGTACATTCCAGTTCTGTTCCTGTACATCCCAATACATCCCCGTTCCATGCCAGTACATCCCAGTTTCCTACCAGTTCATCCCCGTGCATCCCAATTCCCTCCCGGTTCACTACCACTTCTTTCCCAGTGCCTCCCAATACATCCCAGTTCCGTCCCATTACATCCCAGTACATCCCAGTTCCCTCCCAGTACGTCCCAGGTCCCTCCCAGTACTGGGAGGGAGCTGGGATGTACTGGGAGGCACTACAATGTGCGGGGATGCCCTGGGATGTACCGTGGAGGAACTAGGATGTACAGGCTTGTACTGGGTTGTACCGGGTGGAACTGGCAGGGATTTGGGATGTACCAGGATGTACCAGGATGTACTGGGATGTACTGGGATGTACTGGGAGGTAACTGTTGTGTACTGGGAGTGAACTGGGAGAGAACTGGGATGTACTGGGAGGGAACTGGGATGTACTGTGAGGACACTGGGATGTACTGGTATGTACTGGGAGGGAAGTGTTATGTACTGAGGGGAACTGGGACGTACTGGGACGTGCTGGGAGGGAACTATGAAGTATTGGGATGTACTTAGAGGGAACTGGGATGTACTGGGAGGGAACTGGGAGGGAACTGGGAGGGAACTGTGAAGTACTGGGATGTACTGGGAGGGAACTGGTATGTACTGGGAGGGAACTGGGATGTGCTGGGTGGAAAGTGTTGGGAATTGGGATTTACTGGGAGGGAACTGGGATGGACTGGGAGGGAACTGGGATGTAGTGGGACATACTGGGAGGGAACTGGGATGTACCGAGGGGGAACTGGGATGTACTGGGAGTGAACTGTGAAGTACTGGGATGTACTTACAGGGAAGTGGGAGGGAACTTGGATGTAGTGGGAGGGAACTGGGATTTACTTGGAGGAAAGTGGCATGTACTGGGATGTACTGGAATGGAACTGGGAGTGAACTGTGTGTGAACTGTGAGGGAACTGGGATGTACTGTGAGGGAACTGGGATGTACTGGGATGTACTGGGACGGACTGGGAGGGAACTGGGATGTACTGGGAGGGATCTGGGATGTACTGGGCTGCACTGGTAGGGAACTGGGATGTACTGGGAGGAAACTGGAATGTCCCAGTTGACACCCACTTCCCTCCCAGTGCCTCCCAGTATATCCCAGTTTCCTCCCAGTACATCCCAGTAAATCCCAGTTTGCTCCCAGTACATCCCAGTACATCGCAGTACATTCCAGTTCCGTTCCTGTACATCCCAATACATCCCCGTTCCATGCCAGTACATCCCAGTTCCCTACCAGTTCATCCCCGTACATCCCAGTTCCCTCCCGGTTCACTACCACTTCTTTCCCAGTTCCGCCCCATTACATCCCAGTTCCGTCCCATTACATCCCAGTACATCCCAGGTCCCTCCCAGTACATCCCAGTTCCCTTCCAGTACATCCCAGGTCCCTCCCAGTACTGGGAGGGAGCTGGGATGTACTGGGAGGCACTACAATGTGCGGGGATGCCCTGGGATGTACCGTGGAGGAACTAGGATGTACAGGCTTGTACTGGGTTGTACCGGGTGGAACTGGCAGGGATTTGGGATGTACCAGGATGTACTGGGATGTACTGGGATGTACTGGGAGGTAACTGTTGTGTACTGGGAGTGAACTGGGAGGGAACTGTGAAGTACTAGGATGTACTTAGAGGGAACTGGGTTGTACTGGGAGGGAACTGGTATGTACTGGGTGGAAAGTGTTGGGAATTGGGATTTACTGGGAGGGAACTGGGATGGACTGGGAGGGAACTGGGATGTAGTGGGACATACTGGGAGGGAACTGGGATGTACTGGGGTGTACTGGGAGGGAATTGTTATGTACCGAGGGGGAACTGGGATGTACTGGGAGTGAACTGTGAAGTACTGGGATGTACTTAGAGGGAAGTGGGAGGGAACTTGGATGTAGTGGGAGGGAACTGGGATTTACTTGGAGGAATGTGGCATGTACTGGGCTTTACTGGAATGGAACTGGGAGTGAACTGTGTGTGAACTGTGAGGGAACTGGGATGTACTGTGAGGGAACTGGGATGTACTGGGATGTACTGGGACAGACTGGGAGGGAACTGGGATGTACTGGGAGGGATCTGGGATGTACTGGGCTGCACTGGTAGGGAACTGGGATGTACTGGGAGGAAACTGGAATGTCCCAGTTGACACCCACTTCCCTCCCAGTGCCTCCCAGTATATCCCAGTTTCCTCCCAGTACATCCCAGTAAATCCCAGTTTGCTCCCAGTACATCCCAGTACATCGCAGTACATTCCAGTTCCGTTCCTGTACATCCCAATACATCCCCGTTCCATGCCAGTACATCCCAGTTTCCTACCAGTTCATCCCCGTACATCCCAATTCCCTCCCGGTTCGCTACCACTTCTTTCCCAGTGCCTCCCATTACATCCCAGTACATCCCAGTTCCCTCCCAGTACTGGGAGGGACCTGGGATGTACTGGGAGGCACTACAATGTGCGGGGATGCCCTGGGATGTACCGTGGAGGAACTAGGATGTACAGGCTTGTACTGGGTTGTACCGGGTGGAACTGGCAGGGATTTGGGATGTACCAGGATGTACTGGGATGTACTGGGATGTACTGGGAGGTAACTGTTGTGTACTGGGAAGGAACTGGGAGGGAACTGGGATGTACTGGTAGGGAACTGGGATGTACTGTGAGGGAACTGGGACGTAGTGTGAGGACACTGGGATGTACTGGTATGTACTGGGAGGGAAGTGTTATGTACTGAGGGGAACTGGGACGTACTGGGATGTACTGGGATGGAACTGTGAAGTATGGGGATGTGCTGGGAGTGAACTGGGAGGGAACTGGTATGTAGTAGGATGTACTGGGTGGGAACTGGGATGTACCAGGATGTACTGGGAGGGAACTGGTATGTACTGGGAGGGAACTGGGATGTACTGGGTGGAAAGTGTTGGGAATTGGGATTTACTGGGAGGGAACTGGGATGGACTGGGAGGGAACTGGGATGTAGTGGGACATACTGGGAGGGAACTGGGATGTACTGGGGTGTACTGGGAGGGAACTGTTATGTACCGAGGGGGAACTGGGATGTACTGGGAGTGAACTGTGAAGTACTGGGATGTACTTAGAGGGAAGTGGGAGGGAACTTGGATGTAGTGGGAGGGAACTGGGATTTACTGGGAGGAAAGTGGCATGTACTGGGCTGTACTGGAATGGAACTGGGAGTGAACTGTGTGTGAACTGTGTGTGAACTGGGATGTACTGTGAGGGAACTGGGATGTACTGGGACAGACTGGGAGGGATCTGGGATGTACTGGGAGGGATCTGGGATGTACTGGGAGGGATCTGGGATGTACTGGGCTGCACTGGTAGGGAACTGGGATGTACTGGGAGGAAACTGGAATGTCCCAGTTGACACCCACTTCCCTCCCAGTGCCTCCCAGTATATCCCAGTTTCCTCCCAGTACATCCCAGTAAATCCCAGCTCGCTGCCAGTACATGCCAATACATCGCTGTACATTCCAGTTCTGTTCCTGTACATCCCAATACATCCCCGTTCCATGCCAGTACATCCCAGTTTCCTACCAGTTCATCCCAGTACATCCCAATTCCCTCCCGGTTCACTACCACTTCTTTCCCAGTGCCTCCCAATACATCCCAGTTCCATCCCAGTTCCCTCCCAGTACGTCCCAGTTCCCTCCCAGTACATCCCAGGTCCCTCCTAGTACTGGGAGGGAACTGGGATGTACTGGGAGGCACTACAATGTGCGGGGATGCCCTGGGATGTACTGTGGAGGAACTAGGATGTACAGGCTTGTACTGGGTTGTACCGGGTGGAACTGGCAGGGATTTGGGATGTACCAGGATCTACTGGGATGTACTGGGATGTACTGGGAGGTAACTGTTATGTACTGGGAAGGAACTGGTAGGGAACTGGGATATACTGGGAGGGAACTGGGACGTACTATGAGGACACTGGGATGTACTGTTATGTACTGGGAGGGAAGTGTTATGTACTGAGGGGAACTGGGATGTACTGGGAGGGAACTGTGAAGTACTGGGATGTACTGGGAGTGAACTGGGAGGGAACTGGTATGTAGTAGGATGTACTGGGTGGGAACTGGGATGTACTGGGAGGGAACTGGGATGTAGTGGGAGGGAACTGGGAGGGAACTGGGATTTACTGGGAGGGAACTGGGATTTACTGGGAGGGAACTGGGATGTACTGGGACATAGTGGCAGGGAACTGGGACGTACTGGGAGGGGATTGGGACGGACTGGGAGGGAACTGTTATGTACTGGGAGGGAACTGGGACGTACTGTGAGGACACTGGGATGTACTGGTATGTACTGGGAGGGAATTGTTATGTACTGAGGGGAACTGGGACGTACTGGGATGTACTGGGAGGGAACTGTGAAGTACTGGGATGTACTGGGAGGGAACTGTGAAGTCCTGGGATGTACTTAGCAGCAACTGGGAGGGAACTGGCATGTACTGGGATGTACTGGAATGGAACTGGGAGTGAACTGTGTGTGAACTGGGAGTGAACTGTGTGTGAACTGTGAGGGAACTGGGATGTACTGGGAGGGAAATGGGAGAGAACCGAGATGTACTGGAGGGAACTGGGATGTAGTGGGATATACTGGAGGGAACTGGAATGGACTAAGAGGGAACTGGGACGTACTGGGAGGGAACTAGGATGCACTGGTAGGGAACTGGGACGGAACTGGGATGTACTGGGACGTACTAGGAGGGAACTGGGACGTACTGGGAGGTAACTGTTGTGTACTGGGAGTGAACTGGCAGGGAACTGGTATGTAGTAGGATTTACTGGGAGGGAACTGGGAGGGAACTGGGACGGACTGGGAGGGAACTGGGACGGACTGGGAGGGAACTGGGACGGACTGGGATGCACTGGTAGGGAACTGGGATGTACTGGGAGGAAACTGGAATGTCCCAGTTGACACCCACTTCCCTCCCAGTTTCCTCCCAGTATATCCCAGTTTCCTCCCAGTACATCCCAGTAAATCCCAGTTCGCTCCCAGTACATCGCAGTACATTCCAGTTCCGTTCCTGTACATCCCAATACATCCCAGTTCCATGCCAGTACATCCCAGTTCCCTACCAGTTCATCCCCGTACATCCCAATTCCCTCCCGGTTCACTACCACTTCTTTCCCAGTGCCTCCCAATACATCCCAGTTCCGTCCCATTACATCCCAGCACATCCCAGTTCCCTCCCAGTACATCCCAGTTCCCTCCCAGTACATCCCAGGTCCCTCCCAGTACTGGGAGGGAACTGGGATGTACTGGGAGGCACTACAATGTGCGGGGATGCCCTGGGATGTACTGTGGAGGAACTAGGATGTACAGGCTTGTACTGGGTTGTACCGGGTGGAACTGGCAGGGATTTGGGATGTACTGGGATGTACTGGGATGTACTGGGAGGTAACTGTTATGTACTGGGAAGGAACTGGGAGGGAACTGGGATGTACTGGGATGGAACTGCGATGTACTGGGAGTGAACTGGTATGTAGTAGGATGTACTGGGTGGGAACTGGGATGTACCAGGATGTACTGGGATGTACTGGGAGGGAACTGGTATGTACTTAGAGGGAACTGGGATGTAGTGGGAGGGAACTGGGAGGGAACTGGGATTTACTGGGAAGGAACTGGGATGTACTGGGACATACTGGCAGAGAACTGGGATGTACTGGGAGGGGATTGGGACGGACTGGGAGGGAACTGGGATGTACTGGGAGGGAACTGGGAGGGAAGTGTTATGTACTGAGGGGAACTGGGACGTACTGGGATGTGCTGGGAGGGAACTGTGAAGTACTGGGGTGTACTTAGCAGGAGCTGGGAGGGAACTGGGATGTAGTGTGATGTACTGGGAGGGAACTGGCATGTACTGGGATGTACTGGAATGGAACTGGGAGTGAACTGTGTGTGAACTGTGAGGGAACTGGGATGTACTGGGAGGGAACTGGCATGTACTGGGATGTACTGGAATGGAACTGGGAGTGAACTGTGTGTGAACTGTGAGGGAACTGAGATGTACTGGAGGGAACTGGGATGTACTGGGATATACTGGAGGGAACTGGAATGGACTAAGAGGGAACTGGGACGTACTGGGAGGGAACTAGGACGCACTGGTAGGGAACTGGGACGGAACTGGGATGTACTGGGAGGGAACTGGGACGTACTGGGAGGTAACTGTTGTGTACTGGGAGTGAACTGGGAGGGAACTGGTATGTAGTAGGATGTACTGGGAGGGAACTGGGATGTACTGGGACGGAGTGGGAGGGAACTGGGATGTACTGGGATGGAACTTTGAAGTACTGGGATGTACTTAGAGGAAACTGGGAGGCAACTGGCATGTACTGGGATGTACTGGAATGGAACTGGGAGTGAACTGTGTGTGAACTGTGAGGGAACTGGGACGGACTGGGAGGGAACTGGGACGGACTGGGAGGGAACTGGGACGGACTGGCAGGGAAATGGGATGTACTGGGCTGCACTGGTAGGGAACTGGGATGTACTGGGAGCAAACTGGAATGTCCCAGTTGACACCCACTTCCCTCCCAGTGCCTCCCAGTATATTCCAGTTTCCATCCACTATATCCCAGTTTCCTCCCAGTACATCCCAGTAAATTCCAATTTGCTCCCAGTACATCCCAGTACATCGCAGTACATTCCAGTTCCGTTCCTGTACATCCCAATACATCCCCGTTCCATGCCAGTACATCCCAGTTCCCTACCAGTTCATCCCCGTACATCCCAATTCCCTCCCGGTTCACTACCACTTCTTTCCCAGTGCCTCCCAATACATCCCAGTTCCGTCCCATTACATCCCAGTACATCCCAGGTCCCTCCCAGTACATCCCAGGTCCCTCCCAGTACATCCCAGGTCCCTCCCAGTACTGGGAGGGAACTGGGATGTACTGGGAGGCACTACAATGTGCGGGGATGCCCTGGGATGTACCGTGGAGGAACTAGGATGTACAGGCTTGTACTGGGTTGTACCGGGTGGAACTGGCAGGGATTTGGGATGTACCAGGATCTACTGGGATGTACTGGGATGTACTGGGAGGTAACTGTTATGTACTGGGAAGGAACTGGGAGGGAACTGGGATGTACTGGTAGGGAACTGGGATGTACTAGGAGGGAACTGGGACGTAGTGTGAGGACACTGGGATGTACTGTTATGTACGGGGAGGGAAGTGTTATGTACTGAGGGGAACTGGGACGTACTGGGACGTGCTGGGAGGGAACTATGAAGTATTGGGATGTACTTAGAGGGAACTGGGATGTACTGGGAGGGAACTGGGAGGGAACTGGGAGGGAACTGTGAAGTACTGGGATGTACTGGGAGGGAACTGGTATGTACTGGGAGGGAACTGGGATGTGCTGGGTGGAAAGTGTTGGGAATTGGGATTTACTGGGAGGGAACTGGGATGGACTGGGAGGGAACTGGGATGTAGTGGGACATACTGGGAGGGAACTGGGATGTACCGAGGGGGAACTGGGATGTACTGGGAGTGAACTGTGAAGTACTGGGATGTACTTACAGGGAAGTGGGAGGGAACTTGGATGTAGTGGGAGGGAACTGGGATTTACTTGGAGGAAAGTGGCATGTACTGGGATGTACTGGAATGGAACTGGGAGTGAACTGTGTGTGAACTGTGAGGGAACTGGGATGTACTGTGAGGGAACTGGGATGTACTGGGATGTACTGGGACGGACTGGGAGGGAACTGGGATGTACTGGGAGGGATCTGGGATGTACTGGGCTGCACTGGTAGGGAACTGGGATGTACTGGGAGGAAACTGGAATGTCCCAGTTGACACCCACTTCCCTCCCAGTGCCTCCCAGTATATCCCAGTTTCCTCCCAGTACATCCCAGTAAATCCCAGTTTGCTCCCAGTACATCCCAGTACATCGCAGTACATTCCAGTTCCGTTCCTGTACATCCCAATACATCCCCGTTCCATGCCAGTACATCCCAGTTCCCTACCAGTTCATCCCCGTACATCCCAGTTCCCTCCCGGTTCACTACCACTTCTTTCCCAGTTCCGCCCCATTACATCCCAGTTCCGTCCCATTACATCCCAGTACATCCCAGGTCCCTCCCAGTACATCCCAGTTCCCTTCCAGTACATCCCAGGTCCCTCCCAGTACTGGGAGGGAGCTGGGATGTACTGGGAGGCACTACAATGTGCGGGGATGCCCTGGGATGTACCGTGGAGGAACTAGGATGTACAGGCTTGTACTGGGTTGTACCGGGTGGAACTGGCAGGGATTTGGGATGTACCAGGATGTACTGGGATGTACTGGGATGTACTGGGAGGTAACTGTTGTGTACTGGGAGTGAACTGGGAGGGAACTGTGAAGTACTAGGATGTACTTAGAGGGAACTGGGTTGTACTGGGAGGGAACTGGTATGTACTGGGTGGAAAGTGTTGGGAATTGGGATTTACTGGGAGGGAACTGGGATGGACTGGGAGGGAACTGGGATGTAGTGGGACATACTGGGAGGGAACTGGGATGTACTGGGGTGTACTGGGAGGGAATTGTTATGTACCGAGGGGGAACTGGGATGTACTGGGAGTGAACTGTGAAGTACTAGGATGTACTTAGAGGGAAGTGGGAGGGAACTTGGATGTAGTGGGAGGGAACTGGGATTTACTTGGAGGAATGTGGCATGTACTGGGCTTTACTGGAATGGAACTGGGAGTGAACTGTGTGTGAACTGTGAGGGAACTGGGATGTACTGTGAGGGAACTGGGATGTACTGGGATGTACTGGGACAGACTGGGAGGGAACTGGGATGTACTGGGAGGGATCTGGGATGTACTGGGCTGCACTGGTAGGGAACTGGGATGTACTGGGAGGAAACTGGAATGTCCCAGTTGACACCCACTTCCCTCCCAGTGCCTCCCAGTATATCCCAGTTTCCTCCCAGTACATCCCAGTAAATCCCAGTTTGCTCCCAGTACATCCCAGTACATCGCAGTACATTCCAGTTCCGTTCCTGTACATCCCAATACATCCCCGTTCCATGCCAGTACATCCCAGTTTCCTACCAGTTCATCCCCGTACATCCCAATTCCCTCCCGGTTCGCTACCACTTCTTTCCCAGTGCCTCCCATTACATCCCAGTACATCCCAGTTCCCTCCCAGTACTGGGAGGGACCTGGGATGTACTGGGAGGCACTACAATGTGCGGGGATGCCCTGGGATGTACCGTGGAGGAACTAGGATGTACAGGCTTGTACTGGGTTGTACCGGGTGGAACTGGCAGGGATTTGGGATGTACCAGGATGTACTGGGATGTACTGGGATGTACTGGGAGGTAACTGTTGTGTACTGGGAAGGAACTGGGAGGGAACTGGGATGTACTGGTAGGGAACTGGGATGTACTGTGAGGGAACTGGGACGTAGTGTGAGGACACTGGGATGTACTGGTATGTACTGGGAGGGAAGTGTTATGTACTGAGGGGAACTGGGACGTACTGGGATGTACTGGGATGGAACTGTGAAGTATGGGGATGTGCTGGGAGTGAACTGGGAGGGAACTGGTATGTAGTAGGATGTACTGGGTGGGAACTGGGATGTACCAGGATGTACTGGGAGGGAACTGGTATGTACTGGGAGGGAACTGGGATGTACTGGGTGGAAAGTGTTGGGAATTGGGATTTACTGGGAGGGAACTGGGATGGACTGGGAGGGAACTGGGATGTAGTGGGACATACTGGGAGGGAACTGGGATGTACTGGGGTGTACTGGGAGGGAACTGTTATGTACCGAGGGGGAACTGGGATGTACTGGGAGTGAACTGTGAAGTACTGGGATGTACTTAGAGGGAAGTGGGAGGGAACTTGGATGTAGTGGGAGGGAACTGGGATTTACTGGGAGGAAAGTGGCATGTACTGGGCTGTACTGGAATGGAACTGGGAGTGAACTGTGTGTGAACTGTGTGTGAACTGGGATGTACTGTGAGGGAACTGGGATGTACTGGGACAGACTGGGAGGGATCTGGGATGTACTGGGCTGCACTGGTAGGGAACTGGGATGTACTGGGAGGAAACTGGAATGTCCCAGTTGACACCCACTTCCCTCCCAGTGCCTCCCAGTATATCCCAGTTTCCTCCCAGTACATCCCAGTAAATCCCAGCTCGCTGCCAGTACATGCCAATACATCGCTGTACATTCCAGTTCTGTTCCTGTACATCCCAATACATCCCCGTTCCATGCCAGTACATCCCAGTTTCCTACCAGTTCATCCCAGTACATCCCAATTCCCTCCCGGTTCACTACCACTTCTTTCCCAGTGCCTCCCAATACATCCCAGTTCCATCCCAGTTCCCTCCCAGTACGTCCCAGTTCCCTCCCAGTACATCCCAGGTCCCTCCCAGTACTGGGAGGGACCTGGGATGTACTGGGAGGCACTACAATGTGCGGGGATGCCCTGGGATGTACTGTGGAGGAACTAGGATGTACAGGCTTGTACTGGGTTGTACCGGGTGGAACTGGCAGGGATTTGGGATGTACCAGGATCTACTGGGATGTACTGGGATGTACTGGGAGGTAACTGTTATGTACTGGGAAGGAACTGGTAGGGAACTGGGATATACTGGGAGGGAACTGGGACGTACTATGAGGACACTGGGATGTACTGTTATGTACTGGGAGGGAAGTGTTATGTACTGAGGGGAACTGGGATGTACTGGGATGTACTGGGAGGGAACTGTGAAGTACTGGGATGTACTGGGAGTGAACTGGGAGGGAACTGGTATGTAGTAGGATGTACTGGGTGGGAACTGGGATGTACTGGGAGGGAACTGGGATGTAGTGGGAGGGAACTGGGAGGGAACTGGGATTTACTGGGAGGGAACTGGGATTTACTGGGAGGGAACTGGGATGTACTGGGACATAGTGGCAGGGAACTGGGACGTACTGGGAGGGGATTGGGACGGACTGGGAGGGAACTGTTATGTACTGGGAGGGAACTGGGACGTACTGTGAGGACACTGGGATGTACTGGTATGTACTGGGAGGGAATTGTTATGTACTGAGGGGAACTGGGACGTACTGGGATGTACTGGGAGGGAACTGTGAAGTACTGGGATGTACTGGGAGGGAACTGTGAAGTCCTGGGATGTACTTAGCAGCAACTGGGAGGGAACTGGCATGTACTGGGATGTACTGGAATGGAACTGGGAGTGAACTGTGTGTGAACTGGGAGTGAACTGTGTGTGAACTGTGAGGGAACTGGGATGTACTGGGAGGGAAATGGGAGAGAACCGAGATGTACTGGAGGGAACTGGGATGTAGTGGGATATACTGGAGGGAACTGGAATGGACTAAGAGGGAACTGGGACGTACTGGGAGGGAACTAGGATGCACTGGTAGGGAACTGGGACGGAACTGGGATGTACTGGGACGTACTAGGAGGGAACTGGGACGTACTGGGAGGTAACTGTTGTGTACTGGGAGTGAACTGGCAGGGAACTGGTATGTAGTAGGATTTACTGGGAGGGAACTGGGAGGGAACTGGGACGGACTGGGAGGGAACTGGGACGGACTGGGAGGGAACTGGGACGGACTGGGATGCACTGGTAGGGAACTGGGATGTACTGGGAGGAAACTGGAATGTCCCAGTTGACACCCACTTCCCTCCCAGTTTCCTCCCAGTATATCCCAGTTTCCTCCCAGTACATCCCAGTAAATCCCAGTTCGCTCCCAGTACATCGCAGTACATTCCAGTTCCGTTCCTGTACATCCCAATACATCCCAGTTCCATGCCAGTACATCCCAGTTCCCTACCAGTTCATCCCCGTACATCCCAATTCCCTCCCGGTTCACTACCACTTCTTTCCCAGTGCCTCCCAATACATCCCAGTTCCGTCCCATTACATCCCAGCACATCCCAGTTCCCTCCCAGTACATCCCAGTTCCCTCCCAGTACATCCCAGGTCCCTCCCAGTACTGGGAGGGAACTGGGATGTACTGGGAGGCACTACAATGTGCGGGGATGCCCTGGGATGTACTGTGGAGGAACTAGGATGTACAGGCTTGTACTGGGTTGTACCGGGTGGAACTGGCAGGGATTTGGGATGTACTGGGATGTACTGGGATGTACTGGGAGGTAACTGTTATGTACTGGGAAGGAACTGGGAGGGAACTGGGATGTACTGGGATGGAACTGCGATGTACTGGGAGTGAACTGGTATGTAGTAGGATGTACTGGGTGGGAACTGGGATGTACCAGGATGTACTGGGATGTACTGGGAGGGAACTGGTATGTACTTAGAGGGAACTGGGATGTAGTGGGAGGGAACTGGGAGGGAACTGGGATTTACTGGGAAGGAACTGGGATGTACTGGGACATACTGGCAGAGAACTGGGATGTACTGGGAGGGGATTGGGACGGACTGGGAGGGAACTGGGATGTACTGGGAGGGAACTGGGAGGGAAGTGTTATGTACTGAGGGGAACTGGGACGTACTGGGATGTGCTGGGAGGGAACTGTGAAGTACTGGGGTGTACTTAGCAGGAGCTGGGAGGGAACTGGGATGTAGTGTGATGTACTGGGAGGGAACTGGCATGTACTGGGATGTACTGGAATGGAACTGGGAGTGAACTGTGTGTGAACTGTGAGGGAACTGGGATGTACTGGGAGGGAACTGGCATGTACTGGGATGTACTGGAATGGAACTGGGAGTGAACTGTGTGTGAACTGTGAGGGAACTGAGATGTACTGGAGGGAACTGGGATGTACTGGGATATACTGGAGGGAACTGGAATGGACTAAGAGGGAACTGGGACGTACTGGGAGGGAACTAGGACGCACTGGTAGGGAACTGGGACGGAACTGGGATGTACTGGGAGGGAACTGGGACGTACTGGGAGGTAACTGTTGTGTACTGGGAGTGAACTGGGAGGGAACTGGTATGTAGTAGGATGTACTGGGAGGGAACTGGGATGTACTGGGACGGAGTGGGAGGGAACTGGGATGTACTGGGATGGAACTTTGAAGTACTGGGATGTACTTAGAGGAAACTGGGAGGCAACTGGCATGTACTGGGATGTACTGGAATGGAACTGGGAGTGAACTGTGTGTGAACTGTGAGGGAACTGGGACGGACTGGGAGGGAACTGGGACGGACTGGGAGGGAACTGGGACGGACTGGCAGGGAAATGGGATGTACTGGGCTGCACTGGTAGGGAACTGGGATGTACTGGGAGCAAACTGGAATGTCCCAGTTGACACCCACTTCCCTCCCAGTGCCTCCCAGTATATTCCAGTTTCCATCCACTATATCCCAGTTTCCTCCCAGTACATCCCAGTAAATTCCAATTTGCTCCCAGTACATCCCAGTACATCGCAGTACATTCCAGTTCCGTTCCTGTACATCCCAATACATCCCCGTTCCATGCCAGTACATCCCAGTTCCCTACCAGTTCATCCCCGTACATCCCAATTCCCTCCCGGTTCACTACCACTTCTTTCCCAGTGCCTCCCAATACATCCCAGTTCCGTCCCATTACATCCCAGTACATCCCAGGTCCCTCCCAGTACATCCCAGGTCCCTCCCAGTACATCCCAGGTCCCTCCCAGTACTGGGAGGGAACTGGGATGTACTGGGAGGCACTACAATGTGCGGGGATGCCCTGGGATGTACCGTGGAGGAACTAGGATGTACAGGCTTGTACTGGGTTGTACCGGGTGGAACTGGCAGGGATTTGGGATGTACCAGGATCTACTGGGATGTACTGGGATGTACTGGGAGGTAACTGTTATGTACTGGGAAGGAACTGGGAGGGAACTGGGATGTACTGGTAGGGAACTGGGATGTACTAGGAGGGAACTGGGACGTAGTGTGAGGACACTGGGATGTACTGTTATGTACGGGGAGGGAAGTGTTATGTACTGAGGGGAACTGGGACGTACTGGGATGTGCTGGGAGGGAACTGTGAAGTACTGGGATGTACTGGGATGGAATTGGGATAGAACTGGGATGGAATGGGGAGGGAACTGGTATGTAGTAGGATGTACTGGGTGGGAACTGGGATGTACCAGGATGTACTGGGATGTACTGGGAGGGAACTGGTATGTACTGGGAGGGAACTGGGATGTACTGGGATGTACTGGGAGGGAACTGGGATGTACTGTGAGGGAACTGGGATGTACTGGGACATACTGGCAGGGAACTGGGATGTACTGGGAGGGAATCGGGATGTAATGGGAGGGAACTGGGATGTATTGGGAGGGAAGTGTTATGTACCAAGGGGGAACTGGGACGTACTGGGATGTAGTGGGAGTGAACTGTGAAGTACTGGGATGTACTGTGAGGGAACTGGGATGTACTGGGAGGGAACTTTGAAGTAGTGGGATGTACTTAGAGGAAACTGGGAGGCAACTGGCATGTACTGGGATGTACTGGAATGGAACTGGGAGTGAACTGTGTGTGAACTGTGAGGGAACTGGGATGTACTGTGAGGGAACTGGGATGTACTGGGACGGACTGGGAGGGATCTGGGATGTACTGGGCTGCACTGGTAGGGAACTGGGATGTACTGGGAGGGAACTGGGATGTACTGGGCGTCGCTGGGAGGGAGCTGGGATGTACTGGGATCCATACTGTGTGGCATGTTGGTCATTACTGGGACGCACTGGTCTACACGCGCGGGCTGATATCTGACCCCTCTGGCCCCACCCACCTTTGCGACAGGCCCCGCCCCCTGGCGAGGGCCTGGTGGGGTGGGGCCGTGCTCGTGTGCTCCCCAGCATCCCCAGTTAGCAACAGGTCCCACCCCCTGGTGACAGCCTGGGGGTGTTGCTGGTGCTGCCTGGCCCCACCCTCCATAGCAACAGGCCCTGCCCTTGGTGATGGCTCCAGGGGCATTGCCAGCGTCCCTTTGGACACACCCCCTTAGTGACAGGCCCCACCCCCCGGCAACGGCCCGGGGGGCGGTGCCGGCTCTCTCCCCTTAGCGACAGGCCCCACCCCCCGGCAACGGCCCGGGGGGCGGTGCCGGCTCTCTCCCCTTAGCGACAGGCCCCGCCCCCCGGCAACAGCCCGAGCCTGTGTTTGCTCCGCTCGGGGGGCTCGGTTTGGGTGTTTTCTCTCCCCCCTCCCTCCCGTGCCGGGAACTCCAGGCGGCTCTCGTACGGCTCCCGGGGCCTTCACCCCCCGGGGGGCTCGGCCCGCCCCTTTCGCGGGGCGCTGTGGGAAGGGCGGGGGCGGGGCCCGGGGGTGGAAGAGCCCCGGCTCTGGCCCTGGGCTTCTCTGGCGTCGGTGCTCCCGTGTTCCCTCGGGCGGTCGCAGCTTTGGGGCTGTCTCAGCCCCCCGGGCAGGCGTGCTCTGGCGTTTAGAGAAGCGGAGGCGTTGCCTGAGGTAAGGATTCCAGAGCTTGGCACTCTTTGGCGGCATCTGTACTAGAAAGGTCCCTTGTGGCCTGCTTTGCTTTTTTTCTCCCAGGATGCTGTTTTGGGCGCTGAGGGGGCGGTGAGACGGGTTAGTGGTATGGTGTTCTGTTTGGGGTTTGGTTTTTGCTTTGCTGTTTTTTTTCCCCTCGTGAGATCATTTTATTGTGCTGCTGCAATTCCTGTCTTTACTGAACCCGGAACCTTGGGGGTTTTCACTAGTTGTGCCGTTCACTGTTTCAGGTGTTGCCTTGGCCTCTCAACAGCCGTGGCACAACCTGCAGCGATGCTGCCTCTCCAGGCCCCCGCAGGCCCCGCTTTCTTGTCCAGCCAGGCGGGAAAGCGTGGTTGTTGCAGAAACAGCTACGCCCTGCGACTCCTCCTCAGGTTGTTGGCTCGGCCCCAACAGCGTACAGGCTGCTGAGGTCACCGCCTCCGCGCGGGACGCAGGCGGCCCGGAGAGCTTTACCCCGCGCCATTTCCGTCCCCTCTGGGCAGCAGCGGAGCTGCCGCCGCTTCAGGCGGCCGCTTTCTCGAGGGCGAGGAGCTGGGACGACAACGGGCCGCTGCAGGCTCTGGTCAGGGTAAGAGGCTGTTCCCTGGGGAGCCGGCGCAGGGGGAGCGGAGGTACGCACGGGCACTTGTCGGTGCCCCTGGCCGGTAAAGGGAAGGTTAAATTGTTAGAGTGCAAATAAATACATTTTATTTAGGGAGGAGTCGTGACTAAATTTAATCGCACCTATTACTGAGCAAACCAGGCAGTCATTATTCCTAATCTGTAATTAAAAAAAAAATAAAGGCAGTCCTTTTTTATGCCATAAATAGAGTTGCAAGTCATTAATAGCTCAATCTAAATACAGCCGTTATTACATCAACTGCAGGCATTAATGACTCCTGATCAGAAACAAAATAAGGACAGTTTTAGAATCTACAATGAAAATTGAACTGGAAAGCTAAATTGGGAGTGGGTAATACTGAAATTGTAACAGGGCTGTTAGAAAGTTCAGAGGCAGCGACAGCTCCTGCTTCCAACCCAAGCAGTAAACGAAGCTTTAGATTCTTAAATGAACAGAAATAAAGGTGAGCTGTTAAACAGTGGCTGGGTTCAAGCGTAGGCATTAAGAAAATTTGCAGGTGCGGGTGATTCCTGACGAGCACTAACAATTCCAGAAGATTTAGATTTAAAATGACAAAGCTAATGGAGTGCCACAACCGCCCGGATGTAACTGCAGCCGCTTTGGGGGAATGCCCCAGCCCTCCCCAACCACCGCTATTAATTACTGCCAAGGAGAGCGAAAGTGAAAGTAGAAGCAGTGCAGGTGAAATGCGAGCAGTACGCTTTTCCTAAGTCATCTCTTCGTGTCAGGAGAGGAAAGAAAATGGAAAGAAGATGTTTGCAGGGGGTCTGTGCTGGGTTGCCTGCGCGTCTCTTCCGTGCGTCCTTGAGGAGACATTTAGCTCCTGTTGGGCGCTCGCAGGTGGAGACAGGGCGAGCTGGAGGCGGGATCGGTGCTGGCCCTGAAAAAGGGATGGGCAACGAGCGGAGAGAAGAGGGGGCAAGGGCTGAAAAAGGGTCACCGGTTCTGCAGGGAAGGCAGCGGGATGTGACTCGGCAACCGCTCTGACGAGCGCAGGGTCATTCGCTGCGATGAAGTCAGGGTCTGCGGCTGGCCCGGAGAGGCAGCAGAAATCCCAAACTCTTTGCAGGGGTACCGGCCAGATTAGGGCAACACCTGAACAGTAAAACCATTTAGAGGAAGCAGAGCTGGGCTGCACCGCGTGGCCAACCTCCCTCTTCTCCATGAGTCCCAAAGGGGCAGCTCCAAGAATGTGCTGAGAATTCATCCCTTGCGCTAAAAATGAGACGTAAGTAGCACCCACCCGTGAATTTTATTTTCTCTCTCGCTCTGCGGCTCCTGCCTGCTTGTCTCTCCTCAGTGCTCACCTGCACCCGTGCTCGGATGGGGCAGCTGAGGGAAGGTGCTGCCATCTCCCCAGCCCCGGCGGACCGCCCCTCAGCTGTGTCCTCTGTCAGGGAGCGTCGTCATCTCTCCTGCCTCCCAGAGCGTGTCCTGTAGTGGCAGACGCGCGGGCTTTTCCCTGCACGCGCATACGGGAAGGGAAGCACAGTGAGAGCTGGGCTTGTCAAAGAGTAACGGGGGTGGTGGGAAGCGTAGCTAGAACCGGAGAGCTACAGCGCAAAAGCAAAGCAGACGGGACACAAAAGTAAAATGGTGCACAGGAATGCTGAGGCGAGAACTCCCGCAGCACACAGGAAATCAGTGTCGGAATCTATTTTCTTCTGACTGCCAAATTAAAAATAATGGCACGCTTTGCAACGCTAAGCTCGCTCTGATCGTCTGAACTGTTTCTTTCCAACTCCCCACCGCCCCCAGCACACCGTTCAGCCTCCTCAGCCTGAAATGCCTTGTTTTCCTTCTTTTTTTTTTTTTTTTTTTTATGACAGGGCAACTTCTGTTCCCGAGGTGGTGCCCACAGTACAGCTATCTCTTCGAAGGCAGTTTGGTTTAGGTCAGAGAATGTTTAGCCTGGACTGAATCAGCCTCTGTTTCTATTTCTGGAAATCATCGGTCCTGTGCATAAAGCCCGGAAAAAAGGAAATATGAACCAAAGGACGTGGGGCCTGCAGGGGTAGGAAAATATTTGAGAAGAGGTTCAGTGGGGAAATGATTGTTTGTCTGTGGGGCGTCCAGGCAAGCAACCCAGCTGCTAGAAAGCGGCGCTGTCCCCAGGATGGCCTCGGCGGTCCCGTCGGAGTCGGGGGAACAAGGACAAGGCAGGGTGAAGCATCTGACCTGCCGTGTGGAACGTGACTGTACAAAGCACGTGTGATGCACTGCAAGTTCATTTGTTTAAACTGTGAGTTAAAGAAGGTGTGCAGTTGCTTTGTAAACAGCCGACGCTCTAAAGCTACACCCGTCTAACTGCTAGCTGTATTAAATCTATCGTATTGCTGTTTCTGCATTAAAAAAAGTAACAAACCAACACACCTATGTAAGCACGTCTAAGTACAATGGAAAACCACTGTTTAACGCGTGGCATGTGTGGGTTGTTTTTTTGGGGTGGGAGGGTGGGGTGTATGACAAAAACCTGCGAGAGACACACGCGCATACGCACATGTCATGTTTAGCGCTCACCTAAACCCAAAAAAGAAAATCCACTCTTTATTTTGCAGCATTAGCATTAGCTTCCAGCGCACAGCCTGAGCGCGTACCTCTGCTCTCACCATCTGCTCCCTCTTCAACCGTGTGTGGCTGTCATCATCAGCTTGCACAGGCTTTCCTCGTGCAAGTTTCCGCGACAGCTTACGAGAAGGCGGGGAAACAAACCCAGCAAGACGCGTAGTGCCTTCCTCTATGGGCTCCGTCCAGCCTTTGTTAAAATGAGCAGAAAAGAAATCTGCTGCTGCCTTTACCCTGACTCGCTCTTACAGAGAGCATCTGACTTGACCCGCAGCAAAGCGATGCCCCAGGCAGCAGCACGTATTGGCGCGGACCGCGGTTTCACCCACCTGTTTTACTGCGCCGGTCCTTTCCCACGGCCGATGCCGCAGATGTGGCGCGCCCCACCCCCAAACCTCTTTACGAGGGTTCCCTGGGCTCTGCAAGTCGCCTGCTGGCCGTGTTGCTGATTCAGGCACGGGCAAAGTCAGCTTCTTCGCTGGCCTCGGGCCAGGGCAGCCACGTACTCGAGGGAAACTGAGAATATCTCCAGCGAGATCTCACCGGGAGGCTGGGACCTCGTCAGTAGGGGAGAAAGCCAAGCGACTGACACTGAAAGGGAGCTCTTTGCTAGGCTGTAGATCGTAAAGTTAACAAAGAAAACAAACCTGCCTTTTTAAAAATGCCCTCTTTTGAGTCTGCCACGTTTGATACAGATTTTTAAAATTGCAGGGTATATCTCCTACAGGCCTCATGCAAAGGGAAGTGAGTACCTCTGGCTCTCAGGACAAGGGGGTCCCTCAGGAGCCCAGGCGCTCACGCCAGCCGGCATCTGGCACAGCACAGGGCAGGAGCTTTGGCAGTAGTACGTGAGCTGAGAATGAGAGTCAGGCAGCACTGCACGCTTCTCCTGTGAGCCGCCGAGGCTCGCGCGCTGTACCTTCCACAAATAAAAGGCCAGAAGAGTCAGCATTTCTGCTAGTTCCAGCCTCATCCGTACCCTCGTTAGTGTAACTGTAAGCGAGCGTCCCGTAGCGACTGGGAGCGTGGCAGCTGGGCTTCCTGCGCTGCCTTAGGTTGTGCCCTTGGAGAGACCCTTCTCCGAGCCCCGGGCTGGGTGGGCTGCGGTGCCGTTCAACGCTGAATAGGCACGAAGGCCTATAAACAAAATGTATTTATATTGCACCCATACCCGGCAGCCAACCGCCGCTTTATTTATGTATTCTGCACCTCCTGCCGACGCTTTTAAACTTATCCGATATTGCCGCAGTTTTCTCTGACGGGGCAGGGGACTGCCACGCAGCAGGGGGAGTTTCTGGGTGCCTCCCACGGACACAGACGTCCTCAGCTGGGTAGGGACAGGGTGAGAGCTGGAACAACTCTGCTGACATGTAAGGGCCGTCCCAGGGCAAGGCTCCTCGGTCTGGGGGCTGAAAGGCGAGCCGCGCTGGGTGGTTGGTGTGGGAGTTGTGGAGCAAGTAGGGGAAAAAAAAAACAACAAGAAAAAACCATCCAAATGTTTCACAGCAGGTAGAAAGCTTGGCAGAAAGCAAACTGAATGCTGTAAAGACAAAAGCCGAAAGCCGGCTATGGACTGTCCAAAAAGAGTCAGTGCCACGGAAGGAGGTTATTTCTTCAACTGACCATAGGAGGCTTTTTGTGAGATAACACAACACCTCTTCTTTCTGCTACAGCGCGGCACCGCAGCAGTAATGGGCCAGAGCGTGCGAGCGCCTTTGGCAGGATCGGTAACGGCCGGGGCACGGCCGACCGGCCAGCCCACCTTCCGCACAAGGAAAACACCATTCCCCTGGAACGCCACGCAGACCCAGGACGGGTAAGGCGGAGGCCGAGCCCAGGCGCCCCCATTGCCAAGGACCACCTTGGCCTTGCAGCGTCTCACGCTTCAGGGTGTTCTGCTGGCCGTGGCTAAGCTCAGGCCCTCTGCTCGTGGCTGCCCCCGGTCCCCCGGCGCCGGTCGGGCCCCAGCCCCCAGCGCGGTGCGGCGCAGGGCAGTGACCCAGCAGGGCGGCCCCACGGGCCCCAGCCCCCCACCCCCCGCCGTGCCTGCGGCCAGGGCCCCGCGGCCGCCGGCCCCTTCCTCCTCTGCCCGCTCCCGTCGCGGACGGCTCGGTATGTGTCACGAGCGGCAGCCCCGTTCAGCAGCTCTCGGAGGGCGCGCGGCTCTGCCCGGCCGTGACCGGGGCCCGCAGGGGTTTCCCGCTCGCTCGCTCGCCCCGAAAGGAGCTGGCCCCGAGCCGGCGCGTCCCCCCCCCGCCCGGCCCACGGCGCCCTCGCGAGCTGAGCGCGGCCCGGCCAGCAGGGGGCGCTGGCGCTCAACGGCTGGGCGCGGGGGCGGTCCGGCGCGGGGGAGGGGCCGGTGGGGTCCGGTCCTTCCGGCCGCCCTCTAAGGGCCGCCCCGCGGGGCTCCGGCTTCCGGTGGCGCAGCGCGGCGGAGCGGAGGTGGGAGCGGTGCGTGGGGCGGCTGCGCCGCGAGGTGTCTCTTTGCGGTGCCGGGGCCCCTCTGCGGCCCGGCGTGGGAAGCCCGTGGCCGGCGGAGACTGCTCGGAGCTGGGCGGGGAGCACCGCGGCAGTCCGACCGCAGGCAGCCATCCCCTGCGGTGGCCGCCAGCTCCTCAGGACTCCTGGAGGCCTGGCAGCGCCCGACCCTCGCCTGCGGCAGCCGCCTGGGAGAGCAGCGCGGCCGTGGCCAGGGGCCGGAGAGCGCTGGTGAGTGAGTTCGGGCAGCGGTGGAGGCTCCGTGCCGGGCCCGACCCCGGGCCCGGGCCGGGGTGGGGGGGGGCGGCTCCGTGCCGGGCCCGACCCCGGGCCCGGGCCGGGGTGGGGGGGGGGCGGCTCCGTGCCGGGCCCGACCCCGGGCCCGGGCCGGGGTGGGGGGGGGGCGGCTCCGTGCCGGGCCCGACCCCGGGCCCGGGCCGGGGTGGGGGGGGGGCGGCTCCGTGCCGGGCCCGACCCCGGGCCCGGGCCGGGGTGGGGGGGGGGGCGGCTCCGTGCCGGGCCCGGGCCCGGGCCCGGGCCGGGGTGGGGGGGGGGCGGCTCCGTGCCGGGCCCGGGCCCGACCCCGGGCCCGGGCCGGGGTGGGGGGGGGCGGCTCCGTGCCGGGCCCGGGCCCGGGCCGCTCCGGGCCGGGGTGGGGGGGGGGGGCGGCTCCGGGCCGGGCCCGGGCCGCTCCGGGCCGGGGTGGGGGGGGGGGGCGGCTCCGTGCCGGGCCCGGGCCGCTCCGGGCCGGGGTGGGGGGGGGGGGCGGCTCCGTGCCGGGCCCGGGCCGCTCCGGGCCGGGGTGGGGGGGGGGGGCGGCTCCCTGCCGGGCCCGGGCCCGACCCCGCGGTGGGGGGGGGCGGCTCCGTGCCGGGCCCGGGCCCCGCAGAGAAGCCCTGGTCGGGCATCGTTCGCTTTTGCACAATGTAGGGCTTTCCCCGTCGATATTCTGTGTACTGTGTTTTGGGCCACCTGAAACCCTTTGGCCGGGTAGGTTTGGTGCGGGGAGATGGCAGGTCTGGAGCCTGAAAGATCTCGGGTGGGGGGCGGGGGAGGTATTTTTGCCTTAAAACTCTGAGCCCACCTCGTGTGTCATGTCGTGTTATCACGTCGTGAGTCTGGTGACTGTGGCAAATGGCTCAGTTGGGCGTTTTCTGATAAATAACTTCTGAACGTGTGCGTGTGTAGGCACGGGGAGATTTGTGCAGGGTGACAGAGCCCTTTGTGCTTCTGTGCTAATGTCTACCTGTTCTAGACCTCCAGTGTTGGAAAGCCTTTGTTTAGTGCCTAGTTGTGCCTGCGTAACAAATGTTTTAGCTGCTGATGTGTTATACCTCTGCTGTGAACTTTTTCCTGGGTGGCTTGATTGTTTCTGGTTGTCCGTGTAAATCTAGGCAGATATTTTCTGCCCGGTGGTGAAGTCTATCGCTTTGGATAACAAAGGGCAGGAGAGCAATAAAGAAAAAGGTGATTCGTCTGCTGCAGCTCCTTGGAAACGATTCGTTCCTTATTTTCTGCCGTTGGGGAGGTGTTGTGCTTTCCAGATAATGCAGCCTCTCCTGTGCCTGTCCACGCCGTGCATTTTTGTCCTGCCCTTGCTTGAAAAGGCTCTCCTTGCCTTCTTCCTCTGTGCTGCAGTTGGCTTAATCTCTCGCTGCTGCTGCTGGAAGAGGGATAAAGGGAGTGTTGTTGATCGGGTTGTTAAAAGCTTTTTCGCGGGCTGTAACGCGCGGGAAGGGGTGGCGGGGGGGGGGGGCGACTCAGTACGGGGGAGGGGGAGGATCAGGCTGCGGGGAAAATGGGAAACCAACATCACCCTTCCCTCCTACGGCGCAGCCCGGCTGCACGGCTCCCCGGGGATGCCCCTGCCCCGCGGGTGTACCGTGTGTGCGCCCCCCGCGTGGGGCGGGGGGGGACGACACCCCCCCACACAGTCGGCGGCACTGGGGCAACCCCTGCCCCAGGGCTCCGCGCTCGTACCCGGCTCTCCCCGCTCCGGCACGGCACGGGGCTGGACGCACCGAGGAGACCCCGGGGCGGCTTCTCGCGGCTGGGCGAGAACAGGGCCTGGCCCCGAGCAGCCGAGCGGGCACCGCCGGTAGCTCGGAGGAGCGGGGCCGGCTCGGCTCGAGGCGTCAGAGCGAAAAGGGACGAGAACCGTCCCGGAGCGTTGGGGGGGCGGCGGATGGTCCGGTGGCCGGGTTCGGCTCCGTGCCGGGCCGTGGGGCAGCCGGAGCCGCGCCGGGGGGCAGGTGAGGAGCCGCGTGGCCGGGCGCGCTGTGGGTCGGCGGGTTTCGGCTGTGGGGTCTCCCGGTCCGCGGAGTCCCCGGGGGGGGGTTGCGGGCAGCAGTGGCCCCGGGCCGAGCGCTTTCGTGGGTCGGTGGTTGTGTTTTGGGGCCGAGCCCGTGCCCGGCCGTGGGGAAGTAGGGGCAGCCCCACCCGGCTCTCGGCTGCTCCTCGTCGGGGTCGGGCGGCGGCGGCGACCCCGGCGGGGGCTCCTGTGGTGCCGGGCGGGTCCCCCCTTGCCCGCGAGGCAGGCAAGGACCCTGGCTGCTGCCGCCGCGGTTTGCTGGAGGCGGGCTGGGCCCGGCCCCCTGTGGGGTTGGGGTGCGGGCCCGGCGCTGCCGGGGAAACGCGGCCTGCGAGAGCAGGAAGAAAGCGCTGCCGGGCTGGCGCTGGGCTGCCCCGCCGGGGTGCGGGGCCGGGCCCGCGCAGTTCAGTTCCCAAGGCCTCCCCGACAGTGCGCGCGTGGGCCGTGGGGGTGCAGGGCTGCGGGGTGGCTGCGCTCTCCGCGCCCCTGAGCGTTGCCCGTGGGGACTGCGGAGGGGGCCGGGACGCAGCCAGGCTCAGCTGGTTTGGTCCCTGAACGGGGAGAGCACAGCTCTTCTGTTCCTGGGCCTTGAGAGCAGGCTCCTGTGGCTGATGCCGGGGCCCTGAAACAGATCGAGTCGTGCGTTTTGAGGGCCTGAGCGAGGGGACTAAGTCGTGTGGTTTTGGGCTGAGGAGCAGAGGTCAAGTGCTGCATTTTTGGGACTTGAGAACAGGCTCAGCAGCTGGGCTTTTTGGCTCAGAACCGGTCCCAAAGTGAGCTGGTTTGGGGGCCAAAAGCAGCAGCCGGTTTGGCTGCTTGTGCAGGCTGGGGGGTGGGGGCATTGGGGGCTGCAGGGGAAAGCAGGGGTTGGGCAGGGTACGAGGACCCTCCCCGGAGGTGGGGGTCCGGTCACATCGGACCCCGAAGTTCGGGAGGCCGGCATGCACCAGAGCGAACTCGCCACCTGAGGCGGGTCTCTGGAGGAAGGGTGCTTTTTGGATCCAGCGCAGCGCACCCTCTTTGGGTCCAGCTCTTCTTTCTGCGCTGCTTAGAATAGTTATTAACCAATTAATTAATCATACAAACTAAGTCACAACAGCTCTGTCGGCTCCATCATGGTTCGGAGCTCTGAATCGGTTTCACTTGGTGTCTAACATGTTTTTTCCCCGAGGAGAGGCTAAGTTTCAAAGTTAATTAGTTTTCTCATAAGTGTGTCAGTCAATAAAATTGAGTTACGATTGTTAAAACCACAAAGGTGACAGGAGTCTCACGGATCGGGTCTATTTCTGAAAATGTATTCATCCCATGCAAATGTCATCGGGATACAGATCATCTGCACTTCATGCTCTGACAAGACAAGATGCTGAGACAGGGATGAGCTCCAAAAGGACTGCTGAAAAGAAAAAAAACGCATTCCACAGTCATGGGGTTTTTTTGTTTGCGTTTGGGGGGGCGGGGTGGCTTTAACAAAAGAGTGCAGTGTTGGCCGGCAGCAGCCTGCAGAGCACTTTTGCTGCCTGATCTCTCCTTTTCTTCTCTTCCACTCCTCTTTCAGGGCTGTAATTGTCATTTGGATAGTTTTAGAAGAGCAGTTAAGTTGCTCGCCTGTGTCAATGTGCTGGTAATACCAGGAAGGTGAATGCTTGAACCGGTCGGGCGGGTAGGAATGAATAACTTGGCTGCAGGTAGAACTTCTGAGGGAAGACCAGCAAAACCAGGAAGCAAATAGCAAGTTCCCAAAAAATGTGCGGGTGTCAAACACAAAAGTTTTATTGCCGAATGTTTTTGGGAATATGTTCCCAATGGCTATTTTTAGTAAACATAAATTTTCAGGAGATTCAGGGTTGTGCGTGGCAAAACATGTCCCTCTGTTTTTGTGTCCTGCCGCACAAACGGCCGGCGGCAGGGCTCTTGTTCCCTGCTCTCGCTATTGCCACAGCAGGGCTGCGATATTTAGACCTAAGAGATGGGTTTAGGAATGGAAGGAGAGAGAACGCCTGTGTTCTGTAAGGGCTATGAATGCTGACCCTTTGTCTCCGTCTGCCGCTTTTCCTGTGCGGGTGATGAAGCTGTTTTACTTTTCTCTGTTGTTCCAGGTCTAAATAGCTGCGAAGCTGTCGCCGCTGTGGGTGCGCAATTTGTGTTGCTGTGTTTCTGTGGAGTTCTAGCTACGGCTCGCTTCTAGTGTGGCCAAGCGTCAAGGTAGGGCTTTCAGCTTAAAGCTTCAGAAGCGCTGCGCGCCGAGATGGGTGTAGGTGAAACTGCTGTTGCGCCTGCAGCTGTGCTCGCAGGGATGCTGGGTGGCTCCGCATCAAACCGGCGAGGTGCGCGTGGACCTCCGTCGGGCTGCGCCCTGGGTGCGCGAGCGTGCGGTGTTTTTGCTGTTCCGGCTTGCATGTGCGAGGGCTTAACGTTTGATTTAATGCATTTCCTTTAACGGCAGGCTGTAGTTGGGCTCTAGACGGTATTCCTACGTGGGCACAAGAGCTGTGGAATGGTTAAGCTGTTGCTGTGCCTCCAGGTGACTTGTTCAGTAACGCTGTTTTTCCAGGTGCAGATGGATGAGTCGTGCAGGGCAACGGAGGAGGGCCCAGGGGAGCGCTGTAAGAAGGTGAGTCTGTGTAGTACTGGAGGGAAGATGTGACTGATGGCTATAGGGCTCCATTATGGGTTTTACTCTTTTTTTTTTTTTGTGATCCGAGGGTGCTAAGCGATGAGCCGAGCGTGATCTGGGCCCTGGAGGTGAGTCAGGCAAGGTGACCGGTGCTTGGTGGGCTGGAGTAGGTGTTCTTTTTCAGGTTATTCAGGGTTTTTTCTCCTTCTCTTCACTTTCCCATCCCAATTTGGGGCCGATTCCCTCAAACGGGGACTTCCCCCTGTGGGGCTGCTTATGCAGCCTGGGAGCTGCTGCCTGGGCACAAAAATACCTCAAACCCCTTACTCTGGGTCTGCAATGGGGGGTGAAAAAACAGAAAGAATTCTGGTGGAAAGAAAACAACTTGGGGCTTCTGGGAAAGCCAACTCCAGCTGGATTTGTGCAGCTGGAAAGGAAAAAAAGGGTGGTGGTGGGGAAGGAACAACCACCTAAAAGCACCCACCAACCATTCTCATGCACAAAACCGAAAGTGAAAATGACCATTTTTTGTAGGGTAAAAGCACAAAAAGTCCCCACAGAACTCAGTAGTTTGGAAAAGCAACCCCAATTATTACATTATGTAAAGAAGGCGGGGAAAAAAAGAAAACCAAAACAAAACCCTATCACAACCCTGATGCCACATGCCTACCAGCAGTTCCTGGGGCTTATTCTGCGGGGGTGGGGAACCCAACCTTGTTCCCCAGGTTTGCTGTGCTGCTTCTCCTCCCTCGGGCATGCGGGGGGCAGTGGCATGGACAGTAGCAAGCACCAGACGTTTTTAAGCGGTCGAGAGGAAAGGACAAATGCTCGAGACGCTTTGCTGTTTGGTGCAGAGGCAATGAATGGTGCTGCTGGGGCTGCGAGGGGGAAAGGTGCAGAGGAATAGAAGCTCTGTGGATGCAGCCAAGTTACGGTTTCTGGATGGTATTAATCGAGAAGAGTAATTCAGATAATGCTGCTGCCCAGCGACCAGAATTGGGTACTGAGCCCGGGAGCCGCGCACGCGCGGTGGCGTCCCTGTGATCCCCATTGCTCTCTCCGCAGGTAACAGCCCTGCGATGCTGCGGTGCCTGCGAGGTGATGCCGCCGTGCTCGTTGCTGCTTCCTGGTAAGGAAAGGCCTCCTCCGCTCCTGCTGCAGCGTGGTGGTGTGTCGGACACGATTCCCTGTGTCGGGTGAGGCCTAGGGCTGCCGGCGAGGTGAGCGAGCGCCTTTGGTGGGTGCAGGGGTGTCTCCTTGCGTGCCTGCACTACTGGGGCTGGTGGGATGGGAAGCTTCAAACGACCCGCCGAGGCAGGCTTCTGGTATGCTAAAGGCGAGTGGGTGAGGGCAGCCCTAGGAGTTACTCGGGAGCTGATAGAAGGGAAGAGGGAAAGGAGGAGGAGGATGATGACCTTTTCCCCCTGCCCAGGGTGCAGAAGATGGCCGACTCTCCAGCTCACCAGAGCTCCCCCTCAGCCTCCCCTGGCCCCCCTTGCCCAGTGCGCCTGCTCCCAGCTCCAGCACGAGCGAGCTAGGCTACGTGCCGAGGAAGCCTCATCTCGTAAGAGCTGTAAGACACCCATGTGTTCTCTTCAGGTGGAGGACGGCCTAGAGTCTGGAGCTGCAGAAGAGGCAGGGAGGAGAGAAGGGGAAAGAAGCATCTGAACGGCTAAATTGTGCCAGCAGCGCTGAGAGCGAGAGTCGCGGTGAGTCCTGGGCCAGTGGGGCCCCGTTGCCTCTCTTGTGCGTCCTGGGCCCTCCCTGTCTCTCCCCCGGCCCCCTCTCTTTCCTTACCTGCTGCAAAATTTTATTTTTTCTTTTGGGCCCCCCCCGCACCTTCTTTCTCCGTCTCGCTCTGAGTGGCTCCCTGCCTCCCCGTCTTTTTCAGTCCTCCCTTTCTCTGTCCTGTAGCCTGTGGCTCCTTTTTCTATCTCCGCCTCTCTCTGCCTGGCTCTGGCTCCGTTTTTTTATTCCTCCTGCTCTGTCCTGTAGCCTGTCGGTATTTTGTCTTTCTCTGGCCCTCTTGGTCTGACTCCCTGTGTTACCGAAAAACGCGGTAAAATCGGAAACGACTCCTCAACGCCAATTTAGTATTAAAGAGCAGGCATTCTTTATTCACGGCGCCGGATGCACGGGGGATCGCTCCTCCTGGCGTGCGTACCTCACGTACCTTTCCCGTACAATTTGTAGATCAAAATTTTACGTATTCATATATATTCATTATTGCCCTGTCTGCTGATCGGTACAAACTTGCTCGTTCCGTATGTAAATCGCTGCGCAGGCTCGGTTGTCCTCTTCCGTTGTTCTCTTCTGAGTAGGTGGTATTACTTGGGTCGGTGGTGGTCTGTGAGTCGGTGGTCGTGATCTCCCCCTGCCGGAATTACCTTTTTACCTTCTTGGCTAGTTTTGTCAGTCCGCTCCACGAAACTGCGTTTTGTCATCCTTTTCTGACAGAAGCACGTTGTCTGTTGTTCTGTTGACATTAACGATCGCCTAGGGACTAAAATGCAGATCGACGGATACGCCGATTCGTACGCTCCATGTTCCCGTAATGGAACACCGTCTCTGGTTGGTTGATTTCATCGCTTTGGTTACACCTGTTCCTGTTGTTCAGTTTCTTCTTTTTTGGCTTTGTTTGATTCTCTCTGTGATTCTGTTTTTCTCTGCCTCGCTTTTCCCAGCTCCCCGTCCCTCACTTTGAATGCCCGTTATCCTTCAGCAGCTCACTCTCCCTTGGTTGCCATCCCCGTTTCTGAATTCCTCCTGCTTTGCCACGTAGCCCGTGGCTTTTTTCTTAATCTCTCTGTCTGCCTCAACGCTCCCGCCGCGCTTTTTAATTCGTCTGCTCTGTACCCTGCTACTGTTCTTGCCTTTCTGAGTTCTTCTCTGTCCAGCTCCCTTTCCCTGTTCATGAATTCGTGTTCTTCCTGCACCCGCCGCTGTTCCCTGTGATCTCCGTCTCTCTCTGTCCAGCTCCCTGTCCCTAGGTTTTAATTCCTGCCTCTGCCCGCTGTAGCCCGTCTAGATTTTTCTCTCGGCCTCTCTCTCTGTCCGGCTCCCTCTCTCTGTGTTCTAATTCCACGTTCTCTGTCACGTAGACCCGTGCTATTTGTTTGTCCTCATCTCTCTCTGTCCAGCTCCTTGCTGCTATGTTTTATTTCTTCCCTCTCTCTCTGTCTTTGTAGCCCATTGCTGTTGTTGTGTTTTTGGTTTTTGTTTTTTTTTTCCCACTTGTTTCTTCGTTTGTCTCTGTCTGCCTCCCAGTGCCTGATCTTTAATTCCTCCTTCCCTGTTGGGCCGCTGTTCCTTTTTTCCATTCTACGTTGTGTTCTCTTTGGTCTCCTGTTCTTATTCATCGGTTCCCTCCTCGCCGCCCTGTGGCTTGTCCCCATTTTAGTGTTGCCTCTCTCTCCCTCTCTCTGGCTTCTTACCCCTGTTTTTAAAATTCCTCCCTCTCTTCTCTCTTCCCTGTTGGCCGTGTGATCGTCAGCCTTTCTCCACCTCTTTCTGCCCAGCTCTCTGTGTCTATCCATTAATTCTTCCCTCTCTGCCCTGTAGCCTGTAGCTTTTGTCCTTTCTCCATCTTGCTGTCTCTGGCTTCCCCGTGACCCTCTTTTAGAATTGTTTCTCTCTTCTTTCTGTACGCATTGCGATTCCTTTTGCTCCCCATCTCCCTTTGTTTTGGGTGTTGTTTTGTTGTTGTTTTTCTGGCTCCCTGTCCCTAATTCTTAATTCTCTGCCTTCTCGTGCTCTGTACCACGTAGCCCCGTGGTTTGTTTTGTGGTGTTCCCTCCCCGGCCCCTTCCCTCCGTCGTTGGCTGTCTCGGCTCCCTGTCCCCGTGGCTTCATTCTTCCCTTTCTGCCCTGTTCTTGTCGCTTATCTTGTCTTTCTCCATCGCGCTCGGTCCAGCTTCCTGCCCCTATTCTTCTTTCCTCCCTCGCTGTCGTGCTGCCTGCCCCAGGTTCTTTGTGCGTCTCCAGCCTGCTCCTCTTCCTTCTTTGTTGGTCTGTGTCCTGCTCTTCCCTCTTTCTGCTGCCTCTCTTCCCCTCTCTCTGCTGCTTTTATCTCCACCTCCGTCAGGCTCCCTGTCCTTCTCTGGCCGTCCTGTTCCCTGCCTCGTGCCTTCTCACTACACGCACACACGTCCCCCCCGCCCCGTCCAGCCGGATGCCGCTCTTCTCTTCTCTCTTCCTACTGTCCCGTGCCCTGCTCCTCACCTTTGGTGGCCTCCCCCTCTGCCCAGCAGCCCGTCGCCCCAGGAGCCAGGCGACGGACGGTCCGTTCCCTGCCAAACCGGGACAAGCGCGTGCCGTGGCTTAGCCCCAGCTGGCTATTCTGCACCAGGGAGCTGCTTGCTCACTCCACCCTCAGTGGGCTGGGGGAGAGAGCTGGAAGGGTAAGAGTGAGAAAAATCATGGGTTGAGATCAAGGCTGTTTAATAGGTAAAGCAAAAGCTGTGCGTGGAAGCAAAGCAAGGAATTAATTCGCTCCTCCTTTTCGGCGGGCAGGTGTTGAGCCACCTCTGGGAAAGCAGGGCTCTGTCATGTGTAACGGTTACTTAGGGAGAGAAATGCCGTAGCCCCTGCCCTCCCTCCCCCCCCCCCCCAAGGACTCCCCCTTCTTCCCCCAGCTGCGTGTGCTGAGCATGATGTCAAATGGTATGGAATATCCCTTTGGTCAGTTAGCTGGGAAAGCTTTCCCAGCTGTGTCCTCTCCCAGCCTACCTGCTGGTGGGGCACTGAGAGAACCAGAAGAGGCCCTGACTGTGGAAGCAGTGCTCAGCAAGAACCAAAACATCTCTACATTATTAACGGTGTTTTGAGCATAAATCCAAAACGTATCCCTTCCTAGCTACTGTGGAGAAAATGAGCACTATCGCAGCCAACACCAGCTCCGTGCGGCTGCGGCAACGGCGGCCGAGGTGGCCTTGGGGCAGGGGGGGAGCGTTGGGGACCCTGACCCACGAATGGCTCCTGGGACTTGTTACGTGCGCGCCTGCACAAACACCTGCCCTCTCGTTTGCCCTCAGGGCTGTGTTTGCGCTGCCTTTGCGTGGGGCAAGGGGCTGTGATGGAGCCCAGGGGAGGAGGTGGTGCACTGTGGGGGTGAGGGGAGGGGGCCCCCCGTTGCTGCTGCGCCTCAGCTGATGGTGGGGTCTGGATGGAGGAGCCCCAGGTGCGGGCGGTGGGGCTGACGGTGCCGGCTCCTCCCTGGAAAAGGGGTGGTGCCCGGCTCCGGGGGGCCAGTGTGAGCCGAGGGCGGAGCGGAGCTGTGGCCGAGCGTCAGCGGGCTGCGACTGTAGCGAGGGAGGAGGTGAGCGGGGGCTGGGTGGTGGAGCGCTGCGTCCCGGGTCAAGCCCCGAGGAGGGCTGCGGCGGGGCAGCGCCGGGTCGGAGCGGGCGGTGGGGAGAGCGAGGCTGTGCTGAGGGCTCGGTGGGGCTTCCGGGTGCATCGGCGGCCGGGACGGTGGCCCGCAGGGTCCGAGAGCGGGGAGGGCGGGCTGGCGGCGTGCCGGGAGCTGTGGTGGTGCGCCTGGAGGCTGGCCGTGCGGCCGTGTTGTGGCGCAGAGCATGCCGGGAGGTGTAGTCCTTGCGGCGCGCGGCTGCCGGGCGGCCGTGTTGTGGCGCAGAGCATGCCGGGAGCTGTAGTCCTTGCGGCGCGCGGCTGCCGGGCGGCCGTGTTGTGGCGCAGAGCATGCCGGGAGGTGTAGTCCTGGCGCAGTGGCTGCCGGCCCTGTCACGTGGTTCGCCGGGGCGTGGCAGGAGGCGCGGTCTTCCGGCGCTCGGGTGCCGGGCGGCCGTGCCGCGTACGGTAGGCGCGGTGTATTTTTGGGGTTGGATTCGTGTTGATTTCTGGGGGCTTCCAGGTGCGGCCGCTCCCCGAGAAGCGGTGAGTTCCCCGGGAGCTGACAGAAGGGAAGAGGGAAAGGAGGAGGACCTTTTCCCCCTGCCCAGGGCGCAGATGATGGCCGCCTCCCCGGCTCGCCGGAGCTCCCGCTCAGCCTCCCCTGGCCCCCCCTTGCCCCGTGCGCCTGCCCCCAGCCCCGGCACCTCCCCTGAAGCGTGCCACGTAGCCCTTGGCCGCCCCCAGGCCCTGTCGTGAAGGCAGCGAGCCGGCCCTCAAGCGCACTGGATTCCCCCTCGGCGCAGGGGCCCTTAGCAGTAGCGCGGGGAAGGGGCGCTGTGTCCGGAAGCCCCTGCGCAAGGAGAGGCTTTGGTCAGGGTCGATGGACGGTAATGACGGTCGCTGTTTCTTCTTTCCCTCTCCCAGAGACCGTGCTGAGGACGTGGTTGTCTGTCCTTCCCCCGGGGACGCCGTCGACTGCGGCCGTCTCAGGCTTGCGTGGCTTCTCTCTGCCCGGCTTTGCCATCCTCGCGGCGCCGGGGCGAAAAGGGACACACAGAGCCCTTCCCGGCTGTGGACAGGAGCTGCCTCGGCTGAAGCTGGAGACGCCAACGAAAGGTAAAGCAGAAGAAACTGAAGGCGCTCTGGCTGCCAGCTGCCTTCCTGCTGCAGGCAAGAGAGAGCCTGTCCATGCAGGTGAGGGAGGAAGGATCCCCCTTCATAGTCCGCAGCGGGCCAGGCCACCAACGTGCACCGCAGGGTCCGTACGCGTAACCCGGAGTTGGGTACGGGCGTGTAGGGCACGAGCGAGCTAGGCTACGTGCCGAGGAAGCCTCATCTCGTAAGAGCGGTGAGACACCCACGTATCCTCTTTAGGTGGAGGTCGGCCTAGAGTCTGGAGCTGCAGAAGAGGCAGGGAGGAGAGGAGGGGAAAGAAGCATGTGAACGGCTAAATTGTGCCAGCAGCGCTGAGAGCGAGAGTCGCGGTGAGTCCTGGGCCAGTGGGGCCCCGTTGCCTCTCTTGTGCGTCCTGGGCCCTCCCTGTCTCTCCCCCGGCCCCCTCTCTTTCCTTACCTGCTGCAAAATTTTATTTTTTCTTTTGGGCCCCCCCCGCACCTTCTTTCTCCATCTCGCTCTGAGTGGCTCCCTGCCTCCCCGTCTTTTTCAGTCCTCCCTCTCTCTGTCCTGTAGCCTGTGGCTCCTTTTTCTATCTCCGCCTCTCTCTGCCTGGCTCTGGCTCCGTTTTTTTATTCCTCCTGCTCTGTCCTGTAGCCTGTCGGTATTTTGTCTTTCTCTGGCCCTCTTGATCTGACTCCCTGTGTTACCGAAAAACGCGGTAAAATCGGAAACGACTCCTCAACGCCAATTTAGTATTAAAGAGCAGGCATTCTTTATTCACGGCGCCAGATGCACGGGGGATCGCTCCTCCTGGCGTGCGTACCTCACACACCTTTCCCGTACAATTTGTAGATCAAAATTTTAGGTATTCATACATATTCATTATTGCCCTGTCTACTGATCGGTACAAACTTGCTCGTTCCGTATGTAAATCGCTGCGCAGGCTCGGTTGTCCTCTTCCGTTGTTCTCTTCTGAGTAGGTGGTATTACTTGGGTCGGTGGTGGTCTGTGAGTCGGTGGTCGCGATCTCCCCCTGCGTAAAGGAATTACCTTTTTACCTTCTTGGCTAGTTTTCTCAGTCCGCTCCACGAAACCGCGTTTTGTCATCCTTTTCTGACAGAAGCACATTGTCTGTTCTGTTCGCATTAACGATCGCCTAGGGACTAAAATGCAGATCGACGGATGCGCTGATTCGTACGCTCCATGTTCCCGTAATGGAACACTGTCTCTGGTTGGTTGATTTCATCGCTTTGGTTACATTTCCCCCGTATGGAAGTTCTGAAATAATAATTTTCTCAATACTTCCATCCTAGATCAATAATATTCCACTATGTCAGTTTGGTGTTTGGTTCATCTTCTCAAAGTTTTCACTTGATTGTGGTCTCCAGGGTGTATGCAGGTCCCATTTTCTACGCAAAATTTTATTAATTTGTTGAACTACCTCTGCAAAAAAATGTGGTGCTCTATCAGAGGACATTCCCATTGGCACTCTAAATCTTGGTATTATTTCTTTCAGCAACGTTTTAACTACTACTCTAGCTTTGTTGGTGCAGCACGAGAAAGCTTCTGGCCATCTAGAAAATTTGTCAATCAGCACTAACAAATACTGCTATATCTATTTTGTCTGGGTAACTCAGAGAACTTAATTTGCTAATAATTTCCGGGAGAATTTTTTGTTTTGTTACTCCTAAAGGTGGTTTCCTTTGGTTCAGGGGATTATTTCTAGGACAGATTGGACACTTAGCTACTATGGGTTTAACTATTCTTGTCATGCCTACACACGCTACAGATGTTTTTAAACTCAAAACCGTAGCATCTACACCCCAATGTGTTTGCTCATGGTTTTCTTTTCAAGTTCTGTCATAACTTGTGGGGTTGTTATTATTATTACTTGTTTTTCTGGTGTTATCTACCACCTCTCTGTGTTTTGTGATGTTTCCAATTGTTCTGCTAATTGCTCATCCAATTTATTATATCTCGGTTTCAACTTTGGAATTCTGATCTGTTTTACTGGTACTAGTGCAAGGATACCTTGCTCTGCAGTCCTCTTTGCAGCTTTATCTGTCAATCGTTTGCTTATGTTTACAGCCGTCTGGCCAAATTGATGAGCTTTGCAACGCTTTACCGCCACTTCTTTTGGTTTCTGCACGTCTTCCGGAAGTTGGAGATTGTCGTCTTTATGCTGTATCGATGATTTTTGGGCTGATGGCAGTCCTTTCTCCTTCCCAATAGCTCCATGATCGTGGATCACACCAAATGCACGTTTGGAATCAGTCTAGATATTTATCCTTTGTCCTTCTGCCATTCGCAGAGCTCGCTTCAATGCTACCAATGCTGCTTTCTGTGCTGAGGTGTTTGCAGGCAGCACCCCTGACTCCGTTCCCTCGGCGGCGATAACGACAGCATATCCGGCCATTCGCTTCTCTTCTCGCCCAGAGCTTCTTCCATCTGTAAACAACTCCAGATCAGGATTTTCCCAGAGGTTTGTGTCTCAGGTCTGGTCTGCTGGAATAGACTTGTTCAATAGTTAGCAAGCGATCGTGTTCGAAATTGTCCGTAAGGTTTTCTGTTGTTAAAAACGTAGCAGGATTCAGTATAGCAGTAGTCTTCGATTCCACATCGTCTTGTTCTAACAGAACAACTTGATATTTCAACATTCTGCTAAGGGATAGCCAACGACCCCCCTTTTGTCCTAAAACAGTCACCGCTATGTGCGGGACACATACTGTCATCTTCTGTCCCATTGTTAACTTTGGGGCTTCCTGGATCGGCAGCGCTGTTGTTGCTACTGCCCGTAAACACCTAGGCCGTCTTTTACTCACGTGGTCGAGTTGTTTGGAGAAGTAGCCCACAGGTCTCTTCCAGGTTCCCAGTCGCTGTGTCAGCACTCCAAGGGCTAAATGTTGTCTTTCGTGGACAAACAACTCAAAAGGTTTAGCGAAATCAGGTAGGCCTAATGCAGGGGCCATCATCGAGGCTCTTTTCAGTTCTTTGAATGCCGCTTGGCATTCGGGCGTCCGGGTTAAATATTTATCCTTTGATTCTTTCAATGCCTCATATAATGGTTTTACATAGAGTCTGTAGTTCAGAATCCAGAGCTGACGCCATTTCACTATTTTCAGAAAAGCTCTCAATTCCTTCGGGCCGCTAGGTTTGGGAATTTGACAAATAGTTTCTTTCTTTTCACTTTCTAATTGTCTTTGAGATATTTCAAATCCTAAATAAATGGCTGCTGCTTCTCCTATTTGGGTTTTGTTTCTGGAAACTCTGCATCTTCCTTGGCCCAGAAAATTTAAAAATTTCAAAACATTATTCTTTACTTTCTGCCACTATCAGAATGTCACCTGCATTCTGTAACAATATGCCTCTCCCTGGGTTCTGTTTTTTCTATACATTTCTACATTTCTAATTTTTTTCTTGCCAGCTGAGTCCCAAATATCGTAGGACTAATTTTAAATCCTTGTGTAAGTACGGTCCATGTTAGCTGTGTCTTTCATTCTGTGGTGGGGCTTTCCCATTCCAAAGCAAATAGGCTTTGACTTTTTATGCCTGGAGGTATGCAAAAGAAGGCATCCTTCAAATCTAGCACAGTAAACCATTTATGCTCCTCCTTTAAAAGAGGTCAGTAAAGTGTATGGATTAGCTACTACCGGATGTATGTCTTGGGCCACCTGATATATAGCCCTTAAATGGTGAACTAGCTAATACTCTTTGCCTCTAGATTTCTTTACTGGCGACACAGGAGTACTATATTCTGATTCACATTCCACTAAAAGCTCATATTCTGAAAAATTTTATAATTAACTTCTCTAATCCTTCTTGAGCCTCTCGCTTAATAGGGTATTGTTTTTGTCTTACCGGCTTGGCTCCAGGCTTTAAGGTTACTTTTACCGGCTCTGCCCACTTAGATCGCTCCGGAGCTCCGCTCGCTCAAACCAAAGGATAATTACTACGTTTTCCACTTCTTCGGGAACCTGTTCCTCCCTGGAGGAATCCTGTAACATAAACGCTCTCGCCTCTGTGGCTTTTGATTCTGGTATTAGTAATTTAATCTCTCCATCTTTAAAAGTTACTTGAGCATCTAATTTACTTAATAGATCTCATCATAACAGAGGCAGTGGACATTCAGGCATATACAGAAATTGGTGAGTTGCCCATTGCTTCTCCAATTTAAACTTTAATGGCTCTGAGAGGGGCTAATTTTTCTTTGCCCTGTCGCACTAACAACACCTACGGATTTATGATTAAATTTCTCTTTACGTGTATTCAATACCAAAGAAGTGGCTCCCGTATCTACCAAAAATTCTATTTCTTCATTCCCTAGCTTCAGTGTAACCAGGTGTTCAGCTAGGGTTGATTCCCCTGGTCTCCTTCATGCCAAGCTACTTCAAGCATTTTACCCAGATCTCTGGATTTGGGTTCTTCTAGCTTCTGAAGGTTTCTTCTCCCCCCCCCACTATCTGGGGCTGATTGTCTTATGAATATAGAGACCAACTGAATTGCTTTTTCTGGTTTTTCTGCGTTCAAATGAGTATATTTTCTGGCAGTCACCTTCAGTCTTTCCATAAAGGCTGAAGGGGACTCCTTTAATTCTTGTCTCGCTTCATAAATTTTGACCCATTTATTGCTTTTGGCATTGCATGTCTTACTCCAAATAAAATCTCTCTCTGACATCTAGTCAACATTCCCCTGGGTCCTGGCTGATTAGGGTCCCACTCGGGATTTGTAGATGGAAAATTCTTATTAATTGTTCTCTGTAAATTCCTGTTAGCATGTGCTCCCTGCACCTGCCTTCTGGCTGTATTCAATACTATTTTCTTGTCAGTTCCATCAAGTGAAGTATCCAGTATCACAAGTAGAGCAACACTTCAAGTTCTCACCACATTTTCCTCTCTCCAAAAACATTGCCGTAGAATCCTGTGGACGTATCTCACGCTGTTTCTGCCACGCTGGATGATTCCACAGTGTAAAGAACAAATCAACATATGCCACTTCTTCCCATTTGCCTTCCCTTTTTACAAAACAACATTAATTGCAAGATGGTACGATATTGCAATGTCTCATGTTCTGGCCATTTGTGCCCCCCTTCCAATTGATACGTTGGCCACCAATGATTGCAATATTCAATTAATGGTTTCCGAGTTAGTAGGTCACCGCCCCCGATGTCTTTCCAGTGCTTCAAAATACATCCCAAAGGTGTTCTCTGTGGGATAGGTTTCTTACTCAGAAATGCTCCCATCTCCCAGTCAACTAGTAGTTGTGATTGTGCGCTATCGCAAATAGTAGTCAGAGGGACTCCAACCCCCGTTAGAGGTCTCACTGGAAATCCGCCACTGGGATCTGTAGCGCCCTGCTAGATATCCCTGGAGACTTCAACCCCCTGTTGAAGACCCCCCTACCCTCGGGTCCCGCTCCACAGGCTTTCGCCTAGCAGAGACTTACCAACCGAGGTACCTCTTGGCCCCAACCCTGCGTGGCTTTTGCCGCGCCTTACGGGCAGGCCCGTGGGACTCAAACCCGCTATCCTATCCTATGTGGGAAGCTAACCCCACGTATTATTCTACCTAAGTTTCTTCTTAAAAGAATGCCTTGTTTACTTCAGTCCAAGGGATCTTGCTCAGAATTCTCTGGCCTGGGGATCGGAAGCTCTCCCCGAGAATTCCTTGGGGCTGGCTGCAGGTCCCACGGTCCCGCGGATCCGTCGAGATTCAAAAGCAGGGTCCCATCTGGGGTGCCAAAACTGTTACCGAAAAACGCGGTAAAATCAGAAATATCTATTCAACACAAATCTAGTATTAAAGAGCAGGCATTCTTTATTCACAGCGCCAGACGCACGGGGGATCGCTCCTCCTGGCGTGCGTACCTCACGCACCTTTCCCGTACAATTTGTAGATCAAAATTTTAGGTATTCATACATAGTCATTATTGCCCTGTCTACTGATCGGTACAAACTTGCTCGTTCCGTATGTAAATCGCTGCGCAGGCTCGGTGGTGGTCCGTGAGTCGGTGGTCGCGATCTCCCCCTGCCAGAATTGCCTTTTGCCTTCTTGGCTCTTAATCTTGGCGGTCTTGGCTAGTTTGCTCAGTCCGCTCCACGAAAGCGCGTTTTGTCATCCTTTTCTGACAGAAGCACGTTGTCTGTTGTTCTGTTGACGTTAACGATCGCCTAGGGACTAAAATGCAGATCGACAGACACACCGATTCGTACGCTCCATGTTCCCGTAATGGAACACCGTCTCTGGTTGGTTGATTTCATCGCTTTGGTTACACCTGTTCCTGTTGTTCAGTTTCTTCTTTTTTGGCTTTGTTTGATTCTCTCTGTGATTCTGTTTTTCTCTGCCTCGCTTTTCCCAGCTCCCCGTCCCTCACTTTGAATGCCCGTTATCCTTCAGCAGCTCACTCTCCCTTGGTTGCCATCCCCGTTTCTGAATTCCTCCTGCTTTGCCACGTAGCCCGTGGCTTTTTTCTTAATCTCTCTGTCTGCCTCAACGCTCCCGCCGCGCTTTTTAATTCGTCTGCTCTGTACCCTGCTACTGTTCTTGCCTTTCTGAGTTCTTCTCTGTCCAGCTCCCTTTCCCTGTTCATGAATTCGTGTTCTTCCTGCACCCGCCGCTGTTCCCTGTGATCTCCGTCTCTCTCTGTCCAGCTCCCTGTCCCTAGGTTTTAATTCCTGCCTCTGCCCGCTGTAGCCTGTCTAGATTTTTCTCTCGGCCTCTCTCTCTGTCCGGCTCCCTCTCTCTGTGTTCTAATTCCACGTTCTCTGTCACGTAGACCCGTGCTATTTGTTTGTCCTCATCTCTCTCTGTCCAGCTCCTTGCTGCTATGTTTTATTTCTTCCCTCTCTCTCTGTCTTTGTAGCCCGTTGCTGTTGTTGTGTTTTTGGTTTTTTTTTTTTTTCCCCACTTGTTTCTTCGTTTGTCTCTGTCTGCCTCCCAGTGCCTGATCTTTAATTCCTCCTTCCCTGTTGGGCCGCTGTTCCTTTTTTCCATTCTACGTTGTGTTCTCTTTGGTCTCCTGTTCTTATTCATCGGTTCCCTCCTCGCCGCCCTGTGGCTTGTCCCCATTTTAGTGTTGCCTCTCTCTCCCTCTCTCTGGCTTCTTGCCCCTGTTTTTAAAATTCCTCCCTCTCTTCTCTCTTCCCTGTTGGCCGTGTGATCGTCAGCCTTTCTCCACCTCTTTCTGCCCAGCTCTCTGTGTCTATCCATTAATTCTTCCCTCTCTGCCCTGTAGCCTGTAGCTTTTGTCCTTTCTCCATCTTGCTGTCTCTGGCTTCCCCGTGACCCTCTTTTAGAATTGTTTCTCTCTTCTTTCTGTACGCATTGCGATTCCTTTTGCTCCCCATCTCCCTTTGTTTTGGGTGTTGTTTTGTTGTTGTTTTTCTGGCTCCCTGTCCCTAATTCTTAATTCTCTGCCTTCTCGTGCTCTGTACCACGTAGCCCCGTGGTTTGTTTTGTGGTGTTCCCTCCCCGGCCCCTTCCCTCCGTCGTTGGCTGTCTCGGCTCCCTGTCCCCGTGGCTTCATTCTTCCCTTTCTGCCCTGTTCTTGTCGCTTATCTTGTCTTTCTCCATCGCGCTCGGTCCAGCTTCCTGCCCCTATTCTTCTTTCCTCCCTCGCTGTCGTGCTGCCTGCCCCAGGTTCTTTGTGCGTCTCCAGCCTGCTCCTCTTCCTTCTTTGTTGGTCTGTGTCCTGCTCTTCCCTCTTTCTGCTGCCTCTCTTCCCCTCTCTCTGCTGCTTTTATCTCCACCTCCGTCAGGCTCCCTGTCCTTCTCTGGCCGTCCTGTTCCCTGCCTCGTGCCTTCTCACTACACGCACACACGTCCCCCCCGCCCCGTCCAGCCGGATGCCGCTCTTCTCTTCTCTCTTCCTACTGTCCCGTGCCCTGCTCCTCACCTTTGGTGGCCTCCCCCTCTGCCCAGCAGCCCGTCGCCCCAGGAGCCAGGCGACGGACGGTCCGTTCCCTGCCAAACCGGGACAAGCGCGTGCCGTGGCTTAGCCCCAGCTGGCTATTCTGCACCAGGGAGCTGCTTGCTCACTCCACCCTCAGTGGGCTGGGGGAGAGAGCTGGAAGGGTAAGAGTGAGAAAAATCATGGGTTGAGATCAAGGCTGTTTAATAGGTAAAGCAAAAGCTGTGCGTGGAAGCAAAGCAAGGAATTAATTCGCTCCTCCTTTTCGGCGGGCAGGTGTTGAGCCACCTCTGGGAAAGCAGGGCTCTGTCATGTGTAACGGTTACTTAGGGAGAGAAATGCCGTAGCCCCCGCCCTCCCTTTCCCCCGCCCCCCAAGGACTCCCCCTTCTTCCCCCAGCTGCGTGTGCTGAGCATGATGTCAAATGGTATGGAATATCCCTTTGGTCAGTTAGCTGGGAAAGCTTTCCCAGCTGTGTCCTCTCCCAGCCTACCTGCTGGTGGGGCACTGAGAGAACCAGAAGAGGCCCTGACTGTGGAAGCAGTGCTCAGCAAGAACCAAAACATCTCTACATTATTAACGGTGTTTTGAGCATAAATCCAAAACGTATCCCTTCCTAGCTACTGTGGAGAAAATGAGCACTATCGCAGCCAACACCAGCTCCGTGCGGCTGCGGCAACGGCGGCCGAGGTGGCCTTGGGGCAGGGGGGGAGCGTTGGGGACCCTGACCCACGAATGGCTCCTGGGACTTGTTACGTGCGCGCCTGCACAAACACCTGCCCTCTCCTTTGCCCTCAGGGCTGCGTTTGCGCTGCCTTTGCGTGGGGCAAGGGGCTGTGATGGAGCCCAGGGGAGGAGGTGGTGCACTGTGGGGGTGAGGGGAGGGGGCCCCCCGTTGCTGCTGCGCCTCAGCTGATGGTGGGGTCTGGATGGAGGAGCCCCAGGTGCGGGCGGTGGGGCTGACGGTGCCGGCTCCTCCCTGGAAAAGGGGTGGTGCCCGGCTCCGGGGGGCCAGTGTGAGCCGAGGGCGGAGCGGAGCTGTGGCCGAGTGTCAGCGGGCTGCGACTGTAGCGAGGGAGGAGGTGAGCGGGGGCTGGGTGGTGGAGCGCTGCGTCCCGGGTCAAGCCCCGAGGAGGGCTGCGGCGGGGCAGCGCCGGGTCGGAGCGGGCGGTGGGGAGAGCGAGGCTGTGCTGAGGGCTCGGTGGGGCTTCCGGGTGGCCCGCAGGGTCCGAGAGCGGGGAGGGCGGGCTGGCGGCGTGCCGGGAGCTGTGGTGGTGCGCCTGGAGGCTGGCCGTGCGGCCGTGTTGTGGCGCAGAGCATGCCGGGAGGTGTAGTCCTTGCGGCGCGCGGCTGCCGGGCGGCCGTGTTGTGGCGCAGAGCATGCCGGGAGCTGTAGTCCTTGCGGCGCGCGGCTGCCGGGCGGCCGTGTTGTGGCGCAGAGCATGCCGGGAGGTGTAGTCCTGGCGCAGTGGCTGCCGGCCCTGTCACGTGGTTCGCCGGGGCGTGGCAGGAGGCGCGGTCTTCCGGCGCTCGGGTGCCGGGCGGCCGTGCCGCGTACGGTAGGCGCGGTGTATTTTTGGGGTTGGATTCATGTTGATTTCTGGGGGCTTCCAGGTGCGGCCGCTCCCCGAGAAGCGGTGAGTTCCCCGGGAGCTGACAGAAGGGAAGAGGGAAAGGAGGAGGACCTTTTCCCCGTGCCCAGGGCGCAGATGATGGCCGCCTCCCCGGCTCGCCGGAGCTCCCGCTCAGCCTCCCGCTCAGCCTCCCCTTGCCCCGTGCGCCTGCCCCCAGCCCCGGCACCTCCCCTGAAGCGTGCCACGTAGCCCTTGGCCGCCCCCAGGCCCTGTCGTGAAGGCAGCGAGCCGGCCCTCAAGCGCACTGGATTCCCCCTCGGCGCAGGGGCCCTTAGCAGTAGCGCGGGGAAGGGGCGCTGTGTCCGGAAGCCCCTGCGCAAGGAGAGGCTTTGGTCAGGGTCGATGGACGGTAATGACGGTCGCTGTTTCTTCTTTCCCTCTCCCAGAGACCGTGCTGAGGACGTGGTTGTCTGTCCTTCCCCCGGGGACGCCGTCGACTGCGGCCGTCTCAGGCTTGCGTGGCTTCTCTCTGCCCGGCTTTGCCATCCTCGCGGCGCCGGGGCGAAAAGGGACACACAGAGCCCTTCCCGGCTGTGGACAGGAGCTGCCTCGGCTGAAGCTGGAGACGCCAACGAAAGGTAAAGCAGAAGAAACTGAAGGCGCTCTGGCTGCCAGCTGCCTTCCTGCTGCAGGCAAGAGAGAGCCTGTTCCTGCAGGTGAGGGAGGAAGGATCCCCCTTCATAGTCCGCAGCGGGCCAGGCCACCAACGTGCACCGCAGGGTCCGTACGCGTAACCCGGAGTTGGGTACGGGCGTGTAGGGCACGAGCGAGCTAGGCTACGTGCCGAGGAAGCCTCATCTCGTAAGAGCGGTGAGACACCCACGTATCCTCTTTAGGTGGAGGTCGGCCTAGAGTCTGGAGCTGCAGAAGAGGCAGGGAGGAGAGGAGGGGAAAGAAGCATGTGAACGGCTAAATTGTGCCAGCAGCGCTGAGAGCGAGAGTCGCGGTGAGTCCTGGGCCAGTGGGGCCCCGTTGCCTCTCTTGTGCGTCCTGGGCCCTCCCTGTCTCTCCCCCGGCCCCCTCTCTTTCCTTACCTGCTGCAAAATTTTATTTTTTCTTTTGGGCCCCCCCCGCACCTTCTTTCTCCATCTCGCTCTGAGTGGCTCCCTGCCTCCCCGTCTTTTTCAGTCCTCCCTCTCTCTGTCCTGTAGCCTGTGGCTCCTTTTTCTATCTCCGCCTCTCTCTGCCTGGCTCTGGCTCCGTTTTTTTATTCCTCCTGCTCTGTCCTGTAGCCTGTCGGTATTTTGTCTTTCTCTGGCCCTCTTGATCTGACTCCCTGTGTTACCGAAAAACGCGGTAAAATCGGAAACGACTCCTCAACGCCAATTTAGTATTAAAGAGCAGGCATTCTTTATTCACGGCGCCGGATGCACGGGGGATCGCTCCTCCTGGCGTGCGTACCTCACACACCTTTCCCGTACAATTTGTAGATCAAAATTTTAGGTATTCATACATATTCATTATTGCCCTGTCTACTGATCGGTACAAACTTGCTCGTTCCGTATGTAAATCGCTGCGCAGGCTCGGTTGTCCTCTTCCGTTGTTCTCTTCTGAGTAGGTGGTATTACTTGGGTCGGTGGTGGTCTGTGAGTCGGTGGTCGCGATCTCCCCCTGCGTAAAGGAATTACCTTTTTACCTTCTTGGCTAGTTTTCTCAGTCCGCTCCACGAAACCGCGTTTTGTCATCCTTTTCTGACAGAAGCACATTGTCTGTTCTGTTCGCATTAACGATCGCCTAGGGACTAAAATGCAGATCGACGGATGCGCTGATTCGTACGCTCCATGTTCCCGTAATGGAACACTGTCTCTGGTTGGTTGATTTCATCGCTTTGGTTACATTTCCCCCGTATGGAAGTTCTGAAATAATAATTTTCTCAATACTTCCATCCTAGATCAATAATATTCCACTATGTCAGTTTGGTGTTTGGTTCATCTTCTCAAAGTTTTCACTTGATTGTGGTCTCCAGGGTGTATGCAGGTCCCATTTTCTACGCAAAATTTTATTAATTTGTTGAACTACCTCTGCAAAAAAATGTGGTGCTCTATCAGAGGACATTCCCATTGGCACTCTAAATCTTGGTATTATTTCTTTCAGCAACGTTTTAACTACTACTCTAGCTTTGTTGGTGCAGCACGAGAAAGCTTCTGGCCATCTAGAAAATTTGTCAATCAGCACTAACAAATACTGCTATATCTATTTTGTCTGGGTAACTCAGAGAACTTAATTTGCTAATAATTTCCGGGAGAATTTTTTGTTTTGTTACTCCTAAAGGTGGTTTCCTTTGGTTCAGGGGATTATTTCTAGGACAGATTGGACACTTAGCTACTATGGGTTTAACTATTCTTGTCATGCCTACACACGCTACAGATGTTTTTAAACTCAAAACCGTAGCATCTACACCCCAATGTGTTTGCTCATGGTTTTCTTTTCAAGTTCTGTCATAACTTGTGGGGTTGTTATTATTATTACTTGTTTTTCTGGTGTTATCTACCACCTCTCTGTGTTTTGTGATGTTTCCAATTGTTCTGCTAATTGCTCATCCAATTTATTATATCTCGGTTTCAACTTTGGAATTCTGATCTGTTTTACTGGTACTAGTGCAAGGATACCTTGCTCTGCAGTCCTCTTTGCAGCTTTATCTGTCAATCGTTTGCTTATGTTTACAGCCGTCTGGCCAAATTGATGAGCTTTGCAACGCTTTACCGCCACTTCTTTTGGTTTCTGCACGTCTTCCGGAAGTTGGAGATTGTCGTCTTTATGCTGTATCGATGATTTTTGGGCTGATGGCAGTCCTTTCTCCTTCCCAATAGCTCCATGATCGTGGATCACACCAAATGCACGTTTGGAATCAGTCTAGATATTTATCCTTTGTCCTTCTGCCATTCGCAGAGCTCGCTTCAATGCTACCAATGCTGCTTTCTGTGCTGAGGTGTTTGCAGGCAGCACCCCTGACTCCGTTCCCTCGGCGGCGATAACGACAGCATATCCGGCCATTCGCTTCTCTTCTCGCCCAGAGCTTCTTCCATCTGTAAACAACTCCAGATCAGGATTTTCCCAGAGGTTTGTGTCTCAGGTCTGGTCTGCTGGAATAGACTTGTTCAATAGTTAACAAGCGATCGTGTTCGAAATTGTCCGTAAGGTTTTCTGTTGTTAAAAACGTAGCAGGATTCAGTATAGCAGTAGTCTTCGATTCCACATCGTCTTGTTCTAACAGAACAACTTGATATTTCAACATTCTGCTAAGGGATAGCCAACGACCCCCCTTTTGTCCTAAAACAGTCACCGCTATGTGCAGGACATATACTGTCATCTTCTGTCCCATTGTTAACTTTGGGGCTTCCTGGATCGGCAGCGCTGTTGTTGCTACTGCCCGTAAACACCTAGGCCGTCTTTTACTCACGTGGTCGAGTTGTTTGGAGAAGTAGCCCACAGGTCTCTTCCAGGTTCCCAGTCGCTGTGTCAGCACTCCAAGGGCTAAATGTTGTCTTTCGTGGACAAACAACTCAAAAGGTTTAGCGAAATCAGGTAGGCCTAATGCAGGGGCCATCATCGAGGCTCTTTTCAGTTCTTTGAATGCCGCTTGGCATTCGGGCGTCCGGGTTAAATATTTATCCTTTGATTCTTTCAATGCCTCATATAATGGTTTTACATAGAGTCTGTAGTTCAGAATCCAGAGCTGACGCCATTTCACTATTTTCAGAAAAGCTCTCAATTCCTTCGGGCCGCTAGGTTTGGGAATTTGACAAATAGTTTCTTTCTTTTCACTTTCTAATTGTCTTTGAGATATTTCAAATCCTAAATAAATGGCTGCTGCTTCTCCTATTTGGGTTTTGTTTCTGGAAACTCTGCATCTTCCTTGGCCCAGAAAATTTAAAAATTTCAAAACATTATTCTTTACTTTCTGCCACTATCAGAATGTCACCTGCATTCTGTAACAATATGCCTCTCCCTGGGTTCTGTTTTTTCTATACATTTCTACATTTCTAATTTTTTTCTTGCCAGCTGAGTCCCAAATATCGTAGGACTAATTTTAAATCCTTGTGTAAGTACGGTCCATGTTAGCTGTGTCTTTCATTCTGTGGTGGGGCTTTCCCATTCCAAAGCAAATAGGCTTTGACTTTTTATGCCTGGAGGTATGCAAAAGAAGGCATCCTTCAAATCTAGCACAGTAAACCATTTATGCTCCTCCTTTAAAAGAGGTCAGTAAAGTGTATGGATTAGCTACTACCGGATGTATGTCTTGGGCCACCTGATATATAGCCCTTAAATGGTGAACTAGCTAATACTCTTTGCCTCTAGATTTCTTTACTGGCGACACAGGAGTACTATATTCTGATTCACATTCCACTAAAAGCTCATATTCTGAAAAATTTTATAATTAACTTCTCTAATCCTTCTTGAGCCTCTCGCTTAATAGGGTATTGTTTTTGTCTTACCGGCTTGGCTCCAGGCTTTAAGGTTACTTTTACCGGCTCTGCCCACTTAGATCGCTCCGGAGCTCCGCTCGCTCAAACCAAAGGATAATTACTACGTTTTCCACTTCCTCGGGAACCCGTTCCTCCCTGGAGGAATCCTGTAACATAAACGCTCTCGCCTCTGTGGCTTTTGATTCTGGTATTAGTAATTTAATCTCTCCATCTTTAAAAGTTACTTGAGCATCTAATTTACTTAATAGATCTCATCATAACAGAGGCAGTGGACATTCAGGCATATACAGAAATTGGTGAGTTGCCCATTGCTTCTCCAATTTAAACTTTAATGGCTCTGAGAGGGGCTAATTTTTCTTTGCCCTGTCGCACTAACAACACCTACGGATTTATGATTAAATTTCTCTTTACGTGTATTCAATACCAAAGAAGTGGCTCCCGTATCTACCAAAAATTCTATTTCTTCATTCCCTAGCTTCAGTGTAACCAGGTGTTCAGCTAGGGTTGATTCCCCTGGTCTCCTTCATGCCAAGCTACTTCAAGCATTTTACCCAGATCTCTGGATTTGGGTTCTTCTAGCTTCTGAAGGTTTCTTCTCCCCCCCCCACTATCTGGGGCTGATTGTCTTATGAATATAGAGACCAACTGAATTGCTTTTTCTGGTTTTTCTGCGTTCAAATGAGTATATTTTCTGGCAGTCACCTTCAGTCTTTCCATAAAGGCTGAAGGGGACTCCTTTAATTCTTGTCTCGCTTCATAAATTTTGACCCATTTATTGCTTTTGGCATTGCATGTCTTACTCCAAATAAAATCTCTCTCTGACATCTAGTCAACATTCCCCTGGGTCCTGGCTGATTAGGGTCCCACTCGGGATTTGTAGATGGAAAATTCTTATTAATTGTTCTCTGTAAATTCCTGTTAGCATGTGCTCCCTGCACCTGCCTTCTGGCTGTATTCAATACTATTTTCTTGTCAGTTCCATCAAGTGAAGTATCCAGTATCACAAGTAGAGCAACACTTCAAGTTCTCACCACATTTTCCTCTCTCCAAAAACATTGCCGTAGAATCCTGTGGACGTATCTCACGCTGTTTCTGCCACGCTGGATGATTCCACAGTGTAAAGAACAAATCAACATATGCCACTTCTTCCCATTTGCCTTCCCTTTTTACAAAACAACATTAATTGCAAGATGGTACGATATTGCAATGTCTCATGTTCTGGCCATTTGTGCCCCCCTTCCAATTGATACGTTGGCCACCAATGATTGCAATATTCAATTAATGGTTTCCGAGTTAGTAGGTCACCGCCCCCGATGTCTTTCCAGTGCTTCAAAATACATCCCAAAGGTGTTCTCTGTGGGATAGGTTTCTTACTCAGAAATGCTCCCATCTCCCAGTCAACTAGTAGTTGTGATTGTGCGCTATCGCAAATAGTAGTCAGAGGGACTCCAACCCCCGTTAGAGGTCTCACTGGAAATCCGCCACTGGGATCTGTAGCGCCCTGCTAGATATCCCTGGAGACTTCAACCCCCTGTTGAAGACCCCCCTACCCTCGGGTCCCGCTCCACAGGCTTTCGCCTAGCAGAGACTTACCAACCGAGGTACCTCTTGGCCCCAACCCTGCGTGGCTTTTGCCGCGCCTTACGGGCAGGCCCGTGGGACTCAAACCCACTATCCTATCCTATGTGGGAAGCTAACCCCACGTATTATTCTACCTAAGTTTCTTCTTAAAAGAATGCCTTGTTTACTTCAGTCCAAGGGATCTTGCTCAGAATTCTCTGGCCTGGGGATCGGAAGCTCTCCCCGAGAATTCCTTGGGGCTGGCTGCAGGTCCCACGGTCCCGCGGATCTGTCGAGATTCAAAAGCAGGGTCCCATCTGGGGTGCCAAAACTGTTACCGAAAAACGCGGTAAAATCAGAAATATCTATTCAACACAAATCTAGTATTAAAGAGCAGGCATTCTTTATTCACAGCGCCAGACGCACGGGGGATCGCTCCTCCTGGCGTGCGTACCTCACGCACCTTTCCCGTACAATTTGTAGATCAAAATTTTAGGTATTCATACATAGTCATTATTGCCCTGTCTACTGATCGGTACAAACTTGCTCGTTCCGTATGTAAATCGCTGCGCAGGCTCGGTGGTGGTCCGTGAGTCGGTGGTCGCGATCTCCCCCTGCCAGAATTGCCTTTTGCCTTCTTGGCTCTTAATCTTGGCGGTCTTGGCTAGTTTGCTCAGTCCGCTCCACGAAAGCGCGTTTTGTCATCCTTTTCTGACAGAAGCACGTTGTCTGTTGTTCTGTTGACGTTAACGATCGCCTAGGGACTAAAATGCAGATCGACAGACACACCGATTCGTACGCTCCATGTTCCCGTAATGGAACACCGTCTCTGGTTGGTTGATTTCATCGCTTTGGTTACACCTGTTCCTGTTGTTCAGTTTCTTCTTTTTTGGCTTTGTTTGATTCTCTCTGTGATTCTGTTTTTCTCTGCCTCGCTTTTCCCAGCTCCCCGTCCCTCACTTGGAATGCCCGTTATCCTTCAGCAGCTCACTCTCCCTTGGTTGCCATCCCCATTTCTGAATTCCTCCTGCTTTGCCACGTAGCCCGTGGCTTTTTTCTTAATCTCTCTGTCTGCCTCAACGCTCCCGCCGCGCTTTTTAATTCGTCTGCTCTGTACCCTGCTACTGTTCTTGCCTTTCTGAGTTCTTCTCTGTCCAGCTCCCTTTCCCTGTTCATGAATTCGTGTTCTTCCTGCACCCGCCGCTGTTCCCTGTGATCTCCGTCTCTCTCTGTCCAGCTCCCTGTCCCTAGGTTTTAATTCCTGCCTCTGCCCGCTGTAGCCTGTCTAGATGTTTCTCTCGGCCTCTCTCTCTGTCCGGCTCCCTCTCTCTGTGTTCTAATTCCACGTTCTCTGTCACGTAGACCCGTGCTATTTGTTTGTCCTCATCTCTCTCTGTCCAGCTCCTTGCTGCTATGTTTTCTTTCTTCCCTCTCTCTGTCTTTGTAGCCCGTTGCTGTTGTTGTGTTTTTGGTTTTTTTTTTTTTTCCCCACTTGTTTCTTCGTTTGTCTCTGTCTGCCTCCCAGTGCCTGATCTTTAATTCCTCCTTCCCTGTTGGGCCGCTGTTCCTTTTTTCCATTCTACGTTGTGTTCTCTTTGGTCTCCTGTTCTTATTCATCGGTTCCCTCCTCGCCGCCCTGTGGCTTGTCCCCATTTTAGTGTTGCCTCTCTCTCCCTCTCTCTGGCTTCTTGCCCCTGTTTTTAAAATTCCTCCCTCTCTTCTCTCTTCCCTGTTGGCCGTGTGATCGTCAGCCTTTCTCCACCTCTTTCTGCCCAGCTCTCTGTGTCTATCCATTAATTCTTCCCTCTCTGCCCTGTAGCCTGTAGCTTTTGTCCTTTCTCCATCTTGCTGTCTCTGGCTTCCCCGTGACCCTCTTTTAGAATTGTTTCTCTCTTCTTTCTGTACGCATTGCGATTCCTTTTGCTCCCCATCTCCCTTTGTTTTGGGTGTTGTTTTGTTGTTGTTTTTCTGGCTCCCTGTCCCTAATTCTTAATTCTCTGCCTTCTCGTGCTCTGTACCACGTAGCCCCGTGGTTTGTTTTGTGGTGTTCCCTCCCCGGCCCCTTCCCTCTGTCGTTGGCTGTCTCGGCTCCCTGTCCCCGTGGCTTCATTCTTCCCTTTCTGCCCTGTTCTTGTCGCTTATCTTGTCTTTCTCCATCGCGCTCGGTCCAGCTTCCTGCCCCTATTCTTCTTTCCTCCCTCGCTGTCGTGCTGCCTGCCCCAGGTTCTTTGTGCGTCTCCAGCCTGCTCCTCTTCCTTCTTTGTTGGTCTGTGTCCTGCTCTTCCCTCTTTCTGCTGCCTCTCTTCCCCTCTCTCTGCTGCTTTTATCTCCACCTCCGTCAGGCTCCCTGTCCTTCTCTGGCCGTCCTGTTCCCTGCCTCGTGCCTTCTCACTACACGCACACACGTCCCCCCCGCCCCGTCCAGCCGGATGCCGCTCTTCTCTTCTCTCTTCCTACTGTCCCGTGCCCTGCTCCTCACCTTTGGTGGCCTCCCCCTCTGCCCAGCAGCCCGTCGCCCCAGGAGCCAGGCGACGGACGGTCCGTTCCCTGCCAAACCGGGACAAGCGCGTGCCGTGGCTTAGCCCCAGCTGGCTATTCTGCACCAGGGAGCTGCTTGCTCACTCCACCCTCAGTGGGCTGGGGGAGAGAGCTGGAAGGGTAAGAGTGAGAAAAATCATGGGTTGAGATCAAGGCTGTTTAATAGGTAAAGCAAAAGCTGTGCGTGGAAGCAAAGCAAGGAATTAATTCGCTCCTCCTTTTCGGCGGGCAGGTGTTGAGCCACCTCTGGGAAAGCAGGGCTCTGTCATGTGTAACGGTTACTTAGGGAGAGAAATGCTGTAGCCCCTGCCCTCCCTCCCCCCCCCCCCCCAAGGACTCCCCCTTCTTCCCCCAGCTGCGTGTGCTGAGCATGATGTCAAATGGTATGGAATATCCCTTTGGTCAGTTAGCTGGGAAAGCTTTCCCAGCTGTGTCCTCTCCCAGCCTACCTGCTGGTGGGGCACTGAGAGAACCAGAAGAGGCCCTGACTGTGGAAGCAGTGCTCAGCAAGAACCAAAACATCTCTACATTATTAACGGTGTTTTGAGCATAAATCCAAAACGTATCCCTTCCTAGCTACTGTGGAGAAAATGAGCACTATCGCAGCCAACACCAGCTCCGTGCGGCTGCGGCAACGGCGGCCGAGGTGGCCTTGGGGCAGGGGGGGAGCGTTGGGGACCCTGACCCACGAATGGCTCCTGGGACTTGTTACGTGCGCGCCTGCACAAACACCTGCCCTCTCCTTTGCCCTCAGGGCTGCGTTTGCACTGCCTTTGCGTGGGGCAAGGGGCTGTGATGGAGCCCAGGGGAGGAGGTGGTGCACTGTGGGGGTGAGGGGAGGGGGCCCCCCGTTGCTGCTGCGCCTCAGCTGATGGCGGGGTCTGGATGGAGGAGCCCCAGGTGCGGGCGGTGGGGCTGACGGTGCCGGCTCCTCCCTGGAAAAGGGGTGGTGCCCGGCTCCGGGGGGCCAGTGTGAGCCGAGGGCGGAGCGGAGCTGTGGCCGAGTGTCAGCGGGCTGCGACTGTAGCGAGGGAGGAGGTGAGCGGGGGCTGGGTGGTGGAGCGCTGCGTCCCGGGTCAAGCCCCGAGGAGGGCTGCGGCGGGGCAGCGCCGGGTCGGAGCGGGCGGTGGGGAGAGCGAGGCTGTGCTGAGGGCTCGGTGGGGCTTCCGGGTGCATCGGCGGCCGGGACGGTGGCCCGCAGGGTCCGAGAGCGGGGAGGGCGGGCTGGCGGCGTGCCGGGAGCTGTGGTGGTGCGCCTGGAGGCTGGCCGTGCGGCCGTGTTGTGGCGCAGAGCATGCCGGGAGGTGTAGTCCTTGCGGCGCGCGGCTGCCGTGCGGCCGTGTTGTGGCGCAGAGCATGCCGGGAGGTGTAGTCCTTGCGGCGCGCGGCTGCCGGGCGGCCGTGTTGTGCCGCAGAGCATGCCGGGAGGTGTAGTCCTGGCGCAGTGGCTGCCGGCCCTGTCACGTGGTTCGCCGGGGCGTGGCGGGAGGCGCGGTCTTCCGGCGCTCGGGTGCCGGGCGGCTGTGCCGCGTACGGTAGGCGCGGTGTATTTTTGGGGTTGGATTCGTGTTGATTTCTGGGGGCTTGCAGGTGCGGCCGCTCCCCGAGAAGCGGTGAGTTCCCCGGGAGCTGACAGAAGGGAAGAGGGAAAGGAGGAGGACCTTTTCCCCGTGCCCAGGGCGCAGATGATGGCCGCCTCCCCGGCTCGCCGGAGCTCCCGCTCAGCCTCCCGCTCAGCCTCCCCTGGCCCCCCCTTGCCCCGTGCGCCTGCCCCCAGCCCCGGCACCTCCCCTGAAGCGTGCCACGTAGCCCTTGGCCGCCCCCAGGCCCTGTCGTGAAGGCAGCGAGCCGGCCCTCAAGCGCACTGGATTCCCCCTCGGCGCAGGGGCCCTTAGCAGTAGCGCGGGGAAGGGGCGGTGTGTCCGGAAGCCCCTGCGCAAGGAGAGGCTTTGGTCAGGGTCGATGGACGGTAATGACGGTCGCTGTTTCTTCTTTCCCTCTCCCAGAGACCGTGCTGAGGACGTGGTTGTCTGTCCTTCCCCCGGGGACGCCGTCGACTGCGGCCGTCTCAGGCTTGCGTGGCTTCTCTCTGCCCGGCTTTGCCATCCTCGCGGCGCCGGGGCGAAAAGGGACACACAGAGCCCTTCCCGGCTGTGGACAGGAGCTGCCTCGGCTGAAGCTGGAGACGCCAACGAAAGGTAAAGCAGAAGAAACTGAAGGCGCTCTGGCTGCCAGCTGCCTTCCTGCTGCAGGCAAGAGAGAGCCTGTCCCTGCAGGTGAGGGAGGAAGGATCCCCCTTCATAGTCCGCAGCGGGCCAGGCCACCAACGTGCACCGCAGGGTCCGTACGCGTAACCCGGAGTTGGGTACGGGCGTGTAGGGCACGAGCGAGCTAGGCTACGTGCCGAGGAAGCCTCATCTCGTAAGAGCGGTGAGACACCCACGTATCCTCTTTAGGTGGAGGTCGGCCTAGAGTCTGGAGCTGCAGAAGAGGCAGGGAGGAGAGGAGGGGAAAGAAGCATGTGAACGGCTAAATTGTGCCAGCAGCGCTGAGAGCGAGAGTCGCGGTGAGTCCTGGGCCAGTGGGGCCCCGTTGCCTCTCTTGTGCGTCCTGGGCCCTCCCTGTCTCTCCCCCGGCCCCCTCTCTTTCCTTACCTGCTGCAAAATTTTATTTTTTCTTTTGGGCCCCCCCCGCACCTTCTTTCTCCGTCTCGCTCTGAGTGGCTCCCTGCCTCCCCGTCTTTTTCAGTCCTCCCTCTCTCTGTCCTGTAGCCTGTGGCTCCTTTTTCTATCTCCGCCTCTCTCTGCCTGGCTCTGGCTCCGTTTTTTTATTCCTCCTGCTCTGTCCTGTAGCCTGTCGGTATTTTGTCTTTCTCTGGCCCTCTTGGTCTGACTCCCTGTGTTACCGAAAAACGCGGTAAAATCGGAAACGACTCCTCAACGCCAATTTAGTATTAAAGAGCAGGCATTCTTTATTCACGGCGCCGGATGCACGGGGGATCGCTCCTCCTGGCGTGCGTACCTCACACACCTTTCCCGTACAATTTGTAGATCAAAATTTTAGGTATTCATACATATTCATTATTGCCCTGTCTACTGATCGGTACAAACTTGCTCGTTCCGTATGTAAATCGCTGCGCAGGCTCGGTTGTCCTCTTCCGTTGTTCTCTTCTGAGTAGGTGGTATTACTTGGGTCGGTGGTTGTCTGTGAGTCGGTGGTCGCGATCTCCCCCTGCGTAAAGGAATTACCTTTTTACCTTCTTGGCTAGTTTTCTCAGTCCGCTCCACGAAACCGCGTTTTGTCATCCTTTTCTGACAGAAGCACATTGTCTGTTCTGTTCGCATTAACGATCGCCTAGGGACTAAAATGCAGATCGACGGATGCGCTGATTCGTACGCTCCATGTTCCCGTAATGGAACACTGTCTCTGGTTGGTTGATTTCATCGCTTTGGTTACATTTCCCCCGTATGGAAGTTCTGAAATAATAATTTTCTCAATACTTCCATCCTAGATCAATAATATTCCACTATGTCAGTTTGGTGTTTGGTTCATCTTCTCAAAGTTTTCACTTGATTGTGGTCTCCAGGGTGTATGCAGGTCCCATTTTCTACGCAAAATTTTATTAATTTGTTGAACTACCTCTGCAAAAAAATGTGGTGCTCTATCAGAGGACATTCCCATTGGCACTCTAAATCTTGGTATTATTTCTTTCAGCAACGTTTTAACTACTACTCTAGCTTTGTTGGTGCAGCACGAGAAAGCTTCTGGCCATCTAGAAAATTTGTCAATCAGCACTAACAAATACTGCTATATCTATTTTGTCTGGGTAACTCAGAGAACTTAATTTGCTAATAATTTCCGGGAGAATTTTTTGTTTTGTTACTCCTAAAGGTGGTTTCCTTTGGTTCAGGGGATTATTTCTAGGACAGATTGGACACTTAGCTACTATGGGTTTAACTATTCTTGTCATGCCTACACACGCTACAGATGTTTTTAAACTCAAAACCGTAGCATCTACACCCCAATGTGTTTGCTCATGCTTTTCTTTTCAAGTTCTGTCATAACTTGTGGGGTTGTTATTATTATTACTTGTTTTTCTGGTGTTATCTACCACCTCTCTGTGTTTTGTGATGTTTCCAATTGTTCTGCTAATTGCTCATCCAATTTATTATATCTCGGTTTCAACTTTGGAATTCTGATCTGTTTTACTGGTACTAGTGCAAGGATACCTTGCTCTGCAGTCCTCTTTGCAGCTTTATCGGTCAGTCGTTTGCTTATGTTTACAGCCGTCTGGCCGAATTGATGAGCTTTGCAACGCTTTACCGCCACTTCTTTTGGTTTCTGCACATCTTCCGGAAGTTGGAGATTGTCGTCTTTATGCTGTATCGATGATTTTTGGGCTGATGGCAGTCCTTTCTCCTTCCCAATAGCTCCATGATCGTGGATCACACCAAATGCACGTTTGGAATCAGTCTAGATATTTATCCTTTGTCCTTCTGCCATTCGCAGAGCTCGCTTCAATGCTACCAATGCTGCTTTCTGTGCTGAGGTGTTTGCAGGCAGCACCCCTGACTCCGTTCCCTCGGCGGCGATAACGACAGCATATCCGGCCATTCGCTTCTCTTCTCGCCCAGAGCTTCTTCCATCTGTAAACAACTCCAGATCAGGATTTTCCCAGAGGTTTGTGTCTCAGGTCTGGTCTGCTGGAATAGACTTGTTCAATAGTTAGCAAGCGATCGTGTTCGAAATTGTCCGTAAGGTTTTCTGTTGTTAAAAACGTAGCAGGATTCAGTATAGCAGTAGTCTTCGATTCCACATCGTCTTGTTCTAACAGAACAACTTGATATTTCAACATTCTGCTAAGGGATAGCCAACGACCCCCCTTTTGTCCTAAAACAGTCACCGCTATGTGCGGGACACATACTGTCATCTTCTGTCCCATTGTTAACTTTGGGGCTTCCTGGATCGGCAGCGCTGTTGTTGCTACTGCCCGTAAACACCTAGGCCGTCTTTTACTCACGTGGTCGAGTTGTTTGGAGAAGTAGCCCACAGGTCTCTTCCAGGTTCCCAGTCGCTGTGTCAGCACTCCAAGGGCTAAATGTTGTCTTTCGTGGACAAACAACTCAAAAGGTTTAGCGAAATCAGGTAGGCCTAATGCAGGGGCCATCATCGAGGCTCTTTTCAGTTCTTTGAATGCCGCTTGGCATTCGGGCGTCCGGGTTAAATATTTATCCTTTGATTCTTTCAATGCCTCATATAATGGTTTTACATAGAGTCTGTAGTTCAGAATCCAGAGCTGACGCCATTTCACTATTTTCAGAAAAGCTCTCAATTCCTTCGGGCCGCTAGGTTTGGGAATTTGACAAATAGTTTTTCTTTTCACTTTCTAATTGTCTTTGAGATATTTCAAATCCTAAATAAATGGCTGCTGCTTCTCCTATTTGGGTTTTGTTTCTGGAAACTCTGCATCTTCCTTGGCCCAGAAAATTTAAAAATTTCAAAACATTATTCTTTACTTTCTGCCACTATCAGAATGTCACCTGCATTCTGTAACAATATGCCTCTCCCTGGGTTCTGTTTTTTCTATACATTTCTACATTTCTAATTTTTTTCTTGCCAGCTGAGTCCCAAATATCGTAGGACTAATTTTAAATCCTTGTGTAAGTACGGTCCATGTTAGCTGTGTCTTTCATTCTGTGGTGGGGCTTTCCCATTCCAAAGCAAATAGGCTTTGACTTTTTATGCCTGGAGGTATGCAAAAGAAGGCATCCTTCAAATCTAGCACAGTAAACCATTTATGCTCCTCCTTTAAAAGAGGTCAGTAAAGTGTATGGATTAGCTACTACCGGATGTATGTCTTGGGCCACCTGATATATAGCCCTTAAATGGTGAACTAGCTAATACTCTTTGCCTCTAGATTTCTTTACTGGCGACACAGGAGTACTATATTCTGATTCACATTCCACTAAAAGCTCATATTCTGAAAAATTTTATAATTAACTTCTCTAATCCTTCTTGAGCCTCTCGCTTAATAGGGTATTGTTTTTGTCTTACCGGCTTGGCTCCAGGCTTTAAGGTTACTTTTACCGGCTCTGCCCACTTAGATCGCTCCGGAGCTCCGCTCGCTCAAACCAAAGGATAATTACTACGTTTTCCACTTCTTCGGGAACCTGTTCCTCCCTGGAGGAATCCTGTAACATAAACGCTCTCGCCTCTGTGGCTTTTGATTCTGGTATTAGTAATTTAATCTCTCCATCTTTAAAAGTTACTTGAGCATCTAATTTACTTAATAGATCTCATCATAACAGAGGCAGTGGACATTCAGGCATATACAGAAATTGGTGAGTTGCCCATTGCTTCTCCAATTTAAACTTTAATGGCTCTGAGAGGGGCTAATTTTTCTTTGCCCTGTCGCACTAACAACACCTACGGATTTATGATTAAATTTCTCTTTACGTGTATTCAATACCAAAGAAGTGGCTCCCGTATCTACCAAAAATTCTATTTCTTCATTCCCTAGCTTCAGTGTAACCAGGTGTTCAGCTAGGGTTGATTCCCCTGGTCTCCTTCATGCCAAGCTACTTCAAGCATTTTACCCAGATCTCTGGATTTGGGTTCTTCTAGCTTCTGAAGGTTTCTTCTCCCCCCCCCACTATCTGGGGCTGATTGTCTTATGAATATAGAGACCAACTGAATTGCTTTTTCTGGTTTTTCTGCGTTCAAATGAGTATATTTTCTGGCAGTCACCTTCAGTCTTTCCATAAAGGCTGAAGGGGACTCCTTTAATTCTTGTCTCGCTTCATAAATTTTGACCCATTTATTGCTTTTGGCATTGCATGTCTTACTCCAAATAAAATCTCTCTCTGACATCTAGTCAACATTCCCCTGGGTCCTGACTGATTAGGGTCCCACTCGGGATTTGTAGATGGAAAATTCTTATTCATTGTTCTCTGTAAATTCCCGTTAGCATGTGCTCCCTGCACCTGCCTTCTGGCTGTATTCAATACTATTTTCTTGTCAGTTCCATCAAGTGAAGTATCCAGTATCACAAGTAGAGCAACACTTCAAGTTCTCACCACATTTTCCTCTCTCCAAAAACATTGCCGTAGAATCCTGTGGACGTATCTCACGCTGTTTCTGCCACGCTGGATGATTCCACAGTGTAAAGAACAAATCAACATATGCCACTTCTTCCCATTTGCCTTCCCTTTTTACAAAACAACATTAATTGCAAGATGGTACGATATTGCAGTGTCTCATGTTCTGGCCATTTGTGCCCCCCTTCCAATTGATACGTTGGCCACCAATGATTGCAATATTCAATTAATGGTTTCCGAGTTAGTAGGTCATCACCCCCGATGTCTTTCCAGTGCTTCAAAATACATCCCAAAGGTGTTCTCTGTGGGATAGGTTTCTTACTCAGAAATGCTCCCATCTCCCAGTCAACTAGTAGTTGTGATTGTGCGCTATCGCAAATAGTAGTCAGAGGGACTCCAACCCCCGTTAGAGGTCTCACTGGAAATCCGCCACTGGGATCTGTAGCGCCCTGCTAGATATCCCTGGAGACTTCAACCCCCTGTTGAAGACCCCCCTACCCTCGGGTCCCGCTCCACAGGCTTTCGCCTAGCAGAGACTTACCAACCGAGGTACCTCTTGGCCCCAACCCTGCGTGGCTTTTGCCGCGCCTTACGGGCAGGCCCGTGGGACTCAAACCCACTATCCTATCCTATGTGGGAAGCTAACCCCACGTATTATTCTACCTAAGTTTCTTCTTAAAAGAATGCCTTGTTTACTTCAGTCCAAGGGATCTTGCTCAGAATTCTCTGGCCTGGGGATCGGAAGCTCTCCCCGAGAATTCCTTGGGGCTGGCTGCAGGTCCCACGGTCCCGCGGATCTGTCGAGATTCAAAAGCAGGGTCCCATCTGGGGTGCCAAAACTGTTACCGAAAAACGCGGTAAAATCAGAAATATCTATTCAACACAAATCTAGTATTAAAGAGCAGGCATTCTTTATTCACAGCGCCAGACGCACGGGGGATCGCTCCTCCTGGCGTGCGTACCTCACGCACCTTTCCCGTACAATTTGTAGATCAAAATTTTAGGTATTCATACATAGTCATTATTGCCCTGTCTACTGATCGGTACAAACTTGCTCGTTCCGTATGTAAATCGCTGCGCAGGCTCGGTGGTGGTCCGTGAGTCGGTGGTCGCGATCTCCCCCTGCCAGAATTGCCTTTTGCCTTCTTGGCTCTTAATCTTGGCGGTCTTGGCTAGTTTGCTCAGTCCGCTCCACGAAAGCGCGTTTTGTCATCCTTTTCTGACAGAAGCACGTTGTCTGTTGTTCTGTTGACGTTAACGATCGCCTAGGGACTAAAATGCAGATCGACAGACACACCGATTCGTACGCTCCATGTTCCCGTAATGGAACACCGTCTCTGGTTGGTTGATTTCATCGCTTTGGTTACACCTGTTCCTGTTGTTCAGTTTCTTCTTTTTTGGCTTTGTTTGATTCTCTCTGTGATTCTGTTTTTCTCTGCCTCGCTTTTCCCAGCTCCCCGTCCCTCACTTGGAATGCCCGTTATCCTTCAGCAGCTCACTCTCCCTTGGTTGCCATCCCCATTTCTGAATTCCTCCTGCTTTGCCACGTAGCCCGTGGCTTTTTTCTTAATCTCTCTGTCTGCCTCAACGCTCCCGCCGCGCTTTTTAATTCGTCTGCTCTGTACCCTGCTACTGTTCTTGCCTTTCTGAGTTCTTCTCTGTCCAGCTCCCTTTCCCTGTTCATGAATTCGTGTTCTTCCTGCACCCGCCGCTGTTCCCTGTGATCTCCGTCTCTCTCTGTCCAGCTCCCTGTCCCTAGGTTTTAATTCCTGCCTCTGCCCGCTGTAGCCTGTCTAGATGTTTCTCTCGGCCTCTCTCTCTGTCCGGCTCCCTCTCTCTGTGTTCTAATTCCACGTTCTCTGTCACGTAGACCCGTGCTATTTGTTTGTCCTCATCTCTCTCTGTCCAGCTCCTTGCTGCTATGTTTTCTTTCTTCCCTCTCTCTGTCTTTGTAGCCCGTTGCTGTTGTTGTGTTTTTGGTTTTTTTTTTTTTTCCCCACTTGTTTCTTCGTTTGTCTCTGTCTGCCTCCCAGTGCCTGATCTTTAATTCCTCCTTCCCTGTTGGGCCGCTGTTCCTTTTTTCCATTCTACGTTGTGTTCTCTTTGGTCTCCTGTTCTTATTCATCGGTTCCCTCCTCGCCGCCCTGTGGCTTGTCCCCATTTTAGTGTTGCCTCTCTCTCCCTCTCTCTGGCTTCTTGCCCCTGTTTTTAAAATTCCTCCCTCTCTTCTCTCTTCCCTGTTGGCCGTGTGATCGTCAGCCTTTCTCCACCTCTTTCTGCCCAGCTCTCTGTGTCTATCCATTAATTCTTCCCTCTCTGCCCTGTAGCCTGTAGCTTTTGTCCTTTCTCCATCTTGCTGTCTCTGGCTTCCCCGTGACCCTCTTTTAGAATTGTTTCTCTCTTCTTTCTGTACGCATTGCGATTCCTTTTGCTCCCCATCTCCCTTTGTTTTGGGTGTTGTTTTGTTGTTGTTTTTCTGGCTCCCTGTCCCTAATTCTTAATTCTCTGCCTTCTCGTGCTCTGTACCACGTAGCCCCGTGGTTTGTTTTGTGGTGTTCCCTCCCCGGCCCCTTCCCTCTGTCGTTGGCTGTCTCGGCTCCCTGTCCCCGTGGCTTCATTCTTCCCTTTCTGCCCTGTTCTTGTCGCTTATCTTGTCTTTCTCCATCGCGCTCGGTCCAGCTTCCTGCCCCTATTCTTCTTTCCTCCCTCGCTGTCGTGCTGCCTGCCCCAGGTTCTTTGTGCGTCTCCAGCCTGCTCCTCTTCCTTCTTTGTTGGTCTGTGTCCTGCTCTTCCCTCTTTCTGCTGCCTCTCTTCCCCTCTCTCTGCTGCTTTTATCTCCACCTCCGTCAGGCTCCCTGTCCTTCTCTGGCCGTCCTGTTCCCTGCCTCGTGCCTTCTCACTACACGCACACACGTCCCCCCCGCCCCGTCCAGCCGGATGCCGCTCTTCTCTTCTCTCTTCCTACTGTCCCGTGCCCTGCTCCTCACCTTTGGTGGCCTCCCCCTCTGCCCAGCAGCCCGTCGCCCCAGGAGCCAGGCGACGGACGGTCCGTTCCCTGCCAAACCGGGACAAGCGCGTGCCGTGGCTTAGCCCCAGCTGGCTATTCTGCACCAGGGAGCTGCTTGCTCACTCCACCCTCAGTGGGCTGGGGGAGAGAGCTGGAAGGGTAAGAGTGAGAAAAATCATGGGTTGAGATCAAGGCTGTTTAATAGGTAAAGCAAAAGCTGTGCGTGGAAGCAAAGCAAGGAATTAATTCGCTCCTCCTTTTCGGCGGGCAGGTGTTGAGCCACCTCTGGGAAAGCAGGGCTCTGTCATGTGTAACGGTTACTTAGGGAGAGAAATGCCATAGCCCCCGCCCTCCCTTTCCCCCGCCCCCCAAGGACTCCCCCTTCTTCCCCAGCTGCGTGTGCTGAGCATGATGTCAAATGGTATGGAATATCCCTTTGGTCAGTTAGCTGGGAAAGCTTTCCCAGCTGTGTCCTCTCCCAGCCTACCTGCTGGTGGGGCACTGAGAGAACCAGAAGAGGCCCTGACTGTGGAAGCAGTGCTCAGCAAGAACCAAAACATCTCTACATTATTAACGGTGTTTTGAGCATAAATCCAAAACGTATCCCTTCCTAGCTACTGTGGAGAAAATGAGCACTATCGCAGCCAACACCAGCTCCGTGCGGCTGCGGCAACGGCGGCCGAGGTGGCCTTGGGGCAGGGGGGGAGCGTTGGGGACCCTGACCCACGAATGGCTCCTGGGACTTGTTACGTGCGCGCCTGCACAAACACCTGCCCTCTCCTTTGCCCTCAGGGCTGTGTTTGCGCTGCCTTTGCGTGGGGCAAGGGGCTGTGATGGAGCCCAGGGGAGGAGGTGGTGCACTGTGGGGGTGAGGGGAGGGGGCCCCCCGTTGCTGCTGCGCCTCAGCTGATGGTGGGGTCTGGATGGAGGAGCCCCAGGTGCGGGCGGTGGGGCTGACGGTGCCGGCTCCTCCCTGGAAAAGGGGTGGTGCCCGGCTCCGGGGGGCCAGTGTGAGCCGAGGGCGGAGCGGAGCTGTGGCCGAGTGTCAGCGGGCTGCGACTGTAGCGAGGGAGGAGGTGAGCGGGGGCTGGGTGGTGGAGCGCTGCGTCCCGGGTCAAGCCCCGAGGAGGGCTGCGGCGGGGCAGCGCCGGGTCGGAGCGGGCGGTGGGGAGAGCGAGGCTGTGCTGAGGGCTCGGTGGGGCTTCCGGGTGCATCGGCGGCCGGGACGGTGGCCCGCAGGGTCCGAGAGCGGGGAGGGCGGGCTGGCGGCGTGCCGGGAGCTGTGGTGGTGCGCCTGGAGGCTGGCCGTGCGGCCGTGTTGTGGCGCAGAGCATGCCGGGAGGTGTAGTCCTTGCGGCGCGCGGCTGCCGGGCGGCCGTGTTGTGGCGCAGAGCATGCCGGGAGGTGTAGTCCTTGCGGCGCGCGGCTGCCGGGCGGCCGTGTTGTGCCGCAGAGCATGCCGGGAGGTGTAGTCCTGGCGCAGTGGCTGCCGGCCCTGTCACGTGGTTCGCCGGGGCGTGGCAGGAGGCGCGGTCTTCCGGCGCTCGGGTGCCGGGCGGCCGTGCCGCGTACGGTAGGCGCGGTGTATTTTTGGGGTTGGATTCGTGTTGATTTCTGGGGGCTTGCAGGTGCGGCCGCTCCCCGAGAAGCGGTGAGTTCCCCGGGAGCTGACAGAAGGGAAGAGGGAAAGGAGGAGGACCTTTTCCCCGTGCCCAGGGCGCAGATGATGGCCGCCTCCCCGGCTCGCCGGAGCTCCCGCTCAGCCTCCCGCTCAGCCTCCCCTTGCCCCGTGCGCCTGCCCCCAGCCCCGGCACCTCCCCTGAAGCGTGCCACGTAGCCCTTGGCCGCCCCCAGGCCCTGTCGTGAAGGCAGCGAGCCGGCCCTCAAGCGCACTGGATTCCCCCTCGGCGCAGGGGCCCTTAGCAGTAGCGCGGGGAAGGGGCGGTGTGTCCGGAAGCCCCTGCGCAAGGAGAGGCTTTGGTCAGGGTCGATGGACGGTAATGACGGTCGCTGTTTCTTCTTTCCCTCTCCCAGAGACCGTGCTGAGGACGTGGTTGTCTGTCCTTCCCCCGGGGACGCCGTCGACTGCGGCCGTCTCAGGCTTGCGTGGCTTCTCTCTGCCCGGCTTTGCCATCCTCGCGGCGCCGGGGCGAAAAGGGACACACAGAGCCCTTCCCGGCTGTGGACAGGAGCTGCCTCGGCTGAAGCTGGAGACGCCAACGAAAGGTAAAGCAGAAGAAACTGAAGGCGCTCTGGCTGCCAGCTGCCTTCCTGCTGCAGGCAAGAGAGAGCCTGTCCCTGCAGGTGAGGGAGGAAGGATCCCCCTTCATAGTCCGCAGCGGGCCAGGCCACCAACGTGCACCGCAGGGTCCGTACGCGTAACCCGGAGTTGGGTACGGGCGTGTAGGGCACGAGCGAGCTAGGCTACGTGCCGAGGAAGCCTCATCTGGTAAGAGCTGTAAGACACCCACGTATCCTCTTTAGGTGGAGGTCGGCCTAGAGTCTGGAGCTGCAGAAGAGGCAGGGAGGAGAGGAGGGGAAAGAAGCATGTGAACGGCTAAATTGTGCCAGCAGCGCTGAGAGCGAGAGTCGCGGTGAGTCCTGGGCCAGTGGGGCCCCGTTGCCTCTCTTGTGCGTCCTGGGCCCTCCCTGTCTCTCCCCCGGCCCCGTCTCTTTCCTTACCTGCTGCAAAATTTTTTTTTGTTTGGTTTTTTTTTTTTTTTGCGCCCCCCCGCACCTTCTTTCTCCATCTCGCTCTGAGTTGCTCCCTGCCTCCCTGTCTTTTCAGTCCTCCCTCTCTCTGTCCTGTAGCCTGTGGCTACTTTTCTCTGCCTCTCTCTGCCTGCACTGGATTCCCCCTCGGCGCAGGGGCCCGTAGCAGTAGCGCGGGGAAGGAGCGGTGTGTCCAGAAGCCCCTGTGGAAGGAGGCTTTGGTCAGGGTTGATCTGCGGTAATAACGGTTGCTGTTTCCTCTTTCCCTCTCCCAGAGGCTGTGCTCAGGATGGGGTTGTCTGTCCTTCCTGTTCGTCTCTTCCTCTCTCTATTCCTTTGCGCTGGTCCCTCTCCCTATTGTTTATTGTTTTGCTTCTCTGAACCTTTTTTTATTCCCAGCGTTTTCCCGTGACAGGAGCAGCAAAGAAGGGAGCGGAGCATCGGGGTATCCATGGAGAGAGCATTGGGCGTTCTCCTGTCTTTGTGGGGCTGACCCTGAGGAAGTGTGGTACGTGGGTCGGTAGCATGAATATATATATTTTGTGGGTGCACAAACCCGTTTCAGAGTGTCAGAGGGTAAGGGTTTTGTTCTGTTCAGTGTAAACATTGTTCTGTTTGGTGAATTTGTCGAAGATGAGAGTTCAGTGGGGGAGGAAGTCAGCTCTCTGGCTGGTTTGAGGGTAAGGTGGGCTGTACGTGTTTGTCGGTCATCTCTCACCTGCCAGATGTTTTGAACTAGTTGTATCTGGTTTTTGTAGGGAGTCACGAAGGGGTTTGGGGCTCCCCAGTGGCGGGTGCTGTGGCCAAAAGAGAAAGCAGGGTCACAGAGTGCTTCATTTACGGGGCTGGCCTCGGCCATCTACTGCACAAACTTCTGGTATGTAGCAATCGGGACTCGATTTCCTGAAGGAGGAGAGGATGATGGAGCTCGTTATAAGAGCATAATCGTTTTGTCTTCTTTTGGCAGTACGGGCACCCGAGGACCAGCTTGCTTTTGAGGAACGGCACGAGGATGTTGGTGTCGACGCTCAGCAGAGGAAGGAAGCTTCTTTTGGAGGCCAAGAAGATGAAGTAGACTGCTTATTTGTTGTGTTTGATTTTCATTGCGGGGATGGGGAGGGGTGGAACATGCAAAACGCGGTCCTGGGCAGGGGAGGTTTCTGATGTGGGAGGCCGTGAGAGAGATCATGGACGCTGCTGGACAGGCGTTAGAACCCGTTGCTCAGGTTGGACGGACCCAGCAGAACCACCGCACCATCTTAAGTAATGCCTGCTCACGTACTGAGATTTTAGTAGTTGCCCCCGCATCAGCTTTGGCTTTTCCTCGTCGAGCTTGTGTTTTGGCAAGAAGCGTCTTTCGTTAAGCGTTTGGGTCTAAGGGGTGTCCGTGAGGCTACGTGGTGCCCATCCCCATGAGATTTTGTGACCATCAAGTGATATTCAGCATCCATCTTATGCCCGTCTCCTGTAACTACTCTGCAGTTTTCGCTTAAGGCTTGATAGCGCAGCGTTAGCTGAGGGCGGCATTTACCCCGCTGGCCCCTCCACGCCGACGGCGTTTCCCCTGCCGGCCGCTGTCCGTTCCCTGTAACTGTGACTCTTGTCCCGGCAGAACCTTTGCCAAAGCCACCTTTGTGCTCCGCAGCAGTCTGTTTTCTGTCTCGAGTATGTTTCTTTTCGGTATCCGATACCCCAGAGCTGTGTACCGTTGGCTCAGGTCTCTTCTTGAGCTTCTGCGAGAAGAGAGAGCCTTCATCTGTTTTAATCCATGTGTCTCCTGGGGTGTTTTTTTGTTGTCCTTTACAATTTAGTTTTGCCCCAGCTACTGAGGTGTTAATTTAGCTGCTTCATACGGTTCCCGATACGCTTGTGTATTTCCACGTTTCTTTTCGTGTTTTTTGTCCTTTGAGACTGATCTAGTTCTGTTAAGGGACTGAGCGAGAGAGAGCGTTGAGGTGACTCCGAATGGTTGATGGCTTTACAATAAATGATTTACTTTATAACCAGAGATATTTTTTGAGAAGGGGTTCTTAAAAGATTTCGTTCTGCTTTGCCATTCCGCTGGGGTAGATGAGCCCCAGCCTTTTTTCGGGAGGCTCATTCTGCTCCTGGGCTTCTCTGGTACTGTTCCTTGAGTTGGTTGCAGGTTTTGAGCTGTCTAAGCTCTTTGGGTAGGTGTGTTTTGACATTCAGAGATGGGGAGGTTTCTGGTTGAGGTAAGAGATTAAGGAGCAGTCAAAGTTGAGCAGCAGATATATATTAGGAAGTACACTTGTACGAGCTTTTGTTTTCCCTTGGGTCAGTAAGTTTGTGTTGGGTGTTCAGGGGTAGCAAGATGGTCTAATAGTGTGTTTTGGATTATTTGGTTTTGTGGGGGTGTTATGGTTTTGTCTGGGTTTTTTTGTTTGTGGTTTGTTGGGTTTTTTTGTGTGTGGTAGGTTTTTTGTTTGTTTTGTCTTGTTTTCCAGGAATTTTGACTTGACTGAAGGTAGAACCTTATATTTTTTCCACCAGTTTTGCCTGTGTTGTGCAAGTTGTTGACGTTATCTCTCAATAGGACTGATGGTGAGATGCTGCGGTAGGGGTTAGGGTGAGTGTGTTGTACACATCTGTATATGGAGCTCTAGCCTTCCTTCAGAAAGCAGCAGGGACGTAACGCATAGTGTGTGTCGGTGTACGGGACTGCTCGTCGCCTTTCCCGATCGCCCGCAGAGTACCACGTTGTCCCGAGAACCTTTGCAGCTTGCGGCAGGTCCCTTGTAGATTATAAGCATCAGGGCTTCTGTTATTTTGTGGGCCTGTAGAGAGCACGGAGTCTGCGGGAAGCCGGAAGGTGGGAGGTGCTCGCAGAACGCGGGGCAGAGGTGGGAAGGGCGGCTCCCGAGGAGCGGCTGACAGAGGGGCTTTAGGGGTGCAAATACAGGGCAGGAGCTGTCGGGAAGGAGTGAGGTTCCTTCCCTGACAGTTCAGGAGGAGAGGAGGGGTTTTTGAAGTCTTGGTACCGGGGAATGGTTGGGAAAGGGGTGTTTAAGTGTTAGCTAATGGTCGTGTTCTGTGTGCAAGCAGCCTCCGGTAGCCCAGTCTCCTTCCCCGTATGTGTCAGCATGGCCACTCGAGCGTGCTGTCTGCCGAGAGGTTCTCCACGCGGCTGTTCATGGAGTCGCTCAGGAGTGAGTTACCTACAAAAGGAGAGTGTGTCGCTACACCAGCCATGCCTGTTTGCTTCCCGTATTGCTTTTGGCATTTGCCCTATCGGTGTCCGCCTGTGCTTGAGTCATCTGACACGAACTGTGATTTTTGTGTGTTGCGTGGTTTGACTTTTTCTTGCAGTTTAAGTAACAGGTCGAGGGTTAAGCAGGACAGTCGAGCGAGGCGTGACGGCAAAGGCGAGCAGATGGCGTCGTGTGCTGTGACGGGGCGGGCTGTGAGGTCACTCGTCTGGGATTTCTGCCTTTGGGGTCTCTGTGTTGCCGAACAAGTCGGTCAAAAGGATTTGTTAGTTTGTTTTGCGTGGTGAGCTCTTGCTTTTGGAAAGCAGTGTCCAACATCTGTGTGCCTCTCCGTATTTCCCCAGAAGTGGGCCCGGCATTGAAGGTGACGGTTCCCCAGCCATCGGGGACGGACCGAGAATGCGAGCAGGCACCTGACGTGGCCACTGACCCGGGAGGCACGGATTGGGAGGTGAGCGGAGCCGTGTTGGCACGGTAGGGGAAAGGATGAGTCTGGAATGTGGCTGTTGGTGGAGATGCATGGCAGGGAGCCGGACACGGAAGGGAGGGGGCGAACAGAGCATCGTGAGAAGGTAGGTCAGCACGTGACAACGGAGGGGTCGTGCAGTGTGAGCACCTATGTGACTAGTTAATGAAGGGACTCACAAAACTATATGCAAAGCGGGATGTCTGCCCCGAGCTCGTTGGGCAAGGTGAGCGATGAACAGGGAGCCGTAGCAGCTGTTATTTTTGAGGTGTGGAATTGTTTGTGAGCGGGCGGCCGCTTCCAGGCGCAGGGGTCGCCTTGTCTCTCTGGTTCTCTAGGCACCGTAGGTGGCGGCGGCCACGACATCCAGCCTCATTAGAGCGTGGGGGAGCGGAAGTTCACGGCGCTTCCGAGGAGGCTGTTGTTGCGGAAGTGGCCGGCGTTGAGTGGTGCGATGCTGAGTGATGGCACCTCACGTTTGGAGATGAAGAGTATCCGTGTGACCGCAGCCCCATCCTACGTAGCCTGTGTGGCCTTTTTAAAGGATGGCTTTTGAGCCCCCAGATTTGGAAGGGAAGCTGAGGGGCCGATGCGGTCTTTGTGCGGGTGGCCGGTCGGTTGCGGGAAGCGCAGGTGGGGCGGGCAGGGGTTGTAAAATCAGCGGAGGGTACCGTTCAGAGACCGGACACGTTTGGGCCGAGAGAGGTTGTGGTGTCCTTTCTGCAAAACAGAAGCATCTGCCAGGCAGGGGAGTTCCTGCCTGTGCTTGTGCTGTTGTGTGGATTTTGTAGTCTGTCTTTGTTCCTTACTGTACTCGGGTCTCGATGTGTCTGTTGTTCTCCGTGCTGAGCAGGCACCTAGGTAGCAATATTGAGGGTTTTGCAAGCCCTGGCTCATCGGCATAATGGTAACCGAGAGCTTCCTTTCTCGCATTTTAAGTCTACTGCATAGATTTGTCTTGTGTCTGAAATATTAGACCTTTATAGAAGGTCATCTTTTTGCAGCGGTGATTAAGGCGGCCTCGATACTGCTGCTGAGGAGCAGTCTGAATACGCAGAGCCCTTTTCTGGGACTTGTTCCCTGCACCTGAACGTTCTGAGGTCTTTAAGAGTGGCTTGTCGCTCGTACGTCGTCCTAGTTGTGGGTATATGGTTTTATTGCAGGTGATGATGGTACGTGACTTCTCTGCGGATGCTATAGCTTCTTCCTCGCTGCCGTATAGATCTTCTCGCCCGGTGGCATCTCTGGGCCGGAAGTCCGTCGTCTCGGTGAGAGTTTTCTTAGGTGCCTCGATCGCGTCGCTTGTAGTATTTGTGAGCGGTGTCGGTCCGTGCACGTCGATGCCTGTGTCAGAGCTGCTCCGCCTGGGGGTGTAGCAATGGTAGAGCGGAGGAAAGAATAGCAATAAGAGTATATGGTTAATGTTAATATGCATAGACTGTTTTGGCAACGCCCGTACAACCCTCGTCGGAGCGAGTGGCCGTTGGCAGCGGGCGAGGATGGTAATTTCCGGGGTGTTTTGTGGGTGCCGAGGGGATGACCGTAGCTGCCTGGGAGAGGCAGCTAGAGTGCTAGCTGAGCAGAGGGCACCTCTCAGCTGTTCAAGCTTGTACGTGCGTGGGGCTTAACATTTGATTGAAGGTATTTCCTTTAATGGCATGCAGTAGTTGGGCTCTAGATGGTATTCCTACGTGGAAGCAAGACCTGTGGAATGGTTAAGCTGTTGCTGTGCGTCCAGGTGACTTGTTCTATCATGCTGTTCTTGCAGAGGATGAAGATGGAGCTGTGCAGGGTGATGGAGCAGAGCTGAGTAGAGCACACTAAGGCAGCGGGTCCGTGTGCGGGATTAAAGGGAGGATGCGACCGAAGGCTATTTGAGGAGCATTTCAGGCGAGCTGGGTCGCAGTGAGGGGGCGCATGGGGCTGGTGACTTTGTTCTCTTTGCTCTCAGGAGCACAGCGCTATCCCTAGGGGCTGGCAAGGTTCTAATTGTGGGGCCGGCGCCCATCGGGTGCTTCTTTTTGCGTTACAGTTTAAAGCGTGGATCGCTCTGATGTTTGAGGAGTTTCTGGGCAGTTGTCGTCTGCGGCGTCGTTCCCAGATGCGTGAACAGCTCTGCTCTGTCGCTGTCTGTTTTCAGGGAGCGTGATTTCTTCCCTGCATCCTTACGTTCTTAGGTCTTGTAGCTGGGCTTCTTGTGCCTCCTCCCTCTCAGTTTTGAGAGGAACTTCTTGTCACGGGCCCTGACGCTCTTCTAATCATTTTGGATCTCGTTAGGGCCTCCTTGCATCCCTGTCAGGGTTCTGCAGGTCTTGTTGCTGGACGAGCTCTTCCGTCCAGTTGTCTCTGTGTTTGCCGAGAGCGTTCTCTCGTCTTGGAGGCGCGCAGTTTGTAGTGTTTCTCATAGCGTTGGTGTGTGCGTTTTGTGAGTTTGGCTCGGAGCCGCCTTGCTGGCCGTGTAGAGTCGGGTAGGTGGCACAGCAATGAGAGCTTAGGGTTCATCTGTTGCTGTGCTAAGGCTGTTGGGGGAAAGGTGGTACCGTCATCTCGGATGGAGTGGCCCTCCTCAGCAGGCAAGGACCGTAATCACCGTGACGTTTTGTGGGCTCGGAGGCCGTGACCGTGGCTATCTGGGAGAGGCAGCTAGAGTTCAGCTGAGCAGATTACCTCTGCAGGGTGTTCAAGCTTGTACGTGCGTAGGGCTTCATGTTTGATGTCATATGTTTGTTTTTAATGGCAGGTTATAGTCGGTGTTCAGGAACAGTTAAGGTACTGCTGTGCAACCAGGCGACTTGTTTCGTATTGGTTTTGGAGATGCCGAGGGACGAGTCGTGCAGGGCGACGGAGGGGAACTGAGGGGACCGATGTAAGCGGGTGAGTCGGTGCGTGGTGTATATAGAGGGAAGATGTGACCGATGCCTCTATGACTCCATTGCTCCTTGCGTTTGTCTTTTGTTTTGGTTTTGAAGTAGCGTAGCAATGAGCAAAGGAGGCAAGTCGAGCAAGGCGAGTGGTGATTGGTGGGCTGAAGTAGCAGCTCTTTTCTGAGGTGTTGTGTTGCTGGTGAAGTTATAAGCAACGCGTGTCGTTTGGGTGTTACGGACGGCGGGCGAGGTGCCGTGTTCAGCTGCAAGTGACGTAGGCCGGGTGGGAGGCTGTCGAGGGAAAGGGGTGCGAGACGGGGATCGGTGCGGGCAGGCTGTGGCATCGGGCAGCATCTCAGGAGGTGCCTTTTCGCTTGGCTTTTTGCAGGTGCCGCTGGCAGGCTCGGAGTGCTGCTGCCGCACGCCTATGAGAGGTCTGAGAAGGTGGGGCAGCGGCCAGCATCTAAGACCAGAGAATGCTGTGGTCCGTCGTCGAGCTCTTCAGTTTTGTAGGTAACACGTGGGCCGTCTTTGGAACGGCGTATGAGCATTAGAAGTGAGCTGGGTAGTAATGAGGAAGTCACGGGGCGGTGATTTCTCACGAGCGTAACGGTAGTTTACTGTGTGTTGATACGTTTGGTGCCACAAGCGATGACGGAAGCGGGGTGTGATGCTGGAATCTGTGCAGAGCAGGTGAGCCGATGGGCATGTTCGTTTTGATGAGGGGGGTGCTCTGGAAGAGATCTGTGTTGACCTGTGTGATACTTATTGCTGGCTCTGGGTTTTTTCCTTTTTTACATGATGAAGAGGCACCTGGCCACTGCAAGAATATCCTGGTTAGCTGGTGTGTTTCTTGTTGTGAAAGGATGCATAATCTGACCCATCTGAAAGCCCCACAGTGTGACTTTTGTTAGGAAGAGATTTTGAAAAATTGAGATATTTCTTATTCAGTGAGGTTGCATTCTATGAACTTGCCATCAGAGTGCATCTTAGAGACAGTGTCTTTGTCAGCAGAACTCATCAGCACAAGACTTGCAAAGTATTGCTTTTTTTTAAAGACAAAAAAATCTACGGTCCTTGCGGAGATCCAAGCACAGCACATACTCCAAAGGTTGATGGCATTGGTAGTGCTTGGGTTCTCAGTTGTAACAGTCGAGATACCATAAAATGCGGTTCGCCTGCACGCTTCGGTACAGCCGAACGCATTAGCAGGTCTGCCGGTCCTTCTTGGTAGCCCCGTGTATTGCAACACTGGGGATTTGATTTGTGTGGTTTTTTGTTGTGGTATTATTTTTTTCCCCCCCCCCAAAAAAGTAAAACTGTATCGGGGATCTCTTCACTCACCGATTCTTCTGTCATAAATGAAAGTTTAAAAAAAAGCTAACATCGTCTGATTTACGACGTGACTTGCGCTCTTTCAGCTGTAACTGCCAAGCAGATGTAGGGTACGATTTGTTAGGTGTACTTAAGCAGGTAGGTATTTGTTGTAAATATTTAATGAGGGGCGACTGAATGTTGTGGGGGGGTGTTTCCTGCCGGTATTTTGAGGGAGCGCTCTTAAGTACTTTATTTCAGTCTCGCTTTCGACGCGCGTTTCCCTGGCAGTTCAGCAGCATCTCTTGGGCGGGGCAGCCGGGCGGACGTCCCTCCCGACTCCGTAACACGCCAAAACCCCCCAGTCACGTTGCTGCTGTGTATTTTGGAGATAGATAATCTTATGGCGGGCGTGAACGGCTGTGCGAGTTGAATGAACGCAGAAGGAAAATGGAAAGCTTTTAGAGCCTAGACGCTCATATTGGATGTGCGTAAACACGCGCCCGCCTTCTCAGCACAAAGTGAATTACTGAGGTTTATTCTTAATTTTTTACGTTACTCTTTCAAGTTTGACACGCTTCACTTCAGGCTTCGTGGAGCCAGGCAGCAAGACGTGCGGCGGCAGGGCGAGGGCTGTAGCTGCTGCGGTGGGTCTGTAAGCGGAGGTTCCGGTTCCGGTACAACTTTGCCCCGCAGCCTCACGGGGTTATCTCCCCGCAGCGGTGCCGTAAGGAAGGGATGAGACGTTTTCCAGCACCAGCCAGAGCGTTCAGTGTTACGCGAAGGATCTGTTCAAAATGGTATCGGTTAGTCTTAATACCGTTTTCAAGCGTTCCAATCACTCTAGCTTTTAAAGGATGTGTTGTGTTTTGACGTGACCCGTTTGCCTGGAATCTTGCTGCGGCTCAATTTCCTTCCTACCCCTTATGCTGACTGAGCTCCTCCATTTTCTTCTGTGCTATTTTATTAACGTGCTGAAATATAGTTTGGGATTTCTGTTTTTCAGATGTCGTCTAAGTGTCTCGTGATGCTCAAGAGATGCCTGCCGGTTGTTAAGCGTGGTGAAGGTAAGGGGCCATCCCTCGGCCTGGAGGCTCCTGGCTCTGTCTCCAGCGGGTGCCCCGCAGGTGCGGCCGCGAGGGCTGCCCGGTGGGGAGAGTCGGGGCCCCCAGGGACCGGGGCTGTTTGTCACCCCGGGGAGCCCGTCCCAGTGCGGGAACATGTCCGAGCGGAGCCCGAGAGAGATGTGACACCGTCCTCTGGCACGCTCCTGCTCTGCCGTGGGGCAGCCGCCAGCCTGCGGACAGGGGCTGGGGGGGCTGCAGCTGTTTGGGGGGCTGCCCCACCTTTTAGATTTTAGCAGAGCTCCCCCTTTTCTGGGGGGTGTGGGAGGGGTGTGCGTGTACCTTTGTAAATGGCACTATTAAAGTAATGAGCTGCAGGTTGGAGCAGGTTCCCTTGTTTAGTGCCCTTCTTGGGGGTGAATAAAATTGGGGGAGTCCTGGGGGGGGTGTGATGATGTCATGTGGGGTGCCCCGGTGTCACTGGGGGAGCTGATAATGCGTCAGAGGAACAGGTGAGTGGGGGCGTCATGTAGGGGTTCCCCCCCAAAAAGGGGGGTTACAGCCCCAAAATGCCTGAAAATTCAGGGGGGCTATTACAAAAACCTCTTATATATATTGACATGTGTAATATTAATTTATAGATGCATAAAGGGATTTTGAGATAAGAACTTATCTCTCCTATATTATATAACGGATTTCGGGATACAAAAATTCTGCATCGAGATGCAGGGTTTTAAAACACAAAAGTAACTCGACCGTCTATATATCTAGATCAAAAAATAAAGGAGTTTAAAGTGAAAAGGATAGATGAAGGAATTCAAAGCAGAAGAAAGTCTGACTAGAGCGAGCATCTACGCTTAGTGTGTGTTACATAGTCTAAGTAGATGTGTAATCTAAATAGAGGTTATATAGAGTGAAATAAGCCGAGGTATAACTGTAAGTAGATGTCTAAATAGAGAAGTCGAAAAAGATTGAAGTGTCAAAGGGTAAGTAAGCAGATAGCTAGCCTAAATAGCTGTTTTATGTACGTGTTAATATGGAAGTCTAAACAGGTATGTGTAAAGAGATATTCTGTGTAAGTGTAAATAGCCTAAATAGGTGTAAGTGTAAATATAATAGCTAAGTCTAAACAGATGTTGTATGTAAATGTAAAACAGATAGTATATATAAAATATAGATGTACTCCGTAAGGATGTGTAAGTAGACACATAGTGCAAATGTCTATGCTATGTAAGGTTTTAAAATGCACGTTGATAGAGATGTTTATAGAGAAGATTTAAAAATTAGACACACAGCCCACCCCCCAATCAACTGAAGGCACAAAAGCGCTTTCAAATGCTGCCCCTTCCCCGTTCTCCTTCTCCCATCCCGATTTGGGGCCGATTCCCCCAAATGGGGACTTTCCCCTCTGGGGCTGCGTAGGCAGCCTGGGAGCTGCTGCCAGGGCAGACACACACTCCAAAGCCCCTGAGTCTGGGTCTGCAATGGGGGGTGAAAAACCCCAAACAGGTTTGGGGGAAAGAAAACAATTCGGGGCTCTTGGGAAAGCCCACTCCTGCTGGGTTTGTGCAGTTGGAAAGGAGGGGGGTAAAAAAAGCGGGGGTGGGGGGGCGGAACCCTGCTAACCATTCTCATGCACAAAAGCAAAAAATCGCCAATTTCAATGTTGTGGAAAGGGTGAAAAAAACCCGGAAGTGAACCGTTTGGAAAAGCAATCCCAACTTTTACCTTATGGAAAAGCAAAAAAAAAAAAAACCCCAAACGGACAAAACCAAAGTAACCCGAACAACAACAAAAAAAGCCAAACCATCCAACCGGAAATCACCAAAACTAAATAAACCCACCGAAAACCCTAAACTGGGGAAAATTTGGGGTGAAACACCGGCAGTTTGAGGGGCATTGCTGGGGCTTATCTGGAATGGATTCGCCGGAGCGGGTCAGTTATCTGGAGCGGATCATCTGCTGCAGGTTAGCCCAGGTGAGTTGCCCGTTGTGGATTATCCTGGGGGGACCCCCTGGTGTCAGTCATCCCCATGCATGTTCCCCGTGGCGTGTCTGCCCAGACATGCCCCTGTCCAGCGGTGTCCGCCTCCTCCCCCGCCCTCCCTCTGCGTGTGTCTGTGCCCTCCCAAACGCTTTCCCCTGACATGGCCCCCCCGCATGACTCTTTTTTTCCCCGGTGACGTCCTCCCTCTCCCTGGCCTCCTGTTCTGTGCTCGCTGAAGCCTTATGCTTACGCAGGATGAGCAGAGCAGGGTGCTGGCAGTGCAGAGGCGAGGCGAGGCGCTGCCAAGCCAACGAAGCCCAAGGCTCAGCAGCGCACAAGTCCTTTGCAGGTCAGCCACTGGCACCTGGTCTGCCTGGCTGCCCCGTGCCCTGACGCACAGCTGCCCCCCTCACCCCAGGCAGCCTGCCTTTGGAAGGGCAGCTGTGTTCCCCTGATTGATTTTCTTCTTTAACCCTCTAGGACCTGTTGACTTGCTGCTCTCCCTGTCACAGCCCTGATGCCGCAGGCCTACAGCAACTGATGGGGCTCACTCCGGGGGGGTGGGGGGTGGGAAAGGGGACCTTTCTCCCCAGGTCGTTTGTGCTGCTTCTCCTCCCTAGGGCGTGGGGTGGGGGTGAGTGGGGCAGGAGGGAGGACGGTAACGGCCACCTGATTTTTAAAGCAGTCGAGACGGAAGGACTAAAATGCTCGAGGCACTTTGGTGGTGGGCGGTGCGGAGGCAACGACTGACACTGCTGGGGCTGCGGGAGTGGGGAAGGTGCAGAGAAACATGAGCTCTGCGCACGCAGTAACAGTTCCGTTATCCCGGCGAACGTGACCCAGAGCCGGCGCGGGTCTTGCCCCAGAGAAGAGTCACGGACGTCGTGCCGCTGCCGCCGTGCTGTGCTACGGCAGCCGGGAATCGCGCATGCGGAGTGGCGATGGTGGACCCTGCTGACACCGTGCGGCCAAAGTGCGGTACCGCACCCGGAACAGACGCATGCGCAGTGGCGACGATGTGTCACTGCTCGCTGCTGCCACCGAGCGACCGAACCGCGGAACAGCGGGGGCCAGCTGCGCTACCCTGCTCGCGGCAGTCACCGAGCGCTCAAAACCGGGTACTGCAGACGGGCAGCCGCCCGTTCCCGAGGGTGAAGTTTTTTCGCTGGTCGCTGCTGCCACCGTGCAAGCAGATTCCGGTACTGCAGCCAGGCAGTTCCGTATGCACAGTGGCGCTTTACTTTCTGCCCCTGCTTCCACCGACCGCCCAAACGCTCGCAGTGCAGGTGGGCGGCCGCGCATGCGCAGTGGCGCCTTTTTGTGCTCTCCGCTGCCACCGTGCGACCAAACCGCGGTACTGCAGGTGGGCGGCCGCGCATGCGCACTGGCGCCTTTTTGTGCTCGCTGCTGCCACCGAGCGACCGAACCGCGGAACAGCACGGGGGGAGCTGCGCTACCCTGCTCGCGGCAGTCACCGAGCGCTCAAAACCGGGCACTGCAGACGGGCAGCCGCCCGTTCCCGACGGTGAAGTTTTCCTCTGGTCGCTGCTGCCACCGTGCAAGCAGATTCCGGTACTGCAGCCAGGCAGTTCCGTATGCACAGTGGCGCTTTACTTTCTGCCCCTGCTTCCGCCGACCGCCCAAACGCTCGCAGTGCAGGTGGGTAGCCGCGCATGCGCAGTGGCGCCTTTTTGTGCTCTCCGCTGCCACCGTGCGACCAAACCGCGGTACTGCAGGTGGGCAGCCGCGCATGCGCAGTGGCGCCTCTTTCTGCTCTCTGCTGCCACCGTGCGATCAGACCGCGGTACTGCAGGTGAGCAGCCGCGCATGCGCAGTGGCGCCTTTTTGCTCTCTGCTGCCACCGAGCGACCAAACCGCGGTACTGCAGGTGGGCAGGCGCGCATGCGCAGTGGCGCCTTTTCTTCTCTCTGCTGCCACCGTGCGATCAGACCGCGGTACTGCAGGTGGGCAGGCGCGCATGCGCAGTAGCGCCTTTTTGTGCTCGCTGCTGCCACCTTGCGATCAAACCGCGGTACTGCATGTGGGCGGCCGCGCATGCGCAGTGGCGCCTTTGTGCTCTCTGCTACCACCGTGCGACCAGACCGGGGTACTGCAGGTGGGCAGCCGCGCATGCGCAATGGCGTCTCTTCCTGCTCGCTGCTGCCACCGTGCGATCAGACCGCGGTACTGCAGCTGGGGCGCCGAGCATGCGCAGTGTCGCCTTTTCTGCTCTCTGCTGCCACCGTGCGATCAAACCCGGGTACTGCAGGTGGGCAGCCGCGCATGCGCTGTGGCGCCTTTTCTGCTGGTCGCTGCTGCCACCGTGCGATCAGACCGCGGTACTGCAGGTGAGCAGCCGCGCATGCGCAGTGGCGCCTTTTTGCTCTGCTGCCACCGTGCGATCAAACCCGGGTACTGCGCGTGGGGGGCCGCGCATGCGCAGTGGGCCTTTTTGCTCTCTGGTGCCACCGTGCGACCAAACCGCGGTACTGCAGGTGGGTAGCCGCGCATGCGCAATGGCGTCTCTTCATGCTCTCTGCTGCCACCGTGCGATCAAACAGCAGTACTGCAGGTGGACAGGCGCGCATGCGCAGTGGCGTCTCTTTCTGCTCTCTGCTGCCACCGTGCGATCAGACCGCTGTACTACAGATGGGCAGCCGCGCATGCGCAGTGGGCCTTTTTGCTCTCTGCTGCCACCGAGCGACCAAACCGCGGTACTGCAGGTGGGCAGCCGCGCATGCGCAGTGGCGCCTTTTCTGCTCTCTGCTGCCACCGTGCGATCAGACCGCGGTACTGCAGGTGGGCAGCCGCGCATGCGCAGTGGCGCCTTTCTGCTCTCTGCTGCCATCGTGCGATCAGACCGCGGTACTGCAGGTGGGCAGCCGCGCATGCGCAGTGGCCACCCTTTGTATTCTGCTCGCTGCTTCCACCAAGCGACCGAACCCCGGGACTGCAGGCGGGAGCTGCGCTACCCTGGTAGAGATTTCCACCCGCCCCTTACCCGATCGCGGCAGTCACCGGTCGATCAAAACCGGGTACTGCAGACGGGAAGCTGCCCGTTCCCCAGGCTGAAGTTTTCCTCTGGTCGCTGCTGCCACCGTGCAAGCAGATGCCGGTACTGCAGCCAGGCAGTTCCGTATGCGCGGTGGCGCTTTATTTTCTGCCCCCTACTTCCACCGAGCGCCCAAACCCTCGTACCGCAGGTGGGCAGCCGCGCATGCGCAGTGGCGACCTTTTAGCTCTCTGCTGCCACCGTGCGACCAAACTGCGGTACTGCAGCCAGCAGCCGTGCACGGGCTGTAGCGACATTTTGCCGCGCTCACTTCTCCACGCCACTTAGTGACCCCCCGCACGCTACGTGGTGACGTCACCGTGGGGGCCGGAACCGTGTAGGCACAGCCCCTAGCGACAGGTGTTGACCCCTTGCGATAGCCCGTTGAGGGCGGTCCTGATACCCCTCGCCACGCTCTTAGCAACGGGCCCTGCCCCCGGCGATGGGCAGGCGGGCCGTCTGATGTCCGACCCACCTGGCCCCACCCACCCACTTTGGTGCTGTGCGGTGCACTTTGCTCTCTGCTGCCACCCTGCGAGCCTTCATCCCTCGGGGGGGCTCGGCCCGCCCCTTTTGCGGGGCGCTGTGGGAAGGGCGGGGGCGGGGCCCGGGGGTCGAAGAGCCCCAGCCGGGGCTCGGGCAGCTCTTGCTGCCCCTGGGCTTCTCTGCCGTCGGTGCTCCCGTGTTCCCTCGGGCGGTCGCAGCTTTGGGGCTGTCTCAGCCCCCCGGGCAGGCGTGCTCTGGCGTTTAGAGAAGCGGAGGCGTTGCCTGAGGTAAGGATTCCAGAGCTTGGCACTCTTTGGCAGCATCTGTACTAGAAAGGTCCCTTGTGGCCTGCTTTGCTTTTTTTCTCCCGGGATGTTGTTTCGGGCGCTGAGGGGGCGGTGAGACGGTTTAGTGGTATGGTGTTCTGTTTGGGGTTTGTTTTTTGCTTTGCTGGTTTTCTTCCCCCTTGTGAGATCATTTCATTCATTTATCATTTCATATTATCATTTACCCCGCGCCATTTCCGTCCCCTTTGGGCAGCAGCGGATCTGCTGCCGCTTCAGGCGGCCGCTTTCTCGAGGGCAAGGAGCTGGGACGACAACGGGCCGCTGCAGGCTCTGGTCAGGGTAAGAGGCTGTTCCCTGGGGAGCCGGCGCAGGGGGAGCGGAGGTACGCACGGGCACTTGTCGGTGCCCCTGGCCGGTAAAGGGAAGGTTAAATTGTTAGAGTGCAAATAAATACATTTTATTTAGGGAGGAGTCGTGACTAAATTTAATCGCACCTATTACTGAGCAAACCAGGCAGTCATTATTCCTAATCTGTAATTAAAAAAAAAATAAAGGCAGTCCTTTTTTATGCCATAAATAGAGTTGCGAGTCATTAATAGCTCAATCTAAATACAGCCGTTATTACATCAACTGCAGGCATTAATGACTCCTGATCAGAAACAAAATAAGGACAGTTTTAGAATCTACAATGAAAATTGAACTGGAAAGCTAAATTGGGAGTGGGTAATACTGAAATTGTAACAGGGCTGTTAGAAAGTTCAGAGGCAGCGACAGCTCCTGCTTCCAACCCAAGCAGTAAACGAAGCTTTAGATTCTTAAATGAACAGAAATAAAGGTGAGCTGTTAAACAGTGGCTGGGTTCAAGCGTAGGCATTAAGAAAATTTGCAGGTGCGGGTGATTCCTGACGAGAACTAACAATTCCAGAAGATTTAGATTTAAAATGACAAAGCTAATGGAGTGCCACAACCGCCCGGATGTAACTGCAGCCGCTTTGGGGGAATGCCCCAGCCCTCCCCAACCACCGCTATTAATTACTGCCAAGGAGAGCGAAAGTGAAAGTAGAAGCAGTGCAGGTGAAATGCGAGCAGTACGCTTTTCCTAAGTCATCTCTTCGTGTCAGGAGAGGAAAGAAAATGGAAAGAAGATGTTTGCAGGGGGTCTGTGCTGGGTTGCCTGCGCGTCTCTTCCGTGCGTCCTTGAGGAGACATTTAGCTCCTGTTGGGCGCTCGCAGGTGGAGACAGGGCGAGCTGGAGGCGGGATCGGTGCTGGCCCTGAAAAAGGGATGGGCAACGAGCTGAGAGAAGAGGGGGCAAGGGCTGAAAAAGGATCTCCAGTTCTGCAGGGAAGGCAGCGGGATGTGACTCGGCAACCGCTCTGAGGAGTGCAGGGTCATTCGCTGCGATGAAGTCAGGGTCTGCGGCTGGCCCGGAGAGGCAGCAGAAATCCCAAACTCTTTGCAGGGGTACCGGCCAGATTAGGGCAACACCTGAACAGTAAAACCATTTAGGGGAAGCAGAGCTGGGCTGCACCGCGTGGCCAACCTCCCTCTTCTCCATGAGTCCCAAAGGGGCAGCTCCAAGAATGTGCTGAGAATTCATCCCTTGCGCTAAAAATGAGACGTAAGTAGCACCCACCCGTGAATTTTATTTTCTCTCTCGCTCTGCGGCTCCTGCCTGCTTGTCTCTCCTCAGTGCTCACCTGCACCCGTGCTCGGATGGGGCAGCTGAGGGAAGGTGCTGCCATCTCCCCAGCCCCGGCGGACCGCCCCTCAGCTGTGTCCTCTGTCAGGGAGCGTCGTCATCTCTCCTGCCTCCCAGAGCGTGTCCTGTAGTGGCAGACGCGCGGGCTTTTCCCTGCACGCGCATACGGGAAGGGAAGGGAAGGGAAGCACAGTGAGAGCTGGGCTTGTCAAAGAGTAACGGGGGTGGTGGGAAGCGTAGCTAGAACCGGAGAGCTACAGCGCAAAAGCAAAGCAGACGGGACACAAAAGTAAAATGGTGCACAGGAATGCTGAGGCGAGAACTCCCGCAGCACACAGGAAATCAGTGTCGGAATCTATTTTCTTCTGACTGCCAAATTAAAAATAATGGCACGCTTTGCAACGCTAAGCTCGCTCTGATCGTCTGAACTGTTTCTTTCCAACTCCCCACCGCCCCCAGCACACCGTTCAGCCTCCTCAGCCTGAAATGCCTTGTTTTCCTTCTTTTTTTTTTTTTTTTTTTTATGACAGGGCAACTTCTGTTCCCGAGGTGGTGCCCACAGTACAGCTATCTCTTCGAAGGCAGTTTGGTTTAGGTCAGAGAATGTTTAGCCTGGGCTGAATCAGCCTCTGTTTCTATTTCTGGAAATCATCGGTCCTGTGCATAAAGCCCGGAAAAAAGGAAATATGAACCAAAGGACGTGGGGCCTGCAGGGGTAGGAAAATATTTGAGAAGAGGTTCAGTGGGGAAATGATTGTTTGTCTGTGGGGCGTCCAGGCAAGCAACCCAGCTGCTAGAAAGCGGCGCTGTCCCCAGGATGGCCTCGGCGGTCCCGTCGGAGTCGGGGGAACAAGGACAAGGCAGGGTGAAGCATCTGACCTGCCGTGTGGAACGTGACTGTACAAAGCACGTGTGATGCACTGCAAGTTCATTTGTTTAAACTGTGAGTTAAAGAAGGTGTGCAGTTGCTTTGTAAACAGCCGACGCTCTAAAGCTACACCCGTCTAACTGCTAGCTGTATTAAATCTATCGTATTGCTGTTTCTGCATTAAAAAAGTAACAAACCAACACACCTATGTAAGCACGTCTAAGTACAATGGAAAACCACTGTTTAACGCGTGGCATGTGTGGGTTGTTTTTTTGGGGTGGGAGGGTGGGGTGTATGACAAAAACCTGCGAGAGACACACGCGCATACGCACATGTCATGTTTAGCGCTCACCTAAACCCAAAAAAGAAAATCCACTCTTTATTTTGCAGCATTAGCATTAGCTTCCAGCGCACAGCCTGAGCGCGTACCTCTGCTCTCACCATCTGCTCCCTCTTCAACCGTGTGTGGCTGTCATCATCAGCTTGCACAGGCTTTCCTCGTGCAAGTTTCCGCGACAGCTTACGAGAAGGCAGGGAAACAAACCCAGCAAGACGCGTAGTGCCTTCCTCTATGGGCTCCGTCCAGCCTTTGTTAAAATGAGCAGAAAAGAAATCTGCTGCTGCCTTTACCCTGACTCGCTCTTACAGAGAGCATCTGACTTGACCCGCAGCAAAGCGATGCCCCAGGCAGCAGCACGTATTGGCGCGGACCGTGGTTTCACCCACCTGTTTTACTGCGCCGGTCCTTTCCCACGGCCGATGCCGCAGATGTGGCGCGCCCCACCCCCAAACCTCTTTACGAGGGTTCCCTGGGCTCTGCAAGTCGCCTGCTGGACGTGTTGCTGATTCAGGCACGGGCAAAGTCAGCTTCTTCGCTGGCCTCGGGCCAGGGCAGCCACGTACTCGAGGGAAACTGAGAATATCTCCAGCGAGATCTCACCGGGAGGCTGGGACCTCGTCAGTAGGGGAGAAAGCCAAGCGACTGACACTGAAAGGGAGCTCTTTGCTAGGCTGTAGATCGTAAAGTTAACAAAGAAAACAAACCTGCCTTTTTAAAAATGCCCTCTTTTGAGTCTGCCACGTTTGATACAGATTTTTAAAATTGCAGGGTATATCTCCTACAGGCCTCATGCAAAGGGGAGTGAGTACCTCTGGCTCTCAGGACAAGGGGGTCCCTCAGGAGCCCAGGCGCTCACGCCAGCCGGCATCTGGCACAGCACAGGGCAGGAGCTTTGGCAGTAGTACGTGAGCTGAGAATGAGAGTCAGGCAGCACTGCACGCTTCTCCTGTGAGCCGCCGAGGCTCGCGCGCTGTACCTTCCACAAATAAAAGGCCAGAAGAGTCAGCATTTCTGCTAGTTCCAGCCTCATCCGTACCCTCGTTAGTGTAACTGTAAGCGAGCGTCCCGTAGCGACTGGGAGCGTGGCAGCTGGGCTTCCTGCGCTGCCTTAGGTTGTGCCCTTGGAGAGACCCTTCTCCGAGCCCCGGGCTGGGTGGGCTGCGGTGCCGTTCAACGCTGAATAGGCACGAAGGCCTATAAACAAAATGTATTTATATTGCACCCATACCCGGCAGCCAACCGCCGCTTTATTTACGTATTCTGCACCTCCTGCCGACGCTTTTAAACTTAGCCGATATTGCCGCAGTTTTCTCTGACGGGGCAGGGGACTGCCACGCAGCAGGGGGAGTTTCTGGGTGCCTCCCACGGACACAGACGTCCTCAGCTGGGTAGGGACAGGGTGAGAGCTGGAACAACTCTGCTGACATGTAAGGGCCGTCCCAGGGCAAGGCTCCTCGGTCTGGGGGCTGAAAGGCGAGCCGCGCTGGGTGGTTGGTGTGGGAGTTGTGGAGCAAGTAGGGGAAAAAAAAAACAACAAGAAAAAACCATCTAAATGTTTCACAGCAGGTAGAAAGCTTGGCAGAAAGCAAACTGAATGCTGTAAAGACAAAAGCCGAAAGCCGGCTATGGACTGTACGAAAAGAGTCAGTGCCACGGAAGGAGGTTATTTCTTCAACTGACCATAGGAGGCTTTTTGTGAGATAACACAACACCTCTTCTTTCTGCTACGGCGCGGCACCGCAGCAGTAATGGGCCAGAGCGTGCGAGCGCCTTTGGCAGGATCGGTAACGGCCGGGGCACGGCCGACCGGCCAGCCCACCTTCCGCACAAGGAAAACACCATTCCCCTGGAACGCCACGCAGACCCAGGACGGGTAAGGCGGAGGCCGAGCCCAGGCGCCCCCATTGCCAAGGACCACCTTGGCCTTGCAGCGTCTCACGCTTCGGGGTGTTCTGCTGGCCGTGGCTAAGCTCAGGCCCTCTGCTCGTGGCTGCCCCCGGTCCCCCGGCGCCGGTCGGGCCCCAGCCCCCAGCGCGGTGCGGCGCAGGGCAGTGACCCAGCAGGGCGGCCCCACGGGCCCCAGCCCCCCACCCCCCGCCGTGCCTGCGGCCAGGGCCCCGCGGCCGCCGGCCCCTTCCTCCTCTGCCCGCTCCCGTCGCGGACGGCTCGGTATGTGTCACGAGGGGCAGCCCCGTTGAGCAGCTCTCGGAGGGCGCGCGGCTCTGCCCGGCCGTGACCGGGGCCCGCAGGGGTTTCCCGCTCGCTCGCTCGCCCCGAAAGGAGCTGGCCCCGAGCCGGCGCGTCCCCCCCCGCCCGGCCCACGGCGCCCTCGCGAGCTGAGCGCGGCCCGGCCAGCAGGGGGCGCTGGCGCTCAACGGCTGGGCGCGGGGGCGGTCCGGCGCGGGGGAGGGGCCGGTGGGGGCCGGTCCTTCCGGCCGCCCTCTAAGGGCCGCCCCGCGGGGCTCCGGCTTCCGGTGGCGCAGCGCGGCGGAGCGGAGGTGGGAGCGGTGCGTGGGGCGGCTGCGCCGCGAGGTGTCTCTTTGCGGTGCCGGGGCCCCTCTGCGGCCCGGCGTGGGAAGCCCGTGGCCGGCGGAGACTGCTCGGAGCTGGGCGGGGAGCACCGCGGCAGTCCGACCGCAGGCAGCCATCCCCTGCGGTGGCCGCCAGCTCCTCAGGACTCCTGGAGGCCTGGCAGCGCCCGACCCTCGCCTGCGGCAGCCGCCTGGGAGAGCAGCGCGGCCGTGGCCAGGGGCCGGAGAGCGCTGGTGAGTGAGTTCGGGCAGCGGTGGAGGCTCCGTGCCGGGCCCGACCCCGGGCCCGGGCCGGGGTGGGGGGGGGGCGGCTCCGTGCCGGGCCCGACCCCGGGCCGGGGTGGAGGGGGGCGGCTCCGTGCCGGGCCCGACCCCGGGCCCGGGCCGGGGTGGGGGGGGCGGCTCCGTGCCGGGCCCGACCCCGGGCCGCTCCGGGCCGGGGTGGGGGGGGGCGGCTCCGTGCCGGTCCCGACCCCGGGCCGCTCCGGGCCGGGGTGGGGGGGGGCGGCTCCGGGCCGGTCCCGACCCCGGGCCGGGGTGGGGGGGGGCGGCTCCGGGCCGGTCCCGACCCCGGGCCGGGGTGGGGGGGGGCGGCTCCGGGCCGGTCCCGACCCCGGGCCGCTCCGGGCCGGGGTGGGGGGGGGCGGCTCCGGGCCGGTCCCGACCCCGGGCCGCTCCGGGCCGGGGTGGGGGGGGGGGGGGCGGCTCCGGGCCGGGCCCGGGCCGCTCCGGGCCGGGGTGGGGGGGGGGGGGGGCGGCTCCGGGCCGGGCCCGGGCCGCTCCGGGCCGGGGTGGGGGGGGGGGGGGCGGCTCCGTGCCGGGCCCGGGCCGCTCCGGGCCGGGGTGGGGGGGGGGGGCGGCTCCGTGCCGGGCCCGGGCCGCTCCGGGCCGGGGTGGGGGGGGGGGGGCGGCTCCGTGCCGGGCCCGGGCCGCTCCGGGCCGGGGTGGGGGGGGGGGGGCGGCTCCGTGCCGGGCCCGGGCCGCTCCGGGCCGGGGTGGGGGGGGGGGGCGGCTCCGTGCCGGGCCCGGGCCGCTCCGGGCCGGGGTGGGGGGGGGGGGCGGCTCCGTGCCGGGCCTGGGCCGGGGTGGGGGGCGGCTCCGTGCCGGGCCCGGGCCCGGGCCGGGGTGGGGGGGGGGGGGCGGCTCCGTGCCGGGCCCGGGCCCGGGCCGGGGTGGGGGGGGGGGGCGGCTCCCTGCCGGGCCCGGGCCCGGGTGGGGGGGGCGGCGGCTCCCTGCCGGGCCCGGCCCCGGGCCGGGGTGGGGGGGGCGGCGGCTCCCTGCCGGGCCCGGCCCCGGGCCGGGGTGGGGGGGGCGGCGGCTCCCTGCCGGGCCCGGCCCCGGGCCGGGGTGGGGGGGGCGGCGGCTCCCTGCCGGGCCCGGCCCCGGGCCGGGGTGGGGGGGGGCGGCGGCTCCCTGCCGGGCCCGGCCCCGGGCCGGGGTGGGGGGGGCGGCGGCTCCCTGCCGGGCCCGGCCCCGGGCCGGGGTGGGGGGGGCGGCGGCTCCCTGCCGGGCCCGGCCCCGGGCCGGGGTGGGGGGGGCGGCGGCTCCCTGCCGGGCCCGGCCCCGGGCCGGGGTGGGGGGGGCGGCGGCTCCCTGCCGGGCCCGGCCCCGGGCCGGGGTGGGGGGGGCGGCGGCTCCCTGCCGGGCCCGGGCCCGGGCCCGACCCCGCGGTGGGGGGGGGCGGCTCCGTGCCGGGCCCGGGCCCCGCAGAGAAGCCCTGGTCGGGCATCGTTCGCTTTTGCACAATGTAGGGCTTTCCCCGTCGATTTTCTGTGTACTGTGTTTTGGGCCACCTGAAACCCTTTGGCCGGGTAGGTTTGGTGCGGGGAGATGGCAGGTCTGGAGCCTGAAAGATCTCGGGTGGGGGGCGGGGGAGGTATTTTTGCCTTAAAACTCTGAGCCCACCTCGTGTGTCATGTCGTGTTATCACGTCGTGAGTCTGGTGACTGTGGCAAATGGCTCAGTTGGGCGTTTTCTGATAAATAACTTCTGAACGTGTGCGTGTGTAGGCACGGGGAGATTTGTGCAGGGTGACAGAGCCCTTTGTGCTTCTGTGCTAATGTCTACCTGTTCTAGACCTCCAGTGTTGGAAAGCCTTTGTTTAGTGCCTAGTTGTGCCTGCGTAACAAATGTTTTAGCTGCTGATGTGTTATACCTCTGCTGTGAACTTTTTCCTGGGTGGCTTGATTGTTTCTGGTTGTCCGTGTAAATCTAGGCAGATATTTTCTGCCCGGTGGTGAAGTCTATCGCTTTGGATAACAAAGGGCAGGAGAGCAATAAAGAAAAAGGTGATTCGTCTGCTGCAGCTCCTTGGAAACGATTCGTTCCTTATTTTCTGCCGTTGGGGAGGTGTTGTGCTTTCCAGATAATGCAGCCTCTCCTGTGCCTGTCCACGCCGTGCATTTTTGTCCTGCCCTTGCTTGAAAAGGCTCTCCTTGCCTTCTTCCTCTGTGCTGCAGTTGGCTTAATCTCTCGCTGCTGCTGCTGGAAGAGGGATAAAGGGAGTGTTGTTGATCGGGTTGTTAAAAGCTTTTTCGCGGGCTGTAACGCGCGGGAAGGGGTGGGCGGGGGGGGGGCGACTCAGTACGGGGGAGGGGGAGGATCAGGCTGCGGGGAAAATGGGAAACCAACATCACCCTTCCCTCCTACGGCGCAGCCCGGCTGCACGGCTCCCCGGGGATGCCCCTGCCCCGCGGGTGTACCGTGTGTGCGCCCCCCGCGTGGGGCGGGGGGGGACGACACCCCCCCACACAGTCGGCGGCACTGGGGCAACCCCTGCCCCAGGGCTCCGCGCTCGTACCCGGCTCTCCCCGCTCCGGCACGGCACGGGGCTGGACGCACCGAGGAGACCCCGGGGCGGCTTCTCGCGGCTGGGCGAGAACAGGGCCTGGCCCCGAGCAGCCGAGCGGGCACCGCCGGTAGCTCGGAGGAGCGGGGCCGGCTCGGCTCGAGGCGTCAGAGCGAAAAGGGACGAGAACCGTCCCGGAGCGTTGGGGGGGCGGCGGATGGTCCGGTGGCCGGGTTCGGCTCCGTGCCGGGCCGTGGGGCAGCCGGAGCCGCGCCGGGGGGCAGGTGAGGAGCCGCGTGGCCGGGCGCGCTGTGGGTCGGCGGGTTTCGGCTGTGGGGTCTCCCGGTCCGCGGAGTCCCCGGGGGGGGGTTGCGGGCAGCAGTGGCCCCGGGCCGAGCGCTTTCGTGGGTCGGTGGTTGTGTTTTGGGGCCGAGCCCGTGCCCGGCCGTGGGGAAGTAGGGGCAGCCCCACCCGGCTCTCGGCTGCTCCTCGTCGGGGTCGGGCGGCGGCGGCGACCCCGGCGGGGGCTCCTGTGGTGCCGGGCGGGTCCCCCCTTGCCCGCGAGGCAGGCAAGGACCCTGGCTGCTGCCGCCGCGGTTTGCTGGAGGCGGGCTGGGCCCGGCCCCCTGTGGGGTTGGGGTGCGGGCCCGGCGCTGCCGGGGAAACGCGGCCTGCGAGAGCAGGAAGAAAGCGCTGCCGGGCTGGCGCTGGGCTGCCCCGCCGGGGTGCGGGGCCGGGCCCGCGCAGTTCAGTTCCCAAGGCCTCCCCGACAGTGCGCGCGTGGGCCGTGGGGGTGCAGGGCTGCGGGGTGGCTGCGCTCTCCGCGGCCCTGAGCGTTGCCCGTGGGGACTGCGGAGGGGGCCGGGACGCAGCCAGGCTCAGCTGGTTTGGTCCCTGAACGGGGAGAGCACAGCTCTTCTGTTCCTGGGCCTTGAGAGCAGGCTCCTGTGGCTGACGCCAGGGCCCTGAAACAGATCGAGTCGTGCGTTTTGAGGGCCTGAGCGAGGGGACTAAGTCGTGTGGTTTTGGGCTGAGGAGCAGAGGTCAAGTGCTGCATTTTTGGGACTTGAGAACAGGCTCAGCAGCTGGGCTTTTTGGCTCAGAACCGGTCCCAAAGTGAGCTGGTTTGGGGGCCAAAAGCAGCAGCCGGTTTGGCTGCTTGTGCAGGCTGGGGGGTGGGGGCATTGGGGGCTGCAGGGGAAAGCAGGGGTTGGGCAGGGTACGAGGACCCTCCCCGGAGGTGGGGGTCCGGTCACATCGGACCCCGAAGTTCGGGAGGCCGGCATGCACCAGAGCGAACTCGCCACCTGAGGCGGGTCTCTGGAGGAAGGGTGCTTTTTGGATCCAGCGCAGCGCACCCTCTTTGGGTCCAGCTCTTCTTTCTGCGCTGCTTAGAATAGTTATTAACCAATTAATTAATCATACAAACTAAGTCACAACAGCTCTGTCGGCTCCATCATGGTTCGGAGCTCTGAATCGGTTTCACTTGGTGTCTGACATGTTTTTTCCCCGAGGAGAGGCTAAGTTTCAAAGTTAATTAGTTTTCTCATAAGTGTGTCAGTCAATAAAATTGAGTTACGATTGTTAAAACCACAAAGGTGACAGGAGTCTCACGGATCTGGTCTATTTCTGAAAATGTATTCATCCCATGCAAATGTCATCGGGATACAGATCATCTGCACTTCATGCTCTGACAAGACAAGATGCTGAGACAGGGATGAGCTCCAAAAGGACTGCTGAAAAGAAAAAAAACGCATTCCACAGTCATGGGGTTTTTTTGTTTGCGTTTGGGGGGGCGGGGTGGCTTTAACAAAAGAGTGCAGTGTTGGCCGGCAGCAGCCTGCAGAGCACTTTTGCTGCCTGATCTCTCCTTTTCTTCTCTTCCACTCCTCTTTCAGGGCTGTAATTGTCATTTGGATAGTTTTAGAAGAGCAGTTAAGTTGCTCGCCTGTGTCAATGTGCTGGTAATACCAGGAAGGTGAATGCTTGAACCGGTCGGGCGGGTAGGAATGAATAACTTGGCTGCAGGTAGAACTTCTGAGGGAAGACCAGCAAAACCAGGAAGCAAATAGCAAGTTCCCAAAAAATGTGCGGGTGTCAAACACAAAAGTTTTATTGCCGAATGTTTTTGGGAATATGTTCCCAATGGCTATTTTTAGTAAACATAAATTTTCAGGAGATTCAGGGTTGTGCGTGGCAAAACATGTCCCTCTGTTTTTGTGTCCTGCCGCACAAACGGCCGGCGGCAGGGCTCTTGTTCCCTGCTCTCGCTATTGCCACAGCAGGGCTGCGATATTTAGACCTAAGAGATGGGTTTAGGAATGGAAGGAGAGAGAACGCCTGTGTTCTGTAAGGGCTATGAATGCTGACCCTTTGTCTCCGTCTGCCGCTTTTCCTGTGCGGGTGATGAAGCTGTTTTACTTTTCTCTGTTGTTCCAGGTCTAAATAGCTGCGAAGCTGTCGCCGCTGTGGGTGCGCAATTTGTGTTGCTGTGTTTCTGTGGAGTTCTAGCTACGGCTCGCTTCTAGTGTGGCCAAGCGTCAAGGTAGGGCTTTCAGCTTAAAGCTTCAGAAGCGCTGCGCGCCGAGATGGGTGTAGGTGAAACTGCTGTTGCGCCTGCAGCTGTGCTCGCAGGGATGCTGGGTGGCTCTGCATCAAACCGGCGAGGTGCGCGTGGACCTCCGTCGGGCTGCGCCCTGGGTGCGCGAGCGTGCGGTGTTTTTGCTGTTCCGGCTTGCATGTGCGAGGGCTTAACGTTTGATTTAATGCATTTCCTTTAACGGCAGGCTGTAGTTGGGCTCTAGACGGTATTCCTACGTGGGCGCAGGAGCTGTGGAATGGTTAAGCTGTTGCTGTGCCTCCAGGTGACTTGTTCAGTAACGCTGTTTTTCCAGGTGCAGATGGATGAGTCGTGCAGGGCAATGGAGGAGGGCCCAGGGGAGCGCTGTAAGAAGGTGAGTCTGTGTAGTACTGGAGGGAAGATGTGACTGATGGCTATAGGGCTCCATTATGGGTTTTACTCTTTTTTTTTTTTTTTTTTGTGATCCGAGGGTGCTAAGCGATGAGCCGAGCGTGATCTGGGCCCTGGAGGTGAGTCAGGCAAGGTGACCGGTGCTTGGTGGGCTGGAGTAGGTGTTCTTTTTCAGGTTATTCAGGGTTTTTTCTCCTTCTCTTCACTTTCCCATCCCAATTTGGGGCCGATTCCCTCAAACGGGGACTTCCCCCTGTGGGGCTGCTTATGCAGCCTGGGAGCTGCTGCCTGGGCACAAAAATACCTCAAACCCCTTACTCTGGGTCTGCAATGGGGGGTGAAAAAACAGAAAGAATTCTGGTGGAAAGAAAACAACTTGGGGCTTCTGGGAAAGCCAACTCCAGCTGGATTTGTGCAGCTGGAAAGGAAAAAAAGGGTGGTGGTGGGGAAGGAACAACCACCTAAAAGCACCCACCAACCATTCTCATGCACAAAACCGAAAGTGAAAATGACCATTTTTTGTAGGGTAAAAGCACAAAAAGTCCCCACAGAACTCAGTAGTTTGGAAAAGCAACCCCAATTATTACATTATGTAAAGAAGGCGGGGAAAAAAAGAAAACCAAAACAAAACCCTATCACAACCCTGATGCCACATGCCTACCAGCAGTTCCTGGGGCTTATTCTGCGGGGGTGGGGAACCCAACCTTGTTCCCCAGGTTTGCTGTGCTGCTTCTCCTCCCTCGGGCATGCGGGGGGCAGTGGCATGGACAGTAGCAAGCACCAGACGTTTTTAAGCGGTCGAGAGGAAAGGACAAATGCTCGAGACGCTTTGCTGTTTGGTGCAGAGGCAATGAATGGTGCTGCTGGGGCTGCGAGGGGGAAAGGTGCAGAGGAATAGAAGCTCTGTGGATGCAGCCAAGTTACGGTTTCTGGATGGTATTAATCGAGAAGAGTAATTCAGATAATGCTGCTGCCCAGCGACCAGAATTGGGTACTGAGCCCGGGAGCCGCGCACGCGCGGTGGCGTCCCTGTGATCCCCATGGCTCTCTCCGCAGGTAACAGCCCTGCGATGCTGCGGTGCCTGCGAGGTGATGCCGCCGTGCTCGTTGCTGCTTCCTGGTAAGGAAAGGCCTCCTCCGCTCCTGCTGCAGCGTGGTGGTGTGTCGGACACGATTCCCTGTGTCGGGTGAGGCCTAGGGCTGCCGGCGAGGTGAGCGAGCGCCTTTGGTGGGTGCAGGGGTGTCTCCTTGCGTGCCTGCACTACTGGGGCTGGTGGGATGGGAAGCTTCAAACGACCCGCCGAGGCAGGCTTCTGGTATGCTAAAGGCGAGTGGGTGAGGGCAGCCCTAGGAGTTACTCGGGAGCTGATAGAAGGGAAGAGGGAGAGGAGGAGGAGGATGATGACCTTTTCCCCCTGCCCAGGGTGCAGAAGATGGCCGACTCTCCAGCTCACCAGAGCTCCCCCTCAGCCTCCCCTGGCCCCCCTTGCCCAGTGCGCCTGCTCCCAGCTCCAGCACGAGCGAGCTAGGCTACGTGCCGAGGAAGCCTCATCTCGTAAGAGCTGTAAGACACCCATGTGTTCTCTTCAGGTGGAGGACGGCCTAGAGTCTGGAGCTGCAGAAGAGGCAGGGAGGAGAGAAGGGGAAAGAAGCATCTGAACGGCTAAATTGTGCCAGCAGCGCTGAGAGCGAGAGTCGCGGTGAGTCCTGGGCCAGTGGGGCCCCGTTGCCTCTCTTGTGCGTCCTGGGCCCTCCCTGTCTCTCCCCCGGCCCCCTCTCTTTCCTTACCTGCTGCAAAATTTTATTTTTTCTTTTGGGCCCCCCCCGCACCTTCTTTCTCCATCTCGCTCTGAGTGGCTCCCTGCCTCCCCGTCTTTTTCAGTCCTCCCTTTCTCTGTCCTGTAGCCTGTGGCTCCTTTTTCTATCTCCGCCTCTCTCTGCCTGGCTCTGGCTCCGTTTTTTTATTCCTCCTGCTCTGTCCTGTAGCCTGTCGGTATTTTGTCTTTCTCTGGCCCTCTTGGTCTGACTCCCTGTGTTACCGAAAAACGCGGTAAAATCGGAAACGACTCCTCAACGCCAATTTAGTATTAAAGAGCAGGCATTCTTTATTCACGGCGCCGGATGCACGGGGGATCGCTCCTCCTGGCGTGCGTACCTCACACACCTTTCCCGTACAATTTGTAGATCAAAATTTTAGGTATTCATATATATTCATTATTGCCCTGTCTGCTGATCGGTACAAACTTGCTCGTTCCGTATGTAAATCGCTGCGCAGGCTCGGTTGTCCTCTTCCGTTGTTCTCTTCTGAGTAGGTGGTATTACTTGGGTCGGTGGTGGTCTGTGAGTCGGTGGTCGTGATCTCCCCCTGCCGGAATTACCTTTTGCCTTCTTGGCTAGTTTTCTCAGTCCGCTCCATGAAACTGCGTTTTGTCATCCTTTTCTGACAGAAGCACGTTGTCTGTTGTTCTGTTGACATTAACGATCGCCTAGGGACTAAAATGCAGATCGACGGATACGCCGATTCGTACGCTCCATGTTCCCGTAATGGAACACCGTCTCTGGTTGGTTGATTTCATCGCTTTGGTTACACCTGTTCCTGTTGTTCAGTTTCTTCTTTTTTGGCTTTGTTTGATTCTCTCTGTGATTCTGTTTTTCTCTGCCTCGCTTTTCCCAGCTCCCCGTCCCTCACTTTGAATGCCCGTTATCCTTCAGCAGCTCACTCTCCCTTGGTTGCCATCCCCGTTTCTGAATTCCTCCTGCTTTGCCACGTAGCCCGTGGCTTTTTTCTTAATCTCTCTGTCTGCCTCAACGCTCCCGCCGCGCTTTTTAATTCGTCTGCTCTGTACCCTGCTACTGTTCTTGCCTTTCTGAGTTCTTCTCTGTCCAGCTCCCTTTCCCTGTTCATGAATTCGTGTTCTTCCTGCACCCGCCGCTGTTCCCTGTGATCTCCGTCTCTCTCTGTCCAGCTCCCTGTCCCTAGGTTTTAATTCCTGCCTCTGCCCGCTGTAGCCCGTCTAGATGTTTCTCTCGGCCTCTCTCTCTGTCCGGCTCCCTCTCTCTGTGTTCTAATTCCACGTTCTCTGTCACGTAGACCCGTGCTATTTGTTTGTCCTCATCTCTCTCTGTCCAGCTCCTTGCTGCTATGTTTTCTTTCTTCCCTCTCTCTCTGTCTTTGTAGCCCATTGCTGTTGTTGTGTTTTTGGTTTTTGTTTTTTTTTTCCCACTTGTTTCTTCGTTTGTCTCTGTCTGCCTCCCAGTGCCTGATCTTTAATTCCTCCTTCCCTGTTGGGCCGCTGTTCCTTTTTTCCATTCTACGTTGTGTTCTCTTTGGTCTCGTGTTCTTATTCATCGGTTCCCTCCTCGCCGCCCTGTGGCTTGTCCCCATTTTAGTGTTGCCTCTCTCTCCCTCTCTCTGGCTTCTTGCCCCTGTTTTTAAAATTCCTCCCTCTCTTCTCTCTTCCCTGTTGGCCGTGTGATCGTCAGCCTTTCTCCACCTCTTTCTGCCCAGCTCTCTGTGTCTATCCATTAATTCTTCCCTCTCTGCCCTGTAGCCTGTAGCTTTTGTCCTTTCTCCATCTTGCTGTCTCTGGCTTCCCCGTGACCCTCTTTTAGAATTGTTTCTCTCTTCTTTCTGTACGCATTGCGATTCCTTTTGCTCCCCATCTCCCTTTGTTTTGGGTGTTGTTTTGTTGTTGTTTTTCTGGCTCCCTGTCCCTAATTCTTAATTCTCTGCCTTCTCGTGCTCTGTACCACGTAGCCCCGTGGTTTGTTTTGTGGTGTTCCCTCCCCGGCCCCTTCCCTCCGTCGTTGGCTGTCTCGGCTCCCTGTCCCCGTGGCTTCATTCTTCCCTTTCTGCCCTGTTCTTGTCGCTTATCTTGTCTTTCTCCATCGCGCTCGGTCCAGCTTCCTGCCCCTATTCTTCTTTCCTCCCTCGCTGTCGTGCTGCCTGCCCCAGGTTCTTTGTGCGTCTCCAGCCTGCTCCTCTTCCTTCTTTGTTGGTCTGTGTCCTGCTCTTCCCTCTTTCTGCTGCCTCTCTTCCCCTCTCTCTGCTGCTTTTATCTCCACCTCCGTCAGGCTCCCTGTCCTTCTCTGGCCGTCCTGTTCCCTGCCTCGTGCCTTCTCACTACACGCACACACGTCCCCCCCGCCCCGTCCAGCCGGATGCCGCTCTTCTCTTCTCTCTTCCTACTGTCCCGTGCCCTGCTCCTCACCTTTGGTGGCCTCCCCCTCTGCCCAGCAGCCCGTCGCCCCAGGAGCCAGGCGACGGACGGTCCGTTCCCTGCCAAACCGGGACAAGCGCGTGCCGTGGCTTAGCCCCAGCTGGCTATTCTGCACCAGGGAGCTGCTTGCTCACTCCACCCTCAGTGGGCTGGGGGAGAGAGCTGGAAGGGTAAGAGTGAGAAAAATCATGGGTTGAGATCAAGGCTGTTTAATAGGTAAAGCAAAAGCTGTGCGTGGAAGCAAAGCAAGGAATTAATTCGCTCCTCCTTTTCGGCGGGCAGGTGTTGAGCCACCTCTGGGAAAGCAGGGCTCTGTCATGTGTAACGGTTACTTAGGGAGAGAAATGCCGTAGCCCCCGCCCTCCCTTTCCCCCGCCCCCCAAGGACTCCCCCTTCTTCCCCCAGCTGCGTGTGCTGAGCATGATGTCAAATGGTATGGAATATCCCTTTGGTCAGTTAGCTGGGAAAGCTTTCCCAGCTGTGTCCTCTCCCAGCCTACCTGCTGGTGGGGCACTGAGAGAACCAGAAGAGGCCCTGACTGTGGAAGCAGTGCTCAGCAAGAACCAAAACATCTCTACATTATTAACGGTGTTTTGAGCATAAATCCAAAACGTATCCCTTCCTAGCTACTGTGGAGAAAATGAGCACTATCGCAGCCAACACCAGCTCCGTGCGGCTGCGGCAACGGCGGCCGAGGTGGCCTTGGGGCAGGGGGGGAGCGTTGGGGACCCTGACCCACGAATGGCTCCTGGGACTTGTTACGTGCGCGCCTGCACAAACACCTGCCCTCTCCTTTGCCCTCAGGGCTGCGTTTGCACTGCCTTTGCGTGGGGCAAGGGGCTGTGATGGAGCCCAGGGGAGGAGGTGGTGCACTGTGGGGGTGAGGGGAGGGGGCCCCCCGTTGCTGCTGCGCCTCAGCTGATGGTGGGGTCTGGATGGAGGAGCCCCAGGTGCGGGCGGTGGGGCTGACGGTGCCGGCTCCTCCCTGGAAAAGGGGTGGTGCCCGGCTCCGGGGGGCCAGTGTGAGCCGAGGGCGGAGCGGAGCTGTGGCCGAGCGTCAGCGGGCTGCGACTGTAGCGAGGGAGGAGGTGAGCGGGGGCTGGGTGGTGGAGCGCTGCGTCCCGGGTCAAGCCCCGAGGAGGGCTGCGGCGGGGCAGCGCCGGGTCGGAGCGGGCGGTGGGGAGAGCGAGGCTGTGCTGAGGGCTCGGTGGGGCTTCCGGGTGCATCGGCGGCCGGGACGGTGGCCCGCAGGGTCCGAGAGCGGGGAGGGCGGGCTGGCGGCGTGCCGGGAGCTGTGGTGGTGCGCCTGGAGGCTGGCCGTGCGGCCGTGTTGTGGCGCAGAGCATGCCGGGAGGTGTAGTCCTTGCGGCGCGCGGCTGCCGGGCGGCCGTGTTGTGGCGCAGAGCATGCCGGGAGGTGTAGTCCTTGCGGCGCGCGGCTGCCGGGCGGCCGTGTTGTGCCGCAGAGCATGCCGGGAGGTGTAGTCCTGGCGCAGTGGCTGCCGGCCCTGTCACGTGGTTCGCCGGGGCGTGGCAGGAGGCGCGGTCTTCCGGCGCTCGGGTGCCGGGCGGCCGTGCCGCGTACGGTAGGCGCGGTGTATTTTTGGGGTTGGATTCGTGTTGATTTCTGGGGGCTTGCAGGTGCGGCCGCTCCCCGAGAAGCGGTGAGTTCCCCGGGAGCTGACAGAAGGGAAGAGGGAAAGGAGGAGGACCTTTTCCCCGTGCCCAGGGCGCAGATGATGGCCGCCTCCCCGGCTCGCCGGAGCTCCCGCTCAGCCTCCCGCTCAGCCTCCCCTTGCCCCGTGCGCCTGCCCCCAGCCCCGGCACCTCCCCTGAAGCGTGCCACGTAGCCCTTGGCCGCCCCCAGGCCCTGTCGTGAAGGCAGCGAGCCGGCCCTCAAGCGCACTGGATTCCCCCTCGGCGCAGGGGCCCTTAGCAGTAGCGCGGGGAAGGGGCGGTGTGTCCGGAAGCCCCTGCGCAAGGAGAGGCTTTGGTCAGGGTCGATGGACGGTAATGACGGTCGCTGTTTCTTCTTTCCCTCTCCCAGAGACCGTGCTGAGGACGTGGTTGTCTGTCCTTCCCCCGGGGACGCCGTCGACTGCGGCCGTCTCAGGCTTGCGTGGCTTCTCTCTGCCCGGCTTTGCCATCCTCGCGGCGCCGGGGCGAAAAGGGACACACAGAGCCCTTCCCGGCTGTGGACAGGAGCTGCCTCGGCTGAAGCTGGAGACGCCAACGAAAGGTAAAGCAGAAGAAACTGAAGGCGCTCTGGCTGCCAGCTGCCTTCCTGCTGCAGGCAAGAGAGAGCCTGTCCATGCAGGTGAGGGAGGAAGGATCCCCCTTCATAGTCCGCCGCGGGCCAGGCCACCAACGTGCACCGCAGGGTCCGTACGCGTAACCCGGAGTTGGGTACGGGCGTGTAGGGCACGAGCGAGCTAGGCTACGTGCCGAGGAAGCCTCATCTGGTAAGAGCTGTAAGACACCCACGTATCCTCTTTAGGTGGAGGTCGGCCTAGAGTCTGGAGCTGCAGAAGAGGCAGGGAGGAGAGGAGGGGAAAGAAGCATGTGAACGGCTAAATTGTGCCAGCAGCGCTGAGAGCGAGAGTCACGGTGAGTCCTGGGCCAGTGGGGCCCCGTTGCCTCTCTTGTGCGTCCTGGGCCCTCCCTGTCTCTCCCCCGGCCCCGTCTCTTTCCTTACCTGCTGCAAAATTTTTTTTTGTTTGGTTTTTTTTTTTTTTTGCGCCCCCCCGCACCTTCTTTCTCCATCTCGCTCTGAGTTGCTCCCTGCCTCCCTGTCTTTTCAGTCCTCCCTCTCTCTGTCCTGTAGCCTGTGGCTACTTTTCTCTGCCTCTCTCTGCCTGCACTGGATTCCCCCTCGGCGCAGGGGCCCGTAGCAGTAGCGCGGGGAAGGAGCGGTGTGTCCAGAAGCCCCTGTGGAAGGAGGCTTTGGTCAGGGTTGATCTGCGGTAATAACGGTTGCTGTTTCCTCTTTCCCTCTCCCAGAGGCTGTGCTCAGGATGGGGTTGTCTGTCCTTCCTGTTCGTCTCTTCCTCTCTCTATTCCTTTGCGCTGGTCCCTCTCCCTATTGTTTATTGTTTTGCTTCTCTGAACCTTTTTTTATTCCCAGCGTTTTCCCGTGACAGGAGCAGCAAAGAAGGGAGCGGAGCATCGGGGTATCCATGGAGAGAGCATTGGGCGTTCTCCTGTCTTTGTGGGGCTGACCCTGAGGAAGTGTGGTACGTGGGTCGGTAGCATGAATATATATATTTTGTGGGTGCACAAACCCGTTTCAGAGTGTCAGAGGGTAAGGGTTTTGTTCTGTTCAGTGTAAACATTGTTCTGTTTGGTGAATTTGTCGAAGATGAGAGTTCAGTGGGGGAGGAAGTCAGCTCTCTGGCTGGTTTGAGGGTAAGGTGGGCTGTACGTGTTTGTCGGTCATCTCTCACCTGCCAGATGTTTTGAACTAGTTGTATCTGGTTTTTGTAGGGAGTCACGAAGGGGTTTGGGGCTCCCCAGTGGCGGGTGCTGTGGCCAAAAGAGAAAGCAGGGTCACAGAGTGCTTCATTTACGGGGCTGGCCTCGGCCATCTACTGCACAAACTTCTGGTATGTAGCAATCGGGACTCGATTTCCTGAAGGAGGAGAGGATGATGGAGCTCGTTATAAGAGCATAATCGTTTTGTCTTCTTTTGGCAGTACGGGCACCCGAGGACCAGCTTGCTTTTGAGGAACGGCACGAGGATGTTGGTGTCGACGCTCAGCAGAGGAAGGAAGCTTCTTTTGGAGGCCAAGAAGATGAAGTAGACTGCTTATTTGTTGTGTTTGATTTTCATTGCGGGGATGGGGAGGGGTGGAACATGCAAAACGCGGTCCTGGGCAGGGGAGGTTTCTGATGTGGGAGGCCGTGAGAGAGATCATGGACGCTGCTGGACAGGCGTTAGAACCCGTTGCTCAGGTTGGACGGACCCAGCAGAACCACCGCACCATCTTAAGTAATGCCTGCTCACGTACTGAGATTTTAGTAGTTGCCCCCGCATCAGCTTTGGCTTTTCCTCGTCGAGCTTGTGTTTTGGCAAGAAGCGTCTTTCGTTAAGCGTTTGGGTCTAAGGGGTGTCCGTGAGGCTACGTGGTGCCCATCCCCATGAGATTTTGTGACCATCAAGTGATATTCAGCATCCATCTTATGCCCGTCTCCTGTAACTACTCTGCAGTTTTCGCTTAAGGCTTGATAGCGCAGCGTTAGCTGAGGGCGGCATTTACCCCGCTGGCCCCTCCACGCCGACGGCGTTTCCCCTGCCGGCCGCTGTCCGTTCCCTGTAACTGTGACTCTTGTCCCGGCAGAACCTTTGCCAAAGCCACCTTTGTGCTCCGCAGCAGTCTGTTTTCTGTCTCGAGTATGTTTCTTTTCGGTATCCGATACCCCAGAGCTGTGTACCGTTGGCTCAGGTCTCTTCTTGAGCTTCTGCGAGAAGAGAGAGCCTTCATCTGTTTTAATCCATGTGTCTCCTGGGGTGTTTTTTTGTTGTCCTTTACAATTTAGTTTTGCCCCAGCTACTGAGGTGTTAATTTAGCTGCTTCATACGGTTCCCGATACGCTTGTGTATTTCCACGTTTCTTTTCGTGTTTTTTGTCCTTTGAGACTGATCTAGTTCTGTTAAGGGACTGAGCGAGAGAGAGCGTTGAGGTGACTCCGAATGGTTGATGGCTTTACAATAAATGATTTACTTTATAACCAGAGATATTTTTTGAGAAGGGGTTCTTAAAAGATTTCGTTCTGCTTTGCCATTCCGCTGGGGTAGATGAGCCCCAGCCTTTTTTCGGGAGGCTCATTCTGCTCCTGGGCTTCTCTGGTACTGTTCCTTGAGTTGGTTGCAGGTTTTGAGCTGTCTAAGCTCTTTGGGTAGGTGTGTTTTGACATTCAGAGATGGGGAGGTTTCTGGTTGAGGTAAGAGATTAAGGAGCAGTCAAAGTTGAGCAGCAGATATATATTAGGAAGTACACTTGTACGAGCTTTTGTTTTCCCTTGGGTCAGTAAGTTTGTGTTGGGTGTTCAGGGGTAGCAAGATGGTCTAATAGTGTGTTTTGGATTATTTGGTTTTGTGGGGGTGTTATGGTTTTGTCTGGGTTTTTTTGTTTGTGGTTTGTTGGGTTTTTTTGTGTGTGGTAGGTTTTTTGTTTGTTTTGTCTTGTTTTCCAGGAATTTTGACTTGACTGAAGGTAGAACCTTATATTTTTTCCACCAGTTTTGCCTGTGTTGTGCAAGTTGTTGACGTTATCTCTCAATAGGACTGATGGTGAGATGCTGCGGTAGGGGTTAGGGTGAGTGTGTTGTACACATCTGTATATGGAGCTCTAGCCTTCCTTCAGAAAGCAGCAGGGACGTAACGCATAGTGTGTGTCGGTGTACGGGACTGCTCGTCGCCTTTCCCGATCGCCCGCAGAGTACCACGTTGTCCCGAGAACCTTTGCAGCTTGCGGCAGGTCCCTTGTAGATTATAAGCATCAGGGCTTCTGTTATTTTGTGGGCCTGTAGAGAGCACGGAGTCTGCGGGAAGCCGGAAGGTGGGAGGTGCTCGCAGAACGCGGGGCAGAGGTGGGAAGGGCGGCTCCCGAGGAGCGGCTGACAGAGGGGCTTTAGGGGTGCAAATACAGGGCAGGAGCTGTCGGGAAGGAGTGAGGTTCCTTCCCTGACAGTTCAGGAGGAGAGGAGGGGTTTTTGAAGTCTTGGTACCGGGGAATGGTTGGGAAAGGGGTGTTTAAGTGTTAGCTAATGGTCGTGTTCTGTGTGCAAGCAGCCTCCGGTAGCCCAGTCTCCTTCCCCGTATGTGTCAGCATGGCCACTCGAGCGTGCTGTCTGCCGAGAGGTTCTCCACGCGGCTGTTCATGGAGTCGCTCAGGAGTGAGTTACCTACAAAAGGAGAGTGTGTCGCTACACCAGCCACGCCTGTTTGCTTCCCGTATTGCTTTTGGCATTTGCCCTATCGGTGTCCGCCTGTGCTTGAGTCATCTGACACGAACTGTGATTTTTGTGTGTTGCGTGGTTTGACTTTTTCTTGCAGTTTAAGTAACAGGTCGAGGGTTAAGCAGGACAGTCGAGCGAGGCGTGACGGCAAAGGCGAGCAGATGGCGTCGTGTGCTGTGACGGGGCGGGCTGTGAGGTCACTCGTCTGGGATTTCTGCCTTTGGGGTCTCTGTGTTGCCGAACAAGTCGGTCAAAAGGATTTGTTAGTTTGTTTTGCGTGGTGAGCTCTTGCTTTTGGAAAGCAGTGTCCAACATCTGTGTGCCTCTCCGTATTTCCCCAGAAGTGGGCCCGGCATTGAAGGTGACGGTTCCCCAGCCATCGGGGACGGACCGAGAATGCGAGCAGGCACCTGACGTGGCCACTGACCCGGGAGGCACGGATTGGGAGGTGAGCGGAGCCGTGTTGGCACGGTAGGGGAAAGGATGAGTCTGGAATGTGGCTGTTGGTGCAGATGCGCGGTAGGGAGCCGGACACGGAAGGGAGGGGGCGAACAGAGCATCGTGAGAAGGTAGGTCAGCACGTGACAACGGAGGGGTCGTGCAGTGTGAGCACCTATGTGACTAGTTAATGAAGGGACTCACAAAACTATATGCAAAGCGGGATGTCTGCCCCGAGCTCGTTGGGCAAGGTGAGCGATGAACAGGGAGCCGTAGCAGCTGTTATTTTTGAGGTGTGGAATTGTTTGTGAGCGGGCGGCCGCTTCCAGGCGCAGGGGTCGCCTTGTCTCTCTGGTTCTCTAGGCACCGTAGGTGGCGGCGGCCACGACATCCAGCCTCATTAGAGCGTGGGGGAGCGGAAGTTCACGGCGCTTCCGAGGAGGCTGTTGTTGCGGAAGTGGCCGGCGTTGAGTGGTGCGATGCTGAGTGATGGCACCGCACGTTTGGAGATGAAGAGTATCCGTGTGACCGCAGCCCCATCCTACGTAGCCTGTGTGGCCTTTTTAAAGGATGGCTTTTGAGCCCCCAGATTTGGAAGGGAAGCTGAGGGGCCGATGCGGTCTTTGTGCGGGTGGCTGGTCGGTTGGGGGAAGCGCAGGTGGGGCAGGCAGGGGTTGTAAAATCAGCGGAGGGTACCGTTCAGAGACCGGACACGTTTGGGCCGAGAGAGGTTGTGGTGTCCTTTCTGCAAAACAGAAGCATCTGCCAGGCAGGGGAGTTCCTGCCTGTGCTTGTGCTGTTGTGTGGATTTTGTAGTCTGTCTTTGTTCCTTACTGTACTCGGGTCTCGATGTGTCTGTTGTTCTCCGTGCTGAGCAGGCACCTAGGTAGCAATATTGAGGGTTTTGCAAGCCCTGGCTCATCGGCATAATGGTAACCGAGAGCTTCCTTTCTCGCATTTTAAGTCTACTGCATAGATTTGTCTTGTGTCTGAAATATTAGACCTTTATAGAAGGTCATCTTTTTGCAGCAGTGATTAAGGCGGCCTCGATACTGCTGCTGAGGAGCAGTCTGAATACGCAGAGCCCTTTTCTGGGACTTGTTCCCTGCACCTGAACGTTCTGAGGTCTTTAAGAGTGGCTTGTCGCTCGTACGTCGTCCTAGTTGTGGGTATATGGTTTTATTGCAGGTGATGATGGTACGTGACTTCTCTGCGGATGCTATAGCTTCTTCCTCGCTGCCGTATAGATCTTCTCGCCCGGTGGCATCTCTGGGCCGGAAGTCCGTCGTCTCGGTGAGAGTTTTCTTAGGTGCCTCGATCGCGTCGCTTGTAGTATTTGTGAGCGATGTCGGTCCGTGCACGTCGATGCCTGTGTCAGAGCTGCTCCGCCTGGGGGTGTAGCAATGGTAGAGCGGAGGAAAGAATAGCAATAAGAGTATATGGTTAATGTTAATATGCATAGACTGTTTTGGCAACGCCCGTACAACCCTCGTCGGAGCGAGTGGCCGTTGGCAGCGGGCGAGGATGGTAATTTCCGGGGTGTTTTGTGGGTGCCGAGGGGATGACCGTAGCTGCCTGGGAGAGGCAGCTAGAGTGCTAGCTGAGCAGAGGGCACCTCTCAGCTGTTCAAGCTTGTACGTGCGTGGGGCTTAACATTTGATTGAAGGTATTTCCTTTAATGGCATGCAGTAGTTGGGCTCTAGATGGTATTCCTACGTGGAAGCAAGACCTGTGGAATGGTTAAGCTGTTGCTGTGCGTCCAGGTGACTTGTTCTATCATGCTGTTCTTGCAGAGGATGAAGATGGAGCTGTGCAGGGTGATGGAGCAGAGCTGAGTAGAGCACACTAAGGCAGCGGGTCCGTGTGCGGGATTAAAGGGAGGATGCGACCGAAGGCTATTTGAGGAGCATTTCAGGCGAGCTGGGTCGCAGTGAGGGGGCGCATGGGGCTGGTGACTTTGTTCTCTTTGCTCTCAGGAGCACAGCGCTATCCCTAGGGGCTGGCAAGGTTCTAATTGTGGGGCCGGCGCCCATCGGGTGCTTCTTTTTGCGTTACAGTTTAAAGCATGGATCGCTCTGATGTTTGAGGAGTTTCTGGGCAGTTGTCGTCTGCGGCGTCGTTCCCAGATGCGTGAACAGCTCTGCTCTGTCGCTGTCTGTTTTCAGGGAGCGTGATTTCTTCCCTGCATCCTTACGTTCTTAGGTCTTGTAGCTGGGCTTCTTGTGCCTCCTCCCTCTCAGTTTTGAGAGGAACTTCTTGTCACGGGCCCTGACGCTCTTCTAATCATTTTGGATCTCGTTAGGGCCTCCTTGCATCCCTGTCAGGGTTCTGCAGGTCTTGTTGCTGGACGAGCTCTTCCGTCCAGTTGTCTCTGTGTTTGCCGAGAGCGTTCTCTCGTCTTGGAGGCGCGCAGTTTGTAGTGTTTCTCATAGCGTTGGTGTGTGCGTTTTGTGAGTTTGGCTCGGAGCCGCCTTGCTGGCCGTGTAGAGTCGGGTAGGTGGCACAGCAATGAGAGCTTAGGGTTCATCTGTTGCTGTGCTAAGGCTGTTGGGGGAAAGGTGGTACCGTCATCTCGGATGGAGTGGCCCTCCTCAGCAGGCAAGGACCGTAATCACCGTGACGTTTTGTGGGCTCGGAGGCCGTGACCGTGGCTATCTGGGAGAGGCAGCTAGAGTTCAGCTGAGCAGATTACCTCTGCAGGGTGTTCAAGCTTGTACGTGCGTAGGGCTTCATGTTTGATGTCATATGTTTGTTTTTAATGGCAGGTTATAGTCGGTGTTCAGGAACAGTTAAGGTACTGCTGTGCAACCAGGCGACTTGTTTCGTATTGGTTTTGGAGATGCCGAGGGACGAGTCGTGCAGGGCGACGGAGGGGAACTGAGGGGACCGATGTAAGCGGGTGAGTCGGTGCGTGGTGTATATAGAGGGAAGATGTGACCGATGCCTCTATGACTCCATTGCTCCTTGCGTTTGTCTTTTGTTTTGGTTTTGAAGTAGCGTAGCAATGAGCAAAGGAGGCAAGTCGAGCAAGGCGAGTGGTGATTGGTGGGCTGAAGTAGCAGCTCTTTTCTGAGGTGTTGTGTTGCTGGTGAAGTTATAAGCAACGCGTGTCGTTTGGGTGTTACGGACGGCGGGCGAGGTGCCGTGTTCAGCTGCAAGTGACGTAGGCCGGGTGGGAGGCTGTCGAGGGAAAGGGGTGCGAGACGGGGATCGGTGCGGGCAGGCTGTGGCATCGGGCAGCATCTCAGGAGGTGCCTTTTCGCTTGGCTTTTTGCAGGTGCCGCTGGCAGGCTCGGAGTGCTGCTGCCGCACGCCTATGAGAGGTCTGAGAAGGTGGGGCAGCGGCCAGCATCTAAGACCAGAGAATGCTGTGGTCCGTCGTCGAGCTCTTCAGTTTTGTAGGTAACACGTGGGCCGTCTTTGGAACGGCGTATGAGCATTAGAAGTGAGCTGGGTAGTAATGAGGAAGTCACGGGGCGGTGATTTCTCACGAGCGTAACGGTAGTTTACTGTGTGTTGATACGTTTGGTGCCACAAGCGATGACGGAAGCGGGGTGTGATGCTGGAATCTGTGCAGAGCAGGTGAGCCGATGGGCATGTTCGTTTTGATGAGGGGGGTGCTCTGGAAGAGATCTGTGTTGACCTGTGTGATACTTATTGCTGGCTCTGGGTTTTTTCCTTTTTTACATGATGAAGAGGCACCTGGCCACTGCAAGAATATCCTGGTTAGCTGGTGTGTTTCTTGTTGTGAAAGGATGCATAATCTGACCCATCTGAAAGCCCCACAGTGTGACTTTTGTTAGGAAGAGATTTTGAAAAATTGAGATATTTCTTATTCAGTGAGGTTGCATTCTATGAACTTGCCATCAGAGTGCATCTTAGAGACAGTGTCTTTGTCAGCAGAACTCATCAGCACAAGACTTGCAAAGTATTGCTTTTTTTTAAAGACAAAAAAATCTACGGTCCTTGCGGAGATCCAAGCACAGCACATACTCCAAAGGTTGATGGCATTGGTAGTGCTTGGGTTCTCAGTTGTAACAGTCGAGATACCATAAAATGCGGTTCGCCTGCATGCTTCGGTACAGCCGAACGCATTAGCAGGTCTGCCGGTCCTTCTTGGTAGCCCCGTGTATTGCAACACTGGGGATTTGATTTGTGTGGTTTTTTGTTGTGGTATTATTTTTTTCCCCCCCCCCAAAAAAGTAAAACTGTATCGGGGATCTCTTCACTCACCGATTCTTCTGTCATAAATGAAAGTTTAAAAAAAAGCTAACATCGTCTGATTTACGACGTGACTTGCGCTCTTTCAGCTGTAACTGCCAAGCAGATGTAGGGTACGATTTGTTAGGTGTACTTAAGCAGGTAGGTATTTGTTGTAAATATTTAATGAGGGGCGACTGAATGTTGTGGGGGGGTGTTTCCTGCCGGTATTTTGAGGGAGCGCTCTTAAGTACTTTATTTCAGTCTCGCTTTCGACGCGCGTTTCCCTGGCAGTTCAGCAGCATCTCTTGGGCGGGGCAGCCGGGCGGACGTCCCTCCCGACTCCGTAACACGCCAAAACCCCCCAGTCACGTTGCTGCTGTGTATTTTGGAGATAGATAATCTTATGGCGGGCGTGAACGGCTGTGCGAGTTGAATGAACGCAGAAGGAAAATGGAAAGCTTTTAGAGCCTAGACGCTCATATTGGATGTGCGTAAACACGCGCCCGCCTTCTCAGCACAAAGTGAATTACTGAGGTTTATTCTTAATTTTTTACGTTACTCTTTCAAGTTTGACACGCTTCACTTCAGGCTTCGTGGAGCCAGGCAGCAAGACGTGCGGCGGCAGGGCGAGGGCTGTAGCTGCTGCGGTGGGTCTGTAAGCGGAGGTTCCGGTTCCGGTACAACTTTGCCCCGCAGCCTCACGGGGTTATCTCCCCGCAGCGGTGCCGTAAGGAAGGGATGAGACGTTTTCCAGCACCAGCCAGAGCGTTCAGTGTTACGCGAAGGATCTGTTCAAAATGGTATCGGTTAGTCTTAATACCGTTTTCAAGCGTTCCAATCACTCTAGCTTTTAAAGGATGTGTTGTGTTTTGACGTGACCCGTTTGCCTGGAATCTTGCTGCGGCTCAATTTCCTTCCTACCCCTTATGCTGACTGAGCTCCTCCATTTTCTTCTGTGCTATTTTATTAACGTGCTGAAATATAGTTTGGGATTTCTGTTTTTCAGATGTCGTCTAAGTGTCTCGTGATGCTCAAGAGATGCCTGCCGGTTGTTAAGCGTGGTGAAGGTAAGGGGCCATCCCTCGGCCTGGAGGCTCCTGGCTCTGTCTCCAGCGGGTGCCCCGCAGGTGCGGCCGCGAGGGCTGCCCGGTGGGGAGAGTCGGGGCCCCCAGGGACCGGGGCTGTTTGTCACCCCGGGGAGCCCGTCCCAGTGCGGGAACATGTCCGAGCGGAGCCCGAGAGAGATGTGACACCGTCCTCTGGCACGCTCCTGCTCTGCCGTGGGGCAGCCGCCAGCCTGCGGACAGGGGCTGGGGGGGCTGCAGCTGTTTGGGGGGCTGCCCCACCTTTTAGATTTTAGCAGAGCTCCCCCTTTTCTGGGGGGTGTGGGAGGGGTGTGCGTGTACCTTTGTAAATGGCACTATTAAAGTAATGAGCTGCAGGTTGGAGCAGGTTCCCTTGTTTAGTGCCCTTCTTGGGGGTGAATAAAATTGGGGGAGTCCTGGGGGGGGTGTGATGATGTCATGTGGGGTGCCCCGGTGTCACTGGGGGAGCTGATAATGCGTCAGAGGAACAGGTGAGTGGGGGCGTCATGTAGGGGTTCCCCCCCAAAAAGGGGGGTTACAGCCCCAAAATGCCTGAAAATTCAGGGGGGCTATTACAAAAACCTCTTATATATATTGACATGTGTAATATTAATTTATAGATGCATAAAGGGATTTTGAGATAAGAACTTATCTCTCCTATATTATATAACGGATTTCGGGATACAAAAATTCTGCATCGAGATGCAGGGTTTTAAAACACAAAAGTAACTCGACCGTCTATATATCTAGATCAAAAAATAAAGGAGTTTAAAGTGAAAAGGATAGATGAAGGAATTCAAAGCAGAAGAAAGTCTGACTAGAGCGAGCATCTACGCTTAGTGTGTGTTACATAGTCTAAGTAGATGTGTAATCTAAATAGAGGTTATATAGAGTGAAATAAGCCGAGGTATAACTGTAAGTAGATGTCTAAATAGAGAAGTCGAAAAAGATTGAAGTGTCAAAGGGTAAGTAAGCAGATAGCTAGCCTAAATAGCTGTTTTATGTACGTGTTAATATGGAAGTCTAAACAGGTATGTGTAAAGAGATATTCTGTGTAAGTGTAAATAGCCTAAATAGGTGTAAGTGTAAATATAATAGCTAAGTCTAAACAGATGTTGTATGTAAATGTAAAACAGATAGTATATATAAAATATAGATGTACTCCGTAAGGATGTGTAAGTAGACACATAGTGCAAATGTCTATGCTATGTAAGGTTTTAAAATGCAAAGAAACCACGTTGATAGAGATGTTTATAGAGAAGATTTAAAAATTAGACACACAGCCCACCCCCCAATCAACTGAAGGCACAAAAGCGCTTTCAAATGCTGCCCCTTCCCCGTTCTCCTTCTCCCATCCCGATTTGGGGCCGATTCCCCCAAATGGGGACTTTCCCCTCTGGGGCTGCGTAGGCAGCCTGGGAGCTGCTGCCAGGGCAGACACACACTCCAAAGCCCCTGAGTCTGGGTCTGCAATGGGGGGTGAAAAACCCCAAACAGGTTTGGGGGAAAGAAAACAATTCGGGGCTCTTGGGAAAGCCCACTCCTGCTGGGTTTGTGCAGTTGGAAAGGAGGGGGGTAAAAAAAGCGGGGGTGGGGGGGCGGAACCCTGCTAACCATTCTCATGCACAAAAGCAAAAAATCGCCAATTTCAATGTTGTGGAAAGGGTGAAAAAAACCCGGAAGTGAACCGTTTGGAAAAGCAATCCCAACTTTTACCTTATGGAAAAGCAAAAAAAAAAAAACCCCAAACGGACAAAACCAAAGTAACCCGAACAACAACAAAAAAAGCCAAACCATCCAACCGGAAATCACCAAAACTAAATAAACCCACCGAAAACCCTAAACTGGGGAAAATTTGGGGTGAAACACCGGCAGTTTGAGGGGCATTGCTGGGGCTTATCTGGAATGGATTCGCCGGAGCGGGTCAGTTATCTGGAGCGGATCATCTGCTGCAGGTTAGCCCAGGTGAGTTGCCCGTTGTGGATTATCCTGGGGGGACCCCCTGGTGTCAGTCATCCCCATGCATGTTCCCCGTGGCGTGTCTGCCCAGACATGCCCCTGTCCAGCGGTGTCCGCCTCCTCCCCCGCCCTCCCTCTGCGTGTGTCTGTGCCCTCCCAAACGCTTTCCCCTGACATGGCCCCCCCGCATGACTCTTTTTTTCCCCGGTGACGTCCTCCCTCTCCCTGGCCTCCTGTTCTGTGCTCGCTGAAGCCTTATGCTTACGCAGGATGAGCAGAGCAGGGTGCTGGCAGTGCAGAGGCGAGGCGAGGCGCTGCCAAGCCAACGAAGCCCAAGGCTCAGCAGCGCACAAGTCCTTTGCAGGTCAGCCACTGGCACCTGGTCTGCCTGGCTGCCCCGTGCCCTGACGCACAGCTGCCCCCCTCACCCCAGGCAGCCTGCCTTCGGAAGGGCAGCTGTGTTCCCCTGATTGATTTTCTTCTTTAACCCTCTAGGACCTGTTGACTTGCTGCTCTCCCTGTCACAGCCCTGATGCCGCAGGCCTACAGCAACTGATGGGGCTCACTCCGGGGGGGTGGGGGGTGGGAAAGGGGACCTTTCTCCCCAGGTCGTTTGTGCTGCTTCTCCTCCCTAGGGCGTGGGGTGGGGGTGAGTGGGGCAGGAGGGAGGACGGTAACGGCCACCTGATTTTTAAAGCAGTCGAGACGGAAGGACTAAAATGCTCGAGGCACTTTGGTGGTGGGCGGTGCGGAGGCAACGACTGACACTGCTGGGGCTGCGGGAGTGGGGAAGGTGCAGAGAAACATGAGCTCTGCGCACGCAGCAACAGTTCCGTTATCCCGGCGAACGTGACCCAGAGCCGGCGCGGGTCTTGCCCCAGAGAAGAGTCACGGACGTCGTGCCGCTGCCGCCGTGCTGTGCTACGGCAGCCGGGAATCGCGCATGCGGAGTGGCGATGGTGGACCCTGCTGACACCGTGCGGCCAAAGTGCAGTACCGCACCCGGAACAGACGCATGCGCAGTGGCGACGATGTGTCACTGCTCGCTGCTGCCACCGAGCGACCGAACCGCGGAACAGCGGGGGCCAGCTGCGCTACCCTGCTCGCGGCAGTCACCGAGCGCTCAAAACCGGGTACTGCAGACGGGCAGCCGCCCGTTCCCGAGGGTGAAGTTTTTTCGCTGGTCGCTGCTGCCACCGTGCAAGCAGATTCCGGTACTGCAGCCAGGCAGTTCCGTATGCACAGTGGCGCTTTACTTTCTGCCCCTGCTTCCACCGACCGCCCAAACGCTCGCAGTGCAGGTGGGCGGCCGCGCATGCGCAGTGGCGCCTTTTTGTGCTCTCCGCTGCCACCGTGCGACCAAACCGCGGTACTGCAGGTGGGCGGCCGCGCATGCGCACTGGCGCCTTTTTGTGCTCGCTGCTGCCACCGAGCGACCGAACCGCGGAACAGCACGGGGGGAGCTGCGCTACCCTGCTCGCGGCAGTCACCGAGCGCTCAAAACCGGGCACTGCAGACGGGCAGCCGCCCGTTCCCGACGGTGAAGTTTTCCTCTGGTCGCTGCTGCCACCGTGCAAGCAGATTCCGGTACTGCAGCCAGGCAGTTCCGTATGCACAGTGGCGCTTTACTTTCTGCCCCTGCTTCCACCGACCGCCCAAACGCTCGCAGTGCAGGTGGGCAGCCGCGCATGCGCGGTGGGCCTTTTTGCTCTCTGCTGCCACCGTGCGACCAAACCGCGGTACTGCAGGTGGGCAGCCGCGCATGCGCAGTGGCGCCTCTTTCTGCTCTCTGCTGCCACCGTGCGACCAAACCGCGGTACTGCAGGTGGGCAGCCGCGCATGCGCAGTGGCGCCTCTTTCTGCTCTCTGCTGCCACCGTGCGATCAAACCCGGGTACTGCAGGTGGGCAGCCGCGCATGCGCTGTGGCGCCTCTTTCTGCTCTCTGCTGCCACCGTGCGATCAGACCGCGGTACTGCAGTTGGGCAGCCGCGCATGCGCAGTGGCGCCTTTTTGCTCTCTGCTGCCACCGTGCGATCAAACCCGGGTACTGCGCGTGGGGGGCCGCGCATGCGCAGTGGGCCTTTTTGCTCTCTGGTGCCACCGTGCGACCAAACCGCGGTACTGCAGGTGGGCGGCTGCGCATGCGCAGTGGCGCCCTTTTGCTCTCTGCTGCCACCGTGCGACCAGACCGCGGTACTGCAGGTGGGCAGCCGCGCATGCGCAGTGGACACCCTTTGTATTCTGCTCGCTGCTTCCACCAAGCGACCGAACCCCGGGACTGCAGGCGGGAGCTGCGCTACCCTGGTAGAGATTTCCACCCGCCCCTTACCCGATCGCGGCAGTCACCGGTCGATCAAAACCGGGTACTGCAGACGGGAAGCTGCCCGTTCCCCAGGCTGAAGTTTTCCTCTGGTCGCTGCTGCCACCGTGCAAGCAGATGCCGGTACTGCAGCCAGGCAGTTCCGTATGCGCGGTGGCGCTTTATTTTCTGCCCCCTACTTCCACCGAGCGCCCAAACCCTCGTACCGCAGGTGGGCAGCCGCGCATGCGCAGTGGCGACCTTTTAGCTCTCTGCTGCCACCGTGCGACCAAACTGCGGTACTGCAGCCAGCAGCCGTGCACGGGCTGTAGCGACATTTTGCCGCGCTCACTTCTCCACGCCACTTAGTGACCCCCCGCACGCTACGTGGTGACGTCACCGTGGGGGCCGGAACCGTGTAGGCACAGCCCCTAGCGACAGGTGTTGACCCCTTGCGATAGCCCGTTGAGGGCGGTCCTGATACCCCTCGCCACGCTCTTAGCAACGGGCCCTGCCCCCGGCGATGGGCAGGCGGGCCGTCTGATGTCCGACCCACCTGGCCCCACCCACCCACTTTGGTGCTGTGCGGTGCACTTTGCTCTCTGCTGCCACCCTGCGAGCCTTCATCCCTCGGGGGGGCTCGGCCCGCCCCTTTTGCGGGGCGCTGTGGGAAGGGCGGGGGCGGGGCCCGGGGGTCGAAGAGCCCCAGCCGGGGCTCGGGCAGCTCTTGCTGCCCCTGGGCTTCTCTGCCGTCGGTGCTCCCGTGTTCCCTCGGGCGGTCGCAGCTTTGGGGCTGTCTCAGCCCCCCGGGCAGGCGTGCTCTGGCGTTTAGAGAAGCGGAGGCGTTGCCTGAGGTAAGGATTCCAGAGCTTGGCACTCTTTGGCAGCATCTGTACTAGAAAGGTCCCTTGTGGCCTGCTTTGCTTTTTTTCTCCCGGGATGTTGTTTCGGGCGCTGAGGGGGCGGTGAGACGGTTTAGTGGTATGGTGTTCTGTTTGGGGTTTGTTTTTTGCTTTGCTGGTTTTCTTCCCCCTTGTGAGATCATTTCATTCATTTATCATTTCATATTATCATTTACCCCGCGCCATTTCCGTCCCCTTTGGGCAGCAGCGGATCTGCTGCCGCTTCAGGCGGCCGCTTTCTCGAGGGCAAGGAGCTGGGACGACAACGGGCCGCTGCAGGCTCTGGTCAGGGTAAGAGGCTGTTCCCTGGGGAGCCGGCGCAGGGGGAGCGGAGGTACGCACGGGCACTTGTCGGTGCCCCTGGCCGGTAAAGGGAAGGTTAAATTGTTAGAGTGCAAATAAATACATTTTATTTAGGGAGGAGTCGTGACTAAATTTAATCGCACCTATTACTGAGCAAACCAGGCAGTCATTATTCCTAATCTGTAATTAAAAAAAAAATAAAGGCAGTCCTTTTTTATGCCATAAATAGAGTTGCGAGTCATTAATAGCTCAATCTAAATACAGCCGTTATTACATCAACTGCAGGCATTAATGACTCCTGATCAGAAACAAAATAAGGACAGTTTTAGAATCTACAATGAAAATTGAACTGGAAAGCTAAATTGGGAGTGGGTAATACTGAAATTGTAACAGGGCTGTTAGAAAGTTCAGAGGCAGCGACAGCTCCTGCTTCCAACCCAAGCAGTAAACGAAGCTTTAGATTCTTAAATGAACAGAAATAAAGGTGAGCTGTTAAACAGTGGCTGGGTTCAAGCGTAGGCATTAAGAAAATTTGCAGGTGCGGGTGATTCCTGACGAGCACTAACAATTCCAGAAGATTTAGATTTAAAATGACAAAGCTAATGGAGTGCCACAACCGCCCGGATGTAACTGCAGCCGCTTTGGGGGAATGCCCCAGCCCTCCCCAACCACCGCTATTAATTACTGCCAAGGAGAGCGAAAGTGAAAGTAGAAGCAGTGCAGGTGAAATGCGAGCAGTACGCTTTTCCTAAGTCATCTCTTCGTGTCAGGAGAGGAAAGAAAATGGAAAGAAGATGTTTGCAGGGGGTCTGTGCTGGGTTGCCTGCGCGTCTCTTCCGTGCGTCCTTGAGGAGACATTTAGCTCCTGTTGGGCGCTCGCAGGTGGAGACAGGGCGAGCTGGAGGCGGGATCGGTGCTGGCCCTGAAAAAGGGATGGGCAACGAGCTGAGAGAAGAGGGGGCAAGGGCTGAAAAAGGGTCTCCAGTTCTGCAGGGAAGGCAGCGGGATGTGACTCGGCAACCGCTCTGAGGAGTGCAGGGTCATTCGCTGCGATGAAGTCAGGGTCTGCGGCTGGCCCGGAGAGGCAGCAGAAATCCCAAACTCTTTGCAGGGGTACCGGCCAGATTAGGGCAACACCTGAACAGTAAAACCATTTAGGGGAAGCAGAGCTGGGCTGCACCGCGTGGCCAACCTCCCTCTTCTCCGTGAGTCCCAAAGGGGCAGCTCCAAGAATGTGCTGAGAATTCATCCCTTGCGCTAAAAATGAGACGTAAGTAGCACCCACCCGTGAATTTTATTTTCTCTCTCGCTCTGCGGCTCCTGCCTGCTTGTCTCTCCTCAGTGCTCACCTGCACCCGTGCTCGGATGGGGCAGCTGAGGGAAGGTGCTGCCATCTCCCCAGCCCCGGCGGACCGCCCCTCAGCTGTGTCCTCTGTCAGGGAGCGTCGTCATCTCTCCTGCCTCCCAGAGCGTGTCCTGTAGTGGCAGACGCGCGGGCTTTTCCCTGCACGCGCATACGGGAGGGGAAGCACAGTGAGAGCTGGGCTTGTCAAAGAGTAACGGGGGTGGTGGGAAGCGTAGCTAGAACCGGAGAGCTACAGCGCAAAAGCAAAGCAGACGGGACACAAAAGTAAAATGGTGCACAGGAATGCTGAGGCGAGAACTCCCGCAGCACACAGGAAATCAGTGTCGGAATCTATTTTCTTCTGACTGCCAAATTAAAAATAATGGCACGCTTTGCAACGCTAAGCTCGCTCTGATCGTCTGAACTGTTTCTTTCCAACTCCCCACCGCCCCCAGCACACCGTTCAGCCTCCTCAGCCTGAAATGCCTTGTTTTCCTTCTTTTTTTTTTTTTTTTTTTTATGACAGGGCAACTTCTGTTCCCGAGGTGGTGCCCACAGTACAGCTATCTCTTCGAAGGCAGTTTGGTTTAGGTCAGAGAATGTTTAGCCTGGACTGAATCAGCCTCTGTTTCTATTTCTGGAAATCATCGGTCCTGTGCATAAAGCCCGGAAAAAAGGAAATATGAACCAAAGGACGTGGGGCCTGCAGGGGTAGGAAAATATTTGAGAAGAGGTTCAGTGGGGAAATGATTGTTTGTCTGTGGGGCGTCCAGGCAAGCAACCCAGCTGCTAGAAAGCGGCGCTGTCCTCAGGATGGCCTCGGCGGTCCCGTCGGAGTCGGGGGAACAAGGACAAGGCAGGGTGAAGCATCTGACCTGCCGTGTGGAATGTGACTGTACAAAGCACGTGTGATGCACTGCAAGTTCATTTGTTTAAACTGTGAGTTAAAGAAGGTGTGCAGTTGCTTTGTAAACAGCCGACGCTCTAAAGCTACACCCGTCTAACTGCTAGCTGTATTAAATCTATCGTATTGCTGTTTCTGCATTAAAAAAAGTAACAAACCAACACACCTATGTAAGCACGTCTAAGTACAATGGAAAACCACTGTTTAACGCGTGGCATGTGTGGGTTGTTTTTTTGGGGTGGGAGGGTGGGGTGTATGACAAAAACCTGCGAGAGACACACGCGCATACGCACATGTCATGTTTAGCGCTCACCTAAACCCAAAAAAGAAAATCCACTCTTTATTTTGCAGCATTAGCATTAGCTTCCAGCGCACAGCCTGAGCGCGTACCTCTGCTCTCACCATCTGCTCCCTCTTCAACCGTGTGTGGCTGTCATCATCAGCTTGCACAGGCTTTCCTCGTGCAAGTTTCCGCGACAGCTTACGAGAAGGCGGGGAAACAAACCCAGCAAGACGCGTAGTGCCTTCCTCTATGGGATCCGTCCAGCCTTTGTTAAAATGAGCAGAAAAGAAATCTGCTGCTGCCTTTACCCTGACTCGCTCTTACAGAGAGCATCTGACTTGACCCGCAGCAAAGCGATGCCCCAGGCAGCAGCACGTATTGGCGCGGACCGCGGTTTCACCCACCTGTTTTACTGCGCCGGTCCTTTCCCACGGCCGATGCCGCAGATGTGGCGCGCCCCACCCCCAAACCTCTTTACGAGGGTTCCCTGGGCTCTGCAAGTCGCCTGCTGGACGTGTTGCTGATTCAGGCACGGGCAAAGTCAGCTTCTTCGCTGGCCTCGGGCCAGGGCAGCCACGTACTCGAGGGAAACTCAGAATATCTCCAGCGAGATCTCACCGGGAGGCTGGGACCTCGTCAGTAGGGGAGAAAGCCAAGCGACTGACACTGAAAGGGAGCTCTTTGCTAGGCTGTAGATCGTAAAGTTAACAAAGAAAACAAACCTGCCTTTTTAAAAATGCCCTCTTTTGAGTCTGCCACATTTGATACAGATTTTTAAAATTGCAGGGTATATCTCCTACAGGCCTCATGCAAAGGGAAGTGAGTACCTCTGGCTCTCAGGACAAGGGGGTCCCTCAGGAGCCCAGGCGCTCACGCCAGCCGGCATCTGGCACAGCACAGGGCAGGAGCTTTGGCAGTAGTACGTGAGCTGAGAATGAGAGTCAGGCAGCACTGCACGCTTCTCCTGTGAGCCGCCGAGGCTCGCGCGCTGTACCTTCCACAAATAAAAGGCCAGAAGAGTCAGCATTTCTGCTAGTTCCAGCCTCATCCGTACCCTCGTTAGTGTAACTGTAAGCGAGCGTCCCATAGCGACTGGGAGCGTGGCAGCTGGGCTTCCTGCGCTGCCTTAGGTTGTGCCCTTGGAGAGACCCTTCTCCGAGCCCCGGGCTGGGTGGGCTGCGGTGCCGTTCAACGCTGAATAGGCACGAAGGCCTATAAACAAAATGTATTTATATTGCACCCATACCCGGCAGCCAACCGCCGCTTTATTTACGTATTCTGCACCTCCTGCCGACGCTTTTAAACTTAGCCGATATTGCCGCAGTTTTCTCTGACGGGGCAGGGGACTGCCACGCAGCAGGGGGAGTTTCTGGGTGCCTCCCACGGACACAGACGTCCTCAGCTGGGTAGGGACAGGGTGAGAGCTGGAACAACTCTGCTGACATGTAAGGGCCGTCCCAGGGCAAGGCTCCTCGGTCTGGGGGCTGAAAGGCGAGCCGCGCTGGGTGGTTGGTGTGGGAGTTGTGGAGCAAGTAGGGGAAAAAAAAAACAACAAGAAAAAACCATCCAAATGTTTCACAGCAGGTAGAAAGCTTGGCAGAAAGCAAACTGAATGCTGTAAAGACAAAAGCCGAAAGCCGGCTATGGACTGTACGAAAAGAGTCAGTGCCACGGAAAGAGGTTATTTCTTCAACTGACCATAGGAGGCTTTTTGTGAGATAACACAACACCTCTTCTTTCTGCTACAGCGCGGCACCGCAGCAGTAATGGGCCAGAGCGTGCGAGCGCCTTTGGCAGGATCGGTAACGGCCGGGGCACGGCCGACCGGCCAGCCCACCTTCCGCACAAGGAAAACACCATTCCCCTGGAACGCCACGCAGACCCAGGACGGGTAAGGCGGAGGCCGAGCCCAGGCGCCCCCATTGCCAAGGACCACCTTGGCCTTGCAGCGTCTCACGCTTCGGGGTGTTCTGCTGGCCGTGGCTAAGCTCAGGCCCTCTGCTCGTGGCTGCCCCCGGTCCCCCGGCGCCGGTCGGGCCCCAGCCCCCAGCGCGGTGCGGCGCAGGGCAGTGACCCAGCAGGGCGGCCCCACGGGCCCCAGCCCCCCACCCCCCGCCGTGCCTGCGGCCAGGGCCCCGCGGCCGCCGGCCCCTTCCTCCTCTGCCCGCTCCCGTCGCGGACGGCTCGGTATGTGTCACGAGGGGCAGCCCCGTTGAGCAGCTCTCGGAGGGCGCGCGGCTCTGCCCGGCCGTGACCGGGGCCCGCAGGGGTTTCCCGCTCGCTCGCTCGCCCCGAAAGGAGCTGGCCCCGAGCCGGCGCGTCCCCCCCCCGCCCGGCCCACGGCGCCCTCGCGAGCTGAGCGCGGCCCGGCCAGCAGGGGGCGCTGGCGCTCAACGGCTGGGCGCGGGGACGGTGCGGCGCGGGGGAGGGGCCGGTGGGGGCCGGTCCTTCCGGCCGCCCTCTAAGGGCCGCCCCGCGGGGCTCCGGCTTCCGGTGGCGCAGCGCGGCGGAGCGGAGGTGGGAGCGGTGCGTGGGGCGGCTGCGCCGCGAGGTGTCTCTTTGCGGTGCCGGGGCCCCTCTGCGGCCCGGCGTGGGAAGCCCGTGGCCGGCGGAGACTGCTCGGAGCTGGGCGGGGAGCGCCGCGGCAGTCCGACCGCAGGCAGCCATCCCCTGCGGTGGCCGCCAGCTCCTCAGGACTCCTGGAGGCCTGGCAGCGCCCGACCCTCGCCTGCGGCAGCCGCCTGGGAGAGCAGCGCGGCTGTGGCCAGGGGCCGGAGAGCGCTGGTGAGTGAGTTCGGGCAGCGGTGGAGGCTCCGTGCCGGGCCCGACCCCGGGCCGGGGTGGGGGGGGGGCGGCTCCGTGCCGGGCCCGACCCCGGGCCGGGGTGGGGGGGGGGCGGCTCCGTGCCGGGCCCGACCCCGGGCCGGGGTGGGGGGGGGGCGGCTCCGTGCCGGGCCCGACCCCGGGCCGGGGTGGGGGGGGGGCGGCTCCGTGCCGGGCCCGACCCCGGGCCGGGGTGGGGGGGGGCGGCTCCGTGCCGGGCCCGACCCCGGGCCGGGGTGGGGGGGGGGCGGCTCCGTGCCGGGCCCGACCCCGGGCCGGGGTGGGGGGGGGGCGGCTCCGTGCCGGGCCCGACCCCGGGCCGGGGTGGGGGGGGGCGGCTCCGTGCCGGGCCCGACCCCGGGCCGGGGTGGGGGGGTGCGGCTCCGTGCCGGGCCCGGGCCCGGGCCCGGGCCGGGGTGGGGGGGTGCGGCTCCGTGCCGGGCCCGGGCCCGGGCCCGGGCCGGGGTGGGGGGGTGCGGCTCCGTGCCGGGCCCGGGCCCGGGCCCGGGCCGGGGTGGGGGGGTGCGGCTCCGTGCCGGGCCCGGGCCCGGGCCGGGGTGGGGGGGTGCGGCTCCGTGCCGGGCCCGGGCCCGGGCCGGGGTGGGGGGGTGCGGCTCCGTGCCGGGCCCGGGCCCGGGCCCGGGCCGGGGTGGGGGGGTGCGGCGCCGGGCCGGGCCCGGGCCCGGGCCCGGGCCGGGGTGGGGGGGGTGCGGCTCCGTGCCGGGCCGGGGCCCGGGCCGGGGTGGGGGGGGGGCGGCTCCGTGCCGGGCCGGGGCCCGGGCCGGGGTGGGGGGGGGCGGCTCCGTGCCGGGCCGGGGCCCGCGCCGGGGTGGGGGGGGAGCGGCTCCGTGCCGGGCCCGGGCCCGCGCCGGGGTGGGGGGGGGGCGGCTCCGTGCCGGGCCCGGGCCCGCGCCGGGGTGGGGGGGGGGCGGCTCCGTGCCGGGCCCGGGCCCGCGCCGGGGTGGGGGGGGGGCGGCTCCGTGCCGGGCCCGGGCCCGGGCCGGGGTGGGGGGGGGGCGGCTCCGTGCCGGGCCCGACCCCGGGCCGGGGTGGGGGGGGGCGGCTCCGTGCCGGGCCGGGGCCCGGGCCGGGGTGGGGGGGGGCGGCTCCGTGCCGGGCCGGGGCCCGGGCCGGGGTGGGGGGGTGCGGCTCCGTGCCGGGCCCGACCCCGGGCCGGGGTGGGGGGGGTGCGGCTCCGGGCCGGGGCCCGGGCCGGGGTGGGGGGGGGCGGCTCCGTGCCGGGCCGGGGCCCGCGCCGGGGTGGGGGGGGGGCGGCTCCGTGCCGGGCCGGGGCCCGCGCCGGGGTGGGGGGGGGGCGGCTCCGTGCCGGGCCCGGGCCCGCGCCGGGGTGGGGGGGGGCGGCTCCGTGCCGGGCCCGGGCCCGCGCCGGGGTGGGGGGGGGCGGCTCCGTGCCGGGCCCGGGCCCGGGCCGGGGTGGGGGGGGGCGGCTCCGTGCCGGGCCCGGGCCCGCGCCGGGGTCGGGGGGGGCGGCTCCGTGCCGGGCCCGGGCCGGGGTCGGGGGGGGCGGCTCCGTGCCGGGCCCGGGCCCGCGCCGGGGTGGGGGGGGGGGCGGCTCCGTGCCGGGCCCGGGCCCGCGCCGGGGTGGGGGGGGGGGCGGCTCCGTGCCGGGCCCGGGCCCGCGCCGGGGTGGGGGGGGGCGGCTCCGTGCCGGGCCCGGGCCCGCGCCGGGGTGGGGGGGTGCGGCTCCGTGCGGGCCCGGGCCCCGCAGAGAAGCCCTGGTCGGGCATCGTTCGCTTTTGCACAATGTAGGGCTTTCCCCGTCTATTTTCTGTGTACTGTGTTTTGGGCCACCTGAAACCCTTTGGCCGGGTAGGTTTGGTGCGGGGAGATGGCAGGTCCGGAGCCTGAAAGATCTCGGGTGGGGGGCGGGGGAGGTATTTTTGCCTTAAAACTCTGAGCCCACCTCGTGTGTCATGTCGTGTTATCACGTCGTGAGTCTGGTGACTGTGGCAAATGGCTCAGTTGGGCGTTTTCTGATAAATAACTTCTGAACGTGTGCGTGTGTAGGCACGGGGAGATTTGTGCAGGGTGACAGAGCCCCTTGTGCTTCTGTGCTAATGTCTACCTGTTCTAGACCTCCAGTGTTGGAAAGCCTTTGTTTAGTGCCTAGTTGTGCCTGCGTAACAAATGTTTTAGCTGCTGATGTGTTATACCTCTGCTGTGAACTTTTTCCTGGGTGGCTTGATTGTTTCTGGTTGTCCGTGTAAATCTAGGCAGATATTTTCTGCCCGGTGGTGAAGCCTATCGCTTTGGATAACAAAGGGCAGGAGAGCAATAAAGAAAAAGGTGATTCGTCTGCTGCAGCTCCTTGGAAACGATTCGTTCCTTATTTTCTGCCGTTGGGGAGGTGTTGTGCTTTCCAGATAATGCAGCCTCTCCTGTGCCTGTCCACGCCGTGCATTTTTGTCCTGCCCTTGCTTGAAAAGGCTCTCCTTGCCTTCTTCCTCTCTGCTGCAGTTGGCTTAATCTCTCGCTGCTGCTGCTGGAAGAGGGATAAAGGGAGTGTTGTCGATCGGGTGGTTAAAAGCTTTTTCGCGGGCTGTAACGCGCGGGAAGGGGTGGGCGGGGGGGGGGGCGACTCAGTACGGGGGAGGATCAGGCTGCGGGGAAAATGGGAAACCAACATCACCCTTCCCTCCTACGGCGCAGCCCGGCTGCACGGCTCCCCGGGGATGCCCCTGCCCCGCGGGTGTACCGTGTGTGCGCCCCCCGCGTGGGGCGGGGGGGGACGACACCCCCCCACACAGTCGGCGGCACTGGGGCAACCCCTGCCCCAGGGCTCCGCGCTCGTACCCGGCTCTCCCCGCTCCGGCACGGCACGGGGCTGGACGCACCGAGGAGACCCCGGGGCGGCTTCTCGCGGCTGGGCGAGAACAGGGCCTGGCCCCGAGCAGCCGAGCGGGCACCGCCGGTAGCTCGGAGGAGCGGGGCCGGCTCGGCTCGAGGCGTCAGAGCGAAAAGGGACGAGAACCATCCCGGAGCGTTGGGGGGGCGGCGGATGGTCCGGTGGCCGGGTTCGGCTCCGTGCCGGGCCGTGGGGCAGCCGGAGCCGCGCCGGGGGGCAGGTGAGGAGCCGCGTGGCCGGGCGCGCTGTGGGTCGGCGGGTTTCGGCTGTGGGGCCTCCCGGTCCGCGGAGTCCCCGGGGGGGGGTTGCGGGCAGCAGTGGCCCCGGGCCGAGCGATTTCGTGGGTCGGTGGTTGGGTTTTGGGGCCGAGCCCGTGCCCGGCCGTGGGGAAGTAGGGGCAGCCCCACCCGGCTCTCGGCTGCTCCTCGTCGGGGTCGGGCGGCGGCGGCGACCCCGGCGGGGGCTCCTGTGGTGCCGGGCGGGTCCCCCCTTGCCCGCGAGGCAGGCAAGGACCCTGGCTGCTGCCGCCGCGGTTTGCTGGAGGCGGGCTGGGCCCGGCCCCCTGTGGGGTTGGGGTGCGGGCCCGGCGCTGCCGGGGAAACGCGGCCTGCGAGAGCAGGAAGAAAGCGCTGCCGGGCCGGCGCTGGGCTGCCCCGCCGGGGTGCGGGGCCGGGCCCGCGCAGTTCAGTTCCCAAGGCCTCCCCGACAGTGCCCGCGTGGGCCGTGGGGGTGCAGGGCTGTGGGGTGGCTGCGCTCTCCGCGCCCCTGAGCGTTGCCCGTGGGGACTGCGGAGGGGGCCGGGACGCAGCCAGGCTCAGCTGGTTTGGTCCCTGAACGGGGAGAGCACAGCTCTTCTGTTCCTGGGCCTTGAGAGCAGGCTCCTGTGGCTGACGCCGGGGCCCTGAAACAGATCGAGTCGTGCGTTTTGAGGGCCTGAGCGAGGGGACTAAGTCGTGTGGTTTTGGGCTGAGGAGCAGAGGTCAAGTGCTGCATTTTTGGGACTTGAGAACAGGCTCAGCAGCTGGGCTTTTTGGCTCAGAACCGGTCCCAAAGTGAGCTGGTTTGGGGGCCAAAAGCAGCAGCCGGTTTGGCTGCTTGTGCAGGCTGGGGGGTGGGGGCATTGGGGGCTGCAGGGGAAAGCAGGGGTTGGGCAGGGTACGAGGACCCTCCCCGGAGGTGGGGGTCCGGTCACATCGGACCCCGAAGTTCGGGAGGCCGGCATGCACCAGAGCGAACTCGCCACCTGAGGCGGGTCTCTGGAGGAAGGGTGCTTTTTGGATCCAGCGCAGCGCACCCTCTTTGGGTCCAGCTCTTCTTTCTGTGCTGCTTAGGATAGTTATTAACCAATTAATTAATCATACAAACTAAGTCACAACAGCTCTATCGGCTCCATCGTGGTTCGGAGCTCTGAATCGGTTTCATTTGGTGTCTAACACGTTTTTTTCCCCAAGGAGAGGCTAAGTTTCAAAGTTAATTAGTTCTCACAAGTGTGTCAGTCGATAAAATTGAGTTACGATTGTTAAAACCACAAAGGTGACAGGAGTCTCACGCATCTGGTCTATTTCTGAAAATGTATTAATCCCATGCAAATGTCATCGGGATACAGATCATCTGCACTTCATGCTCTGACAAGACAAGATGCTGAGACAGGGATGAGCTCCAAAAGGACTACTGAAAAGAAAAAAAACGCATTCCACAGTCATGGGGTTTTTTTGGTTGCGTTTGGGGGGGCGGGGTGGCTTTAACAAAAGAGTGCAGTGTTGGCCGGCAGCAGCCTGCAGAGCACTTTTGCTGCCTGATCTCTCCTTTTCTTCTCTTCCACTCCTCTTTCAGGGCTGTAATTGTCATTTGGATAGTTTTAGAAGAGCAGTTAAGTTGCTCGCCTGTGTCAATGTGCTGGTAATACCAGGAAGGTGAATGCTTGAACCGGTCGGGCGGGTGGGAATAACTTGGCTGCAGGTAGAATTTCTGAGGGAAGACCAGCAAAACCAGGAAGCAAATAGCAAGTTCCCAAAAAATGTGCGGGTGTCAAACACATAAAAGTTTCATTGCCGAATGTTTTTGGGAATATGTTCCCAATGGCTATTTTTAGTAAACATAACTTTTCAGGAGATTCAGGGTTGTGTGTGGCAAAACATGTCCCTCTGTTTTTGTGTCCTGCTGCACAAACGGCCGGCGGCAGGGCTCTTGTTCCCCGCTCTCGCTATTGCCACAGCAGGGCTGCGATATTTAGACCTAAGTGGGGATGGGTTTAGGAATGGAAGGAGAGAGAACGCCTGTGTTCTGTAAGGGCTATGAATGCTGACCCTTTGTCTCCGTCTGCTGCTTTTCCTGTGCGGGTGATGAAGCTGTTTTACTTTTCTCTGTTGTTCCAGGTCTAAATAGCTGCGAAGCTGTCGCCGCTGTGGGTGCGCAATTTGTGTTGCTGTGTTTCTGTGGAGTTCTAGCTACGGCTCGCTTCTAGTGTGGCCAAGCGTCAAGGTAGGGCTTTCAGCTTAAAGCTTCAGAAGCGCTGCGCGCCGAGATGGGTGTAGGTGAAACTGCTGTTGCGCCTGCAGCTGTGCTCGCAGGGATGCTGGGTGGCTCTGCATCAAACCGGCGAGGTGCGCGTGGACCTCCGTCGGGCTGCGCCCTGGGTGCGCGAGCGTGCCGTGTTTTTGCTGTTCCGGCTTGTACGTGCGAGGGCTTAACGTTTGATTTAATGCATTTCCTTTAACGGCAGGCTGTAGTTGGGCTCTAGACGGTATTCCTACGTGGGCGCAGGAGCTGTGGAATGGTTAAGCTGTTGCTGTGCCTCCAGGTGACTTGTTCAGTAACGCTGTTTTTCCAGGTGCAGATGGATGAGTCGTGCAGGGCAACGGAGGAGGGCCCAGGGGAGCGCTGTAAGAAGGTGAGTCTGTGTAGTACTGGAGGGAAGATGTGACTGATGGCTATAGGGCTCCATTATGGGTTTTACTCTTTTTTTTTTTTTTGTGATCCGAGGGTGCTAAGCGATGAGCCGAGCGTGATCTGGGCCCTGGAGGTGAGTCAGGCAAGGTGACCGGTGCTTGGTGGGCTGGAGTAGGTGTTCTTTTTCAGGTTATTCAGGGTTTTTTCTCCTTCTCTTCACTTTCCCATCCCAATTTGGGGCCGATTCCCTCAAACGGGGACTTCCCCCTGTGGGGCTGCTTATGCAGCCTGGGAGCTGCTGCCTGGGCACAAAAATACCTCAAACCCCTTACTCTGGGTCTGCAATGGGGGGTGAAAAAACAGAAAGAATTCTGGTGGAAAGAAAACAACTTGGGGCTTCTGGGAAAGCCAACTCCAGCTGGATTTGTGCAGCTGGAAAGGAAAAAAAGGGTGGTGGTGGGGAAGGAACAACCACCTAAAAGCACCCACCAACCATTCTCATGCACAAAACCGAAAGTGAAAATGACCATTTTTTGTAGGGTAAAAGCACAAAAAGTCCCCACAGAACTCAGTAGTTTGGAAAAGCAACCCCAATTATTACATTATGTAAAGAAGGCGGGGGAAAAAAAGAAAACCAAAACAAAACCCTATCACAACCCTGATGCCACATGCCTACCAGCAGTTCCTGGGGCTTATTCTGCGGGGGTGGGGAACCCAACCTTGTTCCCCAGGTTTGCTGTGCTGCTTCTCCTCCCTCGGGCATGGGGGGGGCAGTGGCATGGACAGTAGCAAGCACCAGATGTTTTTAAGCGGTCGAGAGGAAAGGACAAATGCTCGAGACGCTTTGCTGTTTGGTGCAGAGGCAATGAACGGCGCTGCTGGGGCTGCGAGGGGGAAAGGTGCAGAGGAATAGAAGCTCTGTGGATGCAGCCAAGTTACGGTTTCTGGATGGTATTAATCGAGAAGAGTAATTCAGATAATGCTGCTGCCCAGCGACCAGAATTGGGTACTGAGCCCGGGAGCCGCGCACGCGCGGTGGCGTCCCTGTGATCCCCATTGCTCTCTCCGCAGGTAACAGCCCTGCGATGCTGCGGTGCCTGCGAGGTGATGCCGCCGTGCTCGTTGCTGCTTCCTGGTAAGGAAAGGCCTCCTCCGCTCCTGCTGCAGCGTGGTGGTGTGTCGGACATGATTCCCTGTGTCGGGTGAGGCCTAGGGCTGCCGGCGAGGTGAGCGAGCGCCTTTGGTGGGTGCAGGGGTGTCTCCTTGTGTGCCTGCACTACTGGGGCTGGTGGGATGGGAAGCTTCAAACGACCCGCCGAGGCAGGCTTCTGGTATGCTAAAGGCGAGTGGGTGAGGGCAGCCCTAGGAGTTACTCGGGAGCTGATAGAAGGGAAGAGGGAAAGGAGGAGGAGGATGATGACCTTTTCCCCCTGCCCAGGGTGCAGAAGATGGCCGACTCTCCAGCTCACCAGAGCTCCCACTCAGCCTCCCCTGGCCCCCCTTGCCCAGTGCGCCTGCTCCCAGCTCCAGCACGAGCGAGCTAGGCTACGTGCCGAGGAAGCCTCATCTGGTAAGAGCTGTAAGACACCCATGTGTTCTCTTCAGGTGGAGGACGGCCTAGAGTCTGGAACTGCAGAAGAGGCAGGGAGGAGAGAAGGGGAAAGAAGCATGTGAACGGCTAAATTGTGCCAGCAGCGCTGAGAGCGAGAGTCGCGGTGAGTCCTGGGCCAGTGGGGCCCCGCTGCCTCTCTTGTGCGTCCTGGGCCCTCCCTGTCTCTCCCCCGGCCCCCTCTCTTTCCTTACCTGCTGCAAAATTTTATTTTTTCTTTTGGGCCCCCCCCGCACCTTCTTTCTCCATCTCGCTCTGAGTGGCTCCCTGCCTCCCCGTCTTTTTCAGTCCTCCCTCTCTCTGTCCTGTAGCCTGTGGCTCCTTTTTCTATCTCCGCCTCTCTCTGCCTGGCTCTGGCTCCGTTTTTTTATTCCTCCTGCTCTGTCCTGTAGCCTGTCGGTATTTTGTCTTTCTCTGGCTCTCTCGGTCTGACTCCCTGTGTTACCGAAAAACGCGGTAAAATCGGAAACGACTCCTCAACGCCAATTTAGTATTAAAGAGCAGGCATTCTTTATTCACGGCGCCGGATGCACGGGGGATCGCTCCTCCTGGCGTGCGTACCTCACGCACCTTTCCCGTACAATTTGTAGATCAAAATTTTACGTATTCATACATATTCATTATTGCCCTGTCTACTGATCAGTACAAACTTGCTCGTTCCGTATGTAAATCGCTGCGCAGGCTCGGTTGTCCTCTTCCGTTGTTCTCTTCTGAGTAGGTGGTATTACTTGGGTCGGTGGTGGTCTGTGAGTCGGTGGTCGCGATCTCCCCCTGCGTAAAGGAATTACCTTTTTACCTTCTTGGCTAGTTTTCTCAGTCCGCTCCACGAAACCGCGTTTTGTCATCCTTTTCTGACAGAAGCACATCGTCTGTTCTGTTCGCATTAACGATCGCCTAGGGACTAAAATGCAGATCGACGGATGCGCTGATTCGTATGCTCCATGTTCCCGTAATGGAACACTGTCTCTGGTTGGTTGATTTCATCGCTTTGGTTACATTTCCCCCGTATGGAAGTTCTGAAATAATAATTTTCTCAATACTTCCATCCTAGATCAATAATATTCCACTATGTCAGTTCGGCGTTTGGTTCATCTTCTCAAAGTTTTCACTTGATTGTGGTCTCCAGGGTGTATGCAGGTCCCATTTTCTACGCAAAATTTTATTAATTTGTTGAACTACCTCTGCAAAAAAATGTGGTGCTCTATCAGAGGACATTCCCGTTGGCACTCTAAATCTTGGTATTATTTCTTTCAGCAACGTTTTAACTACTACTCTAGCTTTGTTGGTGCAGCACGAGAAAGCTTCTGGCCATCTAGAAAATTTGTCAATCAGCACTAAGAAATACTGCTATATCTATTTTGTCTGGGTAACTCAGAGAACTTAATTTGCTAATAATTTCCGGGAGAATTTTTTGTTTTGTTACTCCTAAAGGTGGTTTCCTTTGGTTCAGGGGATTATTTCTAGGACAGATTGGACACTTAGCTACTATGGGTTTAACTATTCTTGTCGTGCCTACACACGCTACAGATGTTTTTAAACTCAAAACCGTAGCGTCTACACCCCAATGTGTTTGCTCATGCTTTTCTTTTCAAGTTCTGTCATAACTTGTGGGGTTGTTGTTATTATTACTTGTTTTTCTGGTGTTATCTACCACCTCTCTGTGTTTTGTGATGTTTCCAATTGTTCTGCTAATTGCTCATCCAATTTATTATATCTCGGTTTCAACTTTGGAATTCTGATCTGTTTTACTGGTACTAGCGCAAGGATACCTTGCTCTGCAGTCCTCTTTGCAGCTTTATCTGTCAATCGTTTGCTTATGTTTACAGCCGTCTGGCCGAATCGATGAGCTTTGCAACGCTTTACCGCCACTTCTTTTGGTTTCTGCACATCTTCCGGAAGTTGGAGAGTGTCTTCTTTATGCTGTATTGATGATTTTTGGGCTGATGGCAGTCCTTTCTCCTCCCCAATAGCTCCATGATCGTGGATCACACCAAATGCACGTTTGGAATCAGTCTAGATATTTATCCTTTGTCCTTCTGCCATTCGCAGAGCTCGCTTCAATGCTACCAATGCTGCTTTCTGTGCTGAGGTGTTTGCAGGCAGCACCCCTGACTCCGTTCCCTCGGCGGCGATAACGACAGCATATCCGGCCATTCGCTTCTCTTCTCGCCCAGAGCTTCTTCCATCTGTAAACAGCTCCAGATCAGGATTTTCCCAGAGGTTTGTGTCTCAGGTCTGGTCTGCTGGAATAGACTTGTTCAATAGTTAGCAAGCGATCGTGTTCGAAATTGTCCGTAAGGTTTTCTGTTGTTAAAAACGTAGCAGGATTCAGTATAGCAGTAGTCTTCGATTCCACATCGTCTTGTTCTAACAGAACAACTTGATATTTCAACATTCTGCTAAGGGATAGCCAACGACCCCCCTTTTGTCCTAAAACAGTCACCGCTATGTGCGGGACACATACTGTCATCTTCTGTCCCATTGTTAACTTTGGGGCTTCCTGGATCGGCAGCGCTGTTGTTGCTACTGCCCGTAAACACCTAGGCCGTCTTTTACTCACGTGGTCGAGTTGTTTGGAGAAGTAGCCCACAGGTCTCTTCCAGGTTCCCAGTCGCTGTGTCAGCACTCCAAGGGCTAAATGTTGTCTTTCGTGGACAAACAACTCAAAAGGTTTAGCGAAATCAGGTAGGCCTAATGCAGGGGCCATCATCGAGGCTCTTTTCAGTTCTTTGAATGCCGCTTGGCATTTGGGCGTCCGGGTTAAATATTTATCCTTTGATTCTTTCAATGCCTCATATAATGGTTTTACATAGAGTCTGTAGTTCAGAATCCAGAGCTGACGCCATTTCACTATTTTCAGAAAAGCTCTCAATTCCTTCGGGCCGCTAGGTTTGGGAATTTGACAAATAGTTTTTCTTTTCACTTTCTAATTGTCTTTGAGATATTTCAAATCCTAAATAAATGGCTGCTGCTTCTCCTATTTGGGTTTTGTTTCTGGAAACTCTGCATCTTCCTTGGCCCAGAAAATTTAAAAATTTCAAAACATTATTCTTTACTTTCTGCCACTATCAGAATGTCACCTGCATTCTGTACCAATATGCCTCTCCCTGGGTTCTGTTTTTTCTATACATTTCTACATTTCTAATTTTTTTCTTGCCAGCTGAGTCCCAAATATCGTAGGACTAATTTTAAATCCTTGTGTAAGTACGGTCCATGTTAGCTGTGTCTTTCATTCTGTGGTGGGGCTTTCCCATTCCAAAGCAAATAGGCTTTGACTTTTTATGCCTGGAGGTATGCAAAAGAAGGCATCCTTCAAATCTAGCACAGTAAACCATTTATGCTCCTCCTTTAAAAGAGGTCAGTAAAGTGTATGGATTAGCTACTACCGGATGTATGTCTTGGGCCACCTGATATATAGCCCTTAAATGGTGAACTAGCTAATACTCTTTGCCTCTAGATTTCTTTACTGGCGACACAGGAGTACTATATTCTGATTCACATTCCACTAAAAGCTCATATTCTGAAAAATTTTATAATTAACTTCTCTAATCCTTCTTGAGCCTCTCGCTTAATAGGGTATTGTTTTTGTCTTACCGGCTTGGCTCCAGGCTTTAAGGTTACTTTTACCGGCTCTGCCCACTTAGATCGCTCCGGAGCTCCGCTCGCTCAAACCAAAGGATAATTACTACGTTTTCCACTTCTTCGGGAACCTGTTCCTCCCTGGAGGAATCCTGTAACATAAACGCTCTCGCCTCTGTGGCTTTTGATTCTGGTATTAGTAATTTAATCTCTCCATCTTTAAAAGTTACTTGAGCATCTAATTTACTTAATAGATCTCATCATAACAGAGGCAGTGGACATTCAGGCATATACAGAAATTGGTGAGTTGCCCATTGCTTCTCCAATTTAAACTTTAATGGCTCTGAGAGGGGCTAATTTTTCTTTGCCCTGTCGCACTAACAACACCTACGGATTTATGATTAAATTTCTCTTTACGTGTATTCAATACCAAAGAAGTGGCTCCCGTATCTACCAAAAATTCTATTTCTTCATTCCCTAGCTTCAGTGTAACCAGGTGTTCAGCTAGGCTTGATTCCCCTGGTCTCCTTCATGCCAAGCTACTTCAAGCATTTTACCCAGATCTCTGGATTCAGGTTCTTCTAGCTTCTGAAGGTTTCTTCTCCCCCCCCCCCCCCCACTATCTGGGGCTGATTGTCTTATGAATATAGAGACCAACTGAATTGCTTTTTCTGGTTTTTCTGCGTTCAAATGAGTATATTTTCTGGCAGTCACCTTCAGTCTTTCCATAAAGGCTGAAGGGGACTCCTTTAATTCTTGTCTCGCTTCCTAAATTTTGACCCATTTATTGCTTTTGGCATTGCATGTCTTACTCCAAATAAAATCTCTCTCTGACATCTAGTCAACATTCCCCTGGGTCCTGGCTGATTAGGGTCCCACTCGGGATTTGTAGATGGAAAATTCTTATTAATTGTTCTCTGTAAATTCCTGTTAGCATGTGCTCCCTGCACCTGCCTTCTGGCTGTATTCAATACTATTTTCTTGTCAGTTCCATCAAGTGAAGTATCCAGTATCACAAGTAGAGCAACACTTCAAGTTCTCACCACATTTTCCTCTCTCCAAAAACATTGCCGTAGAATCCTGTGGACGTATCTCACGCTGTTTCTGCCACGCTGGATGATTCCACAGTGTAAAGAGCAAATCAACATATGCCACTTCTTCCCATTTGCCTTCCCTTTTTACAAAACAACATTAATTGCAAGATGGTACGATATTGCAATGTCTCATGTTCTGGCCATTTGTGCCCACCTTCCAATTGATACGTTGGCCACCAATGATTGCAATATTCAATTAATGGTTTCCGAGTTAGTAGGTCATCACCCCCGATGTCTTTCCAGTGCTTCAAAATACATCCCAAAGGTGTTCTCTGTGGGATAGGTTTCTTACTCAGAAATGCTCCCATCTCCCAGTCAACTAGTAGTTGTGATTGTGCGCTATCGCAAATAGTAGTCAGAGGGACTCCAACCCCCGTTAGAGGTCTCACTGGAAATCCGCCACTGGGATCTATAGCGCCCTGCTAGATCTCCCTGGAGACTTCAACCCCCTGTTGAAGACCCCCCTACCCTCGGGTCCCGCTCCACAGGCTTTCGCCTAGCAGAGACTTACCAACCGAGGTACCTCTTGGCCCCAACCCTGCGTGGCTTTTGCCGCGCCTTACGGGCAGGCCCGTGGGACTCAAACCCACTATCCTATCCTATGTGGGAAGCTAACCCCACGTATTATTCTACCTAAGTTTCTTCTTAAAAGAATGCCTTGTTTACTTCAGTCCAAGGGATCTTGCTCAGAATTCTCTGGCCTGGGGATCGGAAGCTCTCCCCGAGAATTCCTTGGGGCTGGCTGCAGGTCCCACGGTCCCGCGGATCCGTCGAGATTCAAAAGCAGGGTCCCATCTGGGGTGCCAAAACTGTTACCGAAAAACGCGGTAAAATCAGAAATATCTATTCAACACAAATCTAGTATTAAAGAGCAGGCATTCTTTATTCACAGCGCCAGACGCACGGGGGATCGCTCCTCCTGGCGTGCGTACCTCACGCACCTTTCCCGTACAATTTGTAGATCAAAATTTTAGGTATTCATACGTATTCATTATTGTCCTGTCTGCTGATCGGTACAAACTTGCTCGTTCCGTATGTAAATCGCTGCGCAGGCTCGGTGGTGGTCCGTGAGTCGGTGGTCGCGATCTCCCCCTGCCAGAATTGCCTTTTGCCTTCTTGGCTCTTAATCTTGGCGGTCTTGGCTAGTTCTCTCAGTCCGCTCCACGAAACCGCGTTTTGTCGTCCTTTTCTGACAGAAGCACGTTGTCTGTTGTTCTGTTGACGTTAACGATCGCCTAGTGACTAAAATGCAGATCGACAGACACACCGATTCGTACGCTCCATGTTCCCGTAATGGAACACCGTCTCTGGTTGGTTGATTTCATCGCTTTGGTTACACCTGTTCCTGTTGTTCAGTTTTTTCTTTTTTGGCTTTGTTTGATTCTCTCTGTGATTCTGTTTTTCTCTGCCTCGCTTTTCCCAGCTCCCCGTCCCTCACTTGGAATGCCCGTGATCCTTCACCAGCTCACTCTCCCTTGGTTGCCATCCCCATTTCTGAATTCCTCCTGCTTTGCCACGTAGCCCGTGACTTTTTTCTTAATCTCTCTCTGTCTGCCTCAACGCTCCCGCCGCGCTTTTTAATTCGTCTGCTCTGCTCTGTACCCTGCTACTGTTCTTGCCTTTCTGAGTTCTTCTCTGTCCAGCTCCCTTTCCCTGTTCATGAATTCCTGTTCTTCCTGCACCCGCCGCTGTTCCCTGTGATCTCCGTCTCTCTCTGTCCAGCTCCCTGTCCCTAGGTTTTAATCCCTGCCTCTGCCCGCTGTAGCCCGTCTAGGTTTTTCTCTCGGCCTCTCTCTCTGTCCGGCTCCCTCTCTCTGTGTTCTAATTCCACGTTCTCTGTCACGTAGACCCGTGCTATTTGTTTGTCCTCATCTCTCTCTGTCCAGCTCCTTGCTGCGATGTTTTATTTCTTCCCTCTCTGTCTGTCTTTGTAGCCCATTGCTGTTGTTGTGGGTTTTTTTTTTTTCCCCCCACTTGTTTCTTCATGTGTCTCTGTCTGCCTCCCGGTGCCTGATCTTTAATTCCTCCTTCCCTGTAGGCCGCTGTTCCTTTTTTCCATTCTACGTTGTGTTCTCTTTGGTCTCCTGTTCTTATTCATCGGTTCCCTCCTCGCCGCCCTGTGGCTTGTCCCCATTTTAGTGTTGCCTCCCTCTCCCTCTCTCTGGCTTCTTGCCCCTGTTTTTAAAATTCCTCCCTCTCTTCTCTCTTCCCTGTTGGCCGTGTGATCGTCAGCCTTTCTCCACCTCTTTCTGCCCAGCTCTCTGTGTCTATTCATTAATTCTTCCCTCTCTGCCCTGTAGCCTGTAGCTTCTGTCCTTTCTCCATCTTGCTGTCTCTGGCTTCCCCGTGACCCTGTTTTAGAGTTGTTTCTCTCTTCTTTCTGTACGCATTGCGATTCCTTTTGCTCCCCATCTCCCTTTGTTTTGGGTGTTGTTTTGTTGTTGTTTTTCTGGCTCCCTGTCCCTAATTCTTAATTCTCTGCCTTCTCGTGCTCTGTACCACGTAGCCCCGTGGTTTGTTTTGTGGTGTTCCCTCCCTGGCCCCTTCCCTCCGTCGTTGGCTGTCTCGGCTCCCTGTCCCCGTGGCTTCATTCTTCCCTTTCTGCCCTGTTCTTGTCGCTTATCTTGTCTTTCTCCATCTCGCTCGGTCCAGCTTCCTGCCCCTATTCTTCTTTCCTCCCTCGCTGTCGTGCTGCCTGCCCCAGGTTCTTTGTGCGTCTCCAGCCTGCTCCTCTTCCTTCTTTGTTGGTCTGTGTCCTGCTCTTCCCTCTTTCTGCTGCCTCTCTTCCCCTCTCTCTGCTGCTTTTATCTCCACCTCCGTCAGGCTCCCTGTCCTCCTCTGGCCGTCCTGTTCCCTGCCTCGTGCCTTCTCACTACACGCACACACGCCCCCCCCGCCCCCGTCCAGCCGGATGCCGCTCTTCTCTTCTCTCTTCCTACTGTCCCGTGCCCTGCTCCTCACCTTTGGTGGCCTCCCCCCCTGCCCAGCAGCCCGTCGCTCCAGGAGCCAGGCGACGGACGGTCCGTTCCCTGCCAAACCGGGACAAGCGCGTGCCGTGGCTTAGCCCCAGCTGGCAACTCTGCACCAGGGAGCTGCTTGCTCGCTCCACCCTCAGTGGGCTGGGGGAGAGAGCTGGAAGGGTAAAAGTGAGAAAAATCATGGGTTGAGATCAAGACGGTTTAATAGGTAAAGCAAAAGCTGTGCGTGGAAGCAAAGCAAGGAATTAATTCGCTCCTCCTTTTCGGCGGGCAGGTGTTGACCTGTTTCTGGGAAAGCAGGGCTCTGTCATGTGTAACGGTTACTTAGGGAGAGAAATGCCGTAGCCCCCAAGGACTCCCCCTTCTTCCCCCAGCTGCGTGTGCTGAGCATGATGACCAAAGGGATATTCCATACCATTTGACAGTTAGCTGGGAAAGCTTTCCCAGCTGTGTCCTCTCCCAGCCTACCTGCTGGTGGGGCACTGAGAGAACCAGCAGAGGCCCTGACTGTGGAAGCAGTGCTCAGCAAGAACCAAAACATCTCTACATTATTAATGGTGTTTTGAGCATAAATCCAAAACGTATCCCTTCCTAGCTACTGTGGCGAAAATGAGCACTATCGCAGCCAACACCAGCTCCGTGCGGCTGTGGCAACGGCGGCCGAGGTGGCCTTGGGGCAGGGGGGGAGCGTTGGGGACCCTGACCCACGAATGGCTCCTGGGACTTGTTACGTGCGCGCCTGCACAAACACCTGCCCTCTCGTTTGCCCTCAGGGCTGCGTTTGCGCTGCCTTTGCGTGGGGCAAGGGGCTGTGATGGAGCCCAGGGGAGGAGGTGGTGCACTGTGGGGGTGAGGGGAGGGGGCCCCCCGTTGCTGCTGCGCCTCAGCTGTGGGCGGGGTCTGGATGGAGGAGCCCCAGGTGCGGGCGGTGGGGCTGACGGTGCCGGCTCCTCCCTGGAAAAGGGGTGGTGCCCGGCTCCGGGGGGCCAGTGTGAGCCGAGGGCGGAGCGGAGCGGAGCTGTGGCCGAGCGTCAGCGGGCTGCGACTGTAGCGAGGGAGGAGGTGAGCGGGGGCTGGGTGGTGGAGCGCTGCGTCCCGGGTCAAGCCCCGAGGAGGGCTGCGGCGGGGCAGCGCCGGGTCGGAGCGGGCGGTGGGGAGAGCGAGGCTGTGGTGAGGGCTTGGTGGGGGTTCCGGGTGCATCGGCGGCCGGGACGGTGGCTCGCAGGGTCCTAGAGCGGGGAGGGCGGGCTGGCGGCGTGCCGGGAGCTGTGGTGGTGCGCCTGGAGGCTGGCCGTGCGGCCGTGTTGTGGCGCAGAGCGTGCCGGGAGGTGTAGTCCTTGCGGCGCGAGGCTGCCGGGCGGCCGTGTTGTGGCGCAGAGCATGCCGGGAGGTGTAGTCCTTGTGGCGCGCGGCTGCCGGGCGGCCGTGTTGTGGCGCAGAGCTTGCCGGGAGGTGTAGTCCTGGCGCAGTGGCTGCCGGCCCTGTCACGTGGTTCGCCGGGGCGTGGCGGGAGGCGCGGTCTTCCGGCGCTCGAGCGCCGGGCGGCCGTGCCGCGTACGGTAGGCGCGGTGTATTTTTGGGGTTGGATTCGTGTTGATTTCTGGGGGCTTGCGGGTGCGGCCGCTCCCCGAGAAGCGGTGAGTTCCCCGGGAGCTGACAGAAGGGAAGAGGGAAAGGAGGAGGACCTTTTCCCCCTGCCCAGGGCGCAGATGATGGCCGGCTCGCCGGAGCTCCCGCTCAGCCTCCCCTGGCCCCCCCTTGCCCCGTGCGCCTGCCCCCAGCCCCGGCACTTCCCCTGAAGCGTGCTGCGTAGCCCTTGGCCGCCCCCAGGCCCTGTCGTGAAGGCAGCGAGCCGGCCCTCAAGCGCACTGGATTCCCCCTCGGCGCAGGGGCCCTTAGCAGTAGCACGGGGAAGGGGCGCTGTGTCCGGAAGCCCCTGCGCAAGGAGAGGCTTTGGTCAGGGTAGATCGACGGTAATGACGGTCGCTGTTTCTTCTTTCCCTCTCCCAGAGACCGTGCTGAGGACGTGGTTGTCTGTCCTTCCCCCGGGGACGCCGTCGACTGCGGCCGTCTCAGGCTTGCGTGGCTTCTCTCTGCCCGGCTTTGCCATCCTCGCAGCGCCGGGGCGAAAAGAGACACACAGAGCCCTTCCCGGCTGTGGAGAGGAGCTGCCTCGGCTGAAGCTGGAGACGCCAACGAAAGGTAAAGCAGAAGAAACTGAAGGCGCTCTGGCTGCCAGCTGCCTTCCTGCTGCAGGCAAGAGAGAGCCTGTCCCTGCAGGTGAGGGAGGAAGGATCCCCCTTCATAGTCCGCAGCGGGCCAGGCCACCAACGTGCACCGCAGGGTCCGTACGCGGTAACCCGGAGTTGGGTACGGGCGTGTAGGGCACGAGCGAGCTAGGCTACGTGCCGAGGAAGCCTCATCTCGTAAGAGCGGTAAGACACCCACGTATCCTCTTTAGGTGGAGGTCGGCCTAGAGTCTGGAGCTGCAGAAGAGGTAGGGAGGAGAGGAGGGGAAAGAAGCATGTGAACGGCTAAATTGTGCCAGCAGCGCTGAGAGCGAGAGTCGCGGTGAGTCCTGGGCCAGTGGGGCCCCGTTGCCTCTCTTGTGCGTCCTGGGCCCTCCCTGTCTCTCCCCTGGCCCCCTCTCTTTCCTTACCTGCTGTAAAAATTTTTTTTTTTTGTTTTGGGCCCCCCCCGCACCTTCTTTCTCCATCTCGCTCTGAGTGGCTCCCTGCCTCCCCGTCTTTTCAGTCCTCCCTCTCTCTGTCCTGTAGCCTGTGGCTACTTGTTCTTTCTCCGCCTCTCTCTGCCTGGCTCTGGCTCCGTTTTTATTTTTTTACTCCTCCTGCTCTGTCCTGTAGCCTGTCGGTATTTTTGTCTTTCTCTGGCTCTCTCGGTCTGACTCCCTGTGTTACCGAAAAACGCGGTAAAATCGGAAACAACTCCTCAACGCCAATTTAGTATTAAAGAGCAGGCATTCTTTATTCACGGCGCCGGATGCACGGGGGATCGCTCCTCCTGGCGTGCGTACCTCACGCACCTTTCCCGTTCAATTTGTAGATCAAAATTTTACGTATTCATACGTATTCATTATTGTCCTGTCTGCTGATCGGTACAAACTTGCTCGTTCCGTATGTAAATCGCTGCGCAGGCTCGGTGGTGGTCCGTGAGTCGGTGGTCGCGATCTCCCCCTGCCAGAATTGCCTTTTACCTTCTTGGCTGTTAATCTTGGCAGTCTTGGCTAGTTCTCTCAGTCCGCTCCACGAAACCGCGTTTTGTCGTCCTTTTCTGACAGAAGCACGTTGTCTGTTGTTCTGCTGACGTTAACGATCGCCTAGTGACTAAAATGCAGATCGACAGACACACCGATTCGTACGCTCCATGTTCCCGTAATGGAACACCGTCTCTGGTTGGCTGATTTCATCGCTTTGGTTACACCTGTTCCTGTTGTTCAGTTTCTTCTTTTTTGGCTTTGTGTGATTCTCTCTGTGATTCTGTTTTTCTCTGCCTCGCTTTTCCCAGCTCCCCGTCCCTCACTTGGAATGCCCGTTGTCCTTCACCAGCTCACTCTCCCTTGGTTGCCATCCCCGTTTCTGAATTCCTCCTGCTTTGCCACGTAGCCCGTGACTTTTTTCTTAATCTCTCTGTCTGCCTCAACGCTCCCCCCGCGCTTTTTCATTCGTCTGCTCTGCTCTGCACCCTGCTACTGTTCTTGCCTTTCTGAGTTCTTCTCTGTTGAGCTCCCTTTCCCTATTTGTGGATTCCTGTTCTTCCTGCAGCCACCGCTGTTCCCTGTGACCTCCGTCTCTCTCTGTCCAGCTCCCTGTCCCTAGGTTTTAATCCCTGCCTCTGCCCGCTGTAGCCCGTCTAGGTTTTTCTCTCGGCCTCTCTCTCTGTCCGGCTCCCTCTCTCTGTGTTCTAATTCCACGTTCTCTGTCACGTAGACCCGTGCTATTTGTTTGTCCACATCTCTCTCTGTCCAGCTCCTTGCTGCGATGTTTTATTTCTTCCCTCTCTGTCTGTCTTTGTAGCCCGTTGCCGTTGTTGGTTTTTTTTTTTTTCCCACTTGTTTCTTCATGTGTCTCTGTCTGCCTCCCAGTGCCTGATCTTTAATTCCTCCTTCCCTGTAGGCCGCTGTTCCTTTTTTCCATTCTACATTGTGTTCTCTTTGGTCTGCTGTTCTTATTCATCGGTTCCCTCCTCGCTGCCCTGTGGCTTGTCCCCATTTATTGTTGCCTCTCTCTCCCTCTCTCTGGCTTCTTGCCCCTGTTTTTAAAATTCCTCCCTCTCTTCTCTCTTCCCTGTTGGCCGTGTGATCTTCAGCCTTTCTCCACCTCTTTCTGCCCAGCTCTCTGCGTCTATTCATTAATTCTTCCCTCTCTGCCCTGTAGCCTGTAGCTTCTGTCCTTTCTCCATCTTGCTGTCTCTGGCTTCCCCGTGACCCTCTCTTAGAATTGTTTCTCTCTTCTCTCTGTACGCATTGCGATTCCTTTTGCTCTCCATCTCCCTTTGTTTTGGTGTTTTTTTTGTTGTTTTTCTGGCTCCCTGTCCCTAATTGTTAATTCTCTGCCTTCTCATGCTCTGTACCACGTAGCCCCGTGGTTTGTTTTGTGGTGTTCCCTCCCCGGCCCCTTCCCTCCGTCGCTGGCCGTCTCGGCTCCCTGTCCCCGTGGCTTCATTCTTCCCTTTCTGCCCTGTTCTTGTCGCTTATCTTGTCTGTCTCCATCTCGCTCGGTCCAGCTTCCTGCCCCTGTTCTTCTTTCCTCCCTTGCTGTCGTGCTGCCTGCCCCAGGTTCTTTGTGCGTCTCCAGCCTGCTCCTCATCCTTCTTTGTTGGTCTGTGTCCTGCTCTTCCCCTCTCTCTGCTGCTTTTATCTCCACCTCCGTCAGGCTCCCTGTCCTCCTCTGGCCATCCTGTTCCCTGCCTCGTGCCTTCTCACTACACGCACACACGCCCCCCCCGCCCCCGTCCAGCCGGATGCTGCTCTTCTCTCCTCCTACTGTCCTGTGCCCTGCTCCTCACCTTTGGTGGCCTCCCCCTCTGCCCAGCAGCCCGTCGCTCCAGGAGCCAGGCGACGGACGGTCCGTTCCCTGCCAAACCGGGACAAGCGCGTGCCGTGGCTTAGCCTCAGCTGGCAACTCTGCACCAGGGAGCTGCTTGCTCGCTCCACCCTCAGTGGGCTGGGGGAGAGAGCTGGAAGGGTAAAAGTGAGAAAAATCATGGGTTGAGATCAAGACGGTTTAATAGGTAAAGCAAAAGCTGTGCGTGGAAGCAAAGCAAGGAATTAATTCGCTCCTCCTTTTCGGCGGGCAGGTGTTGAGCTGTTTCTGGGAAAGCAGGGCTCTGTCATGTGTAACGGTTAGTTAGGAAGAGAAATGCCGTAGCCCCCAAGGACTCCCCCTTCTTCCCACAGTTGGAACCCGCAGTTCGGTACGGGCGTGTAGTGCACGAGCGAGCTAGGCTACGTGCCTAGGAAGCCTCATCTCGTAAGAGCTGTAAGACACCCCCGTGTTCTCTTCAGGTGGAGGTCGGCCTAGAGTCTGGAGCTGCAGAAGAGGCAGGGAGGAGAGGAGGGGAAAGAAGCATGTGAACGGCTAAATTGTGCCAGCAGCGCTGAGAGCGAGAGTCGCGGTGAGTCCTGGGCCAGTGGGGCCCCGTTGCCTCTCTTGTACGTCCTGGGCCCTCCCTGTCTCTCCCCCGGCCCCCTCTCTTTCCTTACCTGCTGCAAAATTATTTTTTTTTTGCGCCCCCCCCGCACCTTCTTTCTCCGTCTCGCTCTGAGTGGCTCCCTGCCTCCCCGTCTTTTCAGTCCTCCCTCTCTCTGTCCTGTAGCCTGTGGCTACTTGTTCTTTCTCCGCCTCTCTCTGCCTGGCTCTGGCTCCGTTTTTATTTTTTTACTCCTCCTGCTCTGTCCTGTAGCCTGTCGGTATTTTTGTCTTTCTCTGGCTCTCTCGGTCTGACTCCCTGTGTTACCGAAAAACGCGGTAAAATCGGAAACAACTCCTCAACGCCAATTTAGTATTAAAGAGCAGGCATTCTTTATTCACGGCGCCGGATGCACGGGGGATCGCTCCTCCTGGCGTGCGTACCTCACGCACCTTTCCCGTTCAATTTGTAGATCAAAATTTTACGTATTCATACGTATTCATTATTGTCCTGTCTGCTGATCGGTACAAACTTGCTCGTTCCGTATGTAAATCGCTGCGCAGGCTCGGTGGTGGTCCGTGAGTCGGTGGTCGCGATCTCCCCCTGCCAGAATTGCCTTTTACCTTCTTGGCTGTTAATCTTGGCAGTCTTGGCTAGTTCTCTCAGTCCGCTCCACGAAACCGCGTTTTGTCGTCCTTTTCTGACAGAAGCACGTTGTCTGTTGTTCTGCTGACGTTAACGATCGCCTAGGGACTAAAATGCAGATCAACAGGTGCGCTGATTCGTACGCTCCATGTTCCCGTAGTGGAACACCGTCTCTGGTTGGCTGATTTCATCGCTTTGGTTACACCTGTTCCTGTTGTTCAGTTTCTTCTTTTTTGGCTTTGTGTGATTCTCTCTGTGATTCTGTTTTTCTCTGCCTCGCTTTTCCCAGCTCCCCGTCCCTCACTTGGAATGCCCGTTGTCCTTCACCAGCTCACTCTCCCTTGGTTGCCATCCCCGTTTCTGAATTCCTCCTGCTTTGCCACGTAGCCCGTGACTTTTTTCTTAATCTCTCTCTGTCTGCCTCAACGCTCCCCCCGCGCTTTTTCATTCGTCTGCTCTGCTCTGCACCCTGCTACTGTTCTTGCCTTTCTGAGTTCTTCTCTGTTGAGCTCCCTTTCCCTATTTGTGGATTCCTGTTCTTCCTGCAGCCACCGCTGTTCCCTGTGACCTCCGTCTCTCTCTGTCCAGCTCCCTGTCCCTAGGTTTTAATCCCTGCCTCTGCCCGCTGTAGCCCGTCTAGGTTTTTCTCTCGGCCTCTCTCTCTGTCCGGCTCCCTCTCTCTGTGTTCTAATTCCACGTTCTCTGTCACGTAGACCCGTGCTATTTGTTTGTCCTCATCTCTCTCTGTCCAGCTCCTTGCTGCGATGTTTTATTTCTTCCCTCTCTGTCTGTCTTTGTAGCCCGTTGCCGTTGTTGGTTTTTTTTTTTTTTCCCACTTGTTTCTTCATGTGTCTCTGTCTGCCTCCCAGTGCCTGATCTTTAATTCCTCCTTCCCTGTAGGCCGCTGTTCCTTTTTTCCATTCTACATTGTGTTCTCTTTGGTCTGCTGTTCTTATTCATCGATTCCCTCCTCGCTGCCCTGTGGCTTGTCCCCATTTATTGTTGCCTCTCTCTCCCTCTCTCTGGCTTCTTGCCCCTGTTTTTAAAATTCCTCCCTCTCTTCTCTCTTCCCTGTTGGCCGTGTGATCTTCAGCCTTTCTCCACCTCTTTCTGCCCAGCTCTCTGCGTCTATTCATTAATTCTTCCCTCTCTGCCCTGTAGCCTGTAGCTTCTGTCCTTTCTCCATCTTGCTGTCTCTGGCTTCCCCGTGACCCTCTCTTAGAATTGTTTCTCTCTTCTCTCTGTACGCATTGCGATTCCTTTTGCTCTCCATCTCCCTTTGTTTTGGTGTTTTTTTTGTTGTTTTTCTGGCTCCCTGTCCCTAATTGTTAATTCTCTGCCTTCTCATGCTCTGTACCACGTAGCCCCGTGGTTTGTTTTGTGGTGTTCCCTCCCCGGCCCCTTCCCTCCGTCGTTGGCTGTCTCGGCTCCCTGTCCCCGTGGCTTCATTCTTCCCTTTCTGCCCTGTTCTTGTCGCTTATCTTGTCTGTCTCCATCTCGCTCGGTCCAGCTTCCTGCCCCTGTTCTTCTTTCCTCCCTCGCTGTCGTGCTGCCTGCCCCAGGTTCTTTGTGCGTCTCCAGCCTGCTCCTCATCCTTCTTTGTTGGTCTGTGTCCTGCTCTTCCCCTCTCTCTGCTGCTTTTATCTCCACCTCCGTCAGGCTCCCTGTCCTCCTCTGGCCGTCCTGTTCCCTGCCTCGTGCCTTCTCACTACACGCACACACGCCCCCCCCGCCCCCGTCCAGCCGGATGCTTCTCTTCTCTCCTCCTACTGTCCTGTGCCCTGCTCCTCACCTTTGGTGGCCTCCCCCTCTGCCCAGCAGCCCGTCGCTCCAGGAGCCAGGCGACGGACGGTCCGTTCCCTGCCAAACCGGGACAAGCGCGTGCCGTGGCTTAGCCTCAGCTGGCAACTCTGCACCAGGGAGCTGCTTGCTCGCTCCACCCTCAGTGGGCTGGGGGAGAGAGCTGGAAGGGTAAAAGTGAGAAAAATCATGGGTTGAGATCAAGACGGTTTAATAGGTAAAGCAAAAGCTGTGCGTGGAAGCAAAGCAAGGAATTAATTCGCTCCTCCTTTTCGGCGGGCAGGTGTTGAGCTGTTTCTGGGAAAGCAGGGCTCTGTCATGTGTAACGGTTAGTTAGGAAGAGAAATGCCGTAGCCCCCAAGGACTCCCCCTTCTTCCCACAGTTGGAACCCGCAGTTCGGTACGGGCGTGTAGTGCACGAGCGAGCTAGGCTACGTGCCTAGGAAGCCTCATCTCGTAAGAGCTGTAAGACACCCCCGTGTTCTCTTCAGGTGGAGGTCGGCCTAGAGTCTGGAGCTGCAGAAGAGGCAGGGAGGAGAGGAGGGGAAAGAAGCATGTGAACGGCTAAATTGTGCCAGCAGCGCTGAGAGCGAGAGTCGCGGTGAGTCCTGGGCCAGTGGGGCCCCGTTGCCTCTCTTGTACGTCCTGGGCCCTCCCTGTCTCTCCCCCGGCCCCCTCTCTTTCCTTACCTGCTGCAAAATTATTTTTTTTTTGCGCCCCCCCCGCACCTTCTTTCTCCGTCTCGCTCTGAGTGGCTCCCTGCCTCCCCGTCTTTTCAGTCCTCCCTCTCTCTGTCCTGTAGCCTGTGGCTACTTGTTCTTTCTCCGCCTCTCTCTGCCTGGCTCTGGCTCCGTTTTTATTTTTTTACTCCTCCTGCTCTGTCCTGTAGCCTGTCGGTATTTTTGTCTTTCTCTGGCTCTCTCGGTCTGACTCCCTGTGTTACCGAAAAACGCGGTAAAATCGGAAACAACTCCTCAACGCCAATTTAGTATTAAAGAGCAGGCATTCTTTATTCACGGCGCCGGATGCACGGGGGATCGCTCCTCCTGGCGTGCGTACCTCACGCACCTTTCCCGTTCAATTTGTAGATCAAAATTTTACGTATTCATACGTATTCATTATTGTCCTGTCTGCTGATCGGTACAAACTTGCTCGTTCCGTATGTAAATCGCTGCGCAGGCTCGGTGGTGGTCCGTGAGTCGGTGGTCGCGATCTCCCCCTGCCAGAATTGCCTTTTACCTTCTTGGCTGTTAATCTTGGCAGTCTTGGCTAGTTCTCTCAGTCCGCTCCACGAAACCGCGTTTTGTCGTCCTTTTCTGACAGAAGCACGTTGTCTGTTGTTCTGCTGACGTTAACGATCGCCTAGGGACTAAAATGCAGATCAACAGGTGCGCTGATTCGTACGCTCCATGTTCCCGTAGTGGAACACCGTCTCTGGTTGGCTGATTTCATCGCTTTGGTTACACCTGTTCCTGTTGTTCAGTTTCTTCTTTTTTGGCTTTGTGTGATTCTCTCTGTGATTCTGTTTTTCTCTGCCTCGCTTTTCCCAGCTCCCCGTCCCTCACTTGGAATGCCCGTTGTCCTTCACCAGCTCACTCTCCCTTGGTTGCCATCCCCGTTTCTGAATTCCTCCTGCTTTGCCACGTAGCCCGTGACTTTTTTCTTAATCTCTCTCTGTCTGCCTCAACGCTCCCCCCGCGCTTTTTCATTCGTCTGCTCTGCTCTGCACCCTGCTACTGTTCTTGCCTTTCTGAGTTCTTCTCTGTTGAGCTCCCTTTCCCTATTTGTGGATTCCTGTTCTTCCTGCAGCCACCGCTGTTCCCTGTGACCTCCGTCTCTCTCTGTCCAGCTCCCTGTCCCTAGGTTTTAATCCCTGCCTCTGCCCGCTGTAGCCCGTCTAGGTTTTTCTCTCGGCCTCTCTCTCTGTCCGGCTCCCTCTCTCTGTGTTCTAATTCCACGTTCTCTGTCACGTAGACCCGTGCTATTTGTTTGTCCTCATCTCTCTCTGTCCAGCTCCTTGCTGCGATGTTTTATTTCTTCCCTCTCTGTCTGTCTTTGTAGCCCGTTGCCGTTGTTGGTTTTTTTTTTTTTTCCCACTTGTTTCTTCATGTGTCTCTGTCTGCCTCCCAGTGCCTGATCTTTAATTCCTCCTTCCCTGTAGGCCGCTGTTCCTTTTTTCCATTCTACGTTGTGTTCTCTTTGGTCTGCTGTTCTTATTCATCGATTCCCTCCTCGCTGCCCTGTGGCTTGTCCCCATTTATTGTTGCCTCTCTCTCCCTCTCTCTGGCTTCTTGCCCCTGTTTTTAAAATTCCTCCCTCTCTTCTCTCTTCCCTGTTGGCCGTGTGATCTTCAGCCTTTCTCCACCTCTTTCTGCCCAGCTCTCTGCGTCTATTCATTAATTCTTCCCTCTCTGCCCTGTAGCCTGTAGCTTCTGTCCTTTCTCCATCTTGCTGTCTCTGGCTTCCCCGTGACCCTCTCTTAGAATTGTTTCTCTCTTCTCTCTGTACGCATTGCGATTCCTTTTGCTCTCCATCTCCCTTTGTTTTGGTGTTTTTTTTGTTGTTTTTCTGGCTCCCTGTCCCTAATTGTTAATTCTCTGCCTTCTCATGCTCTGTACCACGTAGCCCCGTGGTTTGTTTTGTGGTGTTCCCTCCCCGGCCCCTTCCCTCCGTCGTTGGCTGTCTCGGCTCCCTGTCCCCGTGGCTTCATTCTTCCCTTTCTGCCCTGTTCTTGTCGCTTATCTTGTCTGTCTCCATCTCGCTCGGTCCAGCTTCCTGCCCCTGTTCTTCTTTCCTCCCTCGCTGTCGTGCTGCCTGCCCCAGGTTCTTTGTGCGTCTCCAGCCTGCTCCTCATCCTTCTTTGTTGGTCTGTGTCCTGCTCTTCCCCTCTCTCTGCTGCTTTTATCTCCACCTCCGTCAGGCTCCCTGTCCTCCTCTGGCCGTCCTGTTCCCTGCCTCGTGCCTTCTCACTACACGCACACACGCCCCCCCCGCCCCCGTCCAGCCGGATGCTGCTCTTCTCTCCTCCTACTGTCCTGTGCCCTGCTCCTCACCTTTGGTGGCCTCCCCCTCTGCCCAGCAGCCCGTCGCTCCAGGAGCCAGGCGACGGACGGTCCGTTCCCTGCCAAACCGGGACAAGCGCGTGCCGTGGCTTAGCCTCAGCTGGCAACTCTGCACCAGGGAGCTGCTTGCTCGCTCCACCCTCAGTGGGCTGGGGGAGAGAGCTGGAAGGGTAAAAGTGAGAAAAATCATGGGTTGAGATCAAGACGGTTTAATAGGTAAAGCAAAAGCTGTGCGTGGAAGCAAAGCAAGGAATTAATTCGCTCCTCCTTTTCGGCGGGCAGGTGTTGAGCTGTTTCTGGGAAAGCAGGGCTCTGTCATGTGTAACGGTTAGTTAGGAAGAGAAATGCCGTAGCCCCCAAGGACTCCCCCTTCTTCCCCCAGCTGCGTGTGCTGAGCATGATGTCAAATGGTATGGAATATCCCTTTGGTCAGTTAGCTGGGAAAGCTTTCCCAGCTGTGTCCTCTCCCAGCCTACTTGCTGGTGGGGCACTGAGAGAACCAGAAGAGGCCCTGAGTGTGGAAGCAGTGCTCAGCAAGAACCAAAACATCTCTACATTATTAACGGTGTTTTGAGCATAAACCCAAAACTTATCCCTTCCTAGCTACTCTGGAGAAAATGAGCACTATCCCAGCCAACACCAGCTCCGTGCGGCTGCGGCAACAGCGGCCGAGGTGGCCTTGGGGCAGTGGGAGCGTTGGGGACCCTGAGCCACGAATGGCTCCTGGGACTTGTTACGCGTGTGCGCCTGCACAAACACCTGCCCTCTCGTTTGCCCTCAGGGCTGCGTTTGCGCTGCCTTTGCGTGGGGCAAGGGGCTGTGATGGAGCCCAGGGGAGGAGGTGGTGCACTGTGGGGGTGAGGGGAGGGGGCCCCCCGTTGCTGCTGTGCCTCAGCTGCGCGCGGGGGCTGGAGGAGCCCCAGGTGCGGGCAGTGGGGCTGATGGTGCCGGCTCCTCCCTGGAAAAGGGGTGGTGCCGTGCTCCGGGGGGCCAGTGTGAGCCGAGGGCGGAGCGGAGCGGAGCTGTGGCCGAGCGTCAGCGGGCTGCGACTGTAGCGAGGGAGAAGGTGAGCGGGGGCTGGGGGGTGGGCCGCTGGGTCCCGGGTAAAGCCCCGAGGAGGGCTGCGGCGGGGCAGCGCCGGGTCGGAGCGGAGCTGTGGGGAGAGCGAGGCTGTGGTGAGGGCTCGGTGGGGGTTCCGGGTGCATCGGCGGGAGGGACGGTGCCCCGCAGGGTCAGAGAGCGGGAGGGCGGGCTCGCGGCATTCCGGGAGCTGTGGTGGTGCGCCTGCCGGCTGGCCGTGCGGCCGTGTTGTGTCGCAGAGCATGCCGGGAGCTGTGGTGGTGTGGCTGTGGGCTGGCCGGGCGGCCGTGTTGTGTCGCAGAGCATGCCGGGAGGTGTAGTCCTTGTGGCGCGCGGCTGCCGGGCGGCCGTGTTGTGGCGCAGAGCATGCCGGGAGATGTAGTCCTTGCGGCGCGAGGCTGCCGGGCGGCCGTGTTGTGGCGCAGAGCATGCCGGGAGCTGTAGTCCAGGCGCAGTGGCTGCCGGCGCTGTCACGTGGTTCGCCGGGGCGTGGCGGGAGGCGCGGTCTTCCGGCGCTCGGGTGCCGGGCGGCCGTGCCGCGTACGGTACGCGCGGTGTATTTGGGGTTGGATTCGTGTTGATTTCTGGGGGCTTGCGGGTGCGGCCGCTCCCCGAGAAGCGGTGAGTTCCCGGGAGCTGACAGAAGGGAAGAGGGAAAGGAGGAGGACGGTGACCTTTTCCCCGTGCCCAGGGCGCAGATGATGGCCGCCTCCCCGGCTCGCCGGAGCTCCCGCTCAGCCTCCCCTTGCCCCCCCCTTGCCCCGTGCGCCTGCCCCCAGCCCCGGCACCTCCCCTGCAGCGTGCCGCGTAGCCCTTGGCCGCCCCCAGGCCCTGTCGTGAAGGCAGCGAGCCGGCCCTCAAGCGCACTGGATTCCCCCTCGGCGCAGGGGCCCTTAGCATTAGCGCGGGGAAGGGGCGCTGTGTCCAGAAGCCCCTGCGCAAGGAGAGGCTTTGGCCAGGGTCGATCGACGGTAATGACGGTCGCTGTTTCTTCTTTCCCTCTCCCAGAGACCGTGCTGAGGACGTGGTTGTCTGTCCTTCCCCCGGGGATGCCGTTGACTGCGGCCGTCTCAGGCTCGCGTGGCTTCTCTCTGCCCGGCCTCGCCGTCCCTGCAGCGCAGGGCCGAAAAGGGATAGACAAAGCCCTTCCCGGCTGTGGAGAGGAGCTGCCTCGGCTGAAGCTGGAGATGCCAACGAAAGGTAAAGCAGAAGAAACTGAAGGCGCTCTGGCTGCCAGCTGCTTTCCTGCTGCAGGCAAGAGAGAGCCTGTCCCTGCAGGTGAGGGAGGAAGGATCCCCCTTCATAGCCCGCAGCGGGCCAGGCCAGGCCACCAACGTGCACCGCAGGGTCCGTACGCGTAACCCGCAGTTCGGTACGGGCGTGTAGGGCACGAGCGAGCTAGGCTACGTGCCGAGGAAGCCTCATCTCGTAAGAGCTGTAAGACACCCCCGTGTTCTCTTCAGGTGGAGGTCGGCCTAGAGTCTGGAGCTGCAGAAGAGGCAGGGAGGAGAGGAGGGGAAAGAAGCATGTGAACGGCTAAATTGTGCCAGCAGCGCTGAGAGCGAGAGTCGCGGTGAGTCCTGGGCCAGTGGGGCCCCGTTGCCTCTCTTGTACGTCCTGGGCCCTCCCTGTCTCTCCCCCGGCCCCCTCTCTTTCCTTACCTGCTGCAAAATTATTTTTTTTTTGCGCCCCCCCCGCACCTTCTTTCTCCGTCTCGCTCTGAGTGGCTCCCTGCCTCCCCGTCTTTTCAGTCCTCCCTCTCTCTGTCCTGTAGCCTGTGGCTACTTGTTCTTTCTCCGCCTCTCTCTGCCTGGCTCTGGCTCCGTTTTTATTTTTTTACTCCTCCTGCTCTGTCCTGTAGCCTGTCGGTATTTTTGTCTTTCTCTGGCTCTCTCGGTCTGACTCCCTGTGTTACCGAAAAACGCGGTAAAATCGGAAACAACTCCTCAACGCCAATTTAGTATTAAAGAGCAGGCATTCTTTATTCACGGCGCCGGATGCACGGGGGATCGCTCCTCCTGGCGTGCGTACCTCACGCACCTTTCCCGTTCAATTTGTAGATCAAAATTTTACGTATTCATACGTATTCATTATTGTCCTGTCTGCTGATCGGTACAAACTTGCTCGTTCCGTATGTAAATCGCTGCGCAGGCTCGGTGGTGGTCCGTGAGTCGGTGGTCGCGATCTCCCCCTGCCAGAATTGCCTTTTACCTTCTTGGCTGTTAATCTTGGCAGTCTTGGCTAGTTCTCTCAGTCCGCTCCACGAAACCGCGTTTTGTCGTCCTTTTCTGACAGAAGCACGTTGTCTGTTGTTCTGCTGACGTTAACGATCGCCTAGGGACTAAAATGCAGATCAACAGGTGCGCTGATTCGTACGCTCCATGTTCCCGTAGTGGAACACCGTCTCTGGTTGGCTGATTTCATCGCTTTGGTTACACCTGTTCCTGTTGTTCAGTTTCTTCTTTTTTGGCTTTGTGTGATTCTCTCTGTGATTCTGTTTTTCTCTGCCTCGCTTTTCCCAGCTCCCCGTCCCTCACTTGGAATGCCCGTTGTCCTTCACCAGCTCACTCTCCCTTGGTTGCCATCCCCGTTTCTGAATTCCTCCTGCTTTGCCACGTAGCCCGTGACTTTTTTCTTAATCTCTCTCTGTCTGCCTCAACGCTCCCCCCGCGCTTTTTCATTCGTCTGCTCTGCTCTGCACCCTGCTACTGTTCTTGCCTTTCTGAGTTCTTCTCTGTTGAGCTCCCTTTCCCTATTTGTGGATTCCTGTTCTTCCTGCAGCCACCGCTGTTCCCTGTGACCTCCGTCTCTCTCTGTCCAGCTCCCTGTCCCTAGGTTTTAATCCCTGCCTCTGCCCGCTGTAGCCCGTCTAGGTTTTTCTCTCGGCCTCTCTCTCTGTCCGGCTCCCTCTCTCTGTGTTCTAATTCCACGTTCTCTGTCACGTAGACCCGTGCTATTTGTTTGTCCTCATCTCTCTCTGTCCAGCTCCTTGCTGCGATGTTTTATTTCTTCCCTCTCTGTCTGTCTTTGTAGCCCGTTGCCGTTGTTGGTTTTTTTTTTTTTTCCCACTTGTTTCTTCATGTGTCTCTGTCTGCCTCCCAGTGCCTGATCTTTAATTCCTCCTTCCCTGTAGGCCGCTGTTCCTTTTTTCCATTCTACATTGTGTTCTCTTTGGTCTGCTGTTCTTATTCATCGATTCCCTCCTCGCTGCCCTGTGGCTTGTCCCCATTTATTGTTGCCTCTCTCTCCCTCTCTCTGGCTTCTTGCCCCTGTTTTTAAAATTCCTCCCTCTCTTCTCTCTTCCCTGTTGGCCGTGTGATCTTCAGCCTTTCTCCACCTCTTTCTGCCCAGCTCTCTGCGTCTATTCATTAATTCTTCCCTCTCTGCCCTGTAGCCTGTAGCTTCTGTCCTTTCTCCATCTTGCTGTCTCTGGCTTCCCCGTGACCCTCTCTTAGAATTGTTTCTCTCTTCTCTCTGTACGCATTGCGATTCCTTTTGCTCTCCATCTCCCTTTGTTTTGGTGTTTTTTTTGTTGTTTTTCTGGCTCCCTGTCCCTAATTGTTAATTCTCTGCCTTCTCATGCTCTGTACCACGTAGCCCCGTGGTTTGTTTTGTGGTGTTCCCTCCCCGGCCCCTTCCCTCCGTCGTTGGCTGTCTCGGCTCCCTGTCCCCGTGGCTTCATTCTTCCCTTTCTGCCCTGTTCTTGTCGCTTATCTTGTCTGTCTCCATCTCGCTCGGTCCAGCTTCCTGCCCCTGTTCTTCTTTCCTCCCTCGCTGTCGTGCTGCCTGCCCCAGGTTCTTTGTGCGTCTCCAGCCTGCTCCTCATCCTTCTTTGTTGGTCTGTGTCCTGCTCTTCCCCTCTCTCTGCTGCTTTTATCTCCACCTCCGTCAGGCTCCCTGTCCTCCTCTGGCCGTCCTGTTCCCTGCCTCGTGCCTTCTCACTACACGCACACACGCCCCCCCCGCCCCCGTCCAGCCGGATGCTGCTCTTCTCTCCTCCTACTGTCCTGTGCCCTGCTCCTCACCTTTGGTGGCCTCCCCCTCTGCCCAGCAGCCCGTCGCTCCAGGAGCCAGGCGACGGACGGTCCGTTCCCTGCCAAACCGGGACAAGCGCGTGCCGTGGCTTAGCCTCAGCTGGCAACTCTGCACCAGGGAGCTGCTTGCTCGCTCCACCCTCAGTGGGCTGGGGGAGAGAGCTGGAAGGGTAAAAGTGAGAAAAATCATGGGTTGAGATCAAGACGGTTTAATAGGTAAAGCAAAAGCTGTGCGTGGAAGCAAAGCAAGGAATTAATTCGCTCCTCCTTTTCGGCGGGCAGGTGTTGAGCTGTTTCTGGGAAAGCAGGGCTCTGTCATGTGTAACGGTTAGTTAGGAAGAGAAATGCCGTAGCCCCCAAGGACTCCCCCTTCTTCCCACAGTTGGAACCCGCAGTTCGGTACGGGCGTGTAGTGCACGAGCGAGCTAGGCTACGTGCCTAGGAAGCCTCATCTCGTAAGAGCTGTAAGACACCCCCGTGTTCTCTTCAGGTGGAGGTCGGCCTAGAGTCTGGAGCTGCAGAAGAGGCAGGGAGGAGAGGAGGGGAAAGAAGCATGTGAACGGCTAAATTGTGCCAGCAGCGCTGAGAGCGAGAGTCGCGGTGAGTCCTGGGCCAGTGGGGCCCCGTTGCCTCTCTTGTACGTCCTGGGCCCTCCCTGTCTCTCCCCCGGCCCCCTCTCTTTCCTTACCTGCTGCAAAATTATTTTTTTTTTGCGCCCCCCCCGCACCTTCTTTCTCCGTCTCGCTCTGAGTGGCTCCCTGCCTCCCCGTCTTTTCAGTCCTCCCTCTCTCTGTCCTGTAGCCTGTGGCTACTTGTTCTTTCTCCGCCTCTCTCTGCCTGGCTCTGGCTCCGTTTTTATTTTTTTACTCCTCCTGCTCTGTCCTGTAGCCTGTCGGTATTTTTGTCTTTCTCTGGCTCTCTCGGTCTGACTCCCTGTGTTACCGAAAAACGCGGTAAAATCGGAAACAACTCCTCAACGCCAATTTAGTATTAAAGAGCAGGCATTCTTTATTCACGGCGCCGGATGCACGGGGGATCGCTCCTCCTGGCGTGCGTACCTCACGCACCTTTCCCGTTCAATTTGTAGATCAAAATTTTACGTATTCATACGTATTCATTATTGTCCTGTCTGCTGATCGGTACAAACTTGCTCGTTCCGTATGTAAATCGCTGCGCAGGCTCGGTGGTGGTCCGTGAGTCGGTGGTCGCGATCTCCCCCTGCCAGAATTGCCTTTTACCTTCTTGGCTGTTAATCTTGGCAGTCTTGGCTAGTTCTCTCAGTCCGCTCCACGAAACCGCGTTTTGTCGTCCTTTTCTGACAGAAGCACGTTGTCTGTTGTTCTGCTGACGTTAACGATCGCCTAGGGACTAAAATGCAGATCAACAGGTGCGCTGATTCGTACGCTCCATGTTCCCGTAGTGGAACACCGTCTCTGGTTGGCTGATTTCATCGCTTTGGTTACACCTGTTCCTGTTGTTCAGTTTCTTCTTTTTTGGCTTTGTGTGATTCTCTCTGTGATTCTGTTTTTCTCTGCCTCGCTTTTCCCAGCTCCCCGTCCCTCACTTGGAATGCCCGTTGTCCTTCACCAGCTCACTCTCCCTTGGTTGCCATCCCCGTTTCTGAATTCCTCCTGCTTTGCCACGTAGCCCGTGACTTTTTTCTTAATCTCTCTCTGTCTGCCTCAACGCTCCCCCCGCGCTTTTTCATTCGTCTGCTCTGCTCTGCACCCTGCTACTGTTCTTGCCTTTCTGAGTTCTTCTCTGTTGAGCTCCCTTTCCCTATTTGTGGATTCCTGTTCTTCCTGCAGCCACCGCTGTTCCCTGTGACCTCCGTCTCTCTCTGTCCAGCTCCCTGTCCCTAGGTTTTAATCCCTGCCTCTGCCCGCTGTAGCCCGTCTAGGTTTTTCTCTCGGCCTCTCTCTCTGTCCGGCTCCCTCTCTCTGTGTTCTAATTCCACGTTCTCTGTCACGTAGACCCGTGCTATTTGTTTGTCCTCATCTCTCTCTGTCCAGCTCCTTGCTGCGATGTTTTATTTCTTCCCTCTCTGTCTGTCTTTGTAGCCCGTTGCCGTTGTTGGTTTTTTTTTTTTTCCCACTTGTTTCTTCATGTGTCTCTGTCTGCCTCCCAGTGCCTGATCTTTAATTCCTCCTTCCCTGTAGGCCGCTGTTCCTTTTTTCCATTCTACGTTGTGTTCTCTTTGGTCTGCTGTTCTTATTCATCGATTCCCTCCTCGCTGCCCTGTGGCTTGTCCCCATTTATTGTTGCCTCTCTCTCCCTCTCTCTGGCTTCTTGCCCCTGTTTTTAAAATTCCTCCCTCTCTTCTCTCTTCCCTGTTGGCCGTGTGATCTTCAGCCTTTCTCCACCTCTTTCTGCCCAGCTCTCTGCGTCTATTCATTAATTCTTCCCTCTCTGCCCTGTAGCCTGTAGCTTCTGTCCTTTCTCCATCTTGCTGTCTCTGGCTTCCCCGTGACCCTCTCTTAGAATTGTTTCTCTCTTCTCTCTGTACGCATTGCGATTCCTTTTGCTCTCCATCTCCCTTTGTTTTGGTGTTTTTTTTGTTGTTTTTCTGGCTCCCTGTCCCTAATTGTTAATTCTCTGCCTTCTCATGCTCTGTACCACGTAGCCCCGTGGTTTGTTTTGTGGTGTTCCCTCCCCGGCCCCTTCCCTCCGTCGTTGGCTGTCTCGGCTCCCTGTCCCCGTGGCTTCATTCTTCCCTTTCTGCCCTGTTCTTGTCGCTTATCTTGTCTGTCTCCATCTCGCTCGGTCCAGCTTCCTGCCCCTGTTCTTCTTTCCTCCCTCGCTGTCGTGCTGCCTGCCCCAGGTTCTTTGTGCGTCTCCAGCCTGCTCCTCATCCTTCTTTGTTGGTCTGTGTCCTGCTCTTCCCCTCTCTCTGCTGCTTTTATCTCCACCTCCGTCAGGCTCCCTGTCCTCCTCTGGCCGTCCTGTTCCCTGCCTCGTGCCTTCTCACTACACGCACACACGCCCCCCCCGCCCCCGTCCAGCCGGATGCTGCTCTTCTCTCCTCCTACTGTCCTGTGCCCTGCTCCTCACCTTTGGTGGCCTCCCCCTCTGCCCAGCAGCCCGTCGCTCCAGGAGCCAGGCGACGGACGGTCCGTTCCCTGCCAAACCGGGACAAGCGCGTGCCGTGGCTTAGCCTCAGCTGGCAACTCTGCACCAGGGAGCTGCTTGCTCGCTCCACCCTCAGTGGGCTGGGGGAGAGAGCTGGAAGGGTAAAAGTGAGAAAAATCATGGGTTGAGATCAAGACGGTTTAATAGGTAAAGCAAAAGCTGTGCGTGGAAGCAAAGCAAGGAATTAATTCGCTCCTCCTTTTCGGCGGGCAGGTGTTGAGCTGTTTCTGGGAAAGCAGGGCTCTGTCATGTGTAACGGTTAGTTAGGAAGAGAAATGCCGTAGCCCCCAAGGACTCCCCCTTCTTCCCCCAGCTGCGTGTGCTGAGCATGATGTCAAATGGTATGGAATATCCCTTTGGTCAGTTAGCTGGGAAAGCTTTCCCAGCTGTGTCCTCTCCCAGCCTACTTGCTGGTGGGGCACTGAGAGAACCAGAAGAGGCCCTGAGTGTGGAAGCAGTGCTCAGCAAGAACCAAAACATCTCTACATTATTAACGGTGTTTTGAGCATAAACCCAAAACTTATCCCTTCCTAGCTACTCTGGAGAAAATGAGCACTATCCCAGCCAACACCAGCTCCGTGCGGCTGCGGCAACAGCGGCCGAGGTGGCCTTGGGGCAGTGGGAGCGTTGGGGACCCTGAGCCACGAATGGCTCCTGGGACTTGTTACGCGTGTGCGCCTGCACAAACACCTGCCCTCTCGTTTGCCCTCAGGGCTGCGTTTGCGCTGCCTTTGCGTGGGGCAAGGGGCTGTGATGGAGCCCAGGGGAGGAGGTGGTGCACTGTGGGGGTGAGGGGAGGGGGCCCCCCGTTGCTGCTGCGCCTCAGCTGTGGGCGGGGTCTGGATGGAGGAGCCCCAGGTGCGGGCGGTGGGGCTGACGGTGCCGGCTCCTCCCTGGAAAAGGGGTGGTGCCCGGCTCCGGGGGGCCAGTGTGAGCCGAGGGCGGAGCGGAGCGGAGCTGTGGCCGAGCGTCAGCGGGCTGCGACTGTAGAGAGGGAGGAGGTGAGCGGGGGCTGGGTGGTGGAGCGCTGCGTCCCGGGTCAAGCCCCGAGGAGGGCTGCGGCGGGGCAGCGCCGGGTCGGAGCGGGCGGTGGGGAGAGCGAGGCTGTGGTGAGGGCTTGGTGGGGGTTCCGGGTGCATCGGCGGCCGGGACGGTGGCTCGCAGGGTCCTAGAGCGGGGAGGGCGGGCTGGCGGCGTGCCGGGAGCTGTGGTGGTGCGCCTGGAGGCTGGCCGTGGGGCCGTGTTGTGGCGCAGAGCGTGCCGGGAGGTGTAGTCCTTGCGGCGCGCGGCTGCCGGGCGGCCGTGTTGTGGCGTAGAGCATGCCGGGAGGTGTAGTCCTTGCGGCGCGCGGCTGCCGGGCGGCCGTGTTGTGGCGCAGAGCATGCCGGGAGGTGTAGTCCTTGCGGCGCGCGGCTGCCGGGCGGCCGTGTTGTGCCGCAGAGCATGCCGGGAGGTGTAGTCCTGGCGCAGTGGCTGCCGGCCCTGTCACGTGGCTCGCCGGGGCGTGGCGGGAGGCGCGGTCTTCCGGCGCTCGGGTGCCGGGCGGCCGTGCCGCGTACGGTAGGCGCGGTGTATTTTTGGGGTTGGATTCGTGTTGATTTCTGGGGGCTTGCGGGTGCGGCCGCTCCCCGAGAAGCGGTGAGTTCCCCGGGAGCTGACAGAAGGGAAGAGGGAAAGGAGGAGGACCTTTTCCCCCTGCCCAGGGCGCAGATGATGGCCGGCTCGCCGGAGCTCCCGCTCAGCCTCCCCTGGCCCCCCCTTGCCCCGTGCGCCTGCCCCCAGCCCCGGCACTTCCCCTGAAGCGTGCTGCGTAGCCCTTGGCCGCCCCCAGGCCCTGTCGTGAAGGCAGCGAGCCGGCCCTCAAGCGCACTGGATTCCCCCTCGGCGCAGGGGCCCGTAGCAGTAGCACGGGGAAGGGGCGCTGTGTCCGGAAGCCCCTGCGCAAGGAGAGGCTTTGGTCAGGGTCGATCGACGGTAATGACGGTCGCTGTTTCTTCTTTCCCTCTCCCAGAGACCGTGCTGAGGACGTGGTTGTCTGTCCTTCCCCCGGGGACGCCGTCGACTGCGGCCGTCTCAGGCTTGCGTGGCTTCTCTCTGCCCGGCTTTGCCATCCTCGCAGCGCCGGGGCGAAAAGGGACACACAGAGCCCTTCCCGGCTGTGGACAGGAGCTGCCTCGGCTGAAGCTGGAGACGCCAACGAAAGGTAAAGCAGAAGAAACTGAAGGCGCTCTGGCTGCCAGCTGCCTTCCTGCTGCAGGCAAGAGAGAGCCTGTCCCTGCAGGTGAGGGAGGAAGGATCCCCCTTCATAGTCCGCAGCGGGCCAGGCCACCAACGTGCACCGCAGGGTCCGTACGCGGTAACCCGGAGTTGGGTACGGGCGTGTAGGGCACGAGCGAGCTAGGCTACGTGCCGAGGAAGCCTCATCTCGTAAGAGCTGTAAGACACCCCCGTGTTCTCTTCAGGTGGAGGTCGGCCTAGAGTCTGGAGCTGCAGAAGAGGTAGGGAGGAGAGGAGGGGAAAGAAGCATGTGAACGGCTAAATTGTGCCAGCAGCGCTGAGAGCGAGAGTCGCGGTGAGTCCTGGGCCAGTGGGGCCCCGTTGCCTCTCTTGTGCGTCCTGGGCCCTCCCTGTCTCTCCCCTGGCCCCCTCTCTTTCCTTACCTGCTGTAAAAATTTTTTGTTTTGGGCCCCCCCCGCACCTTCTTTCTCCATCTCGCTCTGAGTGGCTCCCTGCCTCCCCGTCTTTTCAGTCCTCCCTCTCTCTGTCCTGTAGCCTGTGGCTACTTGTTCTTTCTCCGCCTCTCTCTGCCTGGCTCTGGCTCCGTTTTTATTTTTTTATTCCTCCTGCTCTGTCCTGTAGCCTGTCGGTATTTTGTCTTTCTCTGGCCCTCTTGGTCTGACTCCCTGCGTTACCGAAAAACGCGGTAAAATCGGAAACAACTCCTCAACGCCAATTTAGTATTAAAGAGCAGGCGTTCTTTATTCACGGCGCCGGACGCACGGGGGATCGCTCCTCCTGGCGTGCGTACCTCACGCACCTTTCCCGTTCAATTTGTAGATCAAAATTTTAGGTATTCATACACATTCATTATTGTCCTGTCTACTGATTGTCCTTTTACCTTCTTGGCTGTTAATCTTGGCAGTCTTGGCTAGTTCTCTCAGTCCGCTCCACGAAACCGCGTTTTGTCGTACTTTTCTGACAGAAGCACGTTGTCTGTTGTTCTGCTGACGTTAACGATCGCCTAGTGACTAAAATGCAGATCGACAGACACACCGATTCGTACGCTCCATGTTCCCGTAATGGAACACCGTCTCTGGTTGGCTGATTTCATCGCTTTGGTTACACCTGTTCCTGTTGTTCAGTTTCTTCTTTTTTGGCTTTGTGTGATTCTCTCTGTGATTCTGTTTTTCTCTGCCTCGCTTTTCCCAGCTCCCCGTCCCTCACTTGGAATGCCCGTTGTCCTTCACCAGCTCACTCTCCCTTGGTTGCCATCCCCGTTTCTGAATTCCTCCTGCTTTGCCACGTAGCCCGTGACTTTTTTCTTAATCTCTCTCTGTCTGCCTCAACGCTCCCCCCGCGCTTTTTCATTCGTCTGCTCTGCTCTGCACCCTGCTACTGTTCTTGCCTTTCTGAGTTCTTCTCTGTCGAGCTCCCTTTCCCTATTTGTGGATTCCTGTTCTTCCTGCAGCCACTGCTGTTCCCTGTGACCTCCGTCTCTCTCTGTCCAGCTCCCTGTCCCTAGGTTTTAATCCCTGCCTCTGCCCGCTGTAGCCCGTCTAGGTTTTTCTCTCGGCCTCTCTCTCTGTCCGGCTCCCTCTCTCTGTGTTCTAATTCCACGTTCTCTGTCACGTAGACCCGTGCTATTTGTTTGTCCACATCTCTCTCTGTCCAGCTCCTTGCTGCGATGTTTTATTTCTTCCCTCTCTGTCTGTCTTTGTAGCCCGTTGCCGTTGTTGGTTTTTTTTTTTTTTCCCACTTGTTTCTTCATGTGTCTCTGTCTGCCTCCCAGTGCCTGATCTTTAATTCCTCCTTCCCTGTAGGCCGCTGTTCCTTTTTTCCATTCTACATTGTGTTCTCTTTGGTCTGCTGTTCTTATTCATCGGTTCCCTCCTCGCTGCCCTGTGGCTTGTCCCCATTTATTGTTGCCTCTCTCTCCCTCTCTCTGGCTTCTTGCCCCTGTTTTTAAAATTCCTCCCTCTCTTCTCTCTTCCCTGTTGGCCGTGTGATCTTCAGCCTTTCTCCACCTCTTTCTGCCCAGCTCTCTGCGTCTATTCATTAATTCTTCCCTCTCTGCCCTGTAGCCTGTAGCTTCTGTCCTTTCTCCATCTTGCTGTCTCTGGCTTCCCCGTGACCCTCTCTTAGAATTGTTTCTCTCTTCTCTCTGTACGCATTGCGATTCCTTTTGCTCTCCATCTCCCTTTGTTTTGGTGTTTTTTTTGTTGTTTTTCTGGCTCCCTGTCCCTAATTGTTAATTCTCTGCCTTCTCATGCTCTGTACCACGTAGCCCCGTGGTTTGTTTTGTGGTGTTCCCTCCCCGGCCCCTTCCCTCCGTCGCTGGCCGTCTCGGCTCCCTGTCCCCGTGGCTTCATTCTTCCCTTTCTGCCCTGTTCTTGTCGCTTATCTTGTCTGTCTCCATCTCGCTCGGTCCAGCTTCCTGCCCCTGTTCTTCTTTCCTCCCTTGCTGTCGTGCTGCCTGCCCCAGGTTCTTTGTGCGTCTCCAGCCTGCTCCTCATCCTTCTTTGTTGGTCTGTGTCCTGCTCTTCCCCTCTCTCTGCTGCTTTTATCTCCACCTCCGTCAGGCTCCCTGTCCTCCTCTGGCCATCCTGTTCCCTGCCTCGTGCCTTCTCACTACACGCACACACGCCCCCCCCGCCCCCGTCCAGCCGGATGCTGCTCTTCTCTCCTCCTACTGTCCTGTGCCCTGCTCCTCACCTTTGGTGGCCTCCCCCTCTGCCCAGCAGCCCGTCGCTCCAGGAGCCAGGCGACGGACGGTCCGTTCCCTGCCAAACCGGGACAAGCGCGTGCCGTGGCTTAGCCTCAGCTGGCAACTCTGCACCAGGGAGCTGCTTGCTCGCTCCACCCTCAGTGGGCTGGGGGAGAGAGCTGGAAGGGTAAAAGTGAGAAAAATCATGGGTTGAGATCAAGACGGTTTAATAGGTAAAGCAAAAGCTGTGCGTGGAAGCAAAGCAAGGAATTAATTCGCTCCTCCTTTTCGGCGGGCAGGTGTTGAGCTGTTTCTGGGAAAGCAGGGCTCTGTCATGTGTAACGGTTAGTTAGGAAGAGAAATGCCGTAGCCCCCAAGGACTCCCCCTTCTTCCCACAGTTGGAACCCGCAGTTCGGTACGGGCGTGTAGTGCACGAGCGAGCTAGGCTACGTGCCTAGGAAGCCTCATCTCGTAAGAGCTGTAAGACACCCCCGTGTTCTCTTCAGGTGGAGGTCGGCCTAGAGTCTGGAGCTGCAGAAGAGGCAGGGAGGAGAGGAGGGGAAAGAAGCATGTGAACGGCTAAATTGTGCCAGCAGCGCTGAGAGCGAGAGTCGCGGTGAGTCCTGGGCCAGTGGGGCCCCGTTGCCTCTCTTGTACGTCCTGGGCCCTCCCTGTCTCTCCCCCGGCCCCCTCTCTTTCCTTACCTGCTGCAAAATTATTTTTTTTTTGCGCCCCCCCCGCACCTTCTTTCTCCGTCTCGCTCTGAGTGGCTCCCTGCCTCCCCGTCTTTTCAGTCCTCCCTCTCTCTGTCCTGTAGCCTGTGGCTACTTGTTCTTTCTCCGCCTCTCTCTGCCTGGCTCTGGCTCCGTTTTTATTTTTTTACTCCTCCTGCTCTGTCCTGTAGCCTGTCGGTATTTTTGTCTTTCTCTGGCTCTCTCGGTCTGACTCCCTGTGTTACCGAAAAACGCGGTAAAATCGGAAACAACTCCTCAAGACCAATTTAGTATTAAAGAGCAGGCATTCTTTATTCACGGCGCCGGATGCACGGGGGATCGCTCCTCCTGGCGTGCGTACCTCACGCACCTTTCCCGTTCAATTTGTAGATCAAAATTTTACGTATTCATACGTATTCATTATTGTCCTGTCTGCTGATCGGTACAAACTTGCTCGTTCCGTATGTAAATCGCTGCGCAGGCTCGGTGGTGGTCCGTGAGTCGGTGGTCGCGATCTCCCCCTGCCAGAATTGCCTTTTACCTTCTTGGCTGTTAATCTTGGCAGTCTTGGCTGGTTCTCTCAGTCCGCTCCACGAAACCGCATTTTGTCGTCCTTTTCTGACAGAAGCACGTTGTCTGTTGTTCTGCTGACGTTAACGATCGCCTAGGGACTAAAATGCAGATCAACAGGTGCGCTGATTCGTACGCTCCATGTTCCCGTAATGGAACACCGTCTCTGGTTGGCTGATTTCATCGCTTTGGTTACACCTGTTCCTGTTGTTCAGTTTCTTCTTTTTTGGCTTTGTGTGATTCTCTCTGTGATTCTGTTTTTCTCTGCCTCGCTTTTCCCAGCTCCCCATCCCTCACTTGGAATGCCCGTTGTCCTTCACCAGCTCACTCTCCCTTGGTTGCCATCCCCGTTTCTGAATTCCTCCTGCTTTGCCACGTAGCCCGTGACTTTTTTCTTAATCTCTCTCTGTCTGCCTCAACCGTTCCCCCCGCGCTTTTTCATTCGTCTGCTCTGCTCTGCACCCTGCTACTGTTCTTGCCTTTCTGAGTTCTTCTCTGTCGAGCTCCCTTTCCCTATTTGTGAATTCCTGTTCTTCCTGCAGCCACCGCTGTTCCCTGTGACCTCCGTCTCTCTCTGTCCAGCTCCCTGTCCCTAGGTTTTAATTCCTGCCTCTGCCCGCTGTAGCCCGTCTAGGTTTTTCTCTCGGCCTCTCTCTCTGTCCGGCTCCCTCTCTCTGTGTTCTAATTCCACGTTCTCTGTCACGTAGACCCGTGCTATTTGTTTGTCCTCATCTCTCTCTGTCCAGCTCCTTGCTGCTATGTTTTATTTCTTCCCTCTCTCTCTGTCTTTGTAGCCCATTGCTGTTGTTGTGTTTTTGGTTTTGTTTTTTTTTTTCCACTTGTTTCTTCGTTTGTCTCTGTCTGCCTCCCAGTGCCTGATCTTTAATTCCTCCTTCCCTGTAGGCCGCTGTTCCTTTTTTCCATTCTACGTTGTGTTCTCTTTGGTCTGCTGTTCTTATTCATCGATTCCCTCCTCGCTGCCCTGTGGCTTGTCCCCATTTATTGTTGCCTCTCTCTCCCTCTCTCTGGCTTCTTGCCCCTGTTTTTAAAATTCCTCCCTCTCTTCTCTCTTCCCTGTTGGCCGTGTGATCTTCAGCCTTTCTCCACCTCTTTCTGCCCAGCTCTCTGTGTCTATTCATTAATTCTTCCCTCTCTGCCCTGTAGCCTGTAGCTTTTGTCCTTTCTCCATCTTGCTGTCTCTGGCTTCCCCGTGACCCTCTTTTAGAATTGTTTCTCTCTTCTCTCTGTACGCATTGCGATTCCTTTTGCTCTCCATCTCCCTTTGTTTTGGTGTTTTTTTTGTTGTTTTTCTGGCTCCCTGTCCCTAATTGTTAATTCTCTGCCTTCTCATGCTCTGTACCACGTAGCCCCGTGGTTTGTTTTGTGGTGTTCCCTCCCCGGCCCCTTCCCTCCGTCGCTGGCCGTCTCGGCTCCCTGTCCCCGTGGCTTCATTCTTCCCTTTCTGCCCTGTTCTTGTCGCTTATCTTGTCTGTCTCCATCTCGCTCGGTCCAGCTTCCTGCCCCTGTTCTTCTTTCCTCCCTTGCTGTCGTGCTGCCTGCCCCAGGTTCTTTGTGCGTCTCCAGCCTGCTCCTCATCCTTCTTTGTTGGTCTGTGTCCTGCTCTTCCCCTCTCTCTGCTGCTTTTATCTCCACCTCCGTCAGGCTCCCTGTCCTCCTCTGGCCATCCTGTTCCCTGCCTCGTGCCTTCTCACTACACGCACACACGCCCCCCCCGCCCCCGTCCAGCCGGATGCTGCTCTTCTCTCCTCCTACTGTCCTGTGCCCTGCTCCTCACCTTTGGTGGCCTCCCCCTCTGCCCAGCAGCCCGTCGCTCCAGGAGCCAGGCGACGGACGGTCCGTTCCCTGCCAAACCGGGACAAGCGCGTGCCGTGGCTTAGCCTCAGCTGGCAACTCTGCACCAGGGAGCTGCTTGCTCGCTCCACCCTCAGTGGGCTGGGGGAGAGAGCTGGAAGGGTAAAAGTGAGAAAAATCATGGGTTGAGATCAAGACGGTTTAATAGGTAAAGCAAAAGCTGTGCGTGGAAGCAAAGCAAGGAATTAATTCGCTCCTCCTTTTCGGCGGGCAGGTGTTGAGCTGTTTCTGGGAAAGCAGGGCTCTGTCATGTGTAACGGTTAGTTAGGAAGAGAAATGCCGTAGCCCCCAAGGACTCCCCCTTCTTCCCACAGTTGGAACCCGCAGTTCGGTACGGGCGTGTAGTGCACGAGCGAGCTAGGCTACGTGCCTAGGAAGCCTCATCTCGTAAGAGCTGTAAGACACCCCCGTGTTCTCTTCAGGTGGAGGTCGGCCTAGAGTCTGGAGCTGCAGAAGAGGCAGGGAGGAGAGGAGGGGAAAGAAGCATGTGAACGGCTAAATTGTGCCAGCAGCGCTGAGAGCGAGAGTCGCGGTGAGTCCTGGGCCAGTGGGGCCCCGTTGCCTCTCTTGTACGTCCTGGGCCCTCCCTGTCTCTCCCCCGGCCCCCTCTCTTTCCCTACCTGCTGCAAAATTATTTTTTTTTTGCGCCCTCCCCGCACCTTCTTTCTCCGTCTCGCTCTGAGTGGCTCCCTGCCTCCCCGTCTTTTCAGTCCTCCCTCTCTCTGTCCTGTAGCCTGTGGCTACTTGTTCTTTCTCCGCCTCTCTCTGCCTGGCTCTGGCTCCGTTTTTATTTTTTTACTCCTCCTGCTCTGTCCTGTAGCCTGTCGGTATTTTTGTCTTTCTCTGGCTCTCTCGGTCTGACTCCCTGTGTTACCGAAAAACGCGGTAAAATCGGAAACAACTCCTCAACGCCAATTTAGTATTAAAGAGCAGGCATTCTTTATTCGCGGCGCCGGATGCACGGGGGATCGCTCCTCCTGGCGTGCGTACCTCACGCACCTTTCCCGTTCAATTTGTAGATCAAAATTTTACGTATTCATACGTATTCATTATTGTCCTGTCTGCTGATCGGTACAAACTTGCTCGTTCCGTATGTAAATCGCTGCGCAGGCTCGGTGGTGGTCCGTGAGTCGGTGGTCGCGATCTCCCCCTGCCAGAATTGCCTTTTACCTTCTTGGCTGTTAATCTTGGCAGTCTTGGCTGGTTCTCTCAGTCCGCTCCACGAAACCGCGTTTTGTCGTCCTTTTCTGACAGAAGCACGTTGTCTGTTGTTCTGCTGACGTTAACGATCGCCTAGGGACTAAAATGCAGATCAACAGGTGCGCTGATTCGTACGCTCCATGTTCCCGTAATGGAACACCGTCTCTGGTTGGTTGATTTCATCGCTTTGGTTACACCTGTTCCTGTTGTTCAGTTTCTTCTTTTTTGGCTTTGTGTGATTCTCTCTGTGATTCTGTTTTTCTCTGCCTCGCTTTTCCCAGCTCCCCGTCCCTCACTTGGAATGCCCGTTGTCCTTCACCAGCTCACTCTCCCTTGGTTGCCATCCCCGTTTCTGAATTCCTCCTGCTTTGCCACGTAGCCCGTGACTTTTTTCTTAATCTCTCTCTGTCTGCCTCAACGCTCCCCCCGCGCTTTTTCATTCGTCTGCTCTGCTCTGCACCCTGCTACTGTTCTTGCCTTTCTGAGTTCTTCTCTGTCGAGCTCCCTTTCCCTATTTGTGGATTCCTGTTCTTCCTGCAGCCACCGCTGTTCCCTGTGACCTCCGTCTCTCTCTGTCCAGCTCCCTGTCCCTAGGTTTTAATCCCTGCCTCTGCCCGCTGTAGCCCGTCTAGGTTTTTCTCTCGGCCTCTCTCTCTGTCCGGCTCCCTCTCTCTGTGTTCTAATTCCACGTTCTCTGTCACGTAGACCCGTGCTATTTGTTTGTCCTCATCTCTCTCTGTCCAGCTCCTTGCTGCGATGTTTTATTTCTTCCCTCTCTGTCTGTCTTTGTAGCCCGTTGCCGTTGTTGGTTTTTTTTTTTTTTCCCACTTGTTTCTTCATGTGTCTCTGTCTGCCTCCCAGTGCCTGATCTTTAATTCCTCCTTCCCTGTAGGCCGCTGTTCCTTTTTTCCATTCTACATTGTGTTCTCTTTGGTCTGCTGTTCTTATTCATCGATTCCCTCCTCGCTGCCCTGTGGCTTGTCCCCATTTATTGTTGCCTCTCTCTCCCTCTCTCTGGCTTCTTGCCCCTGTTTTTAAAATTCCTCCCTCTCTTCTCTCTTCCCTGTTGGCCGTGTGATCTTCAGCCTTTCTCCACCTCTTTCTGCCCAGCTCTCTGCGTCTATTCATTAATTCTTCCCTCTCTGCCCTGTAGCCTGTAGCTTCTGTCCTTTCTCCATCTTGCTGTCTCTGGCTTCCCCGTGACCCTCTTTTAGAATTGTTTCTTTCTTCTCTCTGTACGCATTGCGATTCCTTTTGCTCTCCATCTCCCTTTGTTTTGGTGTTTTTTTTGTTGTTTTTCTGGCTCCCTGTCCCTAATTGTTAATTCTCTGCCTTCTCATGCTCTGTACCACGTAGCCCCGTGGTTTGTTTTGTGGTGTTCCCTCCCCGGCCCCTTCCCTCCGTCGTTGGCTGTCTCGGCTCCCTGTCCCCGTGGCTTCATTCTTCCCTTTCTGCCCTGTTCTTGTCGCTTATCTTGTCTGTCTCCATCTCGCTCGGTCCAGCTTCCTGCCCCTGTTCTTCTTTCCTCCCTCGCTGTCGTGCTGCCTGCCCCAGGTTCTTTGTGCGTCTCCAGCCTGCTCCTCTTCCTTCTTTGTTGGTCTGTGTCCTGCTCTTCCCTCTTTCTGCTGCCTCTCTTCCCCTCTCTCTGCTGCTTTTATCTCCACCTCCGTCAGGCTCCCTGTCCTTCTCTGGCCGTCCTGTTCCCTGCCTCGTGCCTTCTCACTACACGCACACACGTCCCCCCCGCCCCGTCCAGCCGGATGCCGCTCTTCTCTTCTCTCTTCCTACTGTCCCGTGCCCTGCTCCTCACCTTTGGTGGCCTCCCCCTCTGCCCAGCAGCCCGTCGCCCCAGGAGCCAGGCGACGGACGGTCCGTTCCCTGCCAAACCGGGACAAGCGCGTGCCGTGGCTTAGCCCCAGCTGGCTATTCTGCACCAGGGAGCTGCTTGCTCACTCCACCCTCAGTGGGCTGGGGGAGAGAGCTGGAAGGGTAAAAGTGAGAAAAATCATGGGTTGAGATCAAGACAGTTTAATAGGTAAAGCAAAAGCTGTGCGTGGAAGCAAAGCAAGGAATTAATTCACTCCTCCTTTTCGGTGGGCAGGTGTTGAGCTGTTTCTGGGAAAGCAGGGCTCTGTCATGTGTAACGGTTACTTAGGGAGAGAAATGCTGTAGCCCCTGCCCCCTCCCCCCCCCAAGGACTCCCCCTTCTTCCCCCAGCTGTGTGTGCTGAGCATGATGTCAAATGGTATGGAATATCCCTTTGGTCAGTTACCTGGGAAAGCTTTCCCAGCTGTGTCCTCTCCCAGCCTACTTGCTGGTGGGGCACTGAGATAACCAGAAGAGGCTCTGACTGTGGAAGCAGTGCTCAGCAAGAACCAAAACATCTCTACATTATTAACGGTGTTTTGAGCATAAATCCAAAACGTATCCCTTCCTAGCTACTGTGGCGAAAATGAGCACTATCGCAGCCAACACCAGCTCCGTGCGGCTGCGGCAACGGCGGCCGAGGTGGCCTTGGGGCAGGGGGAGCGTTGGGGACCCTGACCCACGAATGGCTCCTGGGACTTGTTACGTGCGCGCCTGCACAAACACCTGCCCTCTCGTTTGCCCTCAGGGCTGCGTTTGCGCTGCCTTTGCGTGGGGCAAGGGGCTGTGATGGAGCCCAGGGGAGGAGGTGGTGCACTGTGGGGGTGAGGGGAGGGGGCCCCCCGTTGCTGCTGTGCCTCAGCTGTGGGCGGGGTCTGGATGGAGGGGCCCCAGGTGCGGGCAGTGGGGCTGATGGCCCGGTTCCTCCCTGGAAAAGGGGTGGTGCCCGGCTCCGGGGGGCCAGTGTGAGCCGAGGGCGGAGCGGAGCGGAGCTGTGGCCGAGCGTCAGCGGGCTGCGACTGTAGCGAGGGAGGAGGTGAGCGGGGGCTGGGTGGTGGAGCGCTGCGTCCCGGGTCAAGCCCCGAGGAGGGCTGCGGCGGGGCAGCGCCGGGTCGGAGCGGGCGGTGGGGAGAGCGAGGCTGTGGTGAGGGCTCGGTGGGGCTTCCGGGTGCATCGGCGGGAGGGACGGTGGCCCGCAGGGTCCGAGAGCGGGGAGGGCGGGCTGGCGGCGTGCCGGGAGCTGTGGTGGTGCGCCTGGAGGCTGGCCGTGCGGCCGTGTTGTGCCGCAGAGCATGCCGGGAGGTGTAGTCCTTGCGGCGCGCGGCTGCCGGGCGGCCGTGTTGTGGCGCAGAGCATGCCGGGAGGTGTAGTCCTTGCGGCGCGCGGCTGCCGGGCGGCCGTGTTGTGGCGCAGAGCATGCCGGGAGGTGTAGTCCTGGCGCAGTGGCTGCCGGCCCTGTCACGTGGCTCGCCGGGGCGTGGCGGGAGGCGCGGTCTTCCGGCGCTCGGGTGCCGGGCGGCCGTGCCGCATACGGTAGGCGCGGTGTATTTTTGGGGTTGGATTCGTGTTGATTTCTGGGGGCTTGCGGGTGCGGCCGCTCCCCGAGAAGCGGTGAGTTCCCCGGGAGCTGACAGAAGGGAAGAGGGAAAGGAGGAGGACCTTTTCCCCCTGCCCAGGGCGCAGATGATGGCCGGCTCGCCGGAGCTCCCGCTCAGCCTCCCCTGGCCCCCCCTTGCCCCGTGCGCCTGCCCCCAGCCCCGGCACCTCCCCTGAAGCGTGCTGCGTAGCCCTTGGCCGCCCCCAGGCCCTGTCGTGAAGGCAGCGAGCCGGCCCTCGAGCGCACTGGATTCCCCCTCGGCGCAGGGGCCCGTAGCAGTAGCGCGGGGAAGGGGCGGTGTGTCCGGAAGCCCCTGCGCAAGGAGAGGCTTTGGTCAGGGTCGATCGACGGTAATGACGGTCGCTGTTTCTTCTTTCCCTCTCCCAGAGACCGTGCTGAGGACGTGGTTGTCTGTCCTTCCCCCGGGGACGCCGTCGACTGCGGCCGTCTCAGGCTTGCGTGGCTTCTCTCTGCCCAGCTTTGCCATCCTCGCGGCGCCGGGGCGAAAAGGGACACACAGAGCCCTTCCCGGCTGTGGAGAGGAGCTGCCTCGGCTGAAGCTGGAGACGCCAACGAAAGGTAAAGCAGAAGAAACTGAAGGCGCTCTGGCTGCCAGCTGCCTTCCTGCTGCAGGCAAGAGAGAGCCTGTCCCTGCAGGTGAGGGAGGAAGGATCCCCCTTCATAGTCCGCAGCGGGCCAGGCCACCAACGTGCACCGCAGGGTCCGTACGCGTAACCCGGAGTTGGGTACGGGCGTGTAGGGCACGAGCGAGCTAGGCTACGTGCCGAGGAAGCCTCATCTCGTAAGAGCGGTAAGACACCCACGTATCCTCTTTAGGTGGAGGTCGGCCTAGAGTCTGGAGCTGCAGAAGAGGCAGGGAGGAGAGGAGGGGAAAGAAGCATGTGAACGGCTAAATTGTGCCAGCAGCGCTGAGAGCGAGAGTCGCGGTGAGTCCTGGGCCACTGGGGCCCCGCTGCCTCTCTTGTGTGTCCTGGGCCCTCCCTGTCTCTCCCCTGGCCCCCTCTCTTTCCTTACCTGCTGCAAAATTTTTTTTTGTTTTTTTTTTTTTTTTTGCGCCCCCCCGCACCTTCTTTCTCCATCTCGCTCTGAGTGGCTCCCTGCCTCCCCGTCTTTTCAGTCCTCCCTCTCTCTGTCCTGTAGCCTGTGGCTACTTTTCTCTGCCTCTCTCTGCCTGCACTGGATTCCCCCTCGGCGCAGGGGCCCGTAGCAGTAGCGCGGGGAAGGAGCGGTGTGTCCAGAAGCCCCTGTGGAAGGAGGCTTTGGTCAGGGTTGATCTGCGGTAATAACGGTTGCTGTTTCCTCTTTCCCTCTCCCAGAGGCTGTGCTCAGGATGGGGTTGTCTGTCCTTCCTGTTCGTCTCTTCCTCTCTCTATTCCTTTGCGCTGGTCCCTCTCCTTATTGTTTATTGTTTTGCTTCTCTGAACCTTTTTTTATTCCCAGCGTTTTCCCGTGACAGGAGCAGCAAAGAAGGGAGCGGAGCATCGGGGTATCCATGGAGAGAGCATTGGGCGTTCTCCTGTCTTTGTGGGGCTGACCCTGAGGAAGTGTGGTACGTGGGTCAGTAGCATGAATATATATATTTTGTGGGTGCACAAATCCGTTTCAGAGTGTCAGAGGGTAAGGGTTTTGTTCTGTTCAGTGTAAACATTGTTCTGTTTGGTGAATTTGTCGAAGATGAGAGTTCAGTGGGGGAGGAAGTCAGCTCTCTGGCTGGTTTGAGGGTAAGGTGGGCTGTACGTGTTTGTCGGTCATCTCTCACCTGCCAGATGTTTTGAACTAGTTGTATCTGGTTTTCGTAGGGAGTCACGAAGGGGTTTGGGGCTCCCCAGTGGCGGGTGCTGTGGCCAAAAGAGAAAGCAGGGTCACAGAGTGCTTCATTTACGGGGCTGGCCTTGGCCATCTACTGCACAAACTTCTGGTATGTAGCAATCGGGACTCGATTTCCTGAAGGAGGAGAGGATGATGGAGCTCGTTATAAGAGCATAATCGTTTTGTCTTCTTTTGGCAGTACGGGCACCCGAGGACCAGCTTGCTTTTGAGGAACGGCACGAGGATGTTGGTGTCGACGCTCAGCAGAGGAAGGAAGCTTCTTTTGGAGGCCAAGAAGATGAAGTAGACTGCTTATTTGTTGTGTTTGATTTTCATTGCGGGGATGGGGAGGGGTGGAACATGCAAAACGCGGTCCTGGGCAGGGGAGGTTTCTGATGTGGGAGGCCGTGAGAGAGATCATGGACGCTGCTGGACAGGCGTTAGAACCCGTTGCTCAGGTTGGACGGACCCAGCAGAACCACCGCACCATCTTAAGTAATGCCTGCTCACGTACTGAGATTTTAGTAGTTGCCCCCGCATCAGCTTTGGCTTTTCCTCGTCGAGCTTGTGTTTTGGCAAGAAGCGTCTTTCGTTAAGCGTTTGGGTCTAAGGGGTGTCCGTGAGGCTACGTGGTGCCCATCCCCATGAGATTTTGTGACCATCAAGTGATATTCAGCATCCATCTTATGCCCGTCTCCTGTAACTACTCTGCAGTTTTCGCTTAAGGCTTGATAGCGCAGCGTTAGCTGTGGGCGGCATTTACCCCGCTGGCCCCTCCACGCCGACGGCATTTCCCCTGCCGGCCGCTGTCCGTTCCCTGTAACTGTGACTCTTGTCCTGGCAGAACCTTTGCCAAAGCCACCTTTGTGCTCCGCAGCAGTCTGTTTTCTGTCTCGAGTATGTTTCTTTTCGGTATCCGATACCCCAGAGCTGTGTACCGTTGGCTCAGGTCTCTTCTTGAGCTTCTGCGAGAAGAGAGCGCCTTCATCTGTTTTTATCCATGTGTCTCCTGGGGTGTTTTTTTGTTGTCCTTTACAATTTAGTTTTGCCCCAGCTACTGAGGTGTTAATTTAGCTGCTTCATACGGTTCCCGATACGCTTGTGTATTTCCACGTTTCTTTTCGTGTTTTTTGTCCTTTGAGACTGATCTAGTTCTGTTAAGGGACTGAGCGAGAGAGAGCGTTGAGGTGACTCCGAATGGTTGATGGTTTTACAGTAAATGATTTACTTTATAACCAGAGATATTTTTTGAGAAGGGGTTCTTAAAAGATTTCGTTCTGCTTTGCCATTCCGCTGGGGTAGATGAGCCCCAGCCTTTTTTCAGGAGGCTCATTCTGCTCCTGGGCTTCTCTGGTACTGTTCCTTGAGTTGGTTGCAGGTTTTGAGCTGTCTAAGCTCTTTGGGTAGGTGTGTTTTGACATTCAGAGATGGGGAGGTTTCTGGTTGAGGTAAGAGATTAAGGAGCAGTCAAAGTTGAGCAGCAGATATATATTAGAAAGTACACTTGTACGAGCTTTTGTTTTCCCTTGGGTCAGTAAGTTTGTGTTGGGTGTTCAGGGGTAGCAAGATGGTCTAATAGTGTGTTTTGGATTATTTGGTTTTGTGGGGGTGTTATGGTTTTGTCTGGGTTTTTTTGTTTGTGGTTTGTTGGGTTTTTTTGTGTGTGGTAGGTTTTTTGTTTGTTTTGTCTTGTTTTCCAGGAATTTTGACTTGACTGAAGGTAGAACCTTATATTTTTTCCACCAGTTTTGCCTGTGTGTTGTGCAAGTTGTGTCAGCGCGGCCACTCGAGCGTGCTGTCTGCCGAGATGTTCTCCACGCGGCTGTTCATGGAGTCGCTCAGGAGTGAGTTACCTACAAAGGGAGAGTGTGTCGCTACACCAGCCACGCCTGTTTGCTTCCCATACTGCTTTTGGTGTTTGGCCTATCAGTGTCCGCCTGTGCTTGAGTCATCTGACACGAACTGTGATTTTTGTGTGTTGCGTGGTTTGACTTTTTCTTGCAGTTTAAGTAACAGGTCGAGGGTTAAGCAGGACAGTCGAGCGAGGCGTGATGGCAAAGGCGAGCAGATGGCGTCGTGTGCTGTGACGGGGCGGGCTGTGAGGTCACTCGTCTGGGATTTCTGCCTTTGGGGTCTCTGTGTTGCCGAACAAGTCGGTCAAAAGGATTTGTTAGTTTGTTTTGCGTGGTGAGCTCTTGCTTTTGGAAAGCAGTGTCCAACATCTGTGTGCCTCTCCGTATTTCCCCAGAAGTGGGCCCGGCATTGAAGGTGACGGTTCCCCAGCCATCGGGGACGGACCGAGAATGCGAGCAGGCACCTGACGTGGCCACTGACCCGGGAGGCACGGATTGGGAGGTGAGCGGAGCCGTGTTGGCACGGTAGGGGAAAGGATGAGTCTGGAATGTGGCTGTTGGTGCAGATGCACGGTAGGGAGCCGGACACGGAAGGGAGGGGGCGAACAGAGCATCGTGAGAAGGTAGGTCAGCACGTGACAACGGAGGGGTCGTGCAGTGTGAGCACCTATGTGACTAGTTAATGAAGGGACTCACAAAACTATATGCAAAGCGGGATGTCTGCCCCGAGCTCATTGGGCAAGGTGAGCGATGAACAGGGAGCCGTAGCAGCTGTTATTTTTGAGGTGTGGAATTGTTTGTGAGCGGGCGGCCGCTTCCAGGCGCAGGGGTCGCCTTGTCTCTCTGGTTCTCTAGGCACCGTAGGTGGCGGCGGCCACGACATCCAGCCTCATTAGAGCGTGGGGGAGCGGAAGTTCACGGCGCTTCCGAGGAGGCTGTTGTTGCGGAAGTGGCCGGCGTTGAGTGGTGCGATGCTGAGTGATGGCACCGCACGTTTGGAGATGAAGAGTATCCGTGTGACCGCAGCCCCATCCTACGTAGCCTGTGTGGCCTTTTTAAAGGATGGCTTTTGAGCCCCCAGATTTGGAAGGGAAGCTGAGGGGCCGATGCGGTCTTTGTGCGGGTGGCCGGTCGGTTGCGGGAAGCGCAGGTGGGGCGGGCAGGGGTTGTAAAATCAGCGGAGGGTACCGTTCAGAGACCGGACACGTTTGGGCCGAGAGAGGTTGTGGTGTCCTTTCTGCAAAACAGAAGCATCTGCCAGGCAGGGGAGTTCCTGCCTGTGCTTGTGCTGTTGTGTGGATTTTGTAGTCTGTCTTTGTTCCTTACTGTACTCGGGTCTCGATGTGTCTGTTGTTCTCCGTGCTGAGCAGGCACCTAGGTAGCAATATTGAGGGTTTTGCAAGCCCTGGCTCATCGGCATAATGGTAACCGAGAGCTTCCTTTCTCGCATTTTAAGTCTACTGCATAGATTTGTCTTGTGTCTGAAATATTAGACCTTTATAGAAGGTCATCTTTTTGCAGCGGTGATTAAGGCGGCCTCAATACTGCTGCTGAAGAGCAGTCTGAATACGCAGAGCCCTTTTCTGGGACCTGTTCCCTGCACCTGAACGTTCTGAGGTCTTTAAGAGTGGCTTGTCGCTCGTACGTCGTCCTAGTTGTGGGTATATGGTTTTATTGCAGGTGATGATGGTAGGTGACTTCTCTGCGGATGCTATAGCTTCTTCCTCGCTGCCGTATAGATCTTCTCGCCCGGTGGCATCTCTGGGCCGGAAGTCCGTCGTCTCGGTGAGAGTTTTCTTAGGTGCCTCGATCGCGTCGCTTGTAGTATTTGTGAGCGGTGTCGGTCCGTGCACGTCGATGCCTGTGTCAGAGCTGCTCCGCCTGGGGGTGTAGCAATGGTAGAGCGGAGGAAAGAATAGCAATAAGAGTATATGGTTAATGTTAATATGCGTAGACTGTTTTGGCAACGCCCGTACAACCCTCGTCGGAGCGAGTGGCCGTTGGCAGCGGGCGAGGATGGTAATTTCCGGGGTGTTTTGTGGGTGCCGAGGGGATGACCGTAGCTGCCTGGGAGAGGCAGCTAGAGTGCTAGCTGAGCAGAGGGCACCTCTCAGCTGTTCAAGCTTGTACGTGCGTGGGGCTTAACATTTGATTGAAGGTATTTCCTTTAATGGCATGCAGTAGTTGGGCTCTAGATGGTATTCCTACGTGGAAGCAAGACCTGTGGAATGGTTAAGCTGTTGCTGTGCGTCCAGGTGACTTGTTCTATCATGCTGTTCTTGCAGAGGATGAAGATGGAGCTGTGCAGGGTGATGGAGCAGAGCTGAGTAGAGCACACTAAGGCAGCGGGTCCGTGTGCGGGATTAAAGGGAAGATGCGACCGAAGGCTATTTGAGGAGCATTTCAGGCGAGCTGGGTCGCAGTGAGGGGGCGCATGGGGCTGGTGACTTTGTTCTCTTTGCTCTCAGGAGCACAGCGCTATCCCTAGGGGCTGGCAAGGTTCTAATTGTGGGGCCGGCGCCCATCGGGTGCTTCTTTTTGCGTTACAGTTTAAAGCGTGGATCGCTCTGATGTTTGAGGAGTTTCTGGGCAGTTGTCGTCTGCGGCGTCGTTCCCAGATGCGTGAACAGCTCTGCTCTGTCGCTGTCTGTTTTCAGGGAGCGTGATTTCTTCCCTGCATCCTTACGTTCTTAGGTCTTGTAGCTGGGCTTCTTGTGCCTCCTCCCTCTCAGTTTTGAGAGGAACTTCTTGTCACGGGCCCTGACGCTCTTCTAATCATTTTGGATCTCGTTAGGGCCTCCTTGCACCACTGTCAGGGTTCTGCAGGTCTTGTTGCTGGACGAGCTCTTCCGTCCAGTTGTCTCTGTGTTTGCCAAGAGCGTTCTCTCGTCTCGGAGGCGCGCAGTTTGTAGTGTTTCTCATAGCGTTGGTGTGTGCGTTTTGTGAGTTTGGCTCGGAGCCGCCTTGCTAGCCGTGTAGAGTCGGGTAGGTGGCACAGCGATGAGAGCTTAGGGTTCATCTGTTGCTATGCTAAGGCTGTTGGGGGAAAGGTGGTACCGTCATCTCGGATGGAGTGGCCCTCCTCAGCAGGCAAGGACCGTAATCACCGTGACGTTTTGTGGGCTCGGAGGCCGTGACCGTGGCTATCTGGGAGAGGCAGCTAGAGTTCAGCTGAGCAGATTACCTCTGCAGGGTGTTCAAGCTTGTACGTGCGTAGGGCTTCATGTTTGATGTCATATGTTTGTTTTTAATGGCAGGTTATAGTCGGTGTTCAGGAACAGTTAAGGTACTGCTGTGCAACCAGGCGACTTGTTTCGTATTGGTTTTGGAGATGCCGAGGGACGAGTCGTGCAGGGCGACGGAGGGGAACTGAGGGGACCGATGTAAGCGGGTGAGTCGGTGCGTGGTGTATATAGAGGGAAGATGTGACCGATGCCTCTATGACTCCATTGCTCCTTGCGTTTGTCTTTTGTTTTGGTTTTGAAGTAGCGTAGCAATGAGCAAAGGAGGCAAGTCGAGCAAGGCGAGTGGTGATTGGTGGGCTGAAGTAGCAGCTCTTTTCTGAGGTGTTGTGTTGCTGGTGAAGTTATAAGCAACGCGTGTCGTTTGGGTGTTACGGACGGCGGGCGAGGTGCCGTGTTCAGCTGCAAGTGACGTAGGCCGGGTGGGAGGCTGTCGAGGGAAAGGGGTGCGAGACGGGGATCGGTGCGGGCAGGCTGTGGCATCGGGCAGCATCTCAGGAGGTGCCTTTTCGCTTGGCTTTTTGCAGGTGCCGCTGGCAGGCTCGGAGTGCTGCTGCCGCACGCCTATGAGAGGTCTGAGAAGGTGGGGCAGCGGCCAGCATCTAAGACCAGAGAATGCCGTGGTCCGTCGTCGAGCTCTTCAGTTTTGTAGGTAACACGTGGGCCGTCTTTGGAACGGCGTATGAGCATTAGAAGTGAGCTGGGTAGTAATGAGGAAGTCACGGGGCGGTGATTTCTCACGAGCGTAACGGTAGTTTACTGTGTGTTGATACGTTTGGTGCCACAAGCGATGACGGAAGCGGGGTGTGATGCTGGAATCTGTGCAGAGCAGGTGAGCTGATGGGCATGTTCGTTTTGATGAGGGGGGTGCTCTGGAAGAGATCTGTGTTGACCTGTGTGATACTTATTGCTGGCTCTGGGTTTTTTCCTTATGATGAAGAGGCACCTGGCCACTGCAAGAATATCCTGGTTAGCTGGTGTGTTTCTTGTTGTGAAAGGATTCATAATCTGACCCATCTGAAAGCCCCACAGTGTGACTTTTGTTAGGAAGAGATTTTGAAAAATTGAGATATTTCTTATTCAGTGAGGTTGCATTCTATGAACTTGCCATCAGAGTGCGTCTTAGAGACAGTGTCTTTGTCAGCAGAACTCATCAGCACAAGACTTGCAAAGTATTGCTTTTTTTTAAAGATAAAAAAATCCATGGTCCTTGCGGAGATCCAAGCACAGCACATACTCCAAAGGTTGATGGCATTGGTAGTGCTTGGGTTCTCAGTTGTAACAGTCGAGATACCATAAAATGCGGTTCCCCTGCATGCTTCGGTACAGCCGAACGCATTAGCAGGTCTGCCGGTCCTTCTTGGTAGCCCCGTGTATTGCAACACTGGGGATTTGATTTGTGTGGTTTTTTGTTGTGGTATTATTTTTTTCCCCCCCCAAAAAAGTAAAACTGTATCGGGGATCTCTTCACTCACCGATTCTTCTGTCATAAATGAAAGTTTAAAAAAAAGCTAACATCGTCTGATTTACGACGTGACTTGCGCTCTTTCAGCTGTAACTGCCAAGCAGATGTAGGGTACGATTTGTTAGGTGTACTTAAGCAGGTAGGTATTTGTTGTAAATATTTAATGAGGGGCGACTGAATGTTGTGGGGGGGTGTTTCCTGCCGGTATTTTGAGGGAGCGCTCTTAAGTACTTTATTTCAGTCTCGCTTTCGACGCGCGTTTCCCTGGCAGTTCAGCAGCATCTCTTGGGCGGGGCAGCCGGGCGGACGTCCCTCCCGACTCCGTAACACGCCAAAACCCCCCAGTCACGTTGCTGCTGTGTATTTTGGAGGTAGATAATCTTATGGCGGGCGTGAACGGCTGTGCGAGTTGAATGAACGCAGAAGGAAAATGGAAAGCTTTTAGAGCCTAGACGCTCATATTGGATGTGCGTAAACACGCGCCCGCCTTCTCAGCACAAAGTGAATTACTGAGATTTATTCTTAATTTTTTACGTTACTCTTTCAAGTTTGACACGCTTCACTTCAGGCTTCGTGGAGCCAGGCAGCAAGACGTGCGGCGGCAGGGCGAGGGCTGTAGCTGCTGCGGTGGGTCTGTAAGCGGAGGTTCCGGTTCCGGTACAACTTTGCCCCGCAGCCTCACGGGGTTATCTCCCCGCAGCGGTGCCGTAAGGAAGGGATGAGACGTTTTCCAGCACCAGCCAGAGCGTTCAGTGTTACGCGAAGGATCTGTTCAAAATGGTATCGGTTAGTCTTAATACCGTTTTCAAGCGTTCCAATCACTCTAGCTTTTAAAGGATGTGTTGTGTTTTGACGTGACCCGTTTGCCTGGAATCTTGCTGCGGCTCAATTTCCTTCCTACCCCTTATGCTGACTGAGCTCCTCCATTTTCTTCTGTGCTATTTTATTAACGTGCTGAAATATAGTTTGGGATTTCTGTTTTTCAGATGTCGTCTAAGTGTCTCGTGATGCTCAAGAGATGCCTGCCGGTCGTTAAGCGTGGTGAAGGTAAGGGGCCATCCCTCGGCCTGGAGGCTCCTGGCTCTGTCTCCAGCGGGTGCCCCGCAGGTGCGGCCGCGAGGGCTGCCCGGTGGGGAGAGTCGGGGCCCCCAGGGACCGGGGCTGTTTGTCACCCCGGGGAGCCCGTCCCAGTGCGGGAACATGTCCGAGCGGAGCCCGAGAGAGACGTGACACCGTCCTCTGGCACGCTCCTGCTCTGCCGTGGGGCAGCCGCCAGCCTGCGGACAGGGGCTGGGGGGGCTGCAGCTGTTTGGGGGGGCTGCCCCACCTTTTAGATTTTAGCAGAGCTCCCCCTTTTCTGGGGGGTGTGGGAGGGGTGTGCGTGTACCTTTGTAAATGGCACTATTAAAGTAATGAGCTGCAGGTTGGAGCAGGTTCCCTTGTTTAGTGCCCTTCTTGGGGGTGAATAAAATTGGGGGAGTCCTGGGGGGGGTGTGATGATGTCATGTGGGGTGCCCCGGTGTCACTGGGGGAGCTGATAATGCGTCAGAGGAACAGGTGAGTGGGGGCGTCATGTAGGGGTTCCCCCCCAAAAAGGGGGGTTACAGCCCCAAAATGCCTGAAAATTCAGGGGGGCTATTACAAAAACCTCTTATATATATTGACATGTGTAATATTAATTTATAGATGCATAAAGGGATTTTGAGATAAGAACTTATCTCTCCTATATTATATAACGGATTTCGGGATACAAAAATTCTGCATCGAGATGCAGGGTTTTAAAACACAAAAGTAACTCGACCGTCTATATATCTAGATCAAAAAATAAAGGAGTTTAAAGTGAAAAGGATAGATGAAGGAATTCAAAGCAGAAGAAAGTCTGACTAGAGCGAGCATCTACGCTTAGTGTGTGTTACATAGTCTAAGTAGATGTGTAATCTAAATAGAGGTTATATAGAGTGAAATAAGCCGAGGTATAACTGTAAGTAGATGTCTAAATAGAGAAGTCGAAAAAGATTGAAGTGTCAAAGGGTAAGTAAGCAGATAGCTAGCCTAAATAGCTGTTTTATGTACGTGTTAATATGGAAGTCTAAACAGGTATGTGTAAAGAGATATTCTGTGTAAGTGTAAATAGCCTAAATAGGTGTAAGTGTAAATATAATAGCTAAGTCTAAACAGATGTTGTATGTAAATGTAAAACAGATAGTATATATAAAATATAGATGTACTCCGTAAGGATGTGTAAGTAGACACATAGTGCAAATGTCTATGCTATGTAAGGTTTTAAAATGCAAAGAAACCACGTTGATAGAGATGTTTATAGAGAAGATTTAAAAATTAGACACACAGCCCACCCCCCAATCAACTGAAGGCACAAAAGCGCTTTCAAATGCTGCCCCTTCCCCGTTCTCCTTCTCCCATCCCGATTTGGGGCCGATTCCCCCAAATGGGGACTTTCCCCTCTGGGGCTGCGTAGGCAGCCTGGGAGCTGCTGCCAGGGCAGACACACACTCCAAAGCCCCTGAGTCTGGGTCTGCAATGGGGGGTGAAAAACCCCAAACAGGTTTGGGGGAAAGACAACAATTCGGGGCTCTTGGGAAAGCCCACTCCTGCTGGGTTTGTGCAGTTGGAAAGGAGGGGGGTAAAAAAAGCGGGGGTGGGGGGGCGGAACCCTGCTAACCATTCTCATGCACAAAAGCAAAAAATCGCCAATTTCAATGTTGTGGAAAGGGTGAAAAAAACCCGGAAGTGAACCGTTTGGAAAAGCAATCCCAACTTTTACCTTATGGAAAAGCAAAAAAAAAAAAAAAAAAACCCCAAACGGACAAAACCAAAGTAACCCGAACAACAACAAAAAAAGCCAAACCATCCAACCGGAAATCACCAAAACTAAATAAACCCACCGAAAACCCTAAACTGGGGAAAATTTGGGGTGAAACACCGGCAGTTTGAGGGGCATTGCTGGGGCTTCTCTGGAATGGATTCGCCGGAGCGGGTCAGTTATCTGGAGCGGATCATCTGCTGCAGGTTAGCCCAGGTGAGTTGCCCGTTGTGGATTATCCTGGGGGGGACCCCCTGGTGTCAGTCATCCCCATGCATGTTCCCCGTGGCGTGTCTGCCCAGACATGCCCCTGTCCAGCGGTGTCCGCCTCCTCCCCCGCCCTCCCTCTGCGTGTGTCTGTGCCCTCCCAAACGCTTTCCCCTGACATGGCCCCCCCGCATGACTTTTTTTTCCCCGGTGACGTCCTCCCTCTCCCTGGCCTCCTGTTCTGTGCTCGCTGAAGCCTTGTGCTTACGCAGGATGAGCAGAGCAGGGTCCTGGCAGTGCAGAGGCGAGGCGAGGCGCTGCCAAGCCAACGAAGCCCAAGGCTCAGCAGCGCACAAGTCCTTTGCAGGTCAGCCACTGGCACCTGGTCTGCCTGGCTGCCCCGTGCCCTGACGCACAGCTGCCCCCCTCACCCCAGGCAGCCTGCCTTCGGAAGGGCAGCTGTGTTCCCCTGATTGATTTTCTTCTTTAACCCTCTAGGACCTGTTGACTTGCTGCTCTCCCTGTCACAGCCCTGATGCCGCAGGCCTACAGCAACTGATGGGGCTCACTCCGGGGGGGTGGGGGGTGGGAAAGGGGACCTTTCTCCCCAGGTCGTTTGTGCTGCTTCTCCTCCCTAGGGCGTGGGGTGGGGGTGAGTGGGGCAGGAGGGAGGACGGTAACGGCCACCTGATTTTTAAAGCAGTCGAGACGGAAGGACTAAAATGCTCGAGGCACTTTGGTGGTGGGCGGTGCGGAGGCAACGACTGACACTGCTGGGGCTGCGGGAGTGGGGAAGGTGCAGAGAAACATGAGCTCTGCGCACGCAGCAACAGTTCCGTTATCCCGGCGAACGTGACCCAGAGCCGGCGCGGGTCTTGCCCCAGAGAAGAGTCACGGACGTCGTGCCGCTGCCGCCGTGCTGTGCTACGGCAGCCGGGAATCGCGCATGCGGAGTGGCGATGGTGGACCCTGCTGACACCGTGCGGCCAAAGTGCGGTACTGCACCCGGAACAGACGCATGCGCAGTGGCGACGATGTGTCACTGCTCGCTGCTGCCACCGAGCGACCGAACCGCGGAACAGCACGGGGGGCCAGCTGCGCTACCCTGCTCGCGGCAGTCACCGAGCGCTCAAAACCGGGTACTGCAGACGGGCAGCCGCCCGTTCCCGAGGGTGAAGATTTTTCGCTGGTCGCTGCTGCCACCGTGCAAGCAGATTCCGGTACTGCAGCCAGGCAGTTCCGTATGCACTGTGGCGCTTTACTTTCTGCCCCTGCTTCCACCGACCGCCCAAACGCTCGCAGTGCAGGTGGGCAGCCGCGCATGCGCAGTGGCGCCTTTTTGTGCTCTCTGCTGCCACCGAACGACCAAACAGCGGTACTGCAGGTGGGCGGCCGCGCATGCGCAGTGGCGCCTTTTTGCTCTCTGCTGCCACCGAGCGACCAGACCGCGGTACTGCAGGTGGGCGGTCGCGCATGCGCAGTGGCGCCTTTTTGCTCTCTGCTGCCACCGTGCGACCAAACCGCGGTATTGCAGGTGGACGGCCGCGCATGCGCAGTAGCGCCTCTTTCTGCTATCTGCTGTCACCGCGCGACCAAACCGCGGTATTGCAGGTGGGCGGCCGCGCATGCGCAGTGGCGCCTTTTTGCTCTGCTGCCACCGTGCGACCAAACCGCGGTACTGCAGGTGGGCGGCCGCGCATGCGCAGTGGCGCCTTTTTGTGCTCTGCTGCCACCGTGCGACCAAACAGCGGTACTGCAGGTGGGCGGCCGCGCATGCGCAGTGGCGCCTTTTTGTACTCGCTGCTGCCACCGAGCGACCGAACCGCGGAACAGCACGGGGGGGAGCTGCGCTACCCTGCTCGCGGCAGTCACCGAGCGATCAAAACCGGGCACTGCAGACGGGCAGCCGCCCGTTCCCGAGGGTGAAGTTTTTCCGCTGGTCGCTGCTGCCACCGTGCAAGCAGATGCCGGTACTGCAGCCAGGCAGTTCTGTATGCACTGTGGCGCTTTACTTTCTGCCCCTGCTTCCACCGACCGCCCAAGCCCTCGTAGTGCAGGTGGGCAGCCGCGCATGCGCAATGGCGTCTCTTCCTGCTCGCTGCTGCCACCATGCGATCAGACCGCGGTAATGCAGGTGGGCAGCCGCGCATGCGCAGTGGCCACCCTTTGTATTCTGCTCGCTGCTTCCACCAAGCGACCGAACCCCGGGACTGCAGGCGGGAGCTGCGCTACCCTGGTAGAGATTTCCACCCGCCCCTTACCCGATCGCGGCAGTCACCGGTCGATCAAAACCGGGTACTGCAGACGGGAAGCTGCCCGTTCCCCAGGCTGAAGTTTTCCTCTGGTCGCTGCTGCCACCGTGCAAGCAGATGCCGGTACTGCAGCCAGGCAGTTCCGTATGCGCGGTGGCGCTTTATTTTCTGCCCCCTACTTCCACCGAGCGCCCAAACCCTCGTACCGCAGGTGGGCAGCCGCGCATGCGCAGTGGCGACCTTTTAGTTCTCTGCTGCCACCGTGCGACCAAACCGCGGTACTGCAGCCAGCAGCCGTGCACGGGCTGTAGCGACATTTTGCCGCGCTCACTTCTCCACGCCACTTAGTGACCCCCCGCACGCTACGTGGTGACGTCACCGTGGGGGCCGGAACCGTGTAGGCACAGCCCCTAGCGACAGGTGTTGACCCCTTGCGATAGCCCGTTGAGGGCGGTCCTGATACCCCTCGCCACGCTCTTAGCAACGGGCCCTGCCCCCGGCGATGGGCAGGCGGGCCGTCTGATGTCCGACCCACCTGGCCCCACCCACCCACTTTGGTGCTGTGCGGTGCACTTTGCTCTCTGCTGCCACCCTGCGAGCCTTCATCCCTCGGGGGGGCTCGGCCCGCCCCTTTTGCGGGGCGCTGTGGGAAGGGCGGGGGCGGGGCCCGGGGGTCGAAGAGCCCCAGCCGGGGCTCGGGCAGCTCTTGCTGCCCCTGGGCTTCTCTGCCGTCGGTGCTCCCGTGTTCCCTCGGGCGGTCGCAGCTTTGGGGCTGTCTCAGCCCCCCGGGCAGGCGTGCTCTGGCGTTTAGAGAAGCGGAGGCGTTGCCTGAGGTAAGGATTCCAGAGCTTGGCACTCTTTGGCAGCATCTGTACTAGAAAGGTCCCTTGTGGCCTGCTTTGCTTTTTTTCTCCCGGGATGTTGTTTCGGGCGCTGAGGGGGCGGTGAGACGGTTTAGTGGTATGGTGTTCTGTTTGGGGTTTGTTTTTTGCTTTGCTGGTTTTCTTCCCCCTTGTGAGATCATTTCATTCATTTATCATTTCATATTATCATTTACCCCGCGCCATTTCCGTCCCCTTTGGGCAGCAGCGGATCTGCCGCCGCTTCAGGCGGCCGCTTTCTCGAGGGCGAGGAGCGGGGACGACAACGGGCCGCTGCAGGCTCTGGTCAGGGTAAGAGGCTGTTCCCTGGGGAGCCGGCGCAGGGGGAGCGGAGGTACGCACGGGCACTTGTCGGTGCCCCTGACCGGTAAAGGGAAGGTTAAATTGTTAGAGTGCAAATAAATACATTTTATTTAGGGAGGAGTCGTGACTAAATTTAATCGCAGCTATTACTGAGCAAACCAGGCAGTCATTATTCCTAATCTGTAATTAAAAAAAAAATAAAGGCAGTCCTTTTTTATGCCATAAATAGAGTTGCGAGTCATTAATAGCTCAATCTAAATACAGCCGTTATTACATCAACTGCAGGCATTAATGACTCCTGATCAGAAACAAAATAAGGACAGTTTTAGAATCTACAATGAAAATTGAACTGGAAAGCTAAATTGGGAGTGGGTAATACTGAAATTGTAACAGGGCTGTTAGAAAGTTCAGAGGCAGCGACAGCTCCTGCTTCCAACCCAAGCAGTAAACGAAGCTTTAGATTCTTAAATGAACAGAAATAAAGGTGAGCTGTTAAACAGTGGCTGGGTTCAAGCGTAGGCATTAAGAAAATTTGCAGGTGCGGGTGATTCCTGACGAGAACTAACAATTCCAGAAGATTTAGATTTAAAATGACAAAGCTAATGGAGTGCCACAACCGCCCGGATGTAACTGCAGCCGCTTTGGGGGAATGCCCCAGCCCTCCCCAACCACCGCTATTAATTACTGCCAAGGAGAGCGAAAGTGAAAGTAGAAGCAGTGCAGGTGAAATGCGAGCAGTACGCTTTTCCTAAGTCATCTCTTCGTGTCAGGAGAGGAAAGAAAATGGAAAGAAGATGTTTGCAGGGGGTCTGTGCTGGGTTGCCTGCGCGTCTCTTCCGTGCGTCCTTGAGGAGGCATTTAGCTCGTGTTGGGCGCTCGCAGGTGGAGACAGGGCGAGCTGGAGGCAGGATCGGTGCCGGCCCTGAAAAAGGGATGGGCAACGAGCTGAGAGAAGAGGGGGCAAGGGCTGAAAAAGGGTCTCCAGTTCTGCAGGGAAGGCAGCGGGATGTGACTCGGCAACCGCTCTGAGGAGTGCAGGGTCATTCGCTGCGATGAAGTCAGGGTCTGCGGCTGGCCCGGAGAGGCAGCAGAAATCCCAAACTCTTTGCAGGGGTACCGGCCAGATTAGGGCAACACCTGAACAGTAAAACCATTTAGGGGAAGCAGAGCTGGGCTGCACCGCGTGGCCAACCTCCCTCTTCTCCGTGAGTCCCAAAGGGGCAGCTCCAAGAATGTGCTGAGAATTCATCCCTTGCGCTAAAAATGAGACGCAAGTAGCACCCACCCGTGAATTTTATTTTCTCTCTCGCTCTGCGGCTCCTGCCTGCTTGTCTCTCCTCAGTGCTCACCTGCACCCGTGCTCGGATGGGGCAGCTGAGGGAAGGTGCTGCCATCTCCCCAGCCCCGGCGGACCGCCCCTCAGCTGTGTCCTCTGTCAGGGAGCGTCGTCATCTCTCCTGCCTCCCAGAGCGTGTCCTGTAGTGGCAGACGCGCGGGCTTTTCCCTGCACGCGCATACGGGAAGGGAAGCGCAGTGAGAGCTGGGCTTGTCAAAGAGTAACGGGGGTGGTGGGAAGCGTAGCTAGAACCGGAGAGCTACAGCGCAAAAGCAAAGCAGACGGGACACAAAAGTAAAATGGTGCACAGGAATGCTGAGGCGAGAACTCCCGCAGCACACGGGAAATCAGTGTCGGAATCTATTTTCTTCTGACTGCCAAATTAAAAATAATGGCACGCTTTGCAACGCTAAGCTCGCTCTGATCGTCTGAACTGTTTCTTTCCAACTCCCCACCGCCCCCAGCACACCGTTCAGCCTCCTCAGCCTGAAATGCCTTGTTTTCCTTCTTTTTTTTTTTTTTTTTTTTATGACAGGGCAACTTCTGTTCCCGAGGTGGTGCCTACAGTACAGCTATCTCTTCGAAGGCAGTTTGGTTTAGGTCAGAGAATGTTTAGCCTGGACTGAATCAGCCTCTGTTTCTATTTCTGGAAATCATCGGTCCTGTGCATAAAGCCCGGAAAAAAGGAAATATGAACCAAAGGACGTGGGGCCTGCAGGGGTAGGAAAATATTTGAGAAGAGGTTCAGTGGGGAAATGATTGTTTGTCTGTGGGGCGTCCAGGCAAGCAACCCAGCTGCTAGAAAGCGGCGCTGTCCCCAGGATGGCCTCGGCGGTCCCGTCGGAGTCGGGGGAACAAGGACAAGGCAGGGTGAAGCATCTGACCTGCCGTGTGGAACGTGACTGTACAAAGCACGTGTGATGCACTGCAAGTTCATTTGTTTAAACTGTGAGTTAAAGAAGGTGTGCAGTTGCTTTGTAAACAGCCGACGCTCTAAAGCTACACCCGTCTAACTGCTAGCTGTATTAAATCTATCGTATTGCTGTTTCTGCATTAAAAAAGTAACAAACCAACACACCTATGTAAGCACGTCTAAGTACAATGGAAAACCACTGTTTAACGCGTGGTATGTGTGGGTTGTTTTTTTGGGGTGGGAGGGTGGGGTGTATGACAAAAACCTGCGAGAGACACACGCACACACGCACATGTAATGTTTAGCGCTCACCTAAACCCAAAAAAGAAAATCCACTCTTTATTTTGCAGCATTAGCATTAGCTTCCAGCGCACAGCCTGAGCGCACACCTCTGCTCTCACCATCTGCTCCCTCTTCAACCGTGTGTGGCTGTCATCATCAGCTTGCACAGGCTTTCCTCGTGCAAGTTTCCGCGACAGCTTACGAGAAGGCAGGGAAACCAACCCAGCAAGACGCGTAGTGCCTTCCTCTATGGGCTCCGTCCAGCCTTTGTTAAAATGAGCAGAAAAGAAATCTGCTGCTGCCTTTACCCTGACTCGCTCTTACAGAGAGCATCTGACTTGACCCGCAGCAAAGCGATGCCCCAGGCAGCAGCACGTATTGGCGCGCACCGCGGTTTCACCCACCTGTTTTACTGCGCCGGTCCTTTCCCACGGCCGATGCCGCAGATGTGGCGCGCCCCACCCCCAAACCTCTTTACGAGGGTTCCCTGGGCTCTGCAAGTCGCCTGCTGGACGTGTTGCTGATTCAGGCACGGGCAAAGTCAGCTTCTTCGCTGGCCTCGGGCCAGGGCAGCCACGTACTCGAGGGAAACTGAGAATATCTCCAGCGAGATCTCACCGGGAGGCTGGGACCTCGTCAGTAGGGGAGAAAGCCAAGCGACTGACACTGAAAGGGAGCTCTTTGCTAGGCTGTAGATCGTAAAGTTAAAAAAGAAAACAAACCTGCCTTTTTAAAAATGCCCTCTTTTGAGTCTGCCACGTTTGATACAGATTTTTAAAATTGCAGGGTATATCTCCTACAGGCCTCATGCAAAGGGAAGCGAGTACTTCTGGCTCTCAGGACAAGGGGGTCCCTCAGGAGCCCAGGCGCTCACGCCAGCCGGCATCTGGCACAGCACAGGGCAGGAGCTTTGGCAGTAGTACGTGAGCTGAGAATGAGAGTCAGGCAGCACTGCACGCTTCTCCTGTGAGCCGCCGAGGCTCGCGCGCTGTACCTTCCACAAATAAAAGGCCAGAAGAGTCAGCATTTCTGCTAGTTCCAGCCTCATCCGTACCCTCGTTAGTGTAACTGTAAGCGAGCGTCCCGTAGCGACTGGGAGCGTGGCAGCTGGGCTTCCTGCGCTGTCTTAGGTTGTGCCCTTGGAGAGACCCTTCTCCGAGCCCCGGGCTGGGTGGGCTGCGGTGCCGTTCAACGCTGAATAGGCACGAAGGCCTATAAACAAAATGTATTTATATTGCACCCATACCCGGCAACCAACCGCCGCTTTATTTACGTATTCTGCACCTCCTGCCGACGCTTTTAAACTTAGCCGATATTGCCGCAGTTTTCTCTGACGGGGCAGGGGACTGCCACGCTGCAGGGGGAGTTTCTGGGTGCCTCCCACGGACACAGACGTCCTCAGCTGGGTAGGGACAGGGTGAGAGCTGGAACAACTCTGCTGACATGTAAGGGCCGTCCCAGGGCAAGGCTCCTGGGTCTGGGGGCTGAAAGGCGAGCCGCGCTGGGTGGTTGGTGTGGGAGTTGTGGAGCAAGTAGGGGAAAAAAAAACCAACAAGAAAAAACCATCCAAATGTTTCACAGCAGGTAGAAAGCTTGGCAGAAAGCAAACTGAATGCTGTAAAGACAAAAGCCGAAAGCCGGCTATGGACTGTACGAAAAGAGCCAGTGCCACGGAAAGAGGTTATTTCTTCAACTGACCATAGGAGGCTTTTTGTGAGATAACACAACACCTCTTCTTTCTGCTACGGCGCGGCACCGCAGCAGTAATGGGCCAGAGCGTGCGAGCGCCTTTGGCAGTATCGGTAACGACCGGGGCACGGCCGACCGGCCAGCCCACCTTCCGCACAAGGAAAACACCATTCCCCTGGAACGCCACGCAGACCCAGGACGGGTAAGGCGGAGGCCGAGCCCAGGCGCCCCCATTGCCAAGGACCACCTTGGCCTTGCAGCGTCTCACGCTTCGGGGTGTTCTGCTGGCCGTGGCTAAGCTCAGGCCCTCTGCTCGTGGCTGCCCCCGGTCCCCCGGCGCCGGTCGGGCCCCAGCCCCCAGCGCGGTGCGGCGCAGGGCAGTGACCCAGCAGGGCGGCCCCACGGGCCCCAGCCCCCCACCCCCCGCCTGGGGCCAGGGCCCCGCGGCCGCCGGCCCCTTCCTCCTCTGCCCGCTCCCGTCGCGGACGGCTCGGTATGTGTCACGAGGGGCAGCCCCGTTGAGCAGCTCTCGGAGGGCGCGCGGCTCTGCCCGGCCGTGACCGGGGCCCGCAGGGGTTTCCCGCTCGCTCGCTCGCCCCGAAAGGAGCTGGCCCCGAGCCGGCGCGTCCCCCCCCCGCCCGGCCCACGGCGCCCTCGCGAGCTGAGCGCGGCCCGGCCAGCAGGGGGCGCTGGCGCTCAACGGCTGGGCGCGGGGGCGGTCCGGCGCGGGGAAGGGGCCGGTGGGGGCCGGTCCTTCCGGCCGCCCTCTAAGGGCCGCCCCGCGGGGCTCCGGCTTCCGGTGGCGCAGCGCGGCGGAGCGGAGGTGGGAGCGGTGCGTGGGGCGGCTGCGCCGCGAGGTGTCTCTTTGCGGTGCCGGGGCCCCTCTGCGGCCCGGCGTGGGAAGCCCGTGGCCGGCGGAGACTGCTCGGAGCTGGGCGGGGAGCGCCGCGGCAGTCCGACCGCAGGCAGCCATCCCCTGCGGTGGCCGCCAGCTCCTCAGGACTCCTGGAGGCCTGGCAGCGCCCGACCCTCGCCTGCGGCAGCCGCCTGGGAGAGCAGCGCGGCTGTGGCCAGGGGCCGGAGAGCGCTGGTGAGTGAGTTCGGGCAGCGGTGGAGGCTCCGTGCCGGGCCCGACCCCGGGCCGGGGTGGGGGGGGGCGGCTCCGTGCCGGGCCCGACCCCGGGCCGGGGTGGGGGGGGGCGGCTCCGTGCCGGGCCCGACCCCGGGCCGGGGTGGGGGGGGGGCGGCTCCGTGCCGGGCCCGACCCCGGGCCGGGGTGGGGGGGGGGCGGCTCCGTGCCGGGCCCGACCCCGGGCCGGGGTGGGGGGGGGGCGGCTCCGTGCCGGGCCCGACCCCGGGCCGGGGTGGGGGGGGGGCGGCTCCGTGCCGGGCCCGACCCCGGGCCGGGGTGGGGGGGGGGCGGCTCCGTGCCGGGCCCGACCCCGGGCCGGGGTGGGGGGGTGCGGCTCCGTGCCGGGCCCGGGCCCGACCCCGGGCCGGGGTGGGGGGGTGCGGCTCCGTGCCGGGCCCGGGCCCGGGCCCGGGCCGGGGTGGGGGGGTGCGGCTCCGTGCCGGGCCGGGGCCCGGGCCGGGGTGGGGGGGTGCGGCTCCGTGCCGGGCCGGGGCCCGGGCCGGGGTGGGGGGGGGGCGGCTCCGTGCCGGGCCCGGGCCCGCGCCGGGGTGGGGGGGGGGCGGCTCCGTGCCGGGCCCGGGCCCGGGCCGGGGTGGGGGGGGGGCGGCTCCGTGCCGGGCCGGGGCCCGGGCCGGGGTGGGGGGGGGGCGGCTCCGTGCCGGGCCGGGGCCCGGGCCGGGGTGGGGGGGGGGCGGCTCCGTGCCGGGCCGGGGCCCGGGCCGGGGTGGGGGGGGGCGGCTCCGTGCCGGGCCGGGGCCCGGGCCGGGGTGGGGGGGGGGCGGCTCCGTGCCGGGCCGGGGCCCGGGCCGGGGTGGGGGGGGGGCGGCTCCGTGCCGGGCCCGGGCCCGCGCCGGGGTGGGGGGGGGGCGGCTCCGTGCCGGGCCCGGGACCGCGCCGGGGTGGGGGGGGGGCGGCTCCGTGCCGGGCCCGGGCCCGGGCCGGGGTCGGGGGGGGGCGGCTCCGTGCCGGGCCCGGGCCCGGGCCGGGGTCGGGGGGGGCGGCTCCGTGCCGGGCCCGGGCCCGGGCCGGGGTCGGGGGGGGCGGCTCCGTGCCGGGCCCGGGCCGGGGTCGGGGGGGGGCGGCTCCGTGCCGGGCCCGGGTCCGGGCCGGGGTCGGGGGGGGCGGCTCCGTGCCGGGCCCGGGTCCGGGCCGGGGTCGGGGGGGGGCGGCTCCGTGCCGGGCCCGGGCCCGGGCCGGGGTGGGGGGGGGGGCGGCTCCGTGCCGGGCCCGGGCCCGGGCCGGGGTGGGGGGGGGGGCGGCTCCGTGCCGGGCCCGGGCCCGCGCCGGGGTGGGGGGGGGGCGGCTCCGTGCCGGGCCCGGGCCCGCGCCGGGGTGGGGGGGTGCGGCTCCGTGCGGGCCCGGGCCCCGCAGAGAAGCCCTGGTCGGGCATCGTTCGCTTTTGCACAATGTAGGGCTTTCCCCGTCTATTTTCTGTGTACTGTGTTTTGGGCCACCTGAAACCCTTTGGCCGGGTAGGTTTGGTGCGGGGAGATGGCAGGTCCGGAGCCTGAAAGATCTCGGGTGGGGGGCGGGGGAGGTATTTTTGCCTTAAAACTCTGAGCCCACCTCGTGTGTCATGTCGTGTTATCACGTCGTGAGTCTGGTGACTGTGGCAAATGGCTCAGTTGGGCGTTTTCTGATAAATAACTTCTGAACGTGTGCGTGTGTAGGCACGGGGAGATTTGTGCAGGGTGACAGAGCCCCTTGTGCTTCTGTGCTAATGTCTACCTGTTCTAGACCTCCAGTGTTGGAAAGCCTTTGTTTAGTGCCTAGTTGTGCCTGCGTAACAAATGTTTTAGCTGCTGATGTGTTATACCTCTGCTGTGAACTTTTTCCTGGGTGGCTTGATTGTTTCTGGTTGTCCGTGTAAATCTAGGCAGATATTTTCTGCCCGGTGGTGAAGCCTATCGCTTTGGATAACAAAGGGCAGGAGAGCAATAAAGAAAAAGGTGATTCGTCTGCTGCAGCTCCTTGGAAACGATTCGTTCCTTATTTTCTGCCGTTGGGGAGGTGTTGTGCTTTCCAGATAATGCAGCCTCTCCTGTGCCTGTCCACGCCGTGCATTTTTGTCCTGCCCTTGCTTGAAAAGGCTCTCCTTGCCTTCTTCCTCTCTGCTGCAGTTGGCTTAATCTCTCGCTGCTGCTGCTGGAAGAGGGATAAAGGGAGTGTTGTCGATCGGGTTGTTAAAAGCTTTTTCGCGGGCTGTAACGCGCGGGAAGGGGTGGGCGGGGGGGGGGGCGACTCAGTACGGGGGAGGATCAGGCTGCGGGGAAAATGGGAAACCAACATCACCCTTCCCTCCTACGGCGCAGCCCGGCTGCACGGCTCCCCGGGGATGCCCCTGCCCCGCGGGTGTACCGTGTGTGCGCCCCCCGCGTGGGGCGGGGGGGGACGACACCCCCCCACACAGTCGGCGGCACTGGGGCAACCCCTGCCCCAGGGCTCCGCGCTCGTACCCGGCTCTCCCCGCTCCGGCACGGCACGGGGCTGGACGCACCGAGGAGACCCCGGGGCGGCTTCTCGCGGCTGGGCGAGAACAGGGCCTGGCCCCGAGCAGCCGAGCGGGCACCGCCGGTAGCTCGGAGGAGCGGGGCCGGCTCGGCTCGAGGCGTCAGAGCGAAAAGGGACGAGAACCATCCCGGAGCGTTGGGGGGGCGGCGGATGGTCCGGTGGCCGGGTTCGGCTCCGTGCCGGGCCGTGGGGCAGCCGGAGCCGCGCCGGGGGGCAGGTGAGGAGCCGCGTGGCCGGGCGCGCTGTGGGTCGGCGGGTTTCGGCTGTGGGGCCTCCCGGTCCGCGGAGTCCCCGGGGGGGGGGTTGCGGGCAGCAGTGGCCCCGGGCCGAGCGATTTCGTGGGTCGGTGGTTGGGTTTTGGGGCCGAGCCCGTGCCCGGCCGTGGGGAAGTAGGGGCAGCCCCACCCGGCTCTCGGCTGCTCCTCGTCGGGGTCGGGCGGCGGCGGCGACCCCGGCGGGGGCTCCTGTGGTGCCGGGCGGGTCCCCCCTTGCCCGCGAGGCAGGCAAGGACCCTGGCTGCTGCCGCCGCGGTTTGCTGGAGGCGGGCTGGGCCCGGCCCCCTGTGGGGTTGGGGTGCGGGCCCGGCGCTGCCGGGGAAACGCGGCCTGCGAGAGCAGGAAGAAAGCGCTGCCGGGCCGGCGCTGGGCTGCCCCGCCGGGGTGCGGGGCCGGGCCCGCGCAGTTCAGTTCCCAAGGCCTCCCCGACAGTGCCCGCGTGGGCCGTGGGGGTGCAGGGCTGTGGGGTGGCTGCGCTCTCCGCGCCCCTGAGCGTTGCCCGTGGGGACTGCGGAGGGGGCCGGGACGCAGCCAGGCTCAGCTGGTTTGGTCCCTGAACGGGGAGAGCACAGCTCTTCTGTTCCTGGGCCTTGAGAGCAGGCTCCTGTGGCTGACGCCGGGGCCCTGAAACAGATCGAGTCGTGCGTTTTGAGGGCCTGAGCGAGGGGACTAAGTCGTGTGGTTTTGGGCTGAGGAGCAGAGGTCAAGTGCTGCATTTTTGGGACTTGAGAACAGGCTCAGCAGCTGGGCTTTTTGGCTCAGAACCGGTCCCAAAGTGAGCTGGTTTGGGGGCCAAAAGCAGCAGCCGGTTTGGCTGCTTGTGCAGGCTGGGGGGTGGGGGCATTGGGGGCTGCAGGGGAAAGCAGGGGTTGGGCAGGGTACGAGGACCCTCCCCGGAGGTGGGGGTCCGGTCACATCGGACCCCGAAGTTCGGGAGGCCGGCATGCACCAGAGCGAACTCGCCACCTGAGGCGGGTCTCTGGAGGAAGGGTGCTTTTTGGATCCAGCGCAGCGCACCCTCTTTGGGTCCAGCTCTTCTTTCTGTGCTGCTTAGGATAGTTATTAACCAATTAATTAATCATACAAACTAAGTCACAACAGCTCTATCGGCTCCATCGTGGTTCGGAGCTCTGAATCGGTTTCATTTGGTGTCTAACACGTTTTTTTTCCCCAAGGAGAGGCTAAGTTTCAAAGTTAATTAGTTCTCACAAGTGTGTCAGTCGATAAAATTGAGTTACGATTGTTAAAACCACAAAGGTGACAGGAGTCTCACGCATCTGGTCTATTTCTGAAAATGTATTAATCCCATGCAAATGTCATCGGGATACAGATCATCTGCACTTCATGCTCTGACAAGACAAGATGCTGAGACAGGGATGAGCTCCAAAAGGACTACTGAAAAGAAAAAAAACGCATTCCACAGTCATGGGGTTTTTTTGGTTGCGTTTGGGGGGGCGGGGTGGCTTTAACAAAAGAGTGCAGTGTTGGCCGGCAGCAGCCTGCAGAGCACTTTTGCTGCCTGATCTCTCCTTTTCTTCTCTTCCACTCCTCTTTCAGGGCTGTAATTGTCATTTGGATAGTTTTAGAAGAGCAGTTAAGTTGCTCGCCTGTGTCAATGTGCTGGTAATACCAGGAAGGTGAATGCTTGAACCGGTCGGGCGGGTGGGAATAACTTGGCTGCAGGTAGAATTTCTGAGGGAAGACCAGCAAAACCAGGAAGCAAATAGCAAGTTCCCAAAAAATGTGCGGGTGTCAAACACATAAAAGTTTCATTGCCGAATGTTTTTGGGAATATGTTCCCAATGGCTATTTTTAGTAAACATAACTTTTCAGGAGATTCAGGGTTGTGCGTGGCAAAACATGTCCCTCTGTTTTTGTGTCCTGCTGCACAAACGGCCGGCGGCAGGGCTCTTGTTCCCCGCTCTCGCTATTGCCACAGCAGGGCTGCGATATTTAGACCTAAGTGGGGATGGGTTTAGGAATGGAAGGAGAGAGAACGCCTGTGTTCTGTAAGGGCTATGAATGCTGACCCTTTGTCTCCGTCTGCCGCTTTTCCTGTGCGGGTGATGAAGCTGTTTTACTTTTCTCTGTTGTTCCAGGTCTAAATAGCTGCGAAGCTGTCGCCGCTGTGGGTGCGCAATTTGTGTTGCTGTGTTTCTGTGGAGTTCTAGCTACGGCTCGCTTCTAGTGTGGCCAAGCGTCAAGGTAGGGCTTTCAGCTTAAAGCTTCAGAAGCGCTGCGCGCCGAGATGGGTGTAGGTGAAACTGCTGTTGCGCCTGCAGCTGTGCTCGCAGGGATGCTGGGTGGCTCTGCATCAAACCGGCGAGGTGCGCGTGGACCTCCGTCGGGCTGCGCCCTGGGTGCGCGAGCGTGCCGTGTTTTTGCTGTTCCGGCTTGTACGTGCGAGGGCTTAACGTTTGATTTAATGCATTTCCTTTAACGGCAGGCTGTAGTTGGGCTCTAGATGGTATTCCTACGTGGGCGCAGGAGCTGTGGAATGGTTAAGCTGTTGCTGTGCCTCCAGGTGACTTGTTCAGTAACGCTGTTTTTCCAGGTGCAGATGGATGAGTCGTGCAGGGCAACGGAGGAGGGCCCAGGGGAGCGCTGTAAGAAGGTGAGTCTGTGTAGTACTGGAGGGAAGATGTGACTGATGGCTATAGGGCTCCATTATGGGTTTTACTCTTTTTTTTTTTTTTGTGATCCGAGGGTGCTAAGCGATGAGCCGAGCGTGATCTGGGCCCTGGAGGTGAGTCAGGCAAGGTGACCGGTGCTTGGTGGGCTGGAGTAGGTGTTCTTTTTCAGGTTATTCAGGGTTTTTTCTCCTTCTCTTCACTTTCCCATCCCAATTTGGGGCCGATTCCCTCAAACGGGGACTTCCCCCTGTGGGGCTGCTTATGCAGCCTGGGAGCTGCTGCCTGGGCACAAAAATACCTCAAACCCCTTACTCTGGGTCTGCAATGGGGGGTGAAAAAACAGAAAGAATTCTGGTGGAAAGAAAACAACTTGGGGCTTCTGGGAAAGCCAACTCCAGCTGGATTTGTGCAGCTGGAAAGGAAAAAAAGGGTGGTGGTGGGGAAGGAACAACCACCTAAAAGCACCCACCAACCATTCTCATGCACAAAACCGAAAGTGAAAATGACCATTTTTTGTAGGGTAAAAGCACAAAAAGTCCCCACAGAACTCAGTAGTTTGGAAAAGCAACCCCAATTATTACATTATGTAAAGAAGGCGGGGAAAAAAAGAAAACCAAAACAAAACCCTATCACAACCCTGATGCCACATGCCTACCAGCAGTTCCTGGGGCTTATTCTGCGGGGGTGGGGAACCCAACCTTGTTCCCCAGGTTTGCTGTGCTGCTTCTCCTCCCTCGGGCATGGGGGGGGCAGTGGCATGGACAGTAGCAAGCACCAGATGTTTTTAAGCGGTCGAGAGGAAAGGACAAATGCTCGAGACGCTTTGCTGTTTGGTGCAGAGGCAATGAACGGCGCTGCTGGGGCTGCGAGGGGGAAAGGTGCAGAGGAATAGAAGCTCTGTGGATGCAGCCAAGTTACGGTTTCTGGATGGTATTAATCGAGAAGAGTAATTCAGATAATGCTGCTGCCCAGCGACCAGAATTGGGTACTGAGCCCGGGAGCCGCGCACGCGCGGTGGCGTCCCTGTGATCCCCATTGCTCTCTCCGCAGGTAACAGCCCTGCGATGCTGCGGTGCCTGCGAGGTGATGCCGCCGTGCTCGTTGCTGCTTCCTGGTAAGGAAAGGCCTCCTCCGCTCCTGCTGCAGCGTGGTGGTGTGTCGGACATGATTCCCTGTGTCGGGTGAGGCCTAGGGCTGCCGGCGAGGTGAGCGAGCCCCTTTGGTGGGTGCAGGGGTGTCTCCTTGCGTGCCTGCACTACTGGGGCTGGTGGGATGGGAAGCTTCAAACGACCCGCCGAGGCAGGCTTCTGGTATGCTAAAGGCGAGTGGGTGAGGGCAGCCCTAGGAGTTACTCGGGAGCTGATAGAAGGGAAGAGGGAAAGGAGGAGGAGGATGATGACCTTTTCCCCCTGCCCAGGGTGCAGAAGATGGCCGACTCTCCAGCTCACCAGAGCTCCCCCTCAGCCTCCCCTGGCCCCCCTTGCCCAGTGCGCCTGCTCCCAGCTCCAGCACGAGCGAGCTAGGCTACGTGCCGAGGAAGCCTCATCTGGTAAGAGCTGTAAGACACCCATGTGTTCTCTTCAGGTGGAGGACGGCCTAGAGTCTGGAACTGCAGAAGAGGCAGGGAGGAGAGAAGGGGAAAGAAGCATGTGAACGGCTAAATTGTGCCAGCAGCGCTGAGAGCGAGAGTCGCGGTGAGTCCTGGGCCACTGGGGCCCCGCTGCCTCTCTTGTGCGTCCTGGGCCCTCCCTGTCTCTCCCCCGGCCCCCTCTCTTTCCTTACCTGCTGCAAAATTTTATTTTTTCTTTTGGGCCCCCCCCGCACCTTCTTTCTCCATCTCGCTCTGAGTGGCTCCCTGCCTCCCCGTCTTTTTCAGTCCTCCCTCTCTCTGTCCTGTAGCCTGTGGCTCCTTTTTCTATCTCCGCCTCTCTCTGCCTGGCTCTGGCTCCGTTTTTTTATTCCTCCTGCTCTGTCCTGTAGCCTGTCGGTATTTTGTCTTTCTCTGGCTCTCTCGGTCTGACTCCCTGTGTTACCGAAAAACGCGGTAAAATCGGAAACGACTCCTCAACGCCAATTTAGTATTAAAGAGCAGGCATTCTTTATTCACGGCGCCGGATGCACGGGGGATCGCTCCTCCTGGCGTGCGTACCTCACGCACCTTTCCCGTACAATTTGTAGATCAAAATTTTACGTATTCATACATATTCATTATTGCCCTGTCTACTGATCAGTACAAACTTGCTCGTTCCGTATGTAAATCGCTGCGCAGGCTCGGTTGTCCTCTTCCGTTGTTCTCTTCTGAGTAGGTGGTATTACTTGGGTCGGTGGTGGTCTGTGAGTCGGTGGTCGCGATCTCCCCCTGCGTAAAGGAATTACCTTTTTACCTTCTTGGCTAGTTTTCTCAGTCCGCTCCACGAAACCGCGTTTTGTCATCCTTTTCTGACAGAAGCACATCGTCTGTTCTGTTCGCGTTAACGATCGCCTAGGGACTAAAATGCAGATCGACGGATGCGCTGATTCGTACGCTCCATGTTCCCGTAATGGAACACTGTCTCTGGTTGGTTGATTTCATCGCTTTGGTTACATTTCCCCCGTATGGAAGTTCTGAAATAATAATTTTCTCAATACTTCCATCCTAGATCAATAATATTCCACTATGTCAGTTCGGCGTTTGGTTCATCTTCTCAAAGTTTTCACTTGATTGTGGTCTCCAGGGTGTATGCAGGTCCCATTTTCTACCCAAAATTTTATTAATTTGTTGAACTACCTCTGCAAAAAAATGTGGTGCTCTATCAGAGGACATTCCCGTTGGCACTCTAAATCTTGGTATTATTTCTTTCAGCAACGTTTTAACTACTACTCTAGCTTTGTTGGTGCAGCACGAGAAAGCTTCTGGCCATCTAGAAAATTTGTCAATCAGCACTAAGAAATACTGCTATATCTATTTTGTCTGGGTAACTCAGAGAACTTAATTTGCTAATAATTTCCGGGAGAATTTTTTGTTTTGTTACTCCTAAAGGTGGTTTCCTTTGGTTCAGGGGATTATTTCTAGGACAGATTGGACACTTAGCTACTATGGGTTTAACTATTCTTGTCACGCCTACACACGCTACAGATGTTTTTAAACTCAAAACCGTAGCGTCTACACCCCAATGTGTTTGCTCATGCTTTTCTTTTCAAGTTCTGTCATAACTTGTGGGGTTGTTGTTATTATTACTTGTTTTTCTGGTGTTATCTACCACCTCTCTGTGTTTTGTGATGTTTCCAATTGTTCTGCTAATTGCTCATCCAATTTATTATATCTCGGTTTCAACTTTGGAATTCTGATCTGTTTTACTGGTACTAGCGCAAGGATACCTTGCTCTGCAGTCCTCTTTGCAGCTTTATCTGTCAATCGTTTGCTTATGTTTACAGCCGTCTGGCCGAATCGATGAGCTTTGCAACGCTTTACCGCCACTTCTTTTGGTTTCTGCACATCTTCCGGAAGTTGGAGAGTGTCTTCTTTATGCTGTATCGATGATTTTTGGGCTGATGGCAGTCCTTTCTCCTCCCCAATAGCTCCATGATCGTGGATCACACCAAATGCACGTTTGGAATCAGTCTAGATATTTATCCTTTGTCCTTCTGCCATTCGCAGAGCTCGCTTCAATGCTACCAATGCTGCTTTCTGTGCTGAGGTGTTTGCAGGCAGCACCCCTGACTCCGTTCCCTCGGCGGCGATAACGACAGCATATCCGGCCATTCGCTTCTCTTCTCGCCCAGAGCTTCTTCCATCTGTAAACAGCTCCAGATCAGGATTTTCCCAGAGGTTTGTGTCTCAGGTCTGGTCTGCTGGAATAGACTTGTTCAATAGTTAGCAAGCGATCGTGTTCGAAATTGTCCGTAAGGTTTTCTGTTAAAAACGTAGCAGGATTCAGTATAGCAGTAGTCTTCGATTCCACATCGTCTTGTTCTAACAGAACAACTTGATATTTCAACATTCTGCTAAGGGATAGCCAACGACCCCCCTTTTGTCCTAAAACAGTCACCGCTATGTGCGGGACATATACTGTCATCTTCTGTCCCATTGTTAACTTTGGGGCTTCCTGGATCGGCAGCGCTGTTGTTGCTACTGCCCGTAAACACCTAGGCCGTCTTTTACTCACGTGGTCGAGTTGTTTGGAGAAGTAGCCCACAGGTCTCTTCCAGGTTCCCAGTCGCTGTGTCAGCACTCCAAGGGCTAAATGTTGTCTTTTGTGGACAAACAACTCAAAAGGTTTAGCGAAATCAGGTAGGCCTAATGCGGGGGCCATCATCGAGGCTCTTTTCAGTTCTTTGAATGCCGTTTGGCATTCGGGCGTCCGGGTTAAATATTTATCCTTTGATTCTTTCAATGCCTCATATAATGGTTTTACATAGAGTCTGTAGTTCAGAATCCAGAGCTGACGCCATTTCACTATTTTCAGAAAAGCTCTCAATTCCTTCGGGCCGCTAGGTTTGGGAATTTGACAAATAGTTTCTTTCTTTTCACTTTCTAATTGTCTTTGTCTTTGAGATATTTCAAATCCTAAATAAATGGCTGCTGCTTCTCCTATTTGGGTTTTGTTTCTGGAAACTCTGCATCTTCCTTGGCCCAGAAAATTTAAACATTTCAAAACATTATTCTTTACTTTCTGCCACTATCAGAATGTCACCTGCATTCTGTAACAATATGCCTCTCCCTGGGTTCTGTTTGTTCTATGCATTTCTATATTTCTAATTTTTTTCTTGCCAGCTGAGTCCCAAATATCGTAGGACTAATTTTAAATCCTTGTGTAAGTACGGTCCATGTTAGCTGTGTCTTTCATTCTGTGGTGGGGCTTTCCCATTCCAAAGCAAATAGGCTTTGACTTTTTATGCCTGGAGGTATGCAAAAGAAGGCATCCTTCAAATCTAGTACAGTAAACCATTTATGCTCCTCCTTTAAAAGAGGTCAGTAAAGTGTATGGATTAGCTACTACCGGATGTATGTCTTGGGCCACCTGATATATAGCCCTTAAATGGTGAACTAGCTAATACTCCTTGCCTCTAGATTTCTTTACTGGCGACACAGGAGTACTATATTCTGATTCACATTCCACTAAAAGCTCATATTCTGAAAAATTTTATAATTAACTTCTCTAATCCTTCTTGAGCCTCTCGCTTAATAGGGTATTGTTTTTGTCTTACCGGCTTGGCTCCAGGCTTTAAGGTTACTTTTACCGGCTCTGCCCACTTAGATCGCTCCGGAGCTCCGCTCGCTCAAACCAAAGGAATTACTACGTTTTCCACTTCTTCGGGAACCTGTTCCTCCCTGGAGGAATCCTGTAACATAAACGCTCTCGCCTCTGTGGCTTTTGATTCTGGTATTAGTAATTTAATCTCTCCATCTTTAAAAGTTACTTGAGCATCTAATTTACTTAATAGATCTCATCATAACAGAGGCAGTGGACATTCAGGCATATACAGAAATTGGTGAGTTGCCCATTGCTTCTCCAATTTAAACTTTAATGGCTCTGAGAGGGGCTAATTTTTCTTTGCCCTGTCGCACTAACAACACCTACGGATTTATGATTAAATTTCTCTTTACGTGTATTCAATACCAAAGAAGTGGCTCCCGTATCTACCAAAAATTCTATTTCTTCATTCCCTAGCTTCAGTGTAACCAGGTGTTCAGCTAGGCTTGATTCCCCTGGTCTCCTTCATGCCAAGCTACTTCAAGCATTTTACCCAGATCTCTGGATTCAGGTTCTTCTAGCTTCTGAAGGTTTCTTCTCCCCCCCCCCCCACTATCTGGGGCTGATTGTCTTATGAATATAGAGACCAACTGAATTGCTTTTTCTGGTTTTTCTGCGTTCAAATGAGTATATTTTCTGGCAGTCACCTTCAGTCTTTCCATAAAGGCTGAAGGGGACTCCTTTAATTCTTGTCTCGCTTCCTAAATTTTGACCCATTTATTGCTTTTGGCATTGCATGTCTTACTCCAAATAAAATCTCTCTCTGACATCTAGTCAACATTCCCCTGGGTCCTGGCTGATTAGGGTCCCACTCGGGATTTGTAGATGGAAAATTCTTATTAATTGTTCTCTGTAAATTCCTGTTAGCATGTGCTCCCTGCACCTGCCTTCTGGCTGTATTCAATACTATTTTCTTGTCAGTTCCATCAAGTGAAGTATCCAGTATCACAAGTAGAGCAACACTTCAAGTTCTCACCACATTTTCCTCTCTCCAAAAACATTGCCGTAGAATCCTGTGGACGTATCTCACGCTGTTTCTGCCACGCTGGATGATTCCACAGTGTAAAGAGCAAATCAACATATGCCACTTCTTCCCATTTGCCTTCCCTTTTTACAAAACAACATTAATTGCAAGATGGTACGATATTGCAATGTCTCATGTTCTGGCCATTTGTGCCCACCTTCCAATTGATACGTTGGCCACCAATGATTGCAATATTCAATTAATGGTTTCCGAGTTAGTAGGTCATCACCCCCGATGTCTTTCCAGTGCTTCAAAATACATCCCAAAGGTGTTCTCTGTGGGATAGGTTTCTTACTCAGAAATGCTCCCATCTCCCAGTCAACTAGTAGTTGTGATTGTGCGCTATCGCAAATAGTAGTCAGAGGGACTCCAACCCCCGTTAGAGGTCTCACTGGAAATCCGCCACTGGGATCTGTAGCGCCCTGCTAGATCTCCCTGGAGACTTCAACCCCCTGTTGAAGACCCCCCTACCCTCGGGTCCCGCTCCACAGGCTTTCGCCTAGCAGAGACTTACCAACCGAGGTACCTCTTGGCCCCAACCCTGCGTGGCTTTTGCCGCGCCTTACGGGCAGGCCCGTGGGACTCAAACCCACTATCCTATCCTATGTGGGAAGCTAACCCCACGTATTATTCTACCTAAGTTTCTTCTTAAAAGAATGCCTTGTTTACTTCAGTCCAAGGGATCTTGCTCAGAATTCTCTGGCCTGGGGATCGGAAGCTCTCCCCGAGAATTCCTTGGGGCTGGCTGCAGGTCCCACGGTCCCGCGGATCCGTCGAGATTCAAAAGCAGGGTCCCATCTGGGGTGCCAAAACTGTTACCGAAAAACGCGGTAAAATCAGAAATATCTATTCAACACAAATCTAGTATTAAAGAGCAGGCATTCTTTATTCACAGCGCCAGACGCACGGGGGATCGCTCCTCCTGGCGTGCGTACCTCACGCACCTTTCCCGTACAATTTGTAGATCAAAATTTTAGGTATTCATACATAGTCATTATTGCCCTGTCTACTGATCGGTACAAACTTGCTCGTTCCGTATGTAAATCGCTGCGCAGGCTCGGTGGTGGTCCGTGAGTCGGTGGTCGCGATCTCCCCCTGCCAGAATTGCCTTTTGCCTTCTTGGCTCTTAATCTTGGCGGTCTTGGCTAGTTCTCTCAGTCCGCTCCACGAAACCGCGTTTTGTCGTCCTTTTCTGACAGAAGCACGTTGTCTGTTGTTCTGTTGACGTTAACGATCACCTAGGGACTAAAATGCAGATCGACAGGTGCGCTGATTGGTACGCTCCATGTTCCCGTAATGGAACACCGTCTCTGGTTGGTTGATTTCATCGCTTTGGTTACACCTGTTCCTGTTGTTCAGTTTTTTCTTTTTTGGCTTTGTTTGATTCTCTCTGTGATTCTGTTTTTCTCTGCCTCGCTTTTCCCAGCTCCCCGTCCCTCACTTGGAATGCCCGTGATCCTTCACCAGCTCACTCTCCCTTGGTTGCCATCCCCATTTCTGAATTCCTCCTGCTTTGCCACGTAGCCCGTGACTTTTTTCTTAATCTCTCTCTGTCTGCCTCAACGCTCCCGCCGCGCTTTTTAATTCGTCTGCTCTGCTCTGTACCCTGCTACTGTTCTTGCCTTTCTGAGTTCTTCTCTGTCCAGCTCCCTTTCCCTGTTCATGAATTCCTGTTCTTCCTGCACCCGCCGCTGTTCCCTGTGATCTCCGTCTCTCTCTGTCCAGCTCCCTGTCCCTAGGTTTTAATCCCTGCCTCTGCCCGCTGTAGCCCGTCTAGATTTTTCTCTCGGCCTCTCTCTCTGTCCGGCTCCCTCTCTCTGTGTTCTAATTCCACGTTCTCTGTCACGTAGACCCGTGCTATTTGTTTGTCCTCATCTCTCTCTGTCCAGCTCCTTGCTGCGATGTTTTATTTCTTCCCTCTCTGTCTGTCTTTGTAGCCCATTGCTGTTGTTGTGGGTTTTTTTTTTTTTCCCCCCACTTGTTTCTTCATGTGTCTCTGTCTGCCTCCCGGTGCCTGATCTTTAATTCCTCCTTCCCTGTAGGCCGCTGTTCCTTTTTTCCATTCTACGTTGTGTTCTCTTTGGTCTCCTGTTCTTATTCATCGGTTCCCTCCTCGCCGCCCTGTGGCTTGTCCCCATTTTAGTGTTGCCTCCCTCTCCCTCTCTCTGGCTTCTTGCCCCTGTTTTTAAAATTCCTCCCTCTCTTCTCTCTTCCCTGTTGGCCGTGTGATCTTCAGCCTTTCTCCACCTCTTTCTGCCCAGCTCTCTGCGTCTATTCATTAATTCTTCCCTCTCTGCCCTGTAGCCTGTAGCTTCTGTCCTTTCTCCATCTTGCTGTCTCTGGCTTCCCCGTGACCCTGTTTTAGAGTTGTTTCTCTCTTCTTTCTGTACGCATTGCGATTCCTTTTGCTCCCCATCTCCCTTTGTTTTGGGTGTTGTTTTGTTGTTGTTTTTCTGGCTCCCTGTCCCTAATTCTTAATTCTCTGCCTTCTCGTGCTCTGTACCACGTAGCCCCGTGGTTTGTTTTGTGGTGTTCCCTCCCTGGCCCCTTCCCTCCGTCGTTGGCTGTCTCGGCTCCCTGTCCCCGTGGCTTCATTCTTCCCTTTCTGCCCTGTTCTTGTCGCTTATCTTGTCTTTCTCCATCTCGCTCGGTCCAGCTTCCTGCCCCTATTCTTCTTTCCTCCCTCGCTGTCGTGCTGCCTGCCCCAGGTTCTTTGTGCGTCTCCAGCCTGCTCCTCTTCCTTCTTTGTTGGTCTGTGTCCTGCTCTTCCCTCTTTCTGCTGCCTCTCTTCCCCTCTCTCTGCTGCTTTTATCTCCACCTCCGTCAGGCTCCCTGTCCTCCTCTGGCCGTCCTGTTCCCTGCCTCGTGCCTTCTCACTACACGCACACACGCCCCCCCCGCCCCCGTCCAGCCGGATGCCGCTCTTCTCTTCTCTCTTCCTACTGTCCCGTGCCCTGCTCCTCACCTTTGGTGGCCTCCCCCCCTGCCCAGCAGCCCGTCGCTCCAGGAGCCAGGCGACGGACGGTCCGTTCCCTGCCAAACCGGGACAAGCGCGTGCCGTGGCTTAGCCCCAGCTGGCAACTCTGCACCAGGGAGCTGCTTGCTCGCTCCACCCTCAGTGGGCTGGGGGAGAGAGCTGGAAGGGTAAAAGTGAGAAAAATCATGGGTTGAGATCAAGACGGTTTAATAGGTAAAGCAAAAGCTGTGCGTGGAAGCAAAGCAAGGAATTAATTCGCTCCTCCTTTTCGGCGGGCAGGTGTTGAGCTGTTTCTGGGAAAGCAGGGCTCTGTCATGTGTAACGGTTACTTAGGGAGAGAAATGCCGTAGCCCCCAAGGACTCCCCCTTCTTCCCCCAGCTGTGTGTGCTGAGCATGATGACCAAAGGGATATTCCATACCATTTGACAGTTAGCTGGGAAAGCTTTCCCAGCTGTGTCCTCTCCCAGCCTACCTGCTGGTGGGGCACTGAGAGAACCAGCAGAGGCCCTGACTGTGGAAGCAGTGCTCAGCAAGAACCAAAACATCTCTACATTATTAATGGTGTTTTGAGCATAAATCCAAAACGTATCCCTTCCTAGCTACTGTGGCGAAAATGAGCACTATCGCAGCCAACACCAGCTCCGTGCGGCTGTGGCAACGGCGGCCGAGGTGGCCTTGGGGCAGGGGGGGAGCGTTGGGGACCCTGAGCCACGAATGGCTCCTGGGACTTGTTACGTGCGCGCCTGCACAAACACCTGCCCTCTCGTTTGCCCTCAGGGCTGCGTTTGCGCTGCCTTTGCGTGGGGCAAGGGGCTGTGATGGAGCCCAGGGGAGGAGGTGGTGCACTGTGGGGGTGAGGGGAGGGGGCCCCCCGTTGCTGCTGCGCCTCAGCTGTGGGCGGGGTCTGGATGGAGGAGCCCCAGGTGCGGGCGGTGGGGCTGACGGTGCCGGCTCCTCCCTGGAAAAGGGGTGGTGCCCGGCTCCGGGGGGCCAGTGTGAGCCGAGGGCGGAGCGGAGCGGAGCTGTGGCCGAGCGTCAGCGGGCTGCGACTGTAGCGAGGGAGGAGGTGAGCGGGGGCTGGGTGGTGGAGCGCTGCGTCCCGGGTCAAGCCCCGAGGAGGGCTGCGGCGGGGCAGCGCCGGGTCGGAGCGGGCGGTGGGGAGAGCGAGGCTGTGGTGAGGGCTTGGTGGGGGTTCCGGGTGCATCGGCGGCCGGGACGGTGGCTCGCAGGGTCCTAGAGCGGGGAGGGCGGGCTGGCGGCGTGCCGGGAGCTGTGGTGGTGCGCCTGGAGGCTGGCCGTGCGGCCGTGTTGTGGCGCAGAGCGTGCCGGGAGGTGTAGTCCTTGCGGCGCGAGGCTGCCGGGCGGCCGTGTTGTGGCGCAGAGCATGCCGGGAGGTGTAGTCCTTGTGGCGCGCGGCTGCCGGGCGGCCGTGTTGTGGCGCAGAGCTTGCCGGGAGGTGTAGTCCTGGCGCAGTGGCTGCCGGCCCTGTCACGTGGTTCGCCGGGGCGTGGCGGGAGGCGCGGTCTTCCGGCGCTCGAGCGCCGGGCGGCCGTGCCGCGTACGGTAGGCGCGGTGTATTTTTGGGGTTGGATTCGTGTTGATTTCTGGGGGCTTGCGGGTGCGGCCGCTCCCCGAGAAGCGGTGAGTTCCCCGGGAGCTGACAGAAGGGAAGAGGGAAAGGAGGAGGACCTTTTCCCCCTGCCCAGGGCGCAGATGATGGCCGGCTCGCCGGAGCTCCCGCTCAGCCTCCCCTGGCCCCCCCTTGCCCCGTGCGCCTGCCCCCAGCCCCGGCACTTCCCCTGAAGCGTGCTGCGTAGCCCTTGGCCGCCCCCAGGCCCTGTCGTGAAGGCAGCGAGCCGGCCCTCAAGCGCACTGGATTCCCCCTCGGCGCAGGGGCCCTTAGCAGTAGCACGGGGAAGGGGCGCTGTGTCCGGAAGCCCCTGCGCAAGGAGAGGCTTTGGTCAGGGTAGATCGACGGTAATGACGGTCGCTGTTTCTTCTTTCCCTCTCCCAGAGACCGTGCTGAGGACGTGGTTGTCTGTCCTTCCCCCGGGGACGCCGTCGACTGCGGCCGTCTCAGGCTTGCGTGGCTTCTCTCTGCCCGGCTTTGCCATCCTCGCAGCGCCGGGGCGAAAAGAGACACACAGAGCCCTTCCCGGCTGTGGAGAGGAGCTGCCTCGGCTGAAGCTGGAGACGCCAACGAAAGGTAAAGCAGAAGAAACTGAAGGCGCTCTGGCTGCCAGCTGCCTTCCTGCTGCAGGCAAGAGAGAGCCTGTCCCTGCAGGTGAGGGAGGAAGGATCCCCCTTCATAGTCCGCAGCGGGCCAGGCCACCAACGTGCACCGCAGGGTCCGTACGCGGTAACCCGGAGTTGGGTACGGGCGTGTAGGGCACGAGCGAGCTAGGCTACGTGCCGAGGAAGCCTCATCTCGTAAGAGCGGTAAGACACCCACGTATCCTCTTTAGGTGGAGGTCGGCCTAGAGTCTGGAGCTGCAGAAGAGGTAGGGAGGAGAGGAGGGGAAAGAAGCATGTGAACGGCTAAATTGTGCCAGCAGCGCTGAGAGCGAGAGTCGCGGTGAGTCCTGGGCCAGTGGGGCCCCGTTGCCTCTCTTGTGCGTCCTGGGCCCTCCCTGTCTCTCCCCTGGCCCCCTCTCTTTCCTTACCTGCTGTAAAAATTTTTTTTTTTTGTTTTGGGCCCCCCCCGCACCTTCTTTCTCCATCTCGCTCTGAGTGGCTCCCTGCCTCCCCGTCTTTTCAGTCCTCCCTCTCTCTGTCCTGTAGCCTGTGGCTACTTGTTCTTTCTCCGCCTCTCTCTGCCTGGCTCTGGCTCCGTTTTTATTTTTTTACTCCTCCTGCTCTGTCCTGTAGCCTGTCGGTATTTTTGTCTTTCTCTGGCTCTCTCGGTCTGACTCCCTGTGTTACCGAAAAACGCGGTAAAATCGGAAACAACTCCTCAACGCCAATTTAGTATTAAAGAGCAGGCATTCTTTATTCACGGCGCCGGATGCACGGGGGATCGCTCCTCCTGGCGTGCGTACCTCACGCACCTTTCCCGTTCAATTTGTAGATCAAAATTTTACGTATTCATACGTATTCATTATTGTCCTGTCTGCTGATCGGTACAAACTTGCTCGTTCCGTATGTAAATCGCTGCGCAGGCTCGGTGGTGGTCCGTGAGTCGGTGGTCGCGATCTCCCCCTGCCAGAATTGCCTTTTACCTTCTTGGCTGTTAATCTTGGCAGTCTTGGCTAGTTCTCTCAGTCCGCTCCACGAAACCGCGTTTTGTCGTCCTTTTCTGACAGAAGCACGTTGTCTGTTGTTCTGCTGACGTTAACGATCGCCTAGTGACTAAAATGCAGATCGACAGACACACCGATTCGTACGCTCCATGTTCCCGTAATGGAACACCGTCTCTGGTTGGCTGATTTCATCGCTTTGGTTACACCTGTTCCTGTTGTTCAGTTTCTTCTTTTTTGGCTTTGTGTGATTCTCTCTGTGATTCTGTTTTTCTCTGCCTCGCTTTTCCCAGCTCCCCGTCCCTCACTTGGAATGCCCGTTGTCCTTCACCAGCTCACTCTCCCTTGGTTGCCATCCCCGTTTCTGAATTCCTCCTGCTTTGCCACGTAGCCCGTGACTTTTTTCTTAATCTCTCTGTCTGCCTCAACGCTCCCCCCGCGCTTTTTCATTCGTCTGCTCTGCTCTGCACCCTGCTACTGTTCTTGCCTTTCTGAGTTCTTCTCTGTTGAGCTCCCTTTCCCTATTTGTGGATTCCTGTTCTTCCTGCAGCCACCGCTGTTCCCTGTGACCTCCGTCTCTCTCTGTCCAGCTCCCTGTCCCTAGGTTTTAATCCCTGCCTCTGCCCGCTGTAGCCCGTCTAGGTTTTTCTCTCGGCCTCTCTCTCTGTCCGGCTCCCTCTCTCTGTGTTCTAATTCCACGTTCTCTGTCACGTAGACCCGTGCTATTTGTTTGTCCACATCTCTCTCTGTCCAGCTCCTTGCTGCGATGTTTTATTTCTTCCCTCTCTGTCTGTCTTTGTAGCCCGTTGCCGTTGTTGGTTTTTTTTTTTTTCCCACTTGTTTCTTCATGTGTCTCTGTCTGCCTCCCAGTGCCTGATCTTTAATTCCTCCTTCCCTGTAGGCCGCTGTTCCTTTTTTCCATTCTACATTGTGTTCTCTTTGGTCTGCTGTTCTTATTCATCGGTTCCCTCCTCGCTGCCCTGTGGCTTGTCCCCATTTATTGTTGCCTCTCTCTCCCTCTCTCTGGCTTCTTGCCCCTGTTTTTAAAATTCCTCCCTCTCTTCTCTCTTCCCTGTTGGCCGTGTGATCTTCAGCCTTTCTCCACCTCTTTCTGCCCAGCTCTCTGCGTCTATTCATTAATTCTTCCCTCTCTGCCCTGTAGCCTGTAGCTTCTGTCCTTTCTCCATCTTGCTGTCTCTGGCTTCCCCGTGACCCTCTCTTAGAATTGTTTCTCTCTTCTCTCTGTACGCATTGCGATTCCTTTTGCTCTCCATCTCCCTTTGTTTTGGTGTTTTTTTTGTTGTTTTTCTGGCTCCCTGTCCCTAATTGTTAATTCTCTGCCTTCTCATGCTCTGTACCACGTAGCCCCGTGGTTTGTTTTGTGGTGTTCCCTCCCCGGCCCCTTCCCTCCGTCGCTGGCCGTCTCGGCTCCCTGTCCCCGTGGCTTCATTCTTCCCTTTCTGCCCTGTTCTTGTCGCTTATCTTGTCTGTCTCCATCTCGCTCGGTCCAGCTTCCTGCCCCTGTTCTTCTTTCCTCCCTTGCTGTCGTGCTGCCTGCCCCAGGTTCTTTGTGCGTCTCCAGCCTGCTCCTCATCCTTCTTTGTTGGTCTGTGTCCTGCTCTTCCCCTCTCTCTGCTGCTTTTATCTCCACCTCCGTCAGGCTCCCTGTCCTCCTCTGGCCATCCTGTTCCCTGCCTCGTGCCTTCTCACTACACGCACACACGCCCCCCCCGCCCCCGTCCAGCCGGATGCTGCTCTTCTCTCCTCCTACTGTCCTGTGCCCTGCTCCTCACCTTTGGTGGCCTCCCCCTCTGCCCAGCAGCCCGTCGCTCCAGGAGCCAGGCGACGGACGGTCCGTTCCCTGCCAAACCGGGACAAGCGCGTGCCGTGGCTTAGCCTCAGCTGGCAACTCTGCACCAGGGAGCTGCTTGCTCGCTCCACCCTCAGTGGGCTGGGGGAGAGAGCTGGAAGGGTAAAAGTGAGAAAAATCATGGGTTGAGATCAAGACGGTTTAATAGGTAAAGCAAAAGCTGTGCGTGGAAGCAAAGCAAGGAATTAATTCGCTCCTCCTTTTCGGCGGGCAGGTGTTGAGCTGTTTCTGGGAAAGCAGGGCTCTGTCATGTGTAACGGTTAGTTAGGAAGAGAAATGCCGTAGCCCCCAAGGACTCCCCCTTCTTCCCACAGTTGGAACCCGCAGTTCGGTACGGGCGTGTAGTGCACGAGCGAGCTAGGCTACGTGCCTAGGAAGCCTCATCTCGTAAGAGCTGTAAGACACCCCCGTGTTCTCTTCAGGTGGAGGTCGGCCTAGAGTCTGGAGCTGCAGAAGAGGCAGGGAGGAGAGGAGGGGAAAGAAGCATGTGAACGGCTAAATTGTGCCAGCAGCGCTGAGAGCGAGAGTCGCGGTGAGTCCTGGGCCAGTGGGGCCCCGTTGCCTCTCTTGTACGTCCTGGGCCCTCCCTGTCTCTCCCCCGGCCCCCTCTCTTTCCTTACCTGCTGCAAAATTATTTTTTTTTTGCGCCCCCCCCGCACCTTCTTTCTCCGTCTCGCTCTGAGTGGCTCCCTGCCTCCCCGTCTTTTCAGTCCTCCCTCTCTCTGTCCTGTAGCCTGTGGCTACTTGTTCTTTCTCCGCCTCTCTCTGCCTGGCTCTGGCTCCGTTTTTATTTTTTTACTCCTCCTGCTCTGTCCTGTAGCCTGTCGGTATTTTTGTCTTTCTCTGGCTCTCTCGGTCTGACTCCCTGTGTTACCGAAAAACGCGGTAAAATCGGAAACAACTCCTCAACGCCAATTTAGTATTAAAGAGCAGGCATTCTTTATTCACGGCGCCGGATGCACGGGGGATCGCTCCTCCTGGCGTGCGTACCTCACGCACCTTTCCCGTTCAATTTGTAGATCAAAATTTTACGTATTCATACGTATTCATTATTGTCCTGTCTGCTGATCGGTACAAACTTGCTCGTTCCGTATGTAAATCGCTGCGCAGGCTCGGTGGTGGTCCGTGAGTCGGTGGTCGCGATCTCCCCCTGCCAGAATTGCCTTTTACCTTCTTGGCTGTTAATCTTGGCAGTCTTGGCTAGTTCTCTCAGTCCGCTCCACGAAACCGCGTTTTGTCGTCCTTTTCTGACAGAAGCACGTTGTCTGTTGTTCTGCTGACGTTAACGATCGCCTAGGGACTAAAATGCAGATCAACAGGTGCGCTGATTCGTACGCTCCATGTTCCCGTAGTGGAACACCGTCTCTGGTTGGCTGATTTCATCGCTTTGGTTACACCTGTTCCTGTTGTTCAGTTTCTTCTTTTTTGGCTTTGTGTGATTCTCTCTGTGATTCTGTTTTTCTCTGCCTCGCTTTTCCCAGCTCCCCGTCCCTCACTTGGAATGCCCGTTGTCCTTCACCAGCTCACTCTCCCTTGGTTGCCATCCCCGTTTCTGAATTCCTCCTGCTTTGCCACGTAGCCCGTGACTTTTTTCTTAATCTCTCTCTGTCTGCCTCAACGCTCCCCCCGCGCTTTTTCATTCGTCTGCTCTGCTCTGCACCCTGCTACTGTTCTTGCCTTTCTGAGTTCTTCTCTGTTGAGCTCCCTTTCCCTATTTGTGGATTCCTGTTCTTCCTGCAGCCACCGCTGTTCCCTGTGACCTCCGTCTCTCTCTGTCCAGCTCCCTGTCCCTAGGTTTTAATCCCTGCCTCTGCCCGCTGTAGCCCGTCTAGGTTTTTCTCTCGGCCTCTCTCTCTGTCCGGCTCCCTCTCTCTGTGTTCTAATTCCACGTTCTCTGTCACGTAGACCCGTGCTATTTGTTTGTCCTCATCTCTCTCTGTCCAGCTCCTTGCTGCGATGTTTTATTTCTTCCCTCTCTGTCTGTCTTTGTAGCCCGTTGCCGTTGTTGGTTTTTTTTTTTTTTCCCACTTGTTTCTTCATGTGTCTCTGTCTGCCTCCCAGTGCCTGATCTTTAATTCCTCCTTCCCTGTAGGCCGCTGTTCCTTTTTTCCATTCTACATTGTGTTCTCTTTGGTCTGCTGTTCTTATTCATCGATTCCCTCCTCGCTGCCCTGTGGCTTGTCCCCATTTATTGTTGCCTCTCTCTCCCTCTCTCTGGCTTCTTGCCCCTGTTTTTAAAATTCCTCCCTCTCTTCTCTCTTCCCTGTTGGCCGTGTGATCTTCAGCCTTTCTCCACCTCTTTCTGCCCAGCTCTCTGCGTCTATTCATTAATTCTTCCCTCTCTGCCCTGTAGCCTGTAGCTTCTGTCCTTTCTCCATCTTGCTGTCTCTGGCTTCCCCGTGACCCTCTCTTAGAATTGTTTCTCTCTTCTCTCTGTACGCATTGCGATTCCTTTTGCTCTCCATCTCCCTTTGTTTTGGTGTTTTTTTTGTTGTTTTTCTGGCTCCCTGTCCCTAATTGTTAATTCTCTGCCTTCTCATGCTCTGTACCACGTAGCCCCGTGGTTTGTTTTGTGGTGTTCCCTCCCCGGCCCCTTCCCTCCGTCGTTGGCTGTCTCGGCTCCCTGTCCCCGTGGCTTCATTCTTCCCTTTCTGCCCTGTTCTTGTCGCTTATCTTGTCTGTCTCCATCTCGCTCGGTCCAGCTTCCTGCCCCTGTTCTTCTTTCCTCCCTCGCTGTCGTGCTGCCTGCCCCAGGTTCTTTGTGCGTCTCCAGCCTGCTCCTCATCCTTCTTTGTTGGTCTGTGTCCTGCTCTTCCCCTCTCTCTGCTGCTTTTATCTCCACCTCCGTCAGGCTCCCTGTCCTCCTCTGGCCGTCCTGTTCCCTGCCTCGTGCCTTCTCACTACACGCACACACGCCCCCCCCGCCCCCGTCCAGCCGGATGCTGCTCTTCTCTCCTCCTACTGTCCTGTGCCCTGCTCCTCACCTTTGGTGGCCTCCCCCTCTGCCCAGCAGCCCGTCGCTCCAGGAGCCAGGCGACGGACGGTCCGTTCCCTGCCAAACCGGGACAAGCGCGTGCCGTGGCTTAGCCTCAGCTGGCAACTCTGCACCAGGGAGCTGCTTGCTCGCTCCACCCTCAGTGGGCTGGGGGAGAGAGCTGGAAGGGTAAAAGTGAGAAAAATCATGGGTTGAGATCAAGACGGTTTAATAGGTAAAGCAAAAGCTGTGCGTGGAAGCAAAGCAAGGAATTAATTCGCTCCTCCTTTTCGGCGGGCAGGTGTTGAGCTGTTTCTGGGAAAGCAGGGCTCTGTCATGTGTAACGGTTAGTTAGGAAGAGAAATGCCGTAGCCCCCAAGGACTCCCCCTTCTTCCCACAGTTGGAACCCGCAGTTCGGTACGGGCGTGTAGTGCACGAGCGAGCTAGGCTACGTGCCTAGGAAGCCTCATCTCGTAAGAGCTGTAAGACACCCCCGTGTTCTCTTCAGGTGGAGGTCGGCCTAGAGTCTGGAGCTGCAGAAGAGGCAGGGAGGAGAGGAGGGGAAAGAAGCATGTGAACGGCTAAATTGTGCCAGCAGCGCTGAGAGCGAGAGTCGCGGTGAGTCCTGGGCCAGTGGGGCCCCGTTGCCTCTCTTGTACGTCCTGGGCCCTCCCTGTCTCTCCCCCGGCCCCCTCTCTTTCCTTACCTGCTGCAAAATTATTTTTTTTTTGCGCCCCCCCCGCACCTTCTTTCTCCGTCTCGCTCTGAGTGGCTCCCTGCCTCCCCGTCTTTTCAGTCCTCCCTCTCTCTGTCCTGTAGCCTGTGGCTACTTGTTCTTTCTCCGCCTCTCTCTGCCTGGCTCTGGCTCCGTTTTTATTTTTTTACTCCTCCTGCTCTGTCCTGTAGCCTGTCGGTATTTTTGTCTTTCTCTGGCTCTCTCGGTCTGACTCCCTGTGTTACCGAAAAACGCGGTAAAATCGGAAACAACTCCTCAACGCCAATTTAGTATTAAAGAGCAGGCATTCTTTATTCACGGCGCCGGATGCACGGGGGATCGCTCCTCCTGGCGTGCGTACCTCACGCACCTTTCCCGTTCAATTTGTAGATCAAAATTTTACGTATTCATACGTATTCATTATTGTCCTGTCTGCTGATCGGTACAAACTTGCTCGTTCCGTATGTAAATCGCTGCGCAGGCTCGGTGGTGGTCCGTGAGTCGGTGGTCGCGATCTCCCCCTGCCAGAATTGCCTTTTACCTTCTTGGCTGTTAATCTTGGCAGTCTTGGCTAGTTCTCTCAGTCCGCTCCACGAAACCGCGTTTTGTCGTCCTTTTCTGACAGAAGCACGTTGTCTGTTGTTCTGCTGACGTTAACGATCGCCTAGGGACTAAAATGCAGATCAACAGGTGCGCTGATTCGTACGCTCCATGTTCCCGTAGTGGAACACCGTCTCTGGTTGGCTGATTTCATCGCTTTGGTTACACCTGTTCCTGTTGTTCAGTTTCTTCTTTTTTGGCTTTGTGTGATTCTCTCTGTGATTCTGTTTTTCTCTGCCTCGCTTTTCCCAGCTCCCCGTCCCTCACTTGGAATGCCCGTTGTCCTTCACCAGCTCACTCTCCCTTGGTTGCCATCCCCGTTTCTGAATTCCTCCTGCTTTGCCACGTAGCCCGTGACTTTTTTCTTAATCTCTCTGTCTGCCTCAACGCTCCCCCCGCGCTTTTTCATTCGTCTGCTCTGCTCTGCACCCTGCTACTGTTCTTGCCTTTCTGAGTTCTTCTCTGTTGAGCTCCCTTTCCCTATTTGTGGATTCCTGTTCTTCCTGCAGCCACCGCTGTTCCCTGTGACCTCCGTCTCTCTCTGTCCAGCTCCCTGTCCCTAGGTTTTAATCCCTGCCTCTGCCCGCTGTAGCCCGTCTAGGTTTTTCTCTCGGCCTCTCTCTCTGTCCGGCTCCCTCTCTCTGTGTTCTAATTCCACGTTCTCTGTCACGTAGACCCGTGCTATTTGTTTGTCCTCATCTCTCTCTGTCCAGCTCCTTGCTGCGATGTTTTATTTCTTCCCTCTCTGTCTGTCTTTGTAGCCCGTTGCCGTTGTTGTTTTTTTTTTTTTTTCCCACTTGTTTCTTCATGTGTCTCTGTCTGCCTCCCAGTGCCTGATCTTTAATTCCTCCTTCCCTGTAGGCCGCTGTTCCTTTTTTCCATTCTACGTTGTGTTCTCTTTGGTCTGCTGTTCTTATTCATCGATTCCCTCCTCGCTGCCCTGTGGCTTGTCCCCATTTATTGTTGCCTCTCTCTCCCTCTCTCTGGCTTCTTGCCCCTGTTTTTAAAATTCCTCCCTCTCTTCTCTCTTCCCTGTTGGCCGTGTGATCTTCAGCCTTTCTCCACCTCTTTCTGCCCAGCTCTCTGCGTCTATTCATTAATTCTTCCCTCTCTGCCCTGTAGCCTGTAGCTTCTGTCCTTTCTCCATCTTGCTGTCTCTGGCTTCCCCGTGACCCTCTCTTAGAATTGTTTCTCTCTTCTCTCTGTACGCATTGCGATTCCTTTTGCTCTCCATCTCCCTTTGTTTTGGTGTTTTTTTTGTTGTTTTTCTGGCTCCCTGTCCCTAATTGTTAATTCTCTGCCTTCTCATGCTCTGTACCACGTAGCCCCGTGGTTTGTTTTGTGGTGTTCCCTCCCCGGCCCCTTCCCTCCGTCGTTGGCTGTCTCGGCTCCCTGTCCCCGTGGCTTCATTCTTCCCTTTCTGCCCTGTTCTTGTCGCTTATCTTGTCTGTCTCCATCTCGCTCGGTCCAGCTTCCTGCCCCTGTTCTTCTTTCCTCCCTCGCTGTCGTGCTGCCTGCCCCAGGTTCTTTGTGCGTCTCCAGCCTGCTCCTCATCCTTCTTTGTTGGTCTGTGTCCTGCTCTTCCCCTCTCTCTGCTGCTTTTATCTCCACCTCCGTCAGGCTCCCTGTCCTCCTCTGGCCGTCCTGTTCCCTGCCTCGTGCCTTCTCACTACACGCACACACGCCCCCCCCGCCCCCGTCCAGCCGGATGCTGCTCTTCTCTCCTCCTACTGTCCTGTGCCCTGCTCCTCACCTTTGGTGGCCTCCCCCTCTGCCCAGCAGCCCGTCGCTCCAGGAGCCAGGCGACGGACGGTCCGTTCCCTGCCAAACCGGGACAAGCGCGTGCCGTGGCTTAGCCTCAGCTGGCAACTCTGCACCAGGGAGCTGCTTGCTCGCTCCACCCTCAGTGGGCTGGGGGAGAGAGCTGGAAGGGTAAAAGTGAGAAAAATCATGGGTTGAGATCAAGACGGTTTAATAGGTAAAGCAAAAGCTGTGCGTGGAAGCAAAGCAAGGAATTAATTCGCTCCTCCTTTTCGGCGGGCAGGTGTTGAGCTGTTTCTGGGAAAGCAGGGCTCTGTCATGTGTAACGGTTAGTTAGGAAGAGAAATGCCGTAGCCCCCAAGGACTCCCCCTTCTTCCCCCAGCTGCGTGTGCTGAGCATGATGTCAAATGGTATGGAATATCCCTTTGGTCAGTTAGCTGGGAAAGCTTTCCCAGCTGTGTCCTCTCCCAGCCTACTTGCTGGTGGGGCACTGAGAGAACCAGAAGAGGCCCTGAGTGTGGAAGCAGTGCTCAGCAAGAACCAAAACATCTCTACATTATTAACGGTGTTTTGAGCATAAACCCAAAACTTATCCCTTCCTAGCTACTCTGGAGAAAATGAGCACTATCCCAGCCAACACCAGCTCCGTGCGGCTGCGGCAACAGCGGCCGAGGTGGCCTTGGGGCAGTGGGAGCGTTGGGGACCCTGAGCCACGAATGGCTCCTGGGACTTGTTACGCGTGTGCGCCTGCACAAACACCTGCCCTCTCCTTTGCCCTCAGGGCTGCGTTTGCGCTGCCTTTGCGTGGGGCAAGGGGCTGTGATGGAGCCCAGGGGAGGAGGTGGTGCACTGTGGGGGTGAGGGGAGGGGGCCCCCCGTTGCTGCTGTGCCTCAGCTGCGCGCGGGGGCTGGAGGAGCCCCAGGTGCGGGCAGTGGGGCTGATGGTGCCGGCTCCTCCCTGGAAAAGGGGTGGTGCCGTGCTCCGGGGGGCCAGTGTGAGCCGAGGGCGGAGCGGAGCGGAGCTGTGGCCGAGCGTCAGCGGGCTGCGACTGTAGCGAGGGAGAAGGTGAGCGGGGGCTGGGGGGTGGGCCGCTGGGTCCCGGGTAAAGCCCCGAGGAGGGCTGCGGCGGGGCAGCGCCGGGTCGGAGCGGAGCTGTGGGGAGAGCGAGGCTGTGGTGAGGGCTCGGTGGGGGTTCCGGGTGCATCGGCGGGAGGGACGGTGCCCCGCAGGGTCAGAGAGCGGGAGGGCGGGCTCGCGGCATTCCGGGAGCTGTGGTGGTGCGCCTGCCGGCTGGCCGTGCGGCCGTGTTGTGTCGCAGAGCATGCCGGGAGCTGTGGTGGTGTGGCTGTGGGCTGGCCGGGCGGCCGTGTTGTGTCGCAGAGCATGCCGGGAGGTGTAGTCCTTGTGGCGCGCGGCTGCCGGGCGGCCGTGTTGTGGCGCAGAGCATGCCGGGAGATGTAGTCCTTGCGGCGCGAGGCTGCCGGGCGGCCGTGTTGTGGCGCAGAGCATGCCGGGAGCTGTAGTCCAGGCGCAGTGGCTGCCGGCGCTGTCACGTGGTTCGCCGGGGCGTGGCGGGAGGCGCGGTCTTCCGGCGCTCGGGTGCCGGGCGGCCGTGCCGCGTACGGTACGCGCGGTGTATTTGGGGTTGGATTCGTGTTGATTTCTGGGGGCTTGCGGGTGCGGCCGCTCCCCGAGAAGCGGTGAGTTCCCGGGAGCTGACAGAAGGGAAGAGGGAAAGGAGGAGGACGGTGACCTTTTCCCCGTGCCCAGGGCGCAGATGATGGCCGCCTCCCCGGCTCGCCGGAGCTCCCGCTCAGCCTCCCCTTGCCCCCCCCTTGCCCCGTGCGCCTGCCCCCAGCCCCGGCACCTCCCCTGCAGCGTGCCGCGTAGCCCTTGGCCGCCCCCAGGCCCTGTCGTGAAGGCAGCGAGCCGGCCCTCAAGCGCACTGGATTCCCCCTCGGCGCAGGGGCCCTTAGCATTAGCGCGGGGAAGGGGCGCTGTGTCCAGAAGCCCCTGCGCAAGGAGAGGCTTTGGCCAGGGTCGATCGACGGTAATGACGGTCGCTGTTTCTTCTTTCCCTCTCCCAGAGACCGTGCTGAGGACGTGGTTGTCTGTCCTTCCCCCGGGGATGCCGTTGACTGCGGCCGTCTCAGGCTCGCGTGGCTTCTCTCTGCCCGGCCTCGCCGTCCCTGCAGCGCAGGGCCGAAAAGGGATAGACAAAGCCCTTCCCGGCTGTGGAGAGGAGCTGCCTCGGCTGAAGCTGGAGATGCCAACGAAAGGTAAAGCAGAAGAAACTGAAGGCGCTCTGGCTGCCAGCTGCTTTCCTGCTGCAGGCAAGAGAGAGCCTGTCCCTGCAGGTGAGGGAGGAAGGATCCCCCTTCATAGCCCGCAGCGGGCCAGGCCAGGCCACCAACGTGCACCGCAGGGTCCGTACGCGTAACCCGCAGTTCGGTACGGGCGTGTAGGGCACGAGCGAGCTAGGCTACGTGCCGAGGAAGCCTCATCTCGTAAGAGCTGTAAGACACCCCCGTGTTCTCTTCAGGTGGAGGTCGGCCTAGAGTCTGGAGCTGCAGAAGAGGCAGGGAGGAGAGGAGGGGAAAGAAGCATGTGAACGGCTAAATTGTGCCAGCAGCGCTGAGAGCGAGAGTCGCGGTGAGTCCTGGGCCAGTGGGGCCCCGTTGCCTCTCTTGTACGTCCTGGGCCCTCCCTGTCTCTCCCCCGGCCCCCTCTCTTTCCTTACCTGCTGCAAAATTATTTTTTTTTTGCGCCCCCCCCGCACCTTCTTTCTCCGTCTCGCTCTGAGTGGCTCCCTGCCTCCCCGTCTTTTCAGTCCTCCCTCTCTCTGTCCTGTAGCCTGTGGCTACTTGTTCTTTCTCCGCCTCTCTCTGCCTGGCTCTGGCTCCGTTTTTATTTTTTTACTCCTCCTGCTCTGTCCTGTAGCCTGTCGGTATTTTTGTCTTTCTCTGGCTCTCTCGGTCTGACTCCCTGTGTTACCGAAAAACGCGGTAAAATCGGAAACAACTCCTCAACGCCAATTTAGTATTAAAGAGCAGGCATTCTTTATTCACGGCGCCGGATGCACGGGGGATCGCTCCTCCTGGCGTGCGTACCTCACGCACCTTTCCCGTTCAATTTGTAGATCAAAATTTTACGTATTCATACGTATTCATTATTGTCCTGTCTGCTGATCGGTACAAACTTGCTCGTTCCGTATGTAAATCGCTGCGCAGGCTCGGTGGTGGTCCGTGAGTCGGTGGTCGCGATCTCCCCCTGCCAGAATTGCCTTTTACCTTCTTGGCTGTTAATCTTGGCAGTCTTGGCTAGTTCTCTCAGTCCGCTCCACGAAACCGCGTTTTGTCGTCCTTTTCTGACAGAAGCACGTTGTCTGTTGTTCTGCTGACGTTAACGATCGCCTAGGGACTAAAATGCAGATCAACAGGTGCGCTGATTCGTACGCTCCATGTTCCCGTAGTGGAACACCGTCTCTGGTTGGCTGATTTCATCGCTTTGGTTACACCTGTTCCTGTTGTTCAGTTTCTTCTTTTTTGGCTTTGTGTGATTCTCTCTGTGATTCTGTTTTTCTCTGCCTCGCTTTTCCCAGCTCCCCGTCCCTCACTTGGAATGCCCGTTGTCCTTCACCAGCTCACTCTCCCTTGGTTGCCATCCCCGTTTCTGAATTCCTCCTGCTTTGCCACGTAGCCCGTGACTTTTTTCTTAATCTCTCTCTGTCTGCCTCAACGCTCCCCCCGCGCTTTTTCATTCGTCTGCTCTGCTCTGCACCCTGCTACTGTTCTTGCCTTTCTGAGTTCTTCTCTGTTGAGCTCCCTTTCCCTATTTGTGGATTCCTGTTCTTCCTGCAGCCACCGCTGTTCCCTGTGACCTCCGTCTCTCTCTGTCCAGCTCCCTGTCCCTAGGTTTTAATCCCTGCCTCTGCCCGCTGTAGCCCGTCTAGGTTTTTCTCTCGGCCTCTCTCTCTGTCCGGCTCCCTCTCTCTGTGTTCTAATTCCACGTTCTCTGTCACGTAGACCCGTGCTATTTGTTTGTCCTCATCTCTCTCTGTCCAGCTCCTTGCTGCGATGTTTTATTTCTTCCCTCTCTGTCTGTCTTTGTAGCCCGTTGCCGTTGTTGGTTTTTTTTTTTTTTCCCACTTGTTTCTTCATGTGTCTCTGTCTGCCTCCCAGTGCCTGATCTTTAATTCCTCCTTCCCTGTAGGCCGCTGTTCCTTTTTTCCATTCTACATTGTGTTCTCTTTGGTCTGCTGTTCTTATTCATCGATTCCCTCCTCGCTGCCCTGTGGCTTGTCCCCATTTATTGTTGCCTCTCTCTCCCTCTCTCTGGCTTCTTGCCCCTGTTTTTAAAATTCCTCCCTCTCTTCTCTCTTCCCTGTTGGCCGTGTGATCTTCAGCCTTTCTCCACCTCTTTCTGCCCAGCTCTCTGCGTCTATTCATTAATTCTTCCCTCTCTGCCCTGTAGCCTGTAGCTTCTGTCCTTTCTCCATCTTGCTGTCTCTGGCTTCCCCGTGACCCTCTCTTAGAATTGTTTCTCTCTTCTCTCTGTACGCATTGCGATTCCTTTTGCTCTCCATCTCCCTTTGTTTTGGTGTTTTTTTTGTTGTTTTTCTGGCTCCCTGTCCCTAATTGTTAATTCTCTGCCTTCTCATGCTCTGTACCACGTAGCCCCGTGGTTTGTTTTGTGGTGTTCCCTCCCCGGCCCCTTCCCTCCGTCGTTGGCTGTCTCGGCTCCCTGTCCCCGTGGCTTCATTCTTCCCTTTCTGCCCTGTTCTTGTCGCTTATCTTGTCTGTCTCCATCTCGCTCGGTCCAGCTTCCTGCCCCTGTTCTTCTTTCCTCCCTCGCTGTCGTGCTGCCTGCCCCAGGTTCTTTGTGCGTCTCCAGCCTGCTCCTCATCCTTCTTTGTTGGTCTGTGTCCTGCTCTTCCCCTCTCTCTGCTGCTTTTATCTCCACCTCCGTCAGGCTCCCTGTCCTCCTCTGGCCGTCCTGTTCCCTGCCTCGTGCCTTCTCACTACACGCACACACGCCCCCCCCGCCCCCGTCCAGCCGGATGCTGCTCTTCTCTCCTCCTACTGTCCTGTGCCCTGCTCCTCACCTTTGGTGGCCTCCCCCTCTGCCCAGCAGCCCGTCGCTCCAGGAGCCAGGCGACGGACGGTCCGTTCCCTGCCAAACCGGGACAAGCGCGTGCCGTGGCTTAGCCTCAGCTGGCAACTCTGCACCAGGGAGCTGCTTGCTCGCTCCACCCTCAGTGGGCTGGGGGAGAGAGCTGGAAGGGTAAAAGTGAGAAAAATCATGGGTTGAGATCAAGACGGTTTAATAGGTAAAGCAAAAGCTGTGCGTGGAAGCAAAGCAAGGAATTAATTCGCTCCTCCTTTTCGGCGGGCAGGTGTTGAGCTGTTTCTGGGAAAGCAGGGCTCTGTCATGTGTAACGGTTAGTTAGGAAGAGAAATGCCGTAGCCCCCAAGGACTCCCCCTTCTTCCCACAGTTGGAACCCGCAGTTCGGTACGGGCGTGTAGTGCACGAGCGAGCTAGGCTACGTGCCTAGGAAGCCTCATCTCGTAAGAGCTGTAAGACACCCCCGTGTTCTCTTCAGGTGGAGGTCGGCCTAGAGTCTGGAGCTGCAGAAGAGGCAGGGAGGAGAGGAGGGGAAAGAAGCATGTGAACGGCTAAATTGTGCCAGCAGCGCTGAGAGCGAGAGTCGCGGTGAGTCCTGGGCCAGTGGGGCCCCGTTGCCTCTCTTGTACGTCCTGGGCCCTCCCTGTCTCTCCCCCGGCCCCCTCTCTTTCCTTACCTGCTGCAAAATTATTTTTTTTTTGCGCCCCCCCCGCACCTTCTTTCTCCGTCTCGCTCTGAGTGGCTCCCTGCCTCCCCGTCTTTTCAGTCCTCCCTCTCTCTGTCCTGTAGCCTGTGGCTACTTGTTCTTTCTCCGCCTCTCTCTGCCTGGCTCTGGCTCCGTTTTTATTTTTTTACTCCTCCTGCTCTGTCCTGTAGCCTGTCGGTATTTTTGTCTTTCTCTGGCTCTCTCGGTCTGACTCCCTGTGTTACCGAAAAACGCGGTAAAATCGGAAACAACTCCTCAACGCCAATTTAGTATTAAAGAGCAGGCATTCTTTATTCACGGCGCCGGATGCACGGGGGATCGCTCCTCCTGGCGTGCGTACCTCACGCACCTTTCCCGTTCAATTTGTAGATCAAAATTTTACGTATTCATACGTATTCATTATTGTCCTGTCTGCTGATCGGTACAAACTTGCTCGTTCCGTATGTAAATCGCTGCGCAGGCTCGGTGGTGGTCCGTGAGTCGGTGGTCGCGATCTCCCCCTGCCAGAATTGCCTTTTACCTTCTTGGCTGTTAATCTTGGCAGTCTTGGCTAGTTCTCTCAGTCCGCTCCACGAAACCGCGTTTTGTCGTCCTTTTCTGACAGAAGCACGTTGTCTGTTGTTCTGCTGACGTTAACGATCGCCTAGGGACTAAAATGCAGATCAACAGGTGCGCTGATTCGTACGCTCCATGTTCCCGTAGTGGAACACCGTCTCTGGTTGGCTGATTTCATCGCTTTGGTTACACCTGTTCCTGTTGTTCAGTTTCTTCTTTTTTGGCTTTGTGTGATTCTCTCTGTGATTCTGTTTTTCTCTGCCTCGCTTTTCCCAGCTCCCCGTCCCTCACTTGGAATGCCCGTTGTCCTTCACCAGCTCACTCTCCCTTGGTTGCCATCCCCGTTTCTGAATTCCTCCTGCTTTGCCACGTAGCCCGTGACTTTTTTCTTAATCTCTCTCTGTCTGCCTCAACGCTCCCCCCGCGCTTTTTCATTCGTCTGCTCTGCTCTGCACCCTGCTACTGTTCTTGCCTTTCTGAGTTCTTCTCTGTTGAGCTCCCTTTCCCTATTTGTGGATTCCTGTTCTTCCTGCAGCCACCGCTGTTCCCTGTGACCTCCGTCTCTCTCTGTCCAGCTCCCTGTCCCTAGGTTTTAATCCCTGCCTCTGCCCGCTGTAGCCCGTCTAGGTTTTTCTCTCGGCCTCTCTCTCTGTCCGGCTCCCTCTCTCTGTGTTCTAATTCCACGTTCTCTGTCACGTAGACCCGTGCTATTTGTTTGTCCTCATCTCTCTCTGTCCAGCTCCTTGCTGCGATGTTTTATTTCTTCCCTCTCTGTCTGTCTTTGTAGCCCGTTGCCGTTGTTGGTTTTTTTTTTTTCCCACTTGTTTCTTCATGTGTCTCTGTCTGCCTCCCAGTGCCTGATCTTTAATTCCTCCTTCCCTGTAGGCCGCTGTTCCTTTTTTCCATTCTACGTTGTGTTCTCTTTGGTCTGCTGTTCTTATTCATCGATTCCCTCCTCGCTGCCCTGTGGCTTGTCCCCATTTATTGTTGCCTCTCTCTCCCTCTCTCTGGCTTCTTGCCCCTGTTTTTAAAATTCCTCCCTCTCTTCTCTCTTCCCTGTTGGCCGTGTGATCTTCAGCCTTTCTCCACCTCTTTCTGCCCAGCTCTCTGCGTCTATTCATTAATTCTTCCCTCTCTGCCCTGTAGCCTGTAGCTTCTGTCCTTTCTCCATCTTGCTGTCTCTGGCTTCCCCGTGACCCTCTCTTAGAATTGTTTCTCTCTTCTCTCTGTACGCATTGCGATTCCTTTTGCTCTCCATCTCCCTTTGTTTTGGTGTTTTTTTTGTTGTTTTTCTGGCTCCCTGTCCCTAATTGTTAATTCTCTGCCTTCTCATGCTCTGTACCACGTAGCCCCGTGGTTTGTTTTGTGGTGTTCCCTCCCCGGCCCCTTCCCTCCGTCGTTGGCTGTCTCGGCTCCCTGTCCCCGTGGCTTCATTCTTCCCTTTCTGCCCTGTTCTTGTCGCTTATCTTGTCTGTCTCCATCTCGCTCGGTCCAGCTTCCTGCCCCTGTTCTTCTTTCCTCCCTCGCTGTCGTGCTGCCTGCCCCAGGTTCTTTGTGCGTCTCCAGCCTGCTCCTCATCCTTCTTTGTTGGTCTGTGTCCTGCTCTTCCCCTCTCTCTGCTGCTTTTATCTCCACCTCCGTCAGGCTCCCTGTCCTCCTCTGGCCGTCCTGTTCCCTGCCTCGTGCCTTCTCACTACACGCACACACGCCCCCCCCGCCCCCGTCCAGCCGGATGCTGCTCTTCTCTCCTCCTACTGTCCTGTGCCCTGCTCCTCACCTTTGGTGGCCTCCCCCTCTGCCCAGCAGCCCGTCGCTCCAGGAGCCAGGCGACGGACGGTCCGTTCCCTGCCAAACCGGGACAAGCGCGTGCCGTGGCTTAGCCTCAGCTGGCAACTCTGCACCAGGGAGCTGCTTGCTCGCTCCACCCTCAGTGGGCTGGGGGAGAGAGCTGGAAGGGTAAAAGTGAGAAAAATCATGGGTTGAGATCAAGACGGTTTAATAGGTAAAGCAAAAGCTGTGCGTGGAAGCAAAGCAAGGAATTAATTCGCTCCTCCTTTTCGGCGGGCAGGTGTTGAGCTGTTTCTGGGAAAGCAGGGCTCTGTCATGTGTAACGGTTAGTTAGGAAGAGAAATGCCGTAGCCCCCAAGGACTCCCCCTTCTTCCCACAGTTGGAACCCGCAGTTCGGTACGGGCGTGTAGTGCACGAGCGAGCTAGGCTACGTGCCTAGGAAGCCTCATCTCGTAAGAGCTGTAAGACACCCCCGTGTTCTCTTCAGGTGGAGGTCGGCCTAGAGTCTGGAGCTGCAGAAGAGGCAGGGAGGAGAGGAGGGGAAAGAAGCATGTGAACGGCTAAATTGTGCCAGCAGCGCTGAGAGCGAGAGTCGCGGTGAGTCCTGGGCCAGTGGGGCCCCGTTGCCTCTCTTGTACGTCCTGGGCCCTCCCTGTCTCTCCCCCGGCCCCCTCTCTTTCCTTACCTGCTGCAAAATTATTTTTTTTTTGCGCCCCCCCCGCACCTTCTTTCTCCGTCTCGCTCTGAGTGGCTCCCTGCCTCCCCGTCTTTTCAGTCCTCCCTCTCTCTGTCCTGTAGCCTGTGGCTACTTGTTCTTTCTCCGCCTCTCTCTGCCTGGCTCTGGCTCCGTTTTTATTTTTTTACTCCTCCTGCTCTGTCCTGTAGCCTGTCGGTATTTTTGTCTTTCTCTGGCTCTCTCGGTCTGACTCCCTGTGTTACCGAAAAACGCGGTAAAATCGGAAACAACTCCTCAACGCCAATTTAGTATTAAAGAGCAGGCATTCTTTATTCACGGCGCCGGATGCACGGGGGATCGCTCCTCCTGGCGTGCGTACCTCACGCACCTTTCCCGTTCAATTTGTAGATCAAAATTTTACGTATTCATACGTATTCATTATTGTCCTGTCTGCTGATCGGTACAAACTTGCTCGTTCCGTATGTAAATCGCTGCGCAGGCTCGGTGGTGGTCCGTGAGTCGGTGGTCGCGATCTCCCCCTGCCAGAATTGCCTTTTACCTTCTTGGCTGTTAATCTTGGCAGTCTTGGCTAGTTCTCTCAGTCCGCTCCACGAAACCGCGTTTTGTCGTCCTTTTCTGACAGAAGCACGTTGTCTGTTGTTCTGCTGACGTTAACGATCGCCTAGGGACTAAAATGCAGATCAACAGGTGCGCTGATTCGTACGCTCCATGTTCCCGTAGTGGAACACCGTCTCTGGTTGGCTGATTTCATCGCTTTGGTTACACCTGTTCCTGTTGTTCAGTTTCTTCTTTTTTGGCTTTGTGTGATTCTCTCTGTGATTCTGTTTTTCTCTGCCTCGCTTTTCCCAGCTCCCCGTCCATCACTTGGAATGCCCGTTGTCCTTCACCAGCTCACTCTCCCTTGGTTGCCATCCCCGTTTCTGAATTCCTCCTGCTTTGCCACGTAGCCCGTGACTTTTTTCTTAATCTCTCTGTCTGCCTCAACGCTCCCCCCGCGCTTTTTCATTCGTCTGCTCTGCTCTGCACCCTGCTACTGTTCTTGCCTTTCTGAGTTCTTCTCTGTTGAGCTCCCTTTCCCTATTTGTGGATTCCTGTTCTTCCTGCAGCCACCGCTGTTCCCTGTGACCTCCGTCTCTCTCTGTCCAGCTCCCTGTCCCTAGGTTTTAATCCCTGCCTCTGCCCGCTGTAGCCCGTCTAGGTTTTTCTCTCGGCCTCTCTCTCTGTCCGGCTCCCTCTCTCTGTGTTCTAATTCCACGTTCTCTGTCACGTAGACCCGTGCTATTTGTTTGTCCTCATCTCTCTCTGTCCAGCTCCTTGCTGCGATGTTTTATTTCTTCCCTCTCTGTCTGTCTTTGTAGCCCGTTGCCGTTGTTGGTTTTTTTTTTTTCCCACTTGTTTCTTCATGTGTCTCTGTCTGCCTCCCAGTGCCTGATCTTTAATTCCTCCTTCCCTGTAGGCCGCTGTTCCTTTTTTCCATTCTACGTTGTGTTCTCTTTGGTCTGCTGTTCTTATTCATCGATTCCCTCCTCGCTGCCCTGTGGCTTGTCCCCATTTATTGTTGCCTCTCTCTCCCTCTCTCTGGCTTCTTGCCCCTGTTTTTAAAATTCCTCCCTCTCTTCTCTCTTCCCTGTTGGCCGTGTGATCTTCAGCCTTTCTCCACCTCTTTCTGCCCAGCTCTCTGCGTCTATTCATTAATTCTTCCCTCTCTGCCCTGTAGCCTGTAGCTTCTGTCCTTTCTCCATCTTGCTGTCTCTGGCTTCCCCGTGACCCTCTCTTAGAATTGTTTCTCTCTTCTCTCTGTACGCATTGCGATTCCTTTTGCTCTCCATCTCCCTTTGTTTTGGTGTTTTTTTTGTTGTTTTTCTGGCTCCCTGTCCCTAATTGTTAATTCTCTGCCTTCTCATGCTCTGTACCACGTAGCCCCGTGGTTTGTTTTGTGGTGTTCCCTCCCCGGCCCCTTCCCTCCGTCGTTGGCTGTCTCGGCTCCCTGTCCCCGTGGCTTCATTCTTCCCTTTCTGCCCTGTTCTTGTCGCTTATCTTGTCTGTCTCCATCTCGCTCGGTCCAGCTTCCTGCCCCTGTTCTTCTTTCCTCCCTCGCTGTCGTGCTGCCTGCCCCAGGTTCTTTGTGCGTCTCCAGCCTGCTCCTCATCCTTCTTTGTTGGTCTGTGTCCTGCTCTTCCCCTCTCTCTGCTGCTTTTATCTCCACCTCCGTCAGGCTCCCTGTCCTCCTCTGGCCGTCCTGTTCCCTGCCTCGTGCCTTCTCACTACACGCACACACGCCCCCCCCGCCCCCGTCCAGCCGGATGCTGCTCTTCTCTCCTCCTACTGTCCTGTGCCCTGCTCCTCACCTTTGGTGGCCTCCCCCTCTGCCCAGCAGCCCGTCGCTCCAGGAGCCAGGCGACGGACGGTCCGTTCCCTGCCAAACCGGGACAAGCGCGTGCCGTGGCTTAGCCTCAGCTGGCAACTCTGCACCAGGGAGCTGCTTGCTCGCTCCACCCTCAGTGGGCTGGGGGAGAGAGCTGGAAGGGTAAAAGTGAGAAAAATCATGGGTTGAGATCAAGACGGTTTAATAGGTAAAGCAAAAGCTGTGCGTGGAAGCAAAGCAAGGAATTAATTCGCTCCTCCTTTTCGGCGGGCAGGTGTTGAGCTGTTTCTGGGAAAGCAGGGCTCTGTCATGTGTAACGGTTAGTTAGGAAGAGAAATGCCGTAGCCCCCAAGGACTCCCCCTTCTTCCCCCAGCTGCGTGTGCTGAGCATGATGTCAAATGGTATGGAATATCCCTTTGGTCAGTTAGCTGGGAAAGCTTTCCCAGCTGTGTCCTCTCCCAGCCTACTTGCTGGTGGGGCACTGAGAGAACCAGAAGAGGCCCTGACTGTGGAAGCAGTGCTCAGCAAGAACCAAAACATCTCTACATTATTAACGGTGTTTTGAGCATAAATCCAAAACTTATCCCTTCCTAGCTACTCTGGAGAAAATGAGCACTATCCCAGCCAACACCAGCTCCGTGCGGCTGCGGCAACAGCGGCCGAGGTGGCCTTGGGGCAGTGGGAGCGTTGGGGACCCTGAGCCACGAATGGCTCCTGGGACTTGTTACGCGTGTGCGCCTGCACAAACACCTGCCCTCTCCTTTGCCCTCAGGGCTGCGTTTGCGCTGCCTTTGCGTGGGGCAAGGGGCTGTGATGGAGCCCAGGGGAGGAGGTGGTGCACTGTGGGGGTGAGGGGAGGGGGCCCCCCGTTGCTGCTGTGCCTCAGCTGCGCGCGGGGGCTGGAGGAGCCCCAGGTGCGGGCAGTGGGGCTGATGGTGCCGGCTCCTCCCTGGAAAAGGGGTGGTGCCGTGCTCCGGGGGGCCAGTGTGAGCCGAGGGCGGAGCGGAGCGGAGCTGTGGCCGAGCGTCAGCGGGCTGCGACTGTAGCGAGGGAGAAGGTGAGCGGGGGCTGGGGGGTGGGCCGCTGGGTCCCGGGTAAAGCCCCGAGGAGGGCTGCGGCGGGGCAGCGCCGGGTCGGAGCGGAGCTGTGGGGAGAGCGAGGCTGTGGTGAGGGCTCGGTGGGGGTTCCGGGTGCATCGGCGGGAGGGACGGTGCCCCGCAGGGTCAGAGAGCGGGAGGGCGGGCTCGCGGCATTCCGGGAGCTGTGGTGGTGCGCCTGCCGGCTGGCCGTGCGGCCGTGTTGTGTCGCAGAGCATGCCGGGAGCTGTGGTGGTGTGGCTGTGGGCTGGCCGGGCGGCCGTGTTGTGTCGCAGAGCATGCCGGGAGGTGTAGTCCTTGAGGCGCGCGGCTGCCGGGCGGCCGTGTTGTGGCGCAGAGCATGCCGGGAGATGTAGTCCTTGCGGCGCGAGGCTGCCGGGCGGCCGTGTTGTGGCGCAGAGCATGCCGGGAGCTGTAGTCCAGGCGCAGTGGCTGCCGGCGCTGTCACGTGGTTCGCCGGGGCGTGGCGGGAGGCGCGGTCTTCCGGCGCTCGGGTGCCGGGCGGCCGTGCCGCGTACGGTACGCGCGGTGTATTTGGGGTTGGATTCGTGTTGATTTCTGGGGGCTTGCGGGTGCGGCCGCTCCCCGAGAAGCGGTGAGTTCCCGGGAGCTGACAGAAGGGAAGAGGGAAAGGAGGAGGACGGTGACCTTTTCCCCGTGCCCAGGGCGCAGATGATGGCCGCCTCCCCGGCTCGCCGGAGCTCCCGCTCAGCCTCCCCTTGCCCCCCCCTTGCCCCGTGCGCCTGCCCCCAGCCCCGGCACCTCCCCTGCAGCGTGCCGCGTAGCCCTTGGCCGCCCCCAGGCCCTGTCGTGAAGGCAGCGAGCCGGCCCTCAAGCGCACTGGATTCCCCCTCGGCGCAGGGGCCCTTAGCATTAGCGCGGGGAAGGGGCGCTGTGTCCAGAAGCCCCTGCGCAAGGAGAGGCTTTGGCCAGGGTCGATCGACGGTAATGACGGTCGCTGTTTCTTCTTTCCCTCTCCCAGAGACTGTGCTGAGGACGTGGTTGTCTGTCCTTCCCCCGGGGATGCCGTTGACTGCGGCCGTCTCAGGCTCGCGTGGCTTCTCTCTGCCCGGCCTCGCCGTCCTTGCAGCGCAGGGCCGAAAAGGGATAGACAAAGCCCTTCCCGGCTGTGGAGAGGAGCTGCCTCGGCTGAAGCTGGAGACGCCAACGAAAGGTAAAGCAGAAGAAACTGAAGGCGCTCTGGCTGCCAGCTGCTTTCCTGCTGCAGGCAAGAGAGAGCCTGTCCCTGCAGGTGAGGGAGGAAGGATCCCCCTTCATAGCCCGCAGCGGGCCAGGCCAGGCCACCAACGTGCACCGCAGGGTCCGTACGCGTAACCCGCAGTTCGGTACGGGCGTGTAGGGCACGAGCGAGCTAGGCTACGTGCCGAGGAAGCCTCATCTCGTAAGAGCTGTAAGACACCCCCGTGTTCTCTTCAGGTGGAGGTCGGCCTAGAGTCTGGAGCTGCAGAAGAGGCAGGGAGGAGAGGAGGGGAAAGAAGCATGTGAACGGCTAAATTGTGCCAGCAGCGCTGAGAGCGAGAGTCGCGGTGAGTCCTGGGCCAGTGGGGCCCCGTTGCCTCTCTTGTACGTCCTGGGCCCTCCCTGTCTCTCCCCCGGCCCCCTCTCTTTCCTTACCTGCTGCAAAATTATTTTTTTTTTGCGCCCCCCCCGCACCTTCTTTCTCCGTCTCGCTCTGAGTGGCTCCCTGCCTCCCCGTCTTTTCAGTCCTCCCTCTCTCTGTCCTGTAGCCTGTGGCTACTTGTTCTTTCTCCGCCTCTCTCTGCCTGGCTCTGGCTCCGTTTTTATTTTTTTACTCCTCCTGCTCTGTCCTGTAGCCTGTCGGTATTTTTGTCTTTCTCTGGCTCTCTCGGTCTGACTCCCTGTGTTACCGAAAAACGCGGTAAAATCGGAAACAACTCCTCAACGCCAATTTAGTATTAAAGAGCAGGCATTCTTTATTCACGGCGCCGGATGCACGGGGGATCGCTCCTCCTGGCGTGCGTACCTCACGCACCTTTCCCGTTCAATTTGTAGATCAAAATTTTACGTATTCATACGTATTCATTATTGTCCTGTCTGCTGATCGGTACAAACTTGCTCGTTCCGTATGTAAATCGCTGCGCAGGCTCGGTGGTGGTCCGTGAGTCGGTGGTCGCGATCTCCCCCTGCCAGAATTGCCTTTTACCTTCTTGGCTGTTAATCTTGGCAGTCTTGGCTAGTTCTCTCAGTCCGCTCCACGAAACCGCGTTTTGTCGTCCTTTTCTGACAGAAGCACGTTGTCTGTTGTTCTGCTGACGTTAACGATCGCCTAGGGACTAAAATGCAGATCAACAGGTGCGCTGATTCGTACGCTCCATGTTCCCGTAGTGGAACACCGTCTCTGGTTGGCTGATTTCATCGCTTTGGTTACACCTGTTCCTGTTGTTCAGTTTCTTCTTTTTTGGCTTTGTGTGATTCTCTCTGTGATTCTGTTTTTCTCTGCCTCGCTTTTCCCAGCTCCCCGTCCCTCACTTGGAATGCCCGTTGTCCTTCACCAGCTCACTCTCCCTTGGTTGCCATCCCCGTTTCTGAATTCCTCCTGCTTTGCCACGTAGCCCGTGACTTTTTTCTTAATCTCTCTCTGTCTGCCTCAACGCTCCCCCCGCGCTTTTTCATTCGTCTGCTCTGCTCTGCACCCTGCTACTGTTCTTGCCTTTCTGAGTTCTTCTCTGTTGAGCTCCCTTTCCCTATTTGTGGATTCCTGTTCTTCCTGCAGCCACCGCTGTTCCCTGTGACCTCCGTCTCTCTCTGTCCAGCTCCCTGTCCCTAGGTTTTAATCCCTGCCTCTGCCCGCTGTAGCCCGTCTAGGTTTTTCTCTCGGCCTCTCTCTCTGTCCGGCTCCCTCTCTCTGTGTTCTAATTCCACGTTCTCTGTCACGTAGACCCGTGCTATTTGTTTGTCCTCATCTCTCTCTGTCCAGCTCCTTGCTGCGATGTTTTATTTCTTCCCTCTCTGTCTGTCTTTGTAGCCCGTTGCCGTTGTTGGTTTTTTTTTTTTTTCCCACTTGTTTCTTCATGTGTCTCTGTCTGCCTCCCAGTGCCTGATCTTTAATTCCTCCTTCCCTGTAGGCCGCTGTTCCTTTTTTCCATTCTACATTGTGTTCTCTTTGGTCTGCTGTTCTTATTCATCGATTCCCTCCTCGCTGCCCTGTGGCTTGTCCCCATTTATTGTTGCCTCTCTCTCCCTCTCTCTGGCTTCTTGCCCCTGTTTTTAAAATTCCTCCCTCTCTTCTCTCTTCCCTGTTGGCCGTGTGATCTTCAGCCTTTCTCCACCTCTTTCTGCCCAGCTCTCTGCGTCTATTCATTAATTCTTCCCTCTCTGCCCTGTAGCCTGTAGCTTCTGTCCTTTCTCCATCTTGCTGTCTCTGGCTTCCCCGTGACCCTCTCTTAGAATTGTTTCTCTCTTCTCTCTGTACGCATTGCGATTCCTTTTGCTCTCCATCTCCCTTTGTTTTGGTGTTTTTTTTGTTGTTTTTCTGGCTCCCTGTCCCTAATTGTTAATTCTCTGCCTTCTCATGCTCTGTACCACGTAGCCCCGTGGTTTGTTTTGTGGTGTTCCCTCCCCGGCCCCTTCCCTCCGTCGTTGGCTGTCTCGGCTCCCTGTCCCCGTGGCTTCATTCTTCCCTTTCTGCCCTGTTCTTGTCGCTTATCTTGTCTGTCTCCATCTCGCTCGGTCCAGCTTCCTGCCCCTGTTCTTCTTTCCTCCCTCGCTGTCGTGCTGCCTGCCCCAGGTTCTTTGTGCGTCTCCAGCCTGCTCCTCATCCTTCTTTGTTGGTCTGTGTCCTGCTCTTCCCCTCTCTCTGCTGCTTTTATCTCCACCTCCGTCAGGCTCCCTGTCCTCCTCTGGCCGTCCTGTTCCCTGCCTCGTGCCTTCTCACTACACGCACACACGCCCCCCCCGCCCCCGTCCAGCCGGATGCTGCTCTTCTCTCCTCCTACTGTCCTGTGCCCTGCTCCTCACCTTTGGTGGCCTCCCCCTCTGCCCAGCAGCCCGTCGCTCCAGGAGCCAGGCGACGGACGGTCCGTTCCCTGCCAAACCGGGACAAGCGCGTGCCGTGGCTTAGCCTCAGCTGGCAACTCTGCACCAGGGAGCTGCTTGCTTGCTCCACCCTCAGTGGGCTGGGGGAGAGAGCTGGAAGGGTAAAAGTGAGAAAAATCATGGGTTGAGATCAAGACGGTTTAATAGGTAAAGCAAAAGCTGTGCGTGGAAGCAAAGCAAGGAATTAATTCGCTCCTCCTTTTCGGCGGGCAGGTGTTGAGCTGTTTCTGGGAAAGCAGGGCTCTGTCATGTGTAACGGTTAGTTAGGAAGAGAAATGCCGTAGCCCCCAAGGACTCCCCCTTCTTCCCACAGTTGGAACCCGCAGTTCGGTACGGGCGTGTAGTGCACGAGCGAGCTAGGCTACGTGCCTAGGAAGCCTCATCTCGTAAGAGCTGTAAGACACCCCCGTGTTCTCTTCAGGTGGAGGTCGGCCTAGAGTCTGGAGCTGCAGAAGAGGCAGGGAGGAGAGGAGGGGAAAGAAGCATGTGAACGGCTAAATTGTGCCAGCAGCGCTGAGAGCGAGAGTCGCGGTGAGTCCTGGGCCAGTGGGGCCCCGTTGCCTCTCTTGTACGTCCTGGGCCCTCCCTGTCTCTCCCCCGGCCCCCTCTCTTTCCTTACCTGCTGCAAAATTATTTTTTTTTTGCGCCCCCCCCGCACCTTCTTTCTCCGTCTCGCTCTGAGTGGCTCCCTGCCTCCCCGTCTTTTCAGTCCTCCCTCTCTCTGTCCTGTAGCCTGTGGCTACTTGTTCTTTCTCCGCCTCTCTCTGCCTGGCTCTGGCTCCGTTTTTATTTTTTTACTCCTCCTGCTCTGTCCTGTAGCCTGTCGGTATTTTTGTCTTTCTCTGGCTCTCTCGGTCTGACTCCCTGTGTTACCGAAAAACGCGGTAAAATCAGAAACAACTCCTCAACGCCAATTTAGTATTAAAGAGCAGGCATTCTTTATTCACGGCGCCGGATGCACGGGGGATCGCTCCTCCTGGCGTGCGTACCTCACGCACCTTTCCCGTTCAATTTGTAGATCAAAATTTTACGTATTCATACGTATTCATTATTGTCCTGTCTGCTGATCGGTACAAACTTGCTCGTTCCGTATGTAAATCGCTGCGCAGGCTCGGTGGTGGTCCGTGAGTCGGTGGTCGCGATCTCCCCCTGCCAGAATTGCCTTTTACCTTCTTGGCTGTTAATCTTGGCAGTCTTGGCTAGTTCTCTCAGTCCGCTCCACGAAACCGCGTTTTGTCGTCCTTTTCTGACAGAAGCACGTTGTCTGTTGTTCTGCTGACGTTAACGATCGCCTAGGGACTAAAATGCAGATCAACAGGTGCGCTGATTCGTACGCTCCATGTTCCCGTAGTGGAACACCGTCTCTGGTTGGCTGATTTCATCGCTTTGGTTACACCTGTTCCTGTTGTTCAGTTTCTTCTTTTTTGGCTTTGTGTGATTCTCTCTGTGATTCTGTTTTTCTCTGCCTCGCTTTTCCCAGCTCCCCGTCCCTCACTTGGAATGCCCGTTGTCCTTCACCAGCTCACTCTCCCTTGGTTGCCATCCCCGTTTCTGAATTCCTCCTGCTTTGCCACGTAGCCCGTGACTTTTTTCTTAATCTCTCTCTGTCTGCCTCAACGCTCCCCCCGCGCTTTTTCATTCGTCTGCTCTGCTCTGCACCCTGCTACTGTTCTTGCCTTTCTGAGTTCTTCTCTGTTGAGCTCCCTTTCCCTATTTGTGGATTCCTGTTCTTCCTGCAGCCACCGCTGTTCCCTGTGACCTCCGTCTCTCTCTGTCCAGCTCCCTGTCCCTAGGTTTTAATCCCTGCCTCTGCCCGCTGTAGCCCGTCTAGGTTTTTCTCTCGGCCTCTCTCTCTGTCCGGCTCCCTCTCTCTGTGTTCTAATTCCACGTTCTCTGTCACGTAGACCCGTGCTATTTGTTTGTCCTCATCTCTCTCTGTCCAGCTCCTTGCTGCGATGTTTTATTTCTTCCCTCTCTGTCTGTCTTTGTAGCCCGTTGCCGTTGTTGGTTTTTTTTTTTTTCCCACTTGTTTCTTCATGTGTCTCTGTCTGCCTCCCAGTGCCTGATCTTTAATTCCTCCTTCCCTGTAGGCCGCTGTTCCTTTTTTCCATTCTACGTTGTGTTCTCTTTGGTCTGCTGTTCTTATTCATCGATTCCCTCCTCGCTGCCCTGTGGCTTGTCCCCATTTATTGTTGCCTCTCTCTCCCTCTCTCTGGCTTCTTGCCCCTGTTTTTAAAATTCCTCCCTCTCTTCTCTCTTCCCTGTTGGCCGTGTGATCTTCAGCCTTTCTCCACCTCTTTCTGCCCAGCTCTCTGCGTCTATTCATTAATTCTTCCCTCTCTGCCCTGTAGCCTGTAGCTTCTGTCCTTTCTCCATCTTGCTGTCTCTGGCTTCCCCGTGACCCTCTCTTAGAATTGTTTCTCTCTTCTCTCTGTACGCATTGCGATTCCTTTTGCTCTCCATCTCCCTTTGTTTTGGTGTTTTTTTTGTTGTTTTTCTGGCTCCCTGTCCCTAATTGTTAATTCTCTGCCTTCTCATGCTCTGTACCACGTAGCCCCGTGGTTTGTTTTGTGGTGTTCCCTCCCCGGCCCCTTCCCTCCGTCGTTGGCTGTCTCGGCTCCCTGTCCCCGTGGCTTCATTCTTCCCTTTCTGCCCTGTTCTTGTCGCTTATCTTGTCTGTCTCCATCTCGCTCGGTCCAGCTTCCTGCCCCTGTTCTTCTTTCCTCCCTCGCTGTCGTGCTGCCTGCCCCAGGTTCTTTGTGCGTCTCCAGCCTGCTCCTCATCCTTCTTTGTTGGTCTGTGTCCTGCTCTTCCCCTCTCTCTGCTGCTTTTATCTCCACCTCCGTCAGGCTCCCTGTCCTCCTCTGGCCGTCCTGTTCCCTGCCTCGTGCCTTCTCACTACACGCACACACGCCCCCCCCGCCCCCGTCCAGCCGGATGCTGCTCTTCTCTCCTCCTACTGTCCTGTGCCCTGCTCCTCACCTTTGGTGGCCTCCCCCTCTGCCCAGCAGCCCGTCGCTCCAGGAGCCAGGCGACGGACGGTCCGTTCCCTGCCAAACCGGGACAAGCGCGTGCCGTGGCTTAGCCTCAGCTGGCAACTCTGCACCAGGGAGCTGCTTGCTTGCTCTACCCTCAGTGGGCTGGGGGAGAGAGCTGGAAGGGTAAAAGTGAGAAAAATCATGGGTTGAGATCAAGACGGTTTAATAGGTAAAGCAAAAGCTGTGCGTGGAAGCAAAGCAAGGAATTAATTCGCTCCTCCTTTTCGGCGGGCAGGTGTTGAGCTGTTTCTGGGAAAGCAGGGCTCTGTCATGTGTAACGGTTAGTTAGGAAGAGAAATGCCGTAGCCCCCAAGGACTCCCCCTTCTTCCCACAGTTGGAACCCGCAGTTCGGTACGGGCGTGTAGTGCACGAGCGAGCTAGGCTACGTGCCTAGGAAGCCTCATCTCGTAAGAGCTGTAAGACACCCCCGTGTTCTCTTCAGGTGGAGGTCGGCCTAGAGTCTGGAGCTGCAGAAGAGGCAGGGAGGAGAGGAGGGGAAAGAAGCATGTGAACGGCTAAATTGTGCCAGCAGCGCTGAGAGCGAGAGTCGCGGTGAGTCCTGGGCCAGTGGGGCCCCGTTGCCTCTCTTGTATGTCCTGGGCCCTCCCTGTCTCTCCCCCGGCCCCCTCTCTTTCCTTACCTGCTGCAAAATTATTTTTTTTTTGCGCCCCCCCCCCCCCGCACCTTCTTTCTCCGTCTCGCTCTGAGTGGCTCCCTGCCTCCCCGTCTTTTCAGTCCTCCCTCTCTCTGTCCTGTAGCCTGTGGCTACTTGTTCTTTCTCCGCCTCTCTCTGCCTGGCTCTGGCTCCGTTTTTATTTTTTTACTCCTCCTGCTCTGTCCTGTAGCCTGTCGGTATTTTTGTCTTTCTCTGGCTCTCTCGGTCTGACTCCCTGTGTTACCGAAAAACGCGGTAAAATCGGAAACAACTCCTCAACGCCAATTTAGTATTAAAGAGCAGGCATTCTTTATTCACGGCGCCGGATGCACGGGGGATCGCTCCTCCTGGCGTGCGTACCTCACGCACCTTTCCCGTTCAATTTGTAGATCAAAATTTTACGTATTCATACGTATTCATTATTGTCCTGTCTGCTGATCGGTACAAACTTGCTCGTTCCGTATGTAAATCGCTGCGCAGGCTCGGTGGTGGTCCGTGAGTCGGTGGTCGCGATCTCCCCCTGCCAGAATTGCCTTTTACCTTCTTGGCTGTTAATCTTGGCAGTCTTGGCTAGTTCTCTCAGTCCGCTCCACGAAACCGCGTTTTGTCGTCCTTTTCTGACAGAAGCACGTTGTCTGTTGTTCTGCTGACGTTAACGATCGCCTAGGGACTAAAATGCAGATCAACAGGTGCGCTGATTCGTACGCTCCATGTTCCCGTAGTGGAACACCGTCTCTGGTTGGCTGATTTCATCGCTTTGGTTACACCTGTTCCTGTTGTTCAGTTTCTTCTTTTTTGGCTTTGTGTGATTCTCTCTGTGATTCTGTTTTTCTCTGCCTCGCTTTTCCCAGCTCCCCGTCCCTCACTTGGAATGCCCGTTGTCCTTCACCAGCTCACTCTCCCTTGGTTGCCATCCCCGTTTCTGAATTCCTCCTGCTTTGCCACGTAGCCCGTGACTTTTTTCTTAATCTCTCTCTGTCTGCCTCAACGCTCCCCCCGCGCTTTTTCATTCGTCTGCTCTGCTCTGCACCCTGCTACTGTTCTTGCCTTTCTGAGTTCTTCTCTGTTGAGCTCCCTTTCCCTATTTGTGGATTCCTGTTCTTCCTGCAGCCACCGCTGTTCCCTGTGACCTCCGTCTCTCTCTGTCCAGCTCCCTGTCCCTAGGTTTTAATCCCTGCCTCTGCCCGCTGTAGCCCGTCTAGGTTTTTCTCTCGGCCTCTCTCTCTGTCCGGCTCCCTCTCTCTGTGTTCTAATTCCACGTTCTCTGTCACGTAGACCCGTGCTATTTGTTTGTCCTCATCTCTCTCTGTCCAGCTCCTTGCTGCGATGTTTTATTTCTTCCCTCTCTGTCTGTCTTTGTAGCCCGTTGCCGTTGTTGGTTTTTTTTTTTTTTCCCACTTGTTTCTTCATGTGTCTCTGTCTGCCTCCCAGTGCCTGATCTTTAATTCCTCCTTCCCTGTAGGCCGCTGTTCCTTTTTTCCATTCTACATTGTGTTCTCTTTGGTCTGCTGTTCTTATTCATCGATTCCCTCCTCGCTGCCCTGTGGCTTGTCCCCATTTATTGTTGCCTCTCTCTCCCTCTCTCTGGCTTCTTGCCCCTGTTTTTAAAATTCCTCCCTCTCTTCTCTCTTCCCTGTTGGCCGTGTGATCTTCAGCCTTTCTCCACCTCTTTCTGCCCAGCTCTCTGCGTCTATTCATTAATTCTTCCCTCTCTGCCCTGTAGCCTGTAGCTTCTGTCCTTTCTCCATCTTGCTGTCTCTGGCTTCCCCGTGACCCTCTCTTAGAATTGTTTCTCTCTTCTCTCTGTACGCATTGCGATTCCTTTTGCTCTCCATCTCCCTTTGTTTTGGTGTTTTTTTTGTTGTTTTTCTGGCTCCCTGTCCCTAATTGTTAATTCTCTGCCTTCTCATGCTCTGTACCACGTAGCCCCGTGGTTTGTTTTGTGGTGTTCCCTCCCCGGCCCCTTCCCTCCGTCGTTGGCTGTCTCGGCTCCCTGTCCCCGTGGCTTCATTCTTCCCTTTCTGCCCTGTTCTTGTCGCTTATCTTGTCTGTCTCCATCTCGCTCGGTCCAGCTTCCTGCCCCTGTTCTTCTTTCCTCCCTCGCTGTCGTGCTGCCTGCCCCAGGTTCTTTGTGCGTCTCCAGCCTGCTCCTCATCCTTCTTTGTTGGTCTGTGTCCTGCTCTTCCCCTCTCTCTGCTGCTTTTATCTCCACCTCCGTCAGGCTCCCTGTCCTCCTCTGGCCGTCCTGTTCCCTGCCTCGTGCCTTCTCACTACACGCACACACGCCCCCCCCGCCCCCGTCCAGCCGGATGCTGCTCTTCTCTCCTCCTACTGTCCTGTGCCCTGCTCCTCACCTTTGGTGGCCTCCCCCTCTGCCCAGCAGCCCGTCGCTCCAGGAGCCAGGCGACGGACGGTCCGTTCCCTGCCAAACCGGGACAAGCGCGTGCCGTGGCTTAGCCTCAGCTGGCAACTCTGCACCAGGGAGCTGCTTGCTCGCTCCACCCTCAGTGGGCTGGGGGAGAGAGCTGGAAGGGTAAAAGTGAGAAAAATCATGGGTTGAGATCAAGACGGTTTAATAGGTAAAGCAAAAGCTGTGCGTGGAAGCAAAGCAAGGAATTAATTCGCTCCTCCTTTTCGGCGGGCAGGTGTTGAGCTGTTTCTGGGAAAGCAGGGCTCTGTCATGTGTAACGGTTAGTTAGGAAGAGAAATGCCGTAGCCCCCAAGGACTCCCCCTTCTTCCCCCAGCTGCGTGTGCTGAGCATGATGTCAAATGGTATGGAATATCCCTTTGGTCAGTTAGCTGGGAAAGCTTTCCCAGCTGTGTCCTCTCCCAGCCTACTTGCTGGTGGGGCACTGAGAGAACCAGAAGAGGCCCTGACTGTGGAAGCAGTGCTCAGCAAGAACCAAAACATCTCTACATTATTAACGGTGTTTTGAGCATAAATCCAAAACTTATCCCTTCCTAGCTACTCTGGAGAAAATGAGCACTATCCCAGCCAACACCAGCTCCGTGCGGCTGCGGCAACAGCGGCCGAGGTGGCCTTGGGGCAGTGGGAGCGTTGGGGACCCTGAGCCACGAATGGCTCCTGGGACTTGTTACGCGTGTGCGCCTGCACAAACACCTGCCCTCTCCTTTGCCCTCAGGGCTGCGTTTGCGCTGCCTTTGCGTGGGGCAAGGGGCTGTGATGGAGCCCAGGGGAGGAGGTGGTGCACTGTGGGGGTGAGGGGAGGGGGCCCCCCGTTGCTGCTGTGCCTCAGCTGCGCGCGGGGGCTGGAGGAGCCCCAGGTGCGGGCAGTGGGGCTGATGGTGCCGGCTCCTCCCTGGAAAAGGGGTGGTGCCGTGCTCCGGGGGGCCAGTGTGAGCCGAGGGCGGAGCGGAGCGGAGCTGTGGCCGAGCGTCAGCGGGCTGCGACTGTAGCGAGGGAGAAGGTGAGCGGGGGCTGGGGGGTGGGCCGCTGGGTCCCGGGTAAAGCCCCGAGGAGGGCTGCGGCGGGGCAGCGCCGGGTCGGAGCGGAGCTGTGGGGAGAGCGAGGCTGTGGTGAGGGCTCGGTGGGGGTTCCGGGTGCATCGGCGGGAGGGACGGTGCCCCGCAGGGTCAGAGAGCGGGAGGGCGGGCTCGCGGCATTCCGGGAGCTGTGGTGGTGCGCCTGCCGGCTGGCCGTGCGGCCGTGTTGTGTCGCAGAGCATGCCGGGAGCTGTGGTGGTGTGGCTGTGGGCTGGCCGGGCGGCCGTGTTGTGTCGCAGAGCATGCCGGGAGGTGTAGTCCTTGCGGCGCGAGGCTGCCGGGCGGCCGTGTTGTGGCGCAGAGCATGCCGGGAGATGTAGTCCTTGCGGCGCGAGGCTGCCGGGCGGCCGTGTTGTGGCGCAGAGCATGCCGGGAGCTGTAGTCCAGGCGCAGTGGCTGCCGGCGCTGTCACGTGGTTCGCCGGGGCGTGGCGGGAGGCGCGGTCTTCCGGCGCTCGGGTGCCGGGCGGCCGTGCCGCGTACGGTACGCGCGGTGTATTTGGGGTTGGATTCGTGTTGATTTCTGGGGGCTTGCGGGTGCGGCCGCTCCCCGAGAAGCGGTGAGTTCCCGGGAGCTGACAGAAGGGAAGAGGGAAAGGAGGAGGACGGTGACCTTTTCCCCGTGCCCAGGGCGCAGATGATGGCCGGCTCGCCGGAGCTCCCGCTCAGCCTCCCCTTGCCCCCCCCTTGCCCCGTGCGCCTGCCCCCAGCCCCGGCACCTCCCCTGCAGCGTGCCGCGTAGCCCTTGGCCGCCCCCAGGCCCTGTCGTGAAGGCAGCGAGCCGGCCCTCAAGCGCACTGGATTCCCCCTCGGCGCAGGGGCCCTTAGCATTAGCGCGGGGAAGGGGCGCTGTGTCCAGAAGCCCCTGCGCAAGGAGAGGCTTTGGCCAGGGTCGATCGACGGTAATGACGGTCGCTGTTTCTTCTTTCCCTCTCCCAGAGACCGTGCTGAGGACGTGGTTGTCTGTCCTTCCCCCGGGGATGCCGTTGACTGCGGCCGTCTCAGGCTCGCGTGGCTTCTCTCTGCCCGGCCTCGCCGTCCTTGCAGCGCAGGGCCGAAAAGGGATAGACAAAGCCCTTCCCGGCTGTGGAGAGGAGCTGCCTCGGCTGAAGTTGGAGACGCCAACAAAAGGTAAAGCAGAAGAAACTGAAGGCGCTCTGGCTGCCAGCTGCTTTCCTGCTGCAGGCAAGAGAGAGCCTGTCCCTGCAGGTGAGGGAGGAAGGATCCCCCTTCATAGCCCGCAGCGGGCCAGGCCAGGCCACCAACGTGCACCGCAGGGTCCGTACGCGTAACCCGCAGTTCGGTACGGGCGTGTAGGGCACGAGCGAGCTAGGCTACGTGCCGAGGAAGCCTCATCTCGTAAGAGCTGTAAGACACCCCCGTGTTCTCTTCAGGTGGAGGTCGGCCTAGAGTCTGGAGCTGCAGAAGAGGCAGGGAGGAGAGGAGGGGAAAGAAGCATGTGAACGGCTAAATTGTGCCAGCAGCGCTGAGAGCGAGAGTCGCGGTGAGTCCTGGGCCAGTGGGGCCCCGTTGCCTCTCTTGTACGTCCTGGGCCCTCCCTGTCTCTCCCCCGGCCCCCTCTCTTTCCTTACCTGCTGCAAAATTATTTTTTTTTTGCGCCCCCCCCGCACCTTCTTTCTCCGTCTCGCTCTGAGTGGCTCCCTGCCTCCCCGTCTTTTCAGTCCTCCCTCTCTCTGTCCTGTAGCCTGTGGCTACTTGTTCTTTCTCCGCCTCTCTCTGCCTGGCTCTGGCTCCGTTTTTATTTTTTTACTCCTCCTGCTCTGTCCTGTAGCCTGTCGGTATTTTTGTCTTTCTCTGGCTCTCTCGGTCTGACTCCCTGTGTTACCGAAAAACGCGGTAAAATCGGAAACAACTCCTCAACGCCAATTTAGTATTAAAGAGCAGGCATTCTTTATTCACGGCGCCGGATGCACGGGGGATCGCTCCTCCTGGCGTGCGTACCTCACGCACCTTTCCCGTTCAATTTGTAGATCAAAATTTTACGTATTCATACGTATTCATTATTGTCCTGTCTGCTGATCGGTACAAACTTGCTCGTTCCGTATGTAAATCGCTGCGCAGGCTCGGTGGTGGTCCGTGAGTCGGTGGTCGCGATCTCCCCCTGCCAGAATTGCCTTTTACCTTCTTGGCTGTTAATCTTGGCAGTCTTGGCTAGTTCTCTCAGTCCGCTCCACGAAACTGCGTTTTGTCGTCCTTTTCTGACAGAAGCACGTTGTCTGTTGTTCTGCTGACGTTAACGATCGCCTAGGGACTAAAATGCAGATCAACAGGTGCGCTGATTCGTACGCTCCATGTTCCCGTAGTGGAACACCGTCTCTGGTTGGCTGATTTCATCGCTTTGGTTACACCTGTTCCTGTTGTTCAGTTTCTTCTTTTTTGGCTTTGTGTGATTCTCTCTGTGATTGTTTTTCTCTGCCTCGCTTTTCCCAGCTCCCCGTCCCTCACTTGGAATGCCCGTTGTCCTTCACCAGCTCACTCTCCCTTGGTTGCCATCCCCGTTTCTGAATTCCTCCTGCTTTGCCACGTAGCCCGTGACTTTTTTCTTAATCTCTCTCTGTCTGCCTCAACGCTCCCCCCGCGCTTTTTCATTCGTCTGCTCTGCTCTGCACCCTGCTACTGTTCTTGCCTTTCTGAGTTCTTCTCTGTTGAGCTCCCTTTCCCTATTTGTGGATTCCTGTTCTTCCTGCAGCCACCGCTGTTCCCTGTGACCTCCGTCTCTCTCTGTCCAGCTCCCTGTCCCTAGGTTTTAATCCCTGCCTCTGCCCGCTGTAGCCCGTCTAGGTTTTTCTCTCGGCCTCTCTCTCTGTCCGGCTCCCTCTCTCTGTGTTCTAATTCCACGTTCTCTGTCACGTAGACCCGTGCTATTTGTTTGTCCTCATCTCTCTCTGTCCAGCTCCTTGCTGCGATGTTTTATTTCTTCCCTCTCTGTCTGTCTTTGTAGCCCGTTGCCGTTGTTGGTTTTTTTTTTTTTCCCACTTGTTTCTTCATGTGTCTCTGTCTGCCTCCCAGTGCCTGATCTTTAATTCCTCCTTCCCTGTAGGCCGCTGTTCCTTTTTTCCATTCTACATTGTGTTCTCTTTGGTCTGCTGTTCTTATTCATCGATTCCCTCCTCGCTGCCCTGTGGCTTGTCCCCATTTATTGTTGCCTCTCTCTCCCTCTCTCTGGCTTCTTGCCCCTGTTTTTAAAATTCCTCCCTCTCTTCTCTCTTCCCTGTTGGCCGTGTGATCTTCAGCCTTTCTCCACCTCTTTCTGCCCAGCTCTCTGCGTCTATTCATTAATTCTTCCCTCTCTGCCCTGTAGCCTGTAGCTTCTGTCCTTTCTCCATCTTGCTGTCTCTGGCTTCCCCGTGACCCTCTCTTAGAATTGTTTCTCTCTTCTCTCTGTACGCATTGCGATTCCTTTTGCTCTCCATCTCCCTTTGTTTTGGTGTTTTTTTTGTTGTTTTTCTGGCTCCCTGTCCCTAATTGTTAATTCTCTGCCTTCTCATGCTCTGTACCACGTAGCCCCGTGGTTTGTTTTGTGGTGTTCCCTCCCCGGCCCCTTCCCTCCGTCGTTGGCCGTCTCGGCTCCCTGTCCCCGTGGCTTCATTCTTCCCTTTCTGCCCTGTTCTTGTCGCTTATCTTGTCTGTCTCCATCTCGCTCGGTCCAGCTTCCTGCCCCTGTTCTTCTTTCCTCCCTCGCTGTCGTGCTGCCTGCCCCAGGTTCTTTGTGCGTCTCCAGCCTGCTCCTCATCCTTCTTTGTTGGTCTGTGTCCTGCTCTTCCCCTCTCTCTGCTGCTTTTATCTCCACCTCCGTCAGGCTCCCTGTCCTCCTCTGGCCGTCCTGTTCCCTGCCTCGTGCCTTCTCACTACACGCACACACGCCCCCCCCGCCCCCGTCCAGCCGGATGCTGCTCTTCTCTCCTCCTACTGTCCTGTGCCCTGCTCCTCACCTTTGGTGGCCTCCCCCTCTGCCCAGCAGCCCGTCGCTCCAGGAGCCAGGCGACGGACGGTCCGTTCCCTGCCAAACCGGGACAAGCGCGTGCCGTGGCTTAGCCTCAGCTGGCAACTCTGCACCAGGGAGCTGCTTGCTCGCTCCACCCTCAGTGGGCTGGGGGAGAGAGCTGGAAGGGTAAAAGTGAGAAAAATCATGGGTTGAGATCAAGACGGTTTAATAGGTAAAGCAAAAGCTGTGCGTGGAAGCAAAGCAAGGAATTAATTCGCTCCTCCTTTTCGGCGGGCAGGTGTTGAGCTGTTTCTGGGAAAGCAGGGCTCTGTCATGTGTAACGGTTAGTTAGGAAGAGAAATGCCGTAGCCCCCAAGGACTCCCCCTTCTTCCCCCAGCTGCGTGTGCTGAGCATGATGTCAAATGGTATGGAATATCCCTTTGGTCAGTTAGCTGGGAAAGCTTTCCCAGCTGTGTCCTCTCCCAGCCTACTTGCTGGTGGGGCACTGAGAGAACCAGAAGAGGCCCTGACTGTGGAAGCAGTGCTCAGCAAGAACCAAAACATCTCTACATTATTAACGGTGTTTTGAGCATAAATCCAAAACTTATCCCTTCCTAGCTACTGTGGAGAAAATGAGCACTATCCCAGCCAACACCAGCTCCGTGCGGCTGCGGTAACAGCGGCCGAGGTGGCCTTGGGGCAGTGGGAGCGTTGGGGACCCTGAGCCACGAATGGCTCCTGGGACTTGTTACGCGTGTGCGCCTGCACAAACACCTGCCCTCTCCTTTGCCCTCAGGGCTGCGTTTGCGCTGCCTTTGCGTGGGGCAAGGGGCTGTGATGGAGCCCAGGGGAGGAGGTGGTGCACTGTGGGGGTGAGGGGAGGGGGCCCCCCGTTGCTGCTGTGCCTCAGCTGCGCGCGGGGGCTGGAGGAGCCCCAGGTGCGGGCAGTGGGGCTGATGGTGCCGGCTCCTCCCTGGAAAAGGGGTGGTGCCGTGCTCCGGGGGGCCAGTGTGAGCCGAGGGCGGAGCGGAGCGGAGCTGTGGCCGAGCGTCAGCGGGCTGCGACTGTAGCGAGGGAGAAGGTGAGCGGGGGCTGGGGGGTGGGCCGCTGGGTCCCGGGTAAAGCCCCGAGGAGGGCTGCGGCGGGGCAGCGCCGGGTCGGAGCGGAGCTGTGGGGAGAGCGAGGCTGTGGTGAGGGCTCGGTGGGGGTTCCGGGTGCATCGGCGGGAGGGACGGTGCCCCGCAGGGTCAGAGAGCGGGAGGGCGGGCTCGCGGCATTCCGGGAGCTGTGGTGCGCCTGCCGGCTGGCCGGGCGGCCGTGTTGTGTCGCAGAGCATGCCGGGAGCTGTGGTGGTGTGGCTGTGGGCTGGCCGGGCGGCCGTGTTGTGTCGCAGAGCATGCCGGGAGGTGTAGTCCTTGTGGCGCGCGGCTGCCGGGCGGCCGTGTTGTGGCGCAGAGCATGCCGGGAGCTGTAGTCCAGGCGCAGTGGCTGCCGGCGCTGTCACGTGGTTCGCCGGGGCGTGGCGGGAGGCGCGGTCTTCCGGCGCTCGGGTGCCGGGCGGCCGTGCCGCGTACGGTACGCGCGGTGTATTTGGGGTTGGATTCGTGTTGATTTCTGGGGGCTTGCGGGTGCGGCCGCTCCCCGAGAAGCGGTGAGTTCCCGGGAGCTGACAGAAGGGAAGAGGGAAAGGAGGAGGACGGTGACCTTTTCCCCGTGCCCAGGGCGCAGATGATGGCCGCCTCCCCGGCTCGCCGGAGCTCCCGCTCAGCCTCCCCTTGCCCCCCCCTTGCCCCGTGCGCCTGCCCCCAGCCCCGGCACCTCCCCTGCAGCGTGCCGCGTAGCCCTTGGCCGCCCCCAGGCCCTGTCGTGAAGGCAGCGAGCCGGCCCTCAAGCGCACTGGATTCCCCCTCGGCGCAGGGGCCCTTAGCAGTAGCGCGGGGAAGGGGCGCTGTGTCCAGAAGCCCCTGCGCAAGGAGAGGCTTTGGCCAGGGTCGATCGACGGTAATGACGGTCGCTGTTTCTTCTTTCCCTCTCCCAGAGACCGTGCTGAGGACGTGGTTGTCTGTCCTTCCCCCGGGGATGCCGTTGACTGCGGCCGTCTCAGGCTCGCGTGGCTTCTCTCTGCCCGGCCTCGCTGTCCTTGCAGCGCAGGGCCGAAAAGGGATAGACAAAGCCCTTCCCGGCTGTGGAGAGGAGCTGCCTCGGCTGAAGCTGGAGACGCCAACGAAAGGTAAAGCAGAAGAAACTGAAGGCGCTCTGGCTGCCAGCTGCTTTCCTGCTGCAGGCAAGAGAGAGCCTGTCCCTGCAGGTGAGGGAGGAAGGATCCCCCTTCATAGCCCGCAGCGGGCCAGGCCACCAACGTGCACCGCAGGGTCTGTACGCGTAACCCGCAGTTCGGTACGGGTGTGTAGTGCACGAGCGAGCTAGGCTACGTGCCTAGGAAGCCTCATCTCGTAAGAGCTGTAAGACACCCCCGTGTTCTCTTCAGGTGGAGGTCGGCCTAGAGTCTGGAGCTGCAGAAGAGGCAGGGAGGAGAGGAGGGGAAAGAAGCATGTGAACGGCTAAATTGTGCCAGCAGCGCTGAGAGCGAGAGTCGCGGTGAGTCCTGGGCCAGTGGGGCCCCGTTGCCTCTCTTGTACGTCCTGGGCCCTCCCTGTCTCTCCCCCGGCCCCCTCTCTTTCCTTACCTGCTGCAAAATTATTTTTTTTTTGCGCCCCCCCCCCCCGCACCTTCTTTCTCCGTCTCGCTCTGAGTGGCTCCCTGCCTCCCCGTCTTTTCAGTCCTCCCTCTCTCTGTCCTGTAGCCTGTGGCTACTTGTTCTTTCTCCGCCTCTCTCTGCCTGGCTCTGGCTCCGTTTTTATTTTTTTACTCCTCCTGCTCTGTCCTGTAGCCTGTCGGTATTTTTGTCTTTCTCTGGCTCTCTCGGTCTGACTCCCTGTGTTACCGAAAAACGCGGTAAAATCGGAAACAACTCCTCAACGCCAATTTAGTATTAAAGAGCAGGCATTCTTTATTCACGGCGCCGGATGCACGGGGGATCGCTCCTCCTGGCGTGCGTACCTCACGCACCTTTCCCGTTCAATTTGTAGATCAAAATTTTACGTATTCATACGTATTCATTATTGTCCTGTCTGCTGATCGGTACAAACTTGCTCGTTCCGTATGTAAATCGCTGCGCAGGCTCGGTGGTGGTCCGTGAGTCGGTGGTCGCGATCTCCCCCTGCCAGAATTGCCTTTTACCTTCTTGGCTGTTAATCTTGGCAGTCTTGGCTAGTTCTCTCAGTCCGCTCCACGAAACCGCGTTTTGTCGTCCTTTTCTGACAGAAGCACGTTGTCTGTTGTTCTGCTGACGTTAACGATCGCCTAGGGACTAAAATGCAGATCAACAGGTGCGCTGATTCGTACGCTCCATGTTCCCGTAGTGGAACACCGTCTCTGGTTGGCTGATTTCATCGCTTTGGTTACACCTGTTCCTGTTGTTCAGTTTCTTCTTTTTTGGCTTTGTGTGATTCTCTCTGTGATTCTGTTTTTCTCTGCCTCGCTTTTCCCAGCTCCCCGTCCCTCACTTGGAATGCCCGTTGTCCTTCACCAGCTCACTCTCCCTTGGTTGCCATCCCCGTTTCTGAATTCCTCCTGCTTTGCCACGTAGCCCGTGACTTTTTTCTTAATCTCTCTCTGTCTGCCTCAACGCTCCCCCCGCGCTTTTTCATTCGTCTGCTCTGCTCTGCACCCTGCTACTGTTCTTGCCTTTCTGAGTTCTTCTCTGTTGAGCTCCCTTTCCCTATTTGTGGATTCCTGTTCTTCCTGCAGCCACCGCTGTTCCCTGTGACCTCCGTCTCTCTCTGTCCAGCTCCCTGTCCCTAGGTTTTAATCCCTGCCTCTGCCCGCTGTAGCCCGTCTAGGTTTTTCTCTCGGCCTCTCTCTCTGTCCGGCTCCCTCTCTCTGTGTTCTAATTCCACGTTCTCTGTCACGTAGACCCGTGCTATTTGTTTGTCCTCATCTCTCTCTGTCCAGCTCCTTGCTGCGATGTTTTATTTCTTCCCTCTCTGTCTGTCTTTGTAGCCCGTTGCCGTTGTTGTTTTTTTTTTTTTTTATCCCACTTGTTTCTTCATGTGTCTCTGTCTGCCTCCCAGTGCCTGATCTTTAATTCCTCCTTCCCTGTAGGCCGCTGTTCCTTTTTTCCATTCTACGTTGTGTTCTCTTTGGTCTGCTGTTCTTATTCATCGATTCCCTCCTCGCTGCCCTGTGGCTTGTCCCCATTTATTGTTGCCTCTCTCTCCCTCTCTCTGGCTTCTTGCCCCTGTTTTTAGAATTCCTCCCTCTCTTCTCTCTTCCCTGTTGGCCGTGTGATCTTCAGCCTTTCTCCACCTCTTTCTGCCCAGCTCTCTGCGTCTATTCATTAATTCTTCCCTCTCTGCCCTGTAGCCTGTAGCTTCTGTCCTTTCTCCATCTTGCTGTCTCTGGCTTCCCCGTGACCCTCTCTTAGAATTGTTTCTCTCTTCTCTCTGTACGCATTGCGATTCCTTTTGCTCTCCATCTCCCTTTGTTTTGGTGTTTTTTTTGTTGTTTTTCTGGCTCCCTGTCCCTAATTGTTAATTCTCTGCCTTCTCATGCTCTGTACCACGTAGCCCCGTGGTTTGTTTTGTGGTGTTCCCTCCCCGGCCCCTTCCCTCCGTCGTTGGCCGTCTCGGCTCCCTGTCCCCGTGGCTTCATTCTTCCCTTTCTGCCCTGTTCTTGTCGCTTATCTTGTCTGTCTCCATCTCGCTCGGTCCAGCTTCCTGCCCCTGTTCTTCTTTCCTCCCTCGCTGTCGTGCTGCCTGCCCCAGGTTCTTTGTGCGTCTCCAGCCTGCTCCTCTTCCTTCTTTGTTGGTCTGTGTCCTGCTCTTCCCCTCTCTCTGCTGCTTTTATCTCCACCTCCGTCAGGCTCCCTGTCCTCCTCTGGCCGTCCTGTTCCCTGCCTCGTGCCTTCTCACTACACGCACACACGCCCCCCCCGCCCCCGTCCAGCCGGATGCTGCTCTTCTCTCCTCCTACTGTCCTGTGCCCTGCTCCTCACCTTTGGTGGCCTCCCCCTCTGCCCAGCAGCCCGTCGCTCCAGGAGCCAGGCGACGGACGGTCCGTTCCCTGCCAAACCGGGACAAGCGCGTGCCGTGGCTTAGCCTCAGCTGGCAACTCTGCACCAGGGAGCTGCTTGCTCGCTCCACCCTCAGTGGGCTGGGGGAGAGAGCTGGAAGGGTAAAAGTGAGAAAAATCATGGGTTGAGATCAAGACGGTTTAATAGGTAAAGCAAAAGCTGTGCGTGGAAGCAAAGCAAGGAATTAATTCGCTCCTCCTTTTCGGCGGGCAGGTGTTGAGCTGTTTCTGGGAAAGCAGGGCTCTGTCATGTGTAACGGTTACTTAGGAAGAGAAATGCCGTAGCCCCCAAGGACTCCCCCTTCTTCCCCCAGCTGCGTGTGCTGAGCATGATGTCAAATGGTATGGAATATCCCTTTGGTCAGTTAGCTGGGAAAGCTTTCCCAGCTGTGTCCTCTCCCAGCCTACTTGCTGGTGGGGCACTGAGAGAACCAGAAGAGGCCCTGAGTGTGGAAGCAGTGCTCAGCAAGAACCAAAACATCTCTACATTATTAACGGTGTTTTGAGCATAAATCCAAAACTTATCCCTTCCTAGCTACTCTGGAGAAAATGAGCACTATCCCAGCCAACACCAGCTCCGTGCGGCTGCGGTAACAGCGGCCGAGGTGGCCTTGGGGCAGTGGGAGCGTTGGGGACCCTGAGCCACGAATGGCTCCTGGGACTTGTTACGCGTGTGCGCCTGCACAAACACCTGCCCTCTCCTTTGCCCTCAGGGCTGCGTTTGCGCTGCCTTTGCGTGGGGCAAGGGGCTGTGATGGAGCCCAGGGGAGGAGGTGGTGCACTGTGGGGGTGAGGGGAGGGGGCCCCCCGTTGCTGCTGTGCCTCAGCTGCGCGCGGGGGCTGGAGGAGCCCCAGGTGCGGGCAGTGGGGCTGATGGTGCCGGCTCCTCCCTGGAAAAGGGGTGGTGCCGTGCTCCGGGGGGCCAGTGTGAGCCGAGGGCGGAGCGGAGCGGAGCTGTGGCCGAGCGTCAGCGGGCTGCGACTGTAGCGAGGGAGAAGGTGAGCGGGGGCTGGGGGGTGGGCCGCTGGGTCCCGGGTAAAGCCCCGAGGAGGGCTGCGGCGGGGCAGCGCCGGGTCGGAGCGGAGCTGTGGGGAGAGCGAGGCTGTGGTGAGGGCTCGGTGGGGGTTCCGGGTGCATCGGCGGGAGGGACGGTGCCCCGCAGGGTCAGAGAGCGGGAGGGCGGGCTCGCGGCATTCCGGGAGCTGTGGTGGTGCGCCTGCCGGCTGGCCGTGCGGCCGTGTTGTGTCGCAGAGCATGCCGGGAGGTGTAGTCCTTGTGGCGCGCGGCTGCCGGGCGGCCGTGTTGTGTCGCAGAGCATGCCGGGAGGTGTAGTCCTTGCGGCGCGAGGCTGCCGGGCGGCCGTGTTGTGGCGCAGAGCATGCCGGGAGCTGTAGTCCAGGCGCAGTGGCTGCCGGCGCTGTCACGTGGTTCGCCGGGGCGTGGCGGGAGGCGCGGTCTTCCGGCGCTCGGGTGCCGGGCGGCAGTGCCGCGTACGGTACGCGCGGTGTATTTGGGGTTGGATTCGTGTTGATTTCTGGGGGCTTGCGGGTGCGGCCGCTCCCCGAGAAGCGGTGAGTTCCCGGGAGCTGACAGAAGGGAAGAGGGAAAGGAGGAGGACGGTGACCTTTTCCCCGTGCCCAGGGCGCAGATGATGGCCGCCTCCCCGGCTCGCCGGAGCTCCCGCTCAGCCTCCCCTTGCCCCCCCCTTGCCCCGTGCGCCTGCCCCCAGCCCCGGCACCTCCCCTGCAGCGTGCCGCGTAGCCCTTGGCCGCCCCCAGGCCCTGTCGTGAAGGCAGCGAGCCGGCCCTCAAGCGCACTGGATTCCCCCTCGGCGCAGGGGCCCTTAGCATTAGCGCGGGGAAGGGGCGCTGTGTCCAGAAGCCCCTGCGCAAGGAGAGGCTTTGGCCAGGGTCGATCGACGGTAATGACGGTCGCTGTTTCTTCTTTCCCTCTCCCAGAGACCGTGCTGAGGACGTGGTTGTCTGTCCTTCCCCCGGGGATGCCGTTGACTGCGGCCGTCTCAGGCTCGCGTGGCTTCTCTCTGCCCGGCCTCGCCGTCCTTGCAGCGCAGGGCCGAAAAGGGATAGACAAAGCCCTTCCCGGCTGTGGAGAGGAGCTGCCTCGGCTGAAGCTGGAGACGCCAACGAAAGGTAAAGCAGAAGAAACTGAAGGCGCTCTGGCTGCCAGCTGCTTTCCTGCTGCAGGCAAGAGAGAGCCTGTCCCTGCAGGTGAGGGAGGAAGGATCCCCCTTCATAGCCCGCAGCGGGCCAGGCCAGGCCACCAACGTGCACCGCAGGGTCCGTACGCGTAACCCGCAGTTCGGTACGGGCGTGTAGGGCACGAGCGAGCTAGGCTACGTGCCGAGGAAGCCTCATCTCGTAAGAGCTGTAAGACACCCCCGTGTTCTCTTCAGGTGGAGGTCGGCCTAGAGTCTGGAGCTGCAGAAGAGGCAGGGAGGAGAGGAGGGGAAAGAAGCATGTGAACGGCTAAATTGTGCCAGCAGCGCTGAGAGCGAGAGTCGCGGTGAGTCCTGGGCCAGTGGGGCCCCGTTGCCTCTCTTGTACGTCCTGGGCCCTCCCTGTCTCTCCCCCGGCCCCCTCTCTTTCCTTACCTGCTGCAAAATTATTTTTTTTTTGCGCCCCCCCCCCCCGCACCTTCTTTCTCCGTCTCGCTCTGAGTGGCTCCCTGCCTCCCCGTCTTTTCAGTCCTCCCTCTCTCTGTCCTGTAGCCTGTGGCTACTTGTTCTTTCTCCGCCTCTCTCTGCCTGGCTCTGGCTCCGTTTTTATTTTTTTACTCCTCCTGCTCTGTCCTGTAGCCTGTCGGTATTTTTGTCTTTCTCTGGCTCTCTCGGTCTGACTCCCTGTGTTACCGAAAAACGCGGTAAAATCGGAAACAACTCCTCAACGCCAATTTAGTATTAAAGAGCAGGCATTCTTTATTCACGGCGCCGGATGCACGGGGGATCGCTCCTCCTGGCGTGCGTACGTCACGCACCTTTCCCGTTCAATTTGTAGATCAAAATTTTACGTATTCATACGTATTCATTATTGTCCTGTCTGCTGATCGGTACAAACTTGCTCGTTCCGTATGTAAATCGCTGCGCAGGCTCGGTGGTGGTCCGTGAGTCGGTGGTCGCGATCTCCCCCTGCCAGAATTGCCTTTTACCTTCTTGGCTGTTAATCTTGGCAGTCTTGGCTAGTTCTCTCAGTCCGCTCCACGAAACCGCGTTTTGTCGTCCTTTTCTGACAGAAGCACGTTGTCTGTTGTTCTGCTGACGTTAACGATCGCCTAGGGACTAAAATGCAGATCAACAGGTGCGCTGATTCGTACCATCCATGTTCCCGTAATGGAACACCGTCTCTGGTTGGCTGATTTCATCGCTTTGGTTACACCTGTTCCTGTTGTTCAGTTTCTTCTTTTTTGGCTTTGTGTGATTCTCTCTGTGATTCTGTTTTTCTCTGCCTCGCTTTTCCCAGCTCCCCGTCCCTCACTTGGAATGCCCGTTGTCCTTCACCAGCTCACTCTCCCTTGGTTGCCATCCCCGTTTCTGAATTCCTCCTGCTTTGCCACGTAGCCCGTGACTTTTTTCTTAATCTCTCTCTGTCTGCCTCAACGCTCCCCCCGCGCTTTTTCATTCGTCTGCTCTGCTCTGCACCCTGCTACTGTTCTTGCCTTTCTGAGTTCTTCTCTGTCGAGCTCCCTTTCCCTATTTGTGGATTCCTGTTCTTCCTGCAGCCACCGCTGTTCCCTGTGACCTCCGTCTCTCTCTGTCCAGCTCCCTGTCCCTAGGTTTTAATCCCTGCCTCTGCCCGCTGTAGCCCGTCTAGGTTTTTCTCTCGGCCTCTCTCTCTGTCCGGCTCCCTCTCTCTGTGTTCTAATTCCACGTTCTCTGTCACGTAGACCCGTGCTATTTGTTTGTCCTCATCTCTCTCTGTCCAGCTCCTTGCTGCGATGTTTTATTTCTTCCCTCTCTGTCTGTCTTTGTAGCCCGTTGCCGTTGTTGTTTTTTTTTTTTTTTATCCCACTTGTTTCTTCATGTGTCTCTGTCTGCCTCCCAGTGCCTGATCTTTAATTCCTCCTTCCCTGTAGGCCGCTGTTCCTTTTTTCCATTCTACGTTGTGTTCTCTTTGGTCTGCTGTTCTTATTCATCGATTCCCTCCTCGCTGCCCTGTGGCTTGTCCCCATTTATTGTTGCCTCTCTCTCCCTCTCTCTGGCTTCTTGCCCCTGTTTTTAGAATTCCTCCCTCTCTTCTCTCTTCCCTGTTGGCCGTGTGATCTTCAGCCTTTCTCCACCTCTTTCTGCCCAGCTCTCTGCGTCTATTCATTAATTCTTCCCTCTCTGCCCTGTAGCCTGTAGCTTCTGTCCTTTCTCCATCTTGCTGTCTCTGGCTTCCCCGTGACCCTCTCTTAGAATTGTTTCTCTCTTCTCTCTGTACGCATTGCGATTCCTTTTGCTCTCCATCTCCCTTTGTTTTGGTGTTTTTTTTGTTGTTTTTCTGGCTCCCTGTCCCTAATTGTTAATTCTCTGCCTTCTCATGCTCTGTACCACGTAGCCCCGTGGTTTGTTTTGTGGTGTTCCCTCCCCGGCCCCTTCCCTCCGTCGTTGGCCGTCTCGGCTCCCTGTCCCCGTGGCTTCATTCTTCCCTTTCTGCCCTGTTCTTGTCGCTTATCTTGTCTGTCTCCATCTCGCTCGGTCCAGCTTCCTGCCCCTGTTCTTCTTTCCTCCCTCGCTGTCGTGCTGCCTGCCCCAGGTTCTTTGTGCGTCTCCAGCCTGCTCCTCTTCCTTCTTTGTTGGTCTGTGTCCTGCTCTTCCCCTCTCTCTGCTGCTTTTATCTCCACCTCCGTCAGGCTCCCTGTCCTCCTCTGGCCGTCCTGTTCCCTGCCTCGTGCCTTCTCACTACACGCACACACGCCCCCCCCGCCCCCGTCCAGCCGGATGCTGCTCTTCTCTCCTCCTACTGTCCTGTGCCCTGCTCCTCACCTTTGGTGGCCTCCCCCTCTGCCCAGCAGCCCGTCGCTCCAGGAGCCAGGCGACGGACGGTCCGTTCCCTGCCAAACCGGGACAAGCGCGTGCCGTGGCTTAGCCTCAGCTGGCAACTCTGCACCAGGGAGCTGCTTGCTCGCTCCACCCTCAGTGGGCTGGGGGAGAGAGCTGGAAGGGTAAAAGTGAGAAAAATCATGGGTTGAGATCAAGACGGTTTAATAGGTAAAGCAAAAGCTGTGCGTGGAAGCAAAGCAAGGAATTAATTCGCTCCTCCTTTTCGGCGGGCAGGTGTTGAGCTGTTTCTGGGAAAGCAGGGCTCTGTCATGTGTAACGGTTAGTTAGGAAGAGAAATGCCGTAGCCCCCAAGGACTCCCCCTTCTTCCCCCAGCTGCGTGTGCTGAGCATGATGTCAAATGGTATGGAATATCCCTTTGGTCAGTTAGCTGGGAAAGCTTTCCCAGCTGTGTCCTCTCCCAGCCTACTTGCTGGTGGGGCACTGAGAGAACCAGAAGAGGCCCTGACTGTGGAAGCAGTGCTCAGCAAGAACCAAAACATCTCTACATTATTAACGGTGTTTTGAGCATAAATCCAAAACTTATCCCTTCCTAGCTACTCTGGAGAAAATGAGCACTATCGCAGCCAACACCAGCTCCGTGCGGCTGCGGCAACGGTGGCCGAGGTGGCCTTGGGGCAGTGGGAGCGTTGGGGACCCTGAGCCACGAATGGCTCCTGGGACTTGTTACGCGTGTGCGCCTGCACAAACACCTGCCCTCTCGTTTGCCCTCAGGGCTGCGTTTGCGCTGCCTTTGCGTGGGGCAAGGGGCTGTGATGGAGCCCAGGGGAGGAGGTGGTGCACTGTGGGGGTGAGGGGAGGGGGCCCCCCGTTGCTGCTGTGCCTCAGCTGCGCGCGGGGGCTGGAGGAGCCCCAGGTGCGGGCAGTGGGGCTGATGGTGCCGGCTCCTCCCTGGAAAAGGGGTGGTGCCGTGCTCCGGGGGGCCAGTGTGAGCCGAGGGCGGAGCGGAGCGGAGCTGTGGCCGAGCGTCAGCGGGCTGCGACTGTAGCGAGGGAGAAGGTGAGCGGGGGCTGGGGGGTGGGCCGCTGGGTCCCGGGTAAAGCCCCGAGGAGGGCTGCGGCGGGGCAGCGCCGGGTCGGAGCGGAGCTGTGGGGAGAGCGAGGCTGTGGTGAGGGCTCGGTGGGGGTTCCGGGTGCATCGGCGGGAGGGACGGTGCCCCGCAGGGTCCGAGAGCGGGAGGGCGGGCTCGCGGCATTCCGGGAGCTGTGGTGGTGTGGCTGTGGGCTGGCCGTGCGGCCGTGTTGTGTCGCAGAGCATGCCGGGAGCTGCAGTCCTTGTGGCGCGCGGCTGCGGTGCGGCCGTGTTGTGTCGCAGAGCATGCCGGGAGGTGTAGTCCTTGGGGCGCGCGGCTGCCGGGCGGCCGTGTTGTGGCGCAGAGCATGCCGGGAGATGTAGTCCTTGCGGCGCGAGGCTGCCGGGCGGCCGTGTTGTGGCGCAGAGCATGCCGGGAGCTGTAGTCCGGGCGCAGTGGCTGCCGGCGCTGTCACGTGGTTCGCCGGGGCGTGGCGGGAGGCGCGGTCTTCCGGCGCTCGGGTGCCGGGCGGCCGTGCCGCGTACGGTACGCGCGGTGTATTTGGGGTTGGATTCGTGTTGATTTCTGGGGGCTTGCGGGTGCGGCCGCTCCCCGAGAAGCGGTGAGTTCCCGGGAGCTGACAGAAGGGAAGAGGGAAAGGAGGAGGACGGTGACCTTTTCCCCGTGCCCAGGGCGCAGATGATGGCCGCCTCCCCGGCTCGCCGGAGCTCCCGCTCAGCCTCCCCTTGCCCCCCCCTTGCCCCGTGCGCCTGCCCCCAGCCCCGGCACCTCCCCTGCAGCGTGCCGCGTAGCCCTTGGCCGCCCCCAGGCCCTGTCGTGAAGGCAGCGAGCCGGCCCTCAAGCGCACTGGATTCCCCCTCGGCGCAGGGGCCCTTAGCATTAGCGCGGGGAAGGGGCGCTGTGTCCAGAAGCCCCTGCGCAAGGAGAGGCTTTGGCCAGGGTCGATCGACGGTAATGACGGTCGCTCTTTCTTCTTTCCCTCTCCCAGAGACCGTGCTGAGGACGTGGTTGTCTGTCCTTCCCCCGGGGATGCCGTTGACTGCGGCCGTCTCAGGCTCGCGTGGCTTCTCTCTGCCCGGCCTCGCCGTCCTTGCAGCGCAGGGCCGAAAAGGGATAGACAAAGCCCTTCCCGGCTGTGGAGAGGAGCTGCCTCGGCTGAAGCTGGAGACGCCAACGAAAGGTAAAGCAGAAGAAACTGAAGGCGCTCTGGCTGCCAGCTGCTTTCCTGCTGCAGGCAAGAGAGAGCCTGTCCCTGCAGGTGAGGGAGGAAGGATCCCCCTTCATAGCCCGCAGCGGGCCAGGCCAGGCCACCAACGTGCACCGCAGGGTCCGTACGCGTAACCCGCAGTTCGGTACGGGCGTGTAGGGCACGAGCGAGCTAGGCTACGTGCCGAGGAAGCCTCATCTCGTAAGAGCTGTAAGACACCCCCGTGTTCTCTTCAGGTGGAGGTCGGCCTAGAGTCTGGAGCTGCAGAAGAGGCAGGGAGGAGAGGAGGGGAAAGAAGCATGTGAACGGCTAAATTGTGCCAGCAGCGCTGAGAGCGAGAGTCGCGGTGAGTCCTGGGCCAGTGGGGCCCCGTTGCCTCTCTTGTACGTCCTGGGCCCTCCCTGTCTCTCCCCCGGCCCCCTCTCTTTCCTTACCTGCTGCAAAATTATTTTTTTTTTGCGCCCCCCCCGCACCTTCTTTCTCCGTCTCGCTCTGAGTGGCTCCCTGCCTCCCCGTCTTTTCAGTCCTCCCTCTCTCTGTCCTGTAGCCTGTGGCTACTTGTTCTTTCTCCGCCTCTCTCTGCCTGGCTCTGGCTCCGTTTTTATTTTTTTACTCCTCCTGCTCTGTCCTGTAGCCTGTCGGTATTTTTGTCTTTCTCTGGCTCTCTCGGTCTGACTCCCTGTGTTACCGAAAAACGCGGTAAAATCGGAAACAACTCCTCAACGCCAATTTAGTATTAAAGAGCAGGCATTCTTTATTCACGGCGCCGGATGCACGGGGGATCGCTCCTCCTGGCGTGCGTACCTCACGCACCTTTCCCGTTCAATTTGTAGATCAAAATTTTACGTATTCATACGTATTCATTATTGTCCTGTCTGCTGATCGGTACAAACTTGCTCGTTCCGTATGTAAATCGCTGCGCAGGCTCGGTGGTGGTCCGTGAGTCGGTGGTCACGATCTCCCCCTGCCAGAATTGCCTTTTACCTTCTTGGCTGTTAATCTTGGCAGTCTTGGCTAGTTCTCTCAGTCCGCTCCACGAAACCGCGTTTTGTCGTCCTTTTCTGACAGAAGCACGTTGTCTGTTGTTCTGCTGACGTTAACGATCGCCTAGGGACTAAAATGCAGATCGACAGGTGCGCTGATTCGTACGCTCCATGTTCCCGTAGTGGAACACCGTCTCTGGTTGGCTGATTTCATCGCTTTGGTTACACCTGTTCCTGTTGTTCAGTTTCTTCTTTTTTGGCTTTGTGTGATTCTCTCTGTGATTCTGTTTTTCTCTGCCTCGCTTTTCCCAGCTCCCCGTCCCTCACTTGGAATGCCCGTTGTCCTTCACCAGCTCACTCTCCCTTGGTTGCCATCCCCGTTTCTGAATTCCTCCTGCTTTGCCACGTAGCCCGTGACTTTTTTCTTAATCTCTCTCTGTCTGCCTCAACGCTCCCCCCGCGCTTTTTCATTCGTCTGCTCTGCTCTGCACCCTGCTACTGTTCTTGCCTTTCTGAGTTCTTCTCTGTTGAGCTCCCTTTCCCTATTTGTGGATTCCTGTTCTTCCTGCAGCCACCGCTGTTCCCTGTGACCTCCGTCTCTCTCTGTCCAGCTCCCTGTCCCTAGGTTTTAATCCCTGCCTCTGCCCGCTGTAGCCCGTCTAGGTTTTTCTCTCGGCCTCTCTCTCTGTCCGGCTCCCTCTCTCTGTGTTCTAATTCCACGTTCTCTGTCACGTAGACCCGTGCTATTTGTTTGTCCTCATCTCTCTCTGTCCAGCTCCTTGCTGCGATGTTTTATTTCTTCCCTCTCTGTCTGTCTTTGTAGCCCGTTGCCGTTGTTGGTTTTTTTTTTTTTCCCACTTGTTTCTTCATGTGTCTCTGTCTGCCTCCCAGTGCCTGATCTTTAATTCCTCCTTCCCTGTAGGCCGCTGTTCCTTTTTTCCATTCTACGTTGTGTTCTCTTTGGTCTGCTGTTCTTATTCATCGATTCCCTCCTCGCTGCCCTGTGGCTTGTCCCCATTTATTGTTGCCTCTCTCTCCCTCTCTCTGGCTTCTTGCCCCTGTTTTTAAAATTCCTCCCTCTCTTCTCTCTTCCCTGTTGGCCGTGTGATCTTCAGCCTTTCTCCACCTCTTTCTGCCCAGCTCTCTGCGTCTATTCATTAATTCTTCCCTCTCTGCCCTGTAGCCTGTAGCTTCTGTCCTTTCTCCATCTTGCTGTCTCTGGCTTCCCCGTGACCCTCTCTTAGAATTGTTTCTCTCTTCTCTCTGTACGCATTGCGATTCCTTTTGCTCTCCATCTCCCTTTGTTTTGGTGTTTTTTTTGTTGTTTTTCTGGCTCCCTGTCCCTAATTGTTAATTCTCTGCCTTCTCATGCTCTGTACCACGTAGCCCCGTGGTTTGTTTTGTGGTGTTCCCTCCCCGGCCCCTTCCCTCCGTCGTTGGCTGTCTCGGCTCCCTGTCCCCGTGGCTTCATTCTTCCCTTTCTGCCCTGTTCTTGTCGCTTATCTTGTCTGTCTCCATCTCGCTCGGTCCAGCTTCCTGCCCCTGTTCTTCTTTCCTCCCTCGCTGTCGTGCTGCCTGCCCCAGGTTCTTTGTGCGTCTCCAGCCTGCTCCTCATCCTTCTTTGTTGGTCTGTGTCCTGCTCTTCCCCTCTCTCTGCTGCTTTTATCTCCACCTCCGTCAGGCTCCCTGTCCTCCTCTGGCCGTCCTGTTCCCTGCCTCGTGCCTTCTCACTACACGCACACACGCCCCCCCCGCCCCCGTCCAGCCGGATGCTGCTCTTCTCTCCTCCTACTGTCCTGTGCCCTGCTCCTCACCTTTGGTGGCCTCCCCCTCTGCCCAGCAGCCCGTCGCTCCAGGAGCCAGGCGACGGACGGTCCGTTCCCTGCCAAACCGGGACAAGCGCGTGCCGTGGCTTAGCCTCAGCTGGCAACTCTGCACCAGGGAGCTGCTTGCTCGCTCCACCCTCAGTGGGCTGGGGGAGAGAGCTGGAAGGGTAAAAGTGAGAAAAATCATGGGTTGAGATCAAGACGGTTTAATAGGTAAAGCAAAAGCTGTGCGTGGAAGCAAAGCAAGGAATTAATTCGCTCCTCCTTTTCGGCGGGCAGGTGTTGAGCTGTTTCTGGGAAAGCAGGGCTCTGTCATGTGTAACGGTTAGTTAGGAAGAGAAATGCCGTAGCCCCCAAGGACTCCCCCTTCTTCCCACAGTTGGAACCCGCAGTTCGGTACGGGCGTGTAGTGCACGAGCGAGCTAGGCTACGTGCCTAGGAAGCCTCATCTCGTAAGAGCTGTAAGACACCCCCGTGTTCTCTTCAGGTGGAGGTCGGCCTAGAGTCTGGAGCTGCAGAAGAGGCAGGGAGGAGAGGAGGGGAAAGAAGCATGTGAACGGCTAAATTGTGCCAGCAGCGCTGAGAGCGAGAGTCGCGGTGAGTCCTGGGCCAGTGGGGCCCCGTTGCCTCTCTTGTACGTCCTGGGCCCTCCCTGTCTCTCCCCCGGCCCCCTCTCTTTCCTTACCTGCTGCAAAATTATTTTTTTTTTGCGCCCCCCCCGCACCTTCTTTCTCCGTCTCGCTCTGAGTGGCTCCCTGCCTCCCCGTCTTTTCAGTCCTCCCTCTCTCTGTCCTGTAGCCTGTGGCTACTTGTTCTTTCTCCGCCTCTCTCTGCCTGGCTCTGGCTCCGTTTTTATTTTTTTACTCCTCCTGCTCTGTCCTGTAGCCTGTCGGTATTTTTGTCTTTCTCTGGCTCTCTCGGTCTGACTCCCTGTGTTACCGAAAAACGCGGTAAAATCGGAAACAACTCCTCAACGCCAATTTAGTATTAAAGAGCAGGCATTCTTTATTCACGGCGCCGGATGCACGGGGGATCGCTCCTCCTGGCGTGCGTACGTCACGCACCTTTCCCGTTCAATTTGTAGATCAAAATTTTACGTATTCATACGTATTCATTATTGTCCTGTCTGCTGATCGGTACAAACTTGCTCGTTCCGTATGTAAATCGCTGCGCAGGCTCGGTGGTGGTCCGTGAGTCGGTGGTCGCGATCTCCCCCTGCCAGAATTGCCTTTTACCTTCTTGGCTGTTAATCTTGGCAGTCTTGGCTAGTTCTCTCAGTCCGCTCCACGAAACCGCGTTTTGTCGTCCTTTTCTGACAGAAGCACGTTGTCTGTTGTTCTGCTGACGTTAACGATCGCCTAGGGACTAAAATGCAGATCAACAGGTGCGCTGATTCGTACGCTCCATGTTCCCGTAGTGGAACACCGTCTCTGGTTGGCTGATTTCATCGCTTTGGTTACACCTGTTCCTGTTGTTCAGTTTCTTCTTTTTTGGCTTTGTGTGATTCTCTCTGTGATTCTGTTTTTCTCTGCCTCGCTTTTCCCAGCTCCCCGTCCATCACTTGGAATGCCCGTTGTCCTTCACCAGCTCACTCTCCCTTGGTTGCCATCCCCGTTTCTGAATTCCTCCTGCTTTGCCACGTAGCCCGTGACTTTTTTCTTAATCTCTCTGTCTGCCTCAACGCTCCCCCCGCGCTTTTTCATTCGTCTGCTCTGCTCTGCACCCTGCTACTGTTCTTGCCTTTCTGAGTTCTTCTCTGTTGAGCTCCCTTTCCCTATTTGTGGATTCCTGTTCTTCCTGCAGCCACCGCTGTTCCCTGTGACCTCCGTCTCTCTCTGTCCAGCTCCCTGTCCCTAGGTTTTAATCCCTGCCTCTGCCCGCTGTAGCCCGTCTAGGTTTTTCTCTCGGCCTCTCTCTCTGTCCGGCTCCCTCTCTCTGTGTTCTAATTCCACGTTCTCTGTCACGTAGACCCGTGCTATTTGTTTGTCCTCATCTCTCTCTGTCCAGCTCCTTGCTGCGATGTTTTATTTCTTCCCTCTCTGTCTGTCTTTGTAGCCCGTTGCCGTTGTTGGTTTTTTTTTTTTCCCACTTGTTTCTTCATGTGTCTCTGTCTGCCTCCCAGTGCCTGATCTTTAATTCCTCCTTCCCTGTAGGCCGCTGTTCCTTTTTTCCATTCTACGTTGTGTTCTCTTTGGTCTGCTGTTCTTATTCATCGATTCCCTCCTCGCTGCCCTGTGGCTTGTCCCCATTTATTGTTGCCTCTCTCTCCCTCTCTCTGGCTTCTTGCCCCTGTTTTTAAAATTCCTCCCTCTCTTCTCTCTTCCCTGTTGGCCGTGTGATCTTCAGCCTTTCTCCACCTCTTTCTGCCCAGCTCTCTGCGTCTATTCATTAATTCTTCCCTCTCTGCCCTGTAGCCTGTAGCTTCTGTCCTTTCTCCATCTTGCTGTCTCTGGCTTCCCCGTGACCCTCTCTTAGAATTGTTTCTCTCTTCTCTCTGTACGCATTGCGATTCCTTTTGCTCTCCATCTCCCTTTGTTTTGGTGTTTTTTTTGTTGTTTTTCTGGCTCCCTGTCCCTAATTGTTAATTCTCTGCCTTCTCATGCTCTGTACCACGTAGCCCCGTGGTTTGTTTTGTGGTGTTCCCTCCCCGGCCCCTTCCCTCCGTCGTTGGCTGTCTCGGCTCCCTGTCCCCGTGGCTTCATTCTTCCCTTTCTGCCCTGTTCTTGTCGCTTATCTTGTCTGTCTCCATCTCGCTCGGTCCAGCTTCCTGCCCCTGTTCTTCTTTCCTCCCTCGCTGTCGTGCTGCCTGCCCCAGGTTCTTTGTGCGTCTCCAGCCTGCTCCTCATCCTTCTTTGTTGGTCTGTGTCCTGCTCTTCCCCTCTCTCTGCTGCTTTTATCTCCACCTCCGTCAGGCTCCCTGTCCTCCTCTGGCCGTCCTGTTCCCTGCCTCGTGCCTTCTCACTACACGCACACACGCCCCCCCCGCCCCCGTCCAGCCGGATGCTGCTCTTCTCTCCTCCTACTGTCCTGTGCCCTGCTCCTCACCTTTGGTGGCCTCCCCCTCTGCCCAGCAGCCCGTCGCTCCAGGAGCCAGGCGACGGACGGTCCGTTCCCTGCCAAACCGGGACAAGCGCGTGCCGTGGCTTAGCCTCAGCTGGCAACTCTGCACCAGGGAGCTGCTTGCTCGCTCCACCCTCAGTGGGCTGGGGGAGAGAGCTGGAAGGGTAAAAGTGAGAAAAATCATGGGTTGAGATCAAGACGGTTTAATAGGTAAAGCAAAAGCTGTGCGTGGAAGCAAAGCAAGGAATTAATTCGCTCCTCCTTTTCGGCGGGCAGGTGTTGAGCTGTTTCTGGGAAAGCAGGGCTCTGTCATGTGTAACGGTTAGTTAGGAAGAGAAATGCCGTAGCCCCCAAGGACTCCCCCTTCTTCCCCCAGCTGCGTGTGCTGAGCATGATGTCAAATGGTATGGAATATCCCTTTGGTCAGTTAGCTGGGAAAGCTTTCCCAGCTGTGTCCTCTCCCAGCCTACTTGCTGGTGGGGCACTGAGAGAACCAGAAGAGGCCCTGACTGTGGAAGCAGTGCTCAGCAAGAACCAAAACATCTCTACATTATTAACGGTGTTTTGAGCATAAATCCAAAACTTATCCCTTCCTAGCTACTCTGGAGAAAATGAGCACTATCCCAGCCAACACCAGCTCCGTGCGGCTGCGGCAACAGCGGCCGAGGTGGCCTTGGGGCAGTGGGAGCGTTGGGGACCCTGAGCCACGAATGGCTCCTGGGACTTGTTACGCGTGTGCGCCTGCACAAACACCTGCCCTCTCCTTTGCCCTCAGGGCTGCGTTTGCGCTGCCTTTGCGTGGGGCAAGGGGCTGTGATGGAGCCCAGGGGAGGAGGTGGTGCACTGTGGGGGTGAGGGGAGGGGGCCCCCCGTTGCTGCTGTGCCTCAGCTGCGCGCGGGGGCTGGAGGAGCCCCAGGTGCGGGCAGTGGGGCTGATGGTGCCGGCTCCTCCCTGGAAAAGGGGTGGTGCCGTGCTCCGGGGGGCCAGTGTGAGCCGAGGGCGGAGCGGAGCGGAGCTGTGGCCGAGCGTCAGCGGGCTGCGACTGTAGCGAGGGAGAAGGTGAGCGGGGGCTGGGGGGTGGGCCGCTGGGTCCCGGGTAAAGCCCCGAGGAGGGCTGCGGCGGGGCAGCGCCGGGTCGGAGCGGAGCTGTGGGGAGAGCGAGGCTGTGGTGAGGGCTCGGTGGGGGTTCCGGGTGCATCGGCGGGAGGGACGGTGCCCCGCAGGGTCAGAGAGCGGGAGGGCGGGCTCGCGGCATTCCGGGAGCTGTGGTGGTGCGCCTGCCGGCTGGCCGTGCGGCCGTGTTGTGTCGCAGAGCATGCCGGGAGCTGTGGTGGTGTGGCTGTGGGCTGGCCGGGCGGCCGTGTTGTGTCGCAGAGCATGCCGGGAGGTGTAGTCCTTGAGGCGCGCGGCTGCCGGGCGGCCGTGTTGTGGCGCAGAGCATGCCGGGAGATGTAGTCCTTGCGGCGCGAGGCTGCCGGGCGGCCGTGTTGTGGCGCAGAGCATGCCGGGAGCTGTAGTCCAGGCGCAGTGGCTGCCGGCGCTGTCACGTGGTTCGCCGGGGCGTGGCGGGAGGCGCGGTCTTCCGGCGCTCGGGTGCCGGGCGGCCGTGCCGCGTACGGTACGCGCGGTGTATTTGGGGTTGGATTCGTGTTGATTTCTGGGGGCTTGCGGGTGCGGCCGCTCCCCGAGAAGCGGTGAGTTCCCGGGAGCTGACAGAAGGGAAGAGGGAAAGGAGGAGGACGGTGACCTTTTCCCCGTGCCCAGGGCGCAGATGATGGCCGCCTCCCCGGCTCGCCGGAGCTCCCGCTCAGCCTCCCCTTGCCCCCCCCTTGCCCCGTGCGCCTGCCCCCAGCCCCGGCACCTCCCCTGCAGCGTGCCGCGTAGCCCTTGGCCGCCCCCAGGCCCTGTCGTGAAGGCAGCGAGCCGGCCCTCAAGCGCACTGGATTCCCCCTCGGCGCAGGGGCCCTTAGCATTAGCGCGGGGAAGGGGCGCTGTGTCCAGAAGCCCCTGCGCAAGGAGAGGCTTTGGCCAGGGTCGATCGACGGTAATGACGGTCGCTGTTTCTTCTTTCCCTCTCCCAGAGACTGTGCTGAGGACGTGGTTGTCTGTCCTTCCCCCGGGGATGCCGTTGACTGCGGCCGTCTCAGGCTCGCGTGGCTTCTCTCTGCCCGGCCTCGCCGTCCTTGCAGCGCAGGGCCGAAAAGGGATAGACAAAGCCCTTCCCGGCTGTGGAGAGGAGCTGCCTCGGCTGAAGCTGGAGACGCCAACGAAAGGTAAAGCAGAAGAAACTGAAGGCGCTCTGGCTGCCAGCTGCTTTCCTGCTGCAGGCAAGAGAGAGCCTGTCCCTGCAGGTGAGGGAGGAAGGATCCCCCTTCATAGCCCGCAGCGGGCCAGGCCAGGCCACCAACGTGCACCGCAGGGTCCGTACGCGTAACCCGCAGTTCGGTACGGGCGTGTAGGGCACGAGCGAGCTAGGCTACGTGCCGAGGAAGCCTCATCTCGTAAGAGCTGTAAGACACCCCCGTGTTCTCTTCAGGTGGAGGTCGGCCTAGAGTCTGGAGCTGCAGAAGAGGCAGGGAGGAGAGGAGGGGAAAGAAGCATGTGAACGGCTAAATTGTGCCAGCAGCGCTGAGAGCGAGAGTCGCGGTGAGTCCTGGGCCAGTGGGGCCCCGTTGCCTCTCTTGTACGTCCTGGGCCCTCCCTGTCTCTCCCCCGGCCCCCTCTCTTTCCTTACCTGCTGCAAAATTATTTTTTTTTTGCGCCCCCCCCGCACCTTCTTTCTCCGTCTCGCTCTGAGTGGCTCCCTGCCTCCCCGTCTTTTCAGTCCTCCCTCTCTCTGTCCTGTAGCCTGTGGCTACTTGTTCTTTCTCCGCCTCTCTCTGCCTGGCTCTGGCTCCGTTTTTATTTTTTTACTCCTCCTGCTCTGTCCTGTAGCCTGTCGGTATTTTTGTCTTTCTCTGGCTCTCTCGGTCTGACTCCCTGTGTTACCGAAAAACGCGGTAAAATCGGAAACAACTCCTCAACGCCAATTTAGTATTAAAGAGCAGGCATTCTTTATTCACGGCGCCGGATGCACGGGGGATCGCTCCTCCTGGCGTGCGTACCTCACGCACCTTTCCCGTTCAATTTGTAGATCAAAATTTTACGTATTCATACGTATTCATTATTGTCCTGTCTGCTGATCGGTACAAACTTGCTCGTTCCGTATGTAAATCGCTGCGCAGGCTCGGTGGTGGTCCGTGAGTCGGTGGTCGCGATCTCCCCCTGCCAGAATTGCCTTTTACCTTCTTGGCTGTTAATCTTGGCAGTCTTGGCTAGTTCTCTCAGTCCGCTCCACGAAACCGCGTTTTGTCGTCCTTTTCTGACAGAAGCACGTTGTCTGTTGTTCTGCTGACGTTAACGATCGCCTAGGGACTAAAATGCAGATCAACAGGTGCGCTGATTCGTACGCTCCATGTTCCCGTAGTGGAACACCGTCTCTGGTTGGCTGATTTCATCGCTTTGGTTACACCTGTTCCTGTTGTTCAGTTTCTTCTTTTTTGGCTTTGTGTGATTCTCTCTGTGATTCTGTTTTTCTCTGCCTCGCTTTTCCCAGCTCCCCGTCCCTCACTTGGAATGCCCGTTGTCCTTCACCAGCTCACTCTCCCTTGGTTGCCATCCCCGTTTCTGAATTCCTCCTGCTTTGCCACGTAGCCCGTGACTTTTTTCTTAATCTCTCTCTGTCTGCCTCAACGCTCCCCCCGCGCTTTTTCATTCGTCTGCTCTGCTCTGCACCCTGCTACTGTTCTTGCCTTTCTGAGTTCTTCTCTGTTGAGCTCCCTTTCCCTATTTGTGGATTCCTGTTCTTCCTGCAGCCACCGCTGTTCCCTGTGACCTCCGTCTCTCTCTGTCCAGCTCCCTGTCCCTAGGTTTTAATCCCTGCCTCTGCCCGCTGTAGCCCGTCTAGGTTTTTCTCTCGGCCTCTCTCTCTGTCCGGCTCCCTCTCTCTGTGTTCTAATTCCACGTTCTCTGTCACGTAGACCCGTGCTATTTGTTTGTCCTCATCTCTCTCTGTCCAGCTCCTTGCTGCGATGTTTTATTTCTTCCCTCTCTGTCTGTCTTTGTAGCCCGTTGCCGTTGTTGGTTTTTTTTTTTTTTCCCACTTGTTTCTTCATGTGTCTCTGTCTGCCTCCCAGTGCCTGATCTTTAATTCCTCCTTCCCTGTAGGCCGCTGTTCCTTTTTTCCATTCTACATTGTGTTCTCTTTGGTCTGCTGTTCTTATTCATCGATTCCCTCCTCGCTGCCCTGTGGCTTGTCCCCATTTATTGTTGCCTCTCTCTCCCTCTCTCTGGCTTCTTGCCCCTGTTTTTAAAATTCCTCCCTCTCTTCTCTCTTCCCTGTTGGCCGTGTGATCTTCAGCCTTTCTCCACCTCTTTCTGCCCAGCTCTCTGCGTCTATTCATTAATTCTTCCCTCTCTGCCCTGTAGCCTGTAGCTTCTGTCCTTTCTCCATCTTGCTGTCTCTGGCTTCCCCGTGACCCTCTCTTAGAATTGTTTCTCTCTTCTCTCTGTACGCATTGCGATTCCTTTTGCTCTCCATCTCCCTTTGTTTTGGTGTTTTTTTTGTTGTTTTTCTGGCTCCCTGTCCCTAATTGTTAATTCTCTGCCTTCTCATGCTCTGTACCACGTAGCCCCGTGGTTTGTTTTGTGGTGTTCCCTCCCCGGCCCCTTCCCTCCGTCGTTGGCTGTCTCGGCTCCCTGTCCCCGTGGCTTCATTCTTCCCTTTCTGCCCTGTTCTTGTCGCTTATCTTGTCTGTCTCCATCTCGCTCGGTCCAGCTTCCTGCCCCTGTTCTTCTTTCCTCCCTCGCTGTCGTGCTGCCTGCCCCAGGTTCTTTGTGCGTCTCCAGCCTGCTCCTCATCCTTCTTTGTTGGTCTGTGTCCTGCTCTTCCCCTCTCTCTGCTGCTTTTATCTCCACCTCCGTCAGGCTCCCTGTCCTCCTCTGGCCGTCCTGTTCCCTGCCTCGTGCCTTCTCACTACACGCACACACGCCCCCCCCGCCCCCGTCCAGCCGGATGCTGCTCTTCTCTCCTCCTACTGTCCTGTGCCCTGCTCCTCACCTTTGGTGGCCTCCCCCTCTGCCCAGCAGCCCGTCGCTCCAGGAGCCAGGCGACGGACGGTCCGTTCCCTGCCAAACCGGGACAAGCGCGTGCCGTGGCTTAGCCTCAGCTGGCAACTCTGCACCAGGGAGCTGCTTGCTTGCTCCACCCTCAGTGGGCTGGGGGAGAGAGCTGGAAGGGTAAAAGTGAGAAAAATCATGGGTTGAGATCAAGACGGTTTAATAGGTAAAGCAAAAGCTGTGCGTGGAAGCAAAGCAAGGAATTAATTCGCTCCTCCTTTTCGGCGGGCAGGTGTTGAGCTGTTTCTGGGAAAGCAGGGCTCTGTCATGTGTAACGGTTAGTTAGGAAGAGAAATGCCGTAGCCCCCAAGGACTCCCCCTTCTTCCCACAGTTGGAACCCGCAGTTCGGTACGGGCGTGTAGTGCACGAGCGAGCTAGGCTACGTGCCTAGGAAGCCTCATCTCGTAAGAGCTGTAAGACACCCCCGTGTTCTCTTCAGGTGGAGGTCGGCCTAGAGTCTGGAGCTGCAGAAGAGGCAGGGAGGAGAGGAGGGGAAAGAAGCATGTGAACGGCTAAATTGTGCCAGCAGCGCTGAGAGCGAGAGTCGCGGTGAGTCCTGGGCCAGTGGGGCCCCGTTGCCTCTCTTGTACGTCCTGGGCCCTCCCTGTCTCTCCCCCGGCCCCCTCTCTTTCCTTACCTGCTGCAAAATTATTTTTTTTTTGCGCCCCCCCCGCACCTTCTTTCTCCGTCTCGCTCTGAGTGGCTCCCTGCCTCCCCGTCTTTTCAGTCCTCCCTCTCTCTGTCCTGTAGCCTGTGGCTACTTGTTCTTTCTCCGCCTCTCTCTGCCTGGCTCTGGCTCCGTTTTTATTTTTTTACTCCTCCTGCTCTGTCCTGTAGCCTGTCGGTATTTTTGTCTTTCTCTGGCTCTCTCGGTCTGACTCCCTGTGTTACCGAAAAACGCGGTAAAATCGGAAACAACTCCTCAACGCCAATTTAGTATTAAAGAGCAGGCATTCTTTATTCACGGCGCCGGATGCACGGGGGATCGCTCCTCCTGGCGTGCGTACCTCACGCACCTTTCCCGTTCAATTTGTAGATCAAAATTTTACGTATTCATACGTATTCATTATTGTCCTGTCTGCTGATCGGTACAAACTTGCTCGTTCCGTATGTAAATCGCTGCGCAGGCTCGGTGGTGGTCCGTGAGTCGGTGGTCACGATCTCCCCCTGCCAGAATTGCCTTTTACCTTCTTGGCTGTTAATCTTGGCAGTCTTGGCTAGTTCTCTCAGTCCGCTCCACGAAACCGCGTTTTGTCGTCCTTTTCTGACAGAAGCACGTTGTCTGTTGTTCTGCTGACGTTAACGATCGCCTAGGGACTAAAATGCAGATCGACAGGTGCGCTGATTCGTACGCTCCATGTTCCCGTAGTGGAACACCGTCTCTGGTTGGCTGATTTCATCGCTTTGGTTACACCTGTTCCTGTTGTTCAGTTTCTTCTTTTTTGGCTTTGTGTGATTCTCTCTGTGATTCTGTTTTTCTCTGCCTCGCTTTTCCCAGCTCCCCGTCCCTCACTTGGAATGCCCGTTGTCCTTCACCAGCTCACTCTCCCTTGGTTGCCATCCCCGTTTCTGAATTCCTCCTGCTTTGCCACGTAGCCCGTGACTTTTTTCTTAATCTCTCTCTGTCTGCCTCAACGCTCCCCCCGCGCTTTTTCATTCGTCTGCTCTGCTCTGCACCCTGCTACTGTTCTTGCCTTTCTGAGTTCTTCTCTGTTGAGCTCCCTTTCCCTATTTGTGGATTCCTGTTCTTCCTGCAGCCACCGCTGTTCCCTGTGACCTCCGTCTCTCTCTGTCCAGCTCCCTGTCCCTAGGTTTTAATCCCTGCCTCTGCCCGCTGTAGCCCGTCTAGGTTTTTCTCTCGGCCTCTCTCTCTGTCCGGCTCCCTCTCTCTGTGTTCTAATTCCACGTTCTCTGTCACGTAGACCCGTGCTATTTGTTTGTCCTCATCTCTCTCTGTCCAGCTCCTTGCTGCGATGTTTTATTTCTTCCCTCTCTGTCTGTCTTTGTAGCCCGTTGCCGTTGTTGGTTTTTTTTTTTTTCCCACTTGTTTCTTCATGTGTCTCTGTCTGCCTCCCAGTGCCTGATCTTTAATTCCTCCTTCCCTGTAGGCCGCTGTTCCTTTTTTCCATTCTACGTTGTGTTCTCTTTGGTCTGCTGTTCTTATTCATCGATTCCCTCCTCGCTGCCCTGTGGCTTGTCCCCATTTATTGTTGCCTCTCTCTCCCTCTCTCTGGCTTCTTGCCCCTGTTTTTAAAATTCCTCCCTCTCTTCTCTCTTCCCTGTTGGCCGTGTGATCTTCAGCCTTTCTCCACCTCTTTCTGCCCAGCTCTCTGCGTCTATTCATTAATTCTTCCCTCTCTGCCCTGTAGCCTGTAGCTTCTGTCCTTTCTCCATCTTGCTGTCTCTGGCTTCCCCGTGACCCTCTCTTAGAATTGTTTCTCTCTTCTCTCTGTACGCATTGCGATTCCTTTTGCTCTCCATCTCCCTTTGTTTTGGTGTTTTTTTTGTTGTTTTTCTGGCTCCCTGTCCCTAATTGTTAATTCTCTGCCTTCTCATGCTCTGTACCACGTAGCCCCGTGGTTTGTTTTGTGGTGTTCCCTCCCCGGCCCCTTCCCTCCGTCGTTGGCTGTCTCGGCTCCCTGTCCCCGTGGCTTCATTCTTCCCTTTCTGCCCTGTTCTTGTCGCTTATCTTGTCTGTCTCCATCTCGCTCGGTCCAGCTTCCTGCCCCTGTTCTTCTTTCCTCCCTCGCTGTCGTGCTGCCTGCCCCAGGTTCTTTGTGCGTCTCCAGCCTGCTCCTCATCCTTCTTTGTTGGTCTGTGTCCTGCTCTTCCCCTCTCTCTGCTGCTTTTATCTCCACCTCCGTCAGGCTCCCTGTCCTCCTCTGGCCGTCCTGTTCCCTGCCTCGTGCCTTCTCACTACACGCACACACGCCCCCCCCGCCCCCGTCCAGCCGGATGCTGCTCTTCTCTCCTCCTACTGTCCTGTGCCCTGCTCCTCACCTTTGGTGGCCTCCCCCTCTGCCCAGCAGCCCGTCGCTCCAGGAGCCAGGCGACGGACGGTCCGTTCCCTGCCAAACCGGGACAAGCGCGTGCCGTGGCTTAGCCTCAGCTGGCAACTCTGCACCAGGGAGCTGCTTGCTCGCTCCACCCTCAGTGGGCTGGGGGAGAGAGCTGGAAGGGTAAAAGTGAGAAAAATCATGGGTTGAGATCAAGACGGTTTAATAGGTAAAGCAAAAGCTGTGCGTGGAAGCAAAGCAAGGAATTAATTCGCTCCTCCTTTTCGGCGGGCAGGTGTTGAGCTGTTTCTGGGAAAGCAGGGCTCTGTCATGTGTAACGGTTAGTTAGGAAGAGAAATGCCGTAGCCCCCAAGGACTCCCCCTTCTTCCCCCAGCTGCGTGTGCTGAGCATGATGTCAAATGGTATGGAATATCCCTTTGGTCAGTTAGCTGGGAAAGCTTTCCCAGCTGTGTCCTCTCCCAGCCTACTTGCTGGTGGGGCACTGAGAGAACCAGAAGAGGCCCTGACTGTGGAAGCAGTGCTCAGCAAGAACCAAAACATCTCTACATTATTAACGGTGTTTTGAGCATAAATCCAAAACTTATCCCTTCCTAGCTACTCTGGAGAAAATGAGCACTATCCCAGCCAACACCAGCTCCGTGCGGCTGCGGCAACAGCGGCCGAGGTGGCCTTGGGGCAGTGGGAGCGTTGGGGACCCTGAGCCACGAATGGCTCCTGGGACTTGTTACGCGTGTGCGCCTGCACAAACACCTGCCCTCTCCTTTGCCCTCAGGGCTGCGTTTGCGCTGCCTTTGCGTGGGGCAAGGGGCTGTGATGGAGCCCAGGGGAGGAGGTGGTGCACTGTGGGGGTGAGGGGAGGGGGCCCCCCGTTGCTGCTGTGCCTCAGCTGCGCGCGGGGGCTGGAGGAGCCCCAGGTGCGGGCAGTGGGGCTGATGGTGCCGGCTCCTCCCTGGAAAAGGGGTGGTGCCGTGCTCCGGGGGGCCAGTGTGAGCCGAGGGCGGAGCGGAGCGGAGCTGTGGCCGAGCGTCAGCGGGCTGCGACTGTAGCGAGGGAGAAGGTGAGCGGGGGCTGGGGGGTGGGCCGCTGGGTCCCGGGTAAAGCCCCGAGGAGGGCTGCGGCGGGGCAGCGCCGGGTCGGAGCGGAGCTGTGGGGAGAGCGAGGCTGTGGTGAGGGCTCGGTGGGGGTTCCGGGTGCATCGGCGGGAGGGACGGTGCCCCGCAGGGTCAGAGAGCGGGAGGGCGGGCTCGCGGCATTCCGGGAGCTGTGGTGGTGCGCCTGCCGGCTGGCCGTGCGGCCGTGTTGTGTCGCAGAGCATGCCGGGAGCTGTGGTGGTGTGGCTGTGGGCTGGCCGGGCGGCCGTGTTGTGTCGCAGAGCATGCCGGGAGGTGTAGTCCTTGAGGCGCGCGGCTGCCGGGCGGCCGTGTTGTGGCGCAGAGCATGCCGGGAGATGTAGTCCTTGCGGCGCGAGGCTGCCGGGCGGCCGTGTTGTGGCGCAGAGCATGCCGGGAGCTGTAGTCCAGGCGCAGTGGCTGCCGGCGCTGTCACGTGGTTCGCCGGGGCGTGGCGGGAGGCGCGGTCTTCCGGCGCTCGGGTGCCGGGCGGCCGTGCCGCGTACGGTACGCGCGGTGTATTTGGGGTTGGATTCGTGTTGATTTCTGGGGGCTTGCGGGTGCGGCCGCTCCCCGAGAAGCGGTGAGTTCCCGGGAGCTGACAGAAGGGAAGAGGGAAAGGAGGAGGACGGTGACCTTTTCCCCGTGCCCAGGGCGCAGATGATGGCCGCCTCCCCGGCTCGCCGGAGCTCCCGCTCAGCCTCCCCTTGCCCCCCCCTTGCCCCGTGCGCCTGCCCCCAGCCCCGGCACCTCCCCTGCAGCGTGCCGCGTAGCCCTTGGCCGCCCCCAGGCCCTGTCGTGAAGGCAGCGAGCCGGCCCTCAAGCGCACTGGATTCCCCCTCGGCGCAGGGGCCCTTAGCATTAGCGCGGGGAAGGGGCGCTGTGTCCAGAAGCCCCTGCGCAAGGAGAGGCTTTGGCCAGGGTCGATCGACGGTAATGACGGTCGCTGTTTCTTCTTTCCCTCTCCCAGAGACTGTGCTGAGGACGTGGTTGTCTGTCCTTCCCCCGGGGATGCCGTTGACTGCGGCCGTCTCAGGCTCGCGTGGCTTCTCTCTGCCCGGCCTCGCCGTCCTTGCAGCGCAGGGCCGAAAAGGGATAGACAAAGCCCTTCCCGGCTGTGGAGAGGAGCTGCCTCGGCTGAAGCTGGAGACGCCAACGAAAGGTAAAGCAGAAGAAACTGAAGGCGCTCTGGCTGCCAGCTGCTTTCCTGCTGCAGGCAAGAGAGAGCCTGTCCCTGCAGGTGAGGGAGGAAGGATCCCCCTTCATAGCCCGCAGCGGGCCAGGCCAGGCCACCAACGTGCACCGCAGGGTCCGTACGCGTAACCCGCAGTTCGGTACGGGCGTGTAGGGCACGAGCGAGCTAGGCTACGTGCCGAGGAAGCCTCATCTCGTAAGAGCTGTAAGACACCCCCGTGTTCTCTTCAGGTGGAGGTCGGCCTAGAGTCTGGAGCTGCAGAAGAGGCAGGGAGGAGAGGAGGGGAAAGAAGCATGTGAACGGCTAAATTGTGCCAGCAGCGCTGAGAGCGAGAGTCGCGGTGAGTCCTGGGCCAGTGGGGCCCCGTTGCCTCTCTTGTACGTCCTGGGCCCTCCCTGTCTCTCCCCCGGCCCCCTCTCTTTCCTTACCTGCTGCAAAATTATTTTTTTTTTGCGCCCCCCCCGCACCTTCTTTCTCCGTCTCGCTCTGAGTGGCTCCCTGCCTCCCCGTCTTTTCAGTCCTCCCTCTCTCTGTCCTGTAGCCTGTGGCTACTTGTTCTTTCTCCGCCTCTCTCTGCCTGGCTCTGGCTCCGTTTTTATTTTTTTACTCCTCCTGCTCTGTCCTGTAGCCTGTCGGTATTTTTGTCTTTCTCTGGCTCTCTCGGTCTGACTCCCTGTGTTACCGAAAAACGCGGTAAAATCGGAAACAACTCCTCAACGCCAATTTAGTATTAAAGAGCAGGCATTCTTTATTCACGGCGCCGGATGCACGGGGGATCGCTCCTCCTGGCGTGCGTACCTCACGCACCTTTCCCGTTCAATTTGTAGATCAAAATTTTACGTATTCATACGTATTCATTATTGTCCTGTCTGCTGATCGGTACAAACTTGCTCGTTCCGTATGTAAATCGCTGCGCAGGCTCGGTGGTGGTCCGTGAGTCGGTGGTCGCGATCTCCCCCTGCCAGAATTGCCTTTTACCTTCTTGGCTGTTAATCTTGGCAGTCTTGGCTAGTTCTCTCAGTCCGCTCCACGAAACCGCGTTTTGTCGTCCTTTTCTGACAGAAGCACGTTGTCTGTTGTTCTGCTGACGTTAACGATCGCCTAGGGACTAAAATGCAGATCAACAGGTGCGCTGATTCGTACGCTCCATGTTCCCGTAGTGGAACACCGTCTCTGGTTGGCTGATTTCATCGCTTTGGTTACACCTGTTCCTGTTGTTCAGTTTCTTCTTTTTTGGCTTTGTGTGATTCTCTCTGTGATTCTGTTTTTCTCTGCCTCGCTTTTCCCAGCTCCCCGTCCCTCACTTGGAATGCCCGTTGTCCTTCACCAGCTCACTCTCCCTTGGTTGCCATCCCCGTTTCTGAATTCCTCCTGCTTTGCCACGTAGCCCGTGACTTTTTTCTTAATCTCTCTCTGTCTGCCTCAACGCTCCCCCCGCGCTTTTTCATTCGTCTGCTCTGCTCTGCACCCTGCTACTGTTCTTGCCTTTCTGAGTTCTTCTCTGTTGAGCTCCCTTTCCCTATTTGTGGATTCCTGTTCTTCCTGCAGCCACCGCTGTTCCCTGTGACCTCCGTCTCTCTCTGTCCAGCTCCCTGTCCCTAGGTTTTAATCCCTGCCTCTGCCCGCTGTAGCCCGTCTAGGTTTTTCTCTCGGCCTCTCTCTCTGTCCGGCTCCCTCTCTCTGTGTTCTAATTCCACGTTCTCTGTCACGTAGACCCGTGCTATTTGTTTGTCCTCATCTCTCTCTGTCCAGCTCCTTGCTGCGATGTTTTATTTCTTCCCTCTCTGTCTGTCTTTGTAGCCCGTTGCCGTTGTTGGTTTTTTTTTTTTTTTCCCACTTGTTTCTTCATGTGTCTCTGTCTGCCTCCCAGTGCCTGATCTTTAATTCCTCCTTCCCTGTAGGCCGCTGTTCCTTTTTTCCATTCTACATTGTGTTCTCTTTGGTCTGCTGTTCTTATTCATCGATTCCCTCCTCGCTGCCCTGTGGCTTGTCCCCATTTATTGTTGCCTCTCTCTCCCTCTCTCTGGCTTCTTGCCCCTGTTTTTAAAATTCCTCCCTCTCTTCTCTCTTCCCTGTTGGCCGTGTGATCTTCAGCCTTTCTCCACCTCTTTCTGCCCAGCTCTCTGCGTCTATTCATTAATTCTTCCCTCTCTGCCCTGTAGCCTGTAGCTTCTGTCCTTTCTCCATCTTGCTGTCTCTGGCTTCCCCGTGACCCTCTCTTAGAATTGTTTCTCTCTTCTCTCTGTACGCATTGCGATTCCTTTTGCTCTCCATCTCCCTTTGTTTTGGTGTTTTTTTTGTTGTTTTTCTGGCTCCCTGTCCCTAATTGTTAATTCTCTGCCTTCTCATGCTCTGTACCACGTAGCCCCGTGGTTTGTTTTGTGGTGTTCCCTCCCCGGCCCCTTCCCTCCGTCGTTGGCTGTCTCGGCTCCCTGTCCCCGTGGCTTCATTCTTCCCTTTCTGCCCTGTTCTTGTCGCTTATCTTGTCTGTCTCCATCTCGCTCGGTCCAGCTTCCTGCCCCTGTTCTTCTTTCCTCCCTCGCTGTCGTGCTGCCTGCCCCAGGTTCTTTGTGCGTCTCCAGCCTGCTCCTCATCCTTCTTTGTTGGTCTGTGTCCTGCTCTTCCCCTCTCTCTGCTGCTTTTATCTCCACCTCCGTCAGGCTCCCTGTCCTCCTCTGGCCGTCCTGTTCCCTGCCTCGTGCCTTCTCACTACACGCACACACGCCCCCCCCGCCCCCGTCCAGCCGGATGCTGCTCTTCTCTCCTCCTACTGTCCTGTGCCCTGCTCCTCACCTTTGGTGGCCTCCCCCTCTGCCCAGCAGCCCGTCGCTCCAGGAGCCAGGCGACGGACGGTCCGTTCCCTGCCAAACCGGGACAAGCGCGTGCCGTGGCTTAGCCTCAGCTGGCAACTCTGCACCAGGGAGCTGCTTGCTTGCTCCACCCTCAGTGGGCTGGGGGAGAGAGCTGGAAGGGTAAAAGTGAGAAAAATCATGGGTTGAGATCAAGACGGTTTAATAGGTAAAGCAAAAGCTGTGCGTGGAAGCAAAGCAAGGAATTAATTCGCTCCTCCTTTTCGGCGGGCAGGTGTTGAGCTGTTTCTGGGAAAGCAGGGCTCTGTCATGTGTAACGGTTAGTTAGGAAGAGAAATGCCGTAGCCCCCAAGGACTCCCCCTTCTTCCCACAGTTGGAACCCGCAGTTCGGTACGGGCGTGTAGTGCACGAGCGAGCTAGGCTACGTGCCTAGGAAGCCTCATCTCGTAAGAGCTGTAAGACACCCCCGTGTTCTCTTCAGGTGGAGGTCGGCCTAGAGTCTGGAGCTGCAGAAGAGGCAGGGAGGAGAGGAGGGGAAAGAAGCATGTGAACGGCTAAATTGTGCCAGCAGCGCTGAGAGCGAGAGTCGCGGTGAGTCCTGGGCCAGTGGGGCCCCGTTGCCTCTCTTGTACGTCCTGGGCCCTCCCTGTCTCTCCCCCGGCCCCCTCTCTTTCCTTACCTGCTGCAAAATTATTTTTTTTTTGCGCCCCCCCCGCACCTTCTTTCTCCGTCTCGCTCTGAGTGGCTCCCTGCCTCCCCGTCTTTTCAGTCCTCCCTCTCTCTGTCCTGTAGCCTGTGGCTACTTGTTCTTTCTCCGCCTCTCTCTGCCTGGCTCTGGCTCCGTTTTTATTTTTTTACTCCTCCTGCTCTGTCCTGTAGCCTGTCGGTATTTTTGTCTTTCTCTGGCTCTCTCGGTCTGACTCCCTGTGTTACCGAAAAACGCGGTAAAATCAGAAACAACTCCTCAACGCCAATTTAGTATTAAAGAGCAGGCATTCTTTATTCACGGCGCCGGATGCACGGGGGATCGCTCCTCCTGGCGTGCGTACCTCACGCACCTTTCCCGTTCAATTTGTAGATCAAAATTTTACGTATTCATACGTATTCATTATTGTCCTGTCTGCTGATCGGTACAAACTTGCTCGTTCCGTATGTAAATCGCTGCGCAGGCTCGGTGGTGGTCCGTGAGTCGGTGGTCGCGATCTCCCCCTGCCAGAATTGCCTTTTACCTTCTTGGCTGTTAATCTTGGCAGTCTTGGCTAGTTCTCTCAGTCCGCTCCACGAAACCGCGTTTTGTCGTCCTTTTCTGACAGAAGCACGTTGTCTGTTGTTCTGCTGACGTTAACGATCGCCTAGGGACTAAAATGCAGATCAACAGGTGCGCTGATTCGTACGCTCCATGTTCCCGTAGTGGAACACCGTCTCTGGTTGGCTGATTTCATCGCTTTGGTTACACCTGTTCCTGTTGTTCAGTTTCTTCTTTTTTGGCTTTGTGTGATTCTCTCTGTGATTCTGTTTTTCTCTGCCTCGCTTTTCCCAGCTCCCCGTCCCTCACTTGGAATGCCCGTTGTCCTTCACCAGCTCACTCTCCCTTGGTTGCCATCCCCGTTTCTGAATTCCTCCTGCTTTGCCACGTAGCCCGTGACTTTTTTCTTAATCTCTCTCTGTCTGCCTCAACGCTCCCCCCGCGCTTTTTCATTCGTCTGCTCTGCTCTGCACCCTGCTACTGTTCTTGCCTTTCTGAGTTCTTCTCTGTTGAGCTCCCTTTCCCTATTTGTGGATTCCTGTTCTTCCTGCAGCCACCGCTGTTCCCTGTGACCTCCGTCTCTCTCTGTCCAGCTCCCTGTCCCTAGGTTTTAATCCCTGCCTCTGCCCGCTGTAGCCCGTCTAGGTTTTTCTCTCGGCCTCTCTCTCTGTCCGGCTCCCTCTCTCTGTGTTCTAATTCCACGTTCTCTGTCACGTAGACCCGTGCTATTTGTTTGTCCTCATCTCTCTCTGTCCAGCTCCTTGCTGCGATGTTTTATTTCTTCCCTCTCTGTCTGTCTTTGTAGCCCGTTGCCGTTGTTGGTTTTTTTTTTTTCCCACTTGTTTCTTCATGTGTCTCTGTCTGCCTCCCAGTGCCTGATCTTTAATTCCTCCTTCCCTGTAGGCCGCTGTTCCTTTTTTCCATTCTACGTTGTGTTCTCTTTGGTCTGCTGTTCTTATTCATCGATTCCCTCCTCGCTGCCCTGTGGCTTGTCCCCATTTATTGTTGCCTCTCTCTCCCTCTCTCTGGCTTCTTGCCCCTGTTTTTAAAATTCCTCCCTCTCTTCTCTCTTCCCTGTTGGCCGTGTGATCTTCAGCCTTTCTCCACCTCTTTCTGCCCAGCTCTCTGCGTCTATTCATTAATTCTTCCCTCTCTGCCCTGTAGCCTGTAGCTTCTGTCCTTTCTCCATCTTGCTGTCTCTGGCTTCCCCGTGACCCTCTCTTAGAATTGTTTCTCTCTTCTCTCTGTACGCATTGCGATTCCTTTTGCTCTCCATCTCCCTTTGTTTTGGTGTTTTTTTTGTTGTTTTTCTGGCTCCCTGTCCCTAATTGTTAATTCTCTGCCTTCTCATGCTCTGTACCACGTAGCCCCGTGGTTTGTTTTGTGGTGTTCCCTCCCCGGCCCCTTCCCTCCGTCGTTGGCTGTCTCGGCTCCCTGTCCCCGTGGCTTCATTCTTCCCTTTCTGCCCTGTTCTTGTCGCTTATCTTGTCTGTCTCCATCTCGCTCGGTCCAGCTTCCTGCCCCTGTTCTTCTTTCCTCCCTCGCTGTCGTGCTGCCTGCCCCAGGTTCTTTGTGCGTCTCCAGCCTGCTCCTCATCCTTCTTTGTTGGTCTGTGTCCTGCTCTTCCCCTCTCTCTGCTGCTTTTATCTCCACCTCCGTCAGGCTCCCTGTCCTCCTCTGGCCGTCCTGTTCCCTGCCTCGTGCCTTCTCACTACACGCACACACGCCCCCCCCGCCCCCGTCCAGCCGGATGCTGCTCTTCTCTCCTCCTACTGTCCTGTGCCCTGCTCCTCACCTTTGGTGGCCTCCCCCTCTGCCCAGCAGCCCGTCGCTCCAGGAGCCAGGCGACGGACGGTCCGTTCCCTGCCAAACCGGGACAAGCGCGTGCCGTGGCTTAGCCTCAGCTGGCAACTCTGCACCAGGGAGCTGCTTGCTCGCTCCACCCTCAGTGGGCTGGGGGAGAGAGCTGGAAGGGTAAAAGTGAGAAAAATCATGGGTTGAGATCAAGACGGTTTAATAGGTAAAGCAAAAGCTGTGCGTGGAAGCAAAGCAAGGAATTAATTCGCTCCTCCTTTTCGGCGGGCAGGTGTTGAGCTGTTTCTGGGAAAGCAGGGCTCTGTCATGTGTAACGGTTACTTAGGAAGAGAAATGCCGTAGCCCCCAAGGACTCCCCCTTCTTCCCCCAGCTGTGTGTGCTGAGCATGATGTCAAATGGTATGGAATATCCCTTTGGTCAGTTAGCTGGGAAAGCTTTCCCAGCTGTGTCCTCTCCCAGCCTACTTGCTGGTGGGGCACTGAGAGAACCAGAAGAGGCCCTGAGTGTGGAAGCAGTGCTCAGCAAGAACCAAAACATCTCTACATTATTAACGGTGTTTTGAGCATAAATCCAAAACTTATCCCTTCCTAGCTACTCTGGAGAAAATGAGCACTATCGCAGCCAACACCAGCTCCGTGCGGCTGCGGCAACGGCGGCCGAGGTGGCCTTGGGGCAGGGGGAGCGTTGGGGACCCTGACCCACGAATGGCTCCTGGGACTTGTTACGTGCGCGCCTGCACAAACACCTGCCCTCTCCTTTGCCCTCAGGGCTGCGTTTGCGCTGCCTTTGCGTGGGGCAAGGGGCTGTGATGGAGCCCAGGGGAGGAGGTGGTGCACTGTGGGGGTGAGGGGAGGGGGCCCCCCGTTGCTGCTGTGCCTCAGCTGCGCGCGGGGGCTGGAGGAGCCCCAGGTGCGGGCAGTGGGGCTGATGGTGCCGGCTCCTCCCTGGAAAAGGGGTGGTGCCGTGCTCCGGGGGGCCAGTGTGAGCCGAGGGCGGAGCGGAGCGGAGCTGTGGCCGAGCGTCAGCGGGCTGCGACTGTAGCGAGGGAGAAGGTGAGCGGGGGCTGGGGGGTGGGCCGCTGGGTCCCGGGTAAAGCCCCGAGGAGGGCTGCGGCGGGGCAGCGCCGGGTCGGAGCGGAGCTGTGGGGAGAGCGAGGCTGTGGTGAGGGCTCGGTGGGGGTTCCGGGTGCATCGGCGGGAGGGACGGTGCCCCGCAGGGTCAGAGAGCGGGAGGGCGGGCTCGCGGCATTCCGGGAGCTGTGGTGGTGTGGCTGTGGGCTGGCCGTGCGGCCGTGTTGTGTCGCAGAGCATGCCGGGAGCTGCAGTCCTTGTGGCGCGCGGCTGCGGTGCGGCCGTGTTGTGTCGCAGAGCATGCCGGGAGGTGTAGTCCTTGGGGCGCGCGGCTGCCGGGCGGCCGTGTTGTGGCGCAGAGCATGCCGGGAGCTGTAGTCCAGGCGCAGTGGCTGCCGGCGCTGTCACGTGGTTCGCCGGGGCGTGGCGGGAGGCGCGGTCTTCCGGCGCTCGGGTGCCGGGCGGCCGTGCCGCGTACGGTACGCGCGGTGTATTTGGGGTTGGATTCGTGTTGATTTCTGGGGGCTTGCGGGTGCCGCCGCTCCCCGAGAAGCGGTGAGTTCCCGGGAGCTGACAGAAGGGAAGAGGGAAAGGAGGAGGACGGTGACCTTTTCCCCGTGCCCAGGGCGCAGATGATGGCCGCCTCCCCGGCTCGCCGGAGCTCCCGCTCAGCCTCCCCTTGCCCCGTGCGCCTGCCCCCAGCCCCGGCACCTCCCCTGCAGCGTGCCGCGTAGCCCTTGGCCGCCCCCAGGCCCTGTCGTGAAGGCAGCGAGCCGGCCCTCAAGCGCACTGGATTCCCCCTCGGTGCAGGGGCCCTTAGCATTAGCGCGGGGAAGGGGCGCTGTGTCCAGAAGCCCCTGCGCAAGGAGAGGCTTTGGCCAGGGTCGATCGACGGTAATGACGGTCGCTGTTTCTTCTTTCCCTCTCCCAGAGACCGTGCTGAGGACGTGGTTGTCTGTCCTTCCCCCGGGGATGCCGTTGACTGCGGCCGTCTCAGGCTCGCGTGGCTTCTCTCTGCCCGGCCTCGCCGTCCTTGCAGCGCAGGGCCGAAAAGGGATAGACAAAGCCCTTCCCGGCTGTGGAGAGGAGCTGCCTCGGCTGAAGCTGGAGACGCCAACGAAAGGTAAAGCAGAAGAAACTGAAGGCGCTCTGGCTGCCAGCTGCTTTCCTGCTGCAGGCAAGAGAGAGCCTGTCCCTGCAGGTGAGGGAGGAAGGATCCCCCTTCATAGCCCGCAGCGGGCCAGGCCAGGCCACCAACGTGCACCGCAGGGTCCGTACGCGTAACCCGCAGTTCGGTACGGGCGTGTAGGGCACGAGCGAGCTAGGCTACGTGCCGAGGAAGCCTCATCTCGTAAGAGCTGTAAGACACCCCCGTGTTCTCTTCAGGTGGAGGTCGGCCTAGAGTCTGGAGCTGCAGAAGAGGCAGGGAGGAGAGGAGGGGAAAGAAGCATGTGAACGGCTAAATTGTGCCAGCAGCGCTGAGAGCGAGAGTCGCGGTGAGTCCTGGGCCAGTGGGGCCCCGTTGCCTCTCTTGTACGTCCTGGGCCCTCCCTGTCTCTCCCCCGGCCCCCTCTCTTTCCTTACCTGCTGCAAAATTATTTTTTTTTTGCGCCCCCCCCCCCCGCACCTTCTTTCTCCGTCTCGCTCTGAGTGGCTCCCTGCCTCCCCGTCTTTTCAGTCCTCCCTCTCTCTGTCCTGTAGCCTGTGGCTACTTGTTCTTTCTCCGCCTCTCTCTGCCTGGCTCTGGCTCCGTTTTTATTTTTTTACTCCTCCTGCTCTGTCCTGTAGCCTGTCGGTATTTTTGTCTTTCTCTGGCTCTCTCGGTCTGACTCCCTGTGTTACCGAAAAACGCGGTAAAATCGGAAACAACTCCTCAACGCCAATTTAGTATTAAAGAGCAGGCATTCTTTATTCACGGCGCCGGATGCACGGGGGATCGCTCCTCCTGGCGTGCGTACGTCACGCACCTTTCCCGTTCAATTTGTAGATCAAAATTTTACGTATTCATACGTATTCATTATTGTCCTGTCTGCTGATCGGTACAAACTTGCTCGTTCCGTATGTAAATCGCTGCGCAGGCTCGGTGGTGGTCCGTGAGTCGGTGGTCGCGATCTCCCCCTGCCAGAATTGCCTTTTACCTTCTTGGCTGTTAATCTTGGCAGTCTTGGCTAGTTCTCTCAGTCCGCTCCACGAAACCGCGTTTTGTCGTCCTTTTCTGACAGAAGCACGTTGTCTGTTGTTCTGCTGACGTTAACGATCGCCTAGGGACTAAAATGCAGATCAACAGGTGCGCTGATTCGTACCATCCATGTTCCCGTAATGGAACACCGTCTCTGGTTGGCTGATTTCATCGCTTTGGTTACACCTGTTCCTGTTGTTCAGTTTCTTCTTTTTTGGCTTTGTGTGATTCTCTCTGTGATTCTGTTTTTCTCTGCCTCGCTTTTCCCAGCTCCCCGTCCCTCACTTGGAATGCCCGTTGTCCTTCACCAGCTCACTCTCCCTTGGTTGCCATCCCCGTTTCTGAATTCCTCCTGCTTTGCCACGTAGCCCGTGACTTTTTTCTTAATCTCTCTCTGTCTGCCTCAACGCTCCCCCCGCGCTTTTTCATTCGTCTGCTCTGCTCTGCACCCTGCTACTGTTCTTGCCTTTCTGAGTTCTTCTCTGTCGAGCTCCCTTTCCCTATTTGTGGATTCCTGTTCTTCCTGCAGCCACCGCTGTTCCCTGTGACCTCCGTCTCTCTCTGTCCAGCTCCCTGTCCCTAGGTTTTAATCCCTGCCTCTGCCCGCTGTAGCCCGTCTAGGTTTTTCTCTCGGCCTCTCTCTCTGTCCGGCTCCCTCTCTCTGTGTTCTAATTCCACGTTCTCTGTCACGTAGACCCGTGCTATTTGTTTGTCCTCATCTCTCTCTGTCCAGCTCCTTGCTGCGATGTTTTATTTCTTCCCTCTCTGTCTGTCTTTGTAGCCCGTTGCCGTTGTTGTTTTTTTTTTTTTTATCCCACTTGTTTCTTCATGTGTCTCTGTCTGCCTCCCAGTGCCTGATCTTTAATTCCTCCTTCCCTGTAGGCCGCTGTTCCTTTTTTCCATTCTACGTTGTGTTCTCTTTGGTCTGCTGTTCTTATTCATCGATTCCCTCCTCGCTGCCCTGTGGCTTGTCCCCATTTATTGTTGCCTCTCTCTCCCTCTCTCTGGCTTCTTGCCCCTGTTTTTAGAATTCCTCCCTCTCTTCTCTCTTCCCTGTTGGCCGTGTGATCTTCAGCCTTTCTCCACCTCTTTCTGCCCAGCTCTCTGCGTCTATTCATTAATTCTTCCCTCTCTGCCCTGTAGCCTGTAGCTTCTGTCCTTTCTCCATCTTGCTGTCTCTGGCTTCCCCGTGACCCTCTCTTAGAATTGTTTCTCTCTTCTCTCTGTACGCATTGCGATTCCTTTTGCTCTCCATCTCCCTTTGTTTTGGTGTTTTTTTTGTTGTTTTTCTGGCTCCCTGTCCCTAATTGTTAATTCTCTGCCTTCTCATGCTCTGTACCACGTAGCCCCGTGGTTTGTTTTGTGGTGTTCCCTCCCCGGCCCCTTCCCTCCGTCGTTGGCCGTCTCGGCTCCCTGTCCCCGTGGCTTCATTCTTCCCTTTCTGCCCTGTTCTTGTCGCTTATCTTGTCTGTCTCCATCTCGCTCGGTCCAGCTTCCTGCCCCTGTTCTTCTTTCCTCCCTCGCTGTCGTGCTGCCTGCCCCAGGTTCTTTGTGCGTCTCCAGCCTGCTCCTCTTCCTTCTTTGTTGGTCTGTGTCCTGCTCTTCCCCTCTCTCTGCTGCTTTTATCTCCACCTCCGTCAGGCTCCCTGTCCTCCTCTGGCCGTCCTGTTCCCTGCCTCGTGCCTTCTCACTACACGCACACACGCCCCCCCCGCCCCCGTCCAGCCGGATGCTGCTCTTCTCTCCTCCTACTGTCCTGTGCCCTGCTCCTCACCTTTGGTGGCCTCCCCCTCTGCCCAGCAGCCCGTCGCTCCAGGAGCCAGGCGACGGACGGTCCGTTCCCTGCCAAACCGGGACAAGCGCGTGCCGTGGCTTAGCCTCAGCTGGCAACTCTGCACCAGGGAGCTGCTTGCTCGCTCCACCCTCAGTGGGCTGGGGGAGAGAGCTGGAAGGGTAAAAGTGAGAAAAATCATGGGTTGAGATCAAGACAGTTTAATAGGTAAAGCAAAAGCTGTGCGTGGAAGCAAAGCAAGGAATTAATTCGCTCCTCCTTTTCGGCGGGCAGGTGTTGAGCTGTTTCTGGGAAAGCAGGGCTCTGTCATGTGTAACGGTTAGTTAGGAAGAGAAATGCCGTAGCCCCCAAGGACTCCCCCTTCTTCCCCCAGCTGCGTGTGCTGAGCATGATGTCAAATGGTATGGAATATCCCTTTGGTCAGTTAGCTGGGAAAGCTTTCCCAGCTGTGTCCTCTCCCAGCCTACTTGCTGGTGGGGCACTGAGAGAACCAGAAGAGGCCCTGACTGTGGAAGCAGTGCTCAGCAAGAACCAAAACATCTCTACATTATTAACGGTGTTTTGAGCATAAATCCAAAACTTATCCCTTCCTAGCTACTCTGGAGAAAATGAGCACTATCGCAGCCAACACCAGCTCCGTGCGGCTGCGGCAACGGTGGCCGAGGTGGCCTTGGGGCAGTGGGAGCGTTGGGGACCCTGAGCCACGAATGGCTCCTGGGACTTGTTACGCGTGTGCGCCTGCACAAACACCTGCCCTCTCGTTTGCCCTCAGGGCTGCGTTTGCGCTGCCTTTGCGTGGGGCAAGGGGCTGTGATGGAGCCCAGGGGAGGAGGTGGTGCACTGTGGGGGTGAGGGGAGGGGGCCCCCCGTTGCTGCTGTGCCTCAGCTGCGCGCGGGGGCTGGAGGAGCCCCAGGTGCGGGCAGTGGGGCTGATGGTGCCGGCTCCTCCCTGGAAAAGGGGTGGTGCCGTGCTCCGGGGGGCCAGTGTGAGCCGAGGGCGGAGCGGAGCGGAGCTGTGGCCGAGCGTCAGCGGGCTGCGACTGTAGCGAGGGAGAAGGTGAGCGGGGGCTGGGGGGTGGGCCGCTGGGTCCCGGGTAAAGCCCCGAGGAGGGCTGCGGCGGGGCAGCGCCGGGTCGGAGCGGAGCTGTGGGGAGAGCGAGGCTGTGGTGAGGGCTCGGTGGGGGTTCCGGGTGCATCGGCGGGAGGGACGGTGCCCCGCAGGGTCCGAGAGCGGGAGGGCGGGCTCGCGGCATTCCGGGAGCTGTGGTGGTGTGGCTGTGGGCTGGCCGTGCGGCCGTGTTGTGTCGCAGAGCATGCCGGGAGCTGCAGTCCTTGTGGCGCGCGGCTGCGGTGCGGCCGTGTTGTGTCGCAGAGCATGCCGGGAGGTGTAGTCCTTGGGGCGCGCGGCTGCCGGGCGGCCGTGTTGTGGCGCAGAGCATGCCGGGAGATGTAGTCCTTGCGGCGCGAGGCTGCCGGGCGGCCGTGTTGTGGCGCAGAGCATGCCGGGAGCTGTAGTCCGGGCGCAGTGGCTGCCGGCGCTGTCACGTGGTTCGCCGGGGCGTGGCGGGAGGCGCGGTCTTCCGGCGCTCGGGTGCCGGGCGGCCGTGCCGCGTACGGTACGCGCGGTGTATTTGGGGTTGGATTCGTGTTGATTTCTGGGGGCTTGCGGGTGCGGCCGCTCCCCGAGAAGCGGTGAGTTCCCGGGAGCTGACAGAAGGGAAGAGGGAAAGGAGGAGGACGGTGACCTTTTCCCCGTGCCCAGGGCGCAGATGATGGCCGCCTCCCCGGCTCGCCGGAGCTCCCGCTCAGCCTCCCCTTGCCCCCCCCTTGCCCCGTGCGCCTGCCCCCAGCCCCGGCACCTCCCCTGCAGCGTGCCGCGTAGCCCTTGGCCGCCCCCAGGCCCTGTCGTGAAGGCAGCGAGCCGGCCCTCAAGCGCACTGGATTCCCCCTCGGCGCAGGGGCCCTTAGCATTAGCGCGGGGAAGGGGCGCTGTGTCCAGAAGCCCCTGCGCAAGGAGAGGCTTTGGCCAGGGTCGATCGACGGTAATGACGGTCGCTCTTTCTTCTTTCCCTCTCCCAGAGACCGTGCTGAGGACGTGGTTGTCTGTCCTTCCCCCGGGGATGCCGTTGACTGCGGCCGTCTCAGGCTCGCGTGGCTTCTCTCTGCCTGGCCTCGCCGTCCTTGCAGCGCAGGGCCGAAAAGGGATAGACAAAGCCCTTCCCGGCTGTGGAGAGGAGCTGCCTCGGCTGAAGCTGGAGACGCCAACGAAAGGTAAAGCAGAAGAAACTGAAGGCGCTCTGGCTGCCAGCTGCTTTCCTGCTGCAGGCAAGAGAGAGCCTGTCCCTGCAGGTGAGGGAGGAAGGATCCCCCTTCATAGCCCGCAGCGGGCCAGGCCAGGCCACCAACGTGCACCGCAGGGTCCGTACGCGTAACCCGCAGTTCGGTACGGGCGTGTAGGGCACGAGCGAGCTAGGCTACGTGCCGAGGAAGCCTCATCTCGTAAGAGCTGTAAGACACCCCCGTGTTCTCTTCAGGTGGAGGTCGGCCTAGAGTCTGGAGCTGCAGAAGAGGCAGGGAGGAGAGGAGGGGAAAGAAGCATGTGAACGGCTAAATTGTGCCAGCAGCGCTGAGAGCGAGAGTCGCGGTGAGTCCTGGGCCAGTGGGGCCCCGTTGCCTCTCTTGTACGTCCTGGGCCCTCCCTGTCTCTCCCCCGGCCCCCTCTCTTTCCTTACCTGCTGCAAAATTATTTTTTTTTTGCGCCCCCCCCGCACCTTCTTTCTCCGTCTCGCTCTGAGTGGCTCCCTGCCTCCCCGTCTTTTCAGTCCTCCCTCTCTCTGTCCTGTAGCCTGTGGCTACTTGTTCTTTCTCCGCCTCTCTCTGCCTGGCTCTGGCTCCGTTTTTATTTTTTTACTCCTCCTGCTCTGTCCTGTAGCCTGTCGGTATTTTTGTCTTTCTCTGGCTCTCTCGGTCTGACTCCCTGTGTTACCGAAAAACGCGGTAAAATCGGAAACAACTCCTCAACGCCAATTTAGTATTAAAGAGCAGGCATTCTTTATTCACGGCGCCGGATGCACGGGGGATCGCTCCTCCTGGCGTGCGTACCTCACGCACCTTTCCCGTTCAATTTGTAGATCAAAATTTTACGTATTCATACGTATTCATTATTGTCCTGTCTGCTGATCGGTACAAACTTGCTCGTTCCGTATGTAAATCGCTGCGCAGGCTCGGTGGTGGTCCGTGAGTCGGTGGTCACGATCTCCCCCTGCCAGAATTGCCTTTTACCTTCTTGGCTGTTAATCTTGGCAGTCTTGGCTAGTTCTCTCAGTCCGCTCCACGAAACCGCGTTTTGTCGTCCTTTTCTGACAGAAGCACGTTGTCTGTTGTTCTGCTGACGTTAACGATCGCCTAGGGACTAAAATGCAGATCGACAGGTGCGCTGATTCGTACGCTCCATGTTCCCGTAGTGGAACACCGTCTCTGGTTGGCTGATTTCATCGCTTTGGTTACACCTGTTCCTGTTGTTCAGTTTCTTCTTTTTTGGCTTTGTGTGATTCTCTCTGTGATTCTGTTTTTCTCTGCCTCGCTTTTCCCAGCTCCCCGTCCCTCACTTGGAATGCCCGTTGTCCTTCACCAGCTCACTCTCCCTTGGTTGCCATCCCCGTTTCTGAATTCCTCCTGCTTTGCCACGTAGCCCGTGACTTTTTTCTTAATCTCTCTCTGTCTGCCTCAACGCTCCCCCCGCGCTTTTTCATTCGTCTGCTCTGCTCTGCACCCTGCTACTGTTCTTGCCTTTCTGAGTTCTTCTCTGTCGAGCTCCCTTTCCCTATTTGTGGATTCCTGTTCTTCCTGCAGCCACCGCTGTTCCCTGTGATCTCCGTCTCTCTCTGTCCAGCTCCCTGTCCCTAGGTTTTAATCCCTGCCTCTGCCCGCTGTAGCCCGTCTAGGTTTTTCTCTCGGCCTCTCTCTCTGTCCGGCTCCCTCTCTCTGTGTTCTAATTCCACGTTCTCTGTCACGTAGACCCGTGCTATTTGTTTGTCCTCATCTCTCTCTGTCCAGCTCCTTGCTGCGATGTTTTATTTCTTCCCTCTCTGTCTGTCTTTGTAGCCCATTGCTGTTGTTGTTTTTTTTTTTTTTTCCCACTTGTTTCTTCATGTGTCTCTGTCTGCCTCCCAGTGCCTGATCTTTAATTCCTCCTTCCCTGTAGGCCGCTGTTCCTTTTTTCCATTCTACGTTGTGTTCTCTTTGGTCTGCTGTTCTTATTCATCGATTCCCTCCTCACTGCCCTGTGGCTTGTCCCCATTTTTTGTTGCCTCTCTCTCCCTCTCTCTGGCTTCTTGCCCCTGTTTTTAAAATTCCTCCCTCTCTTCTCTCTTCCCTGTTGGCCGTGTGATCTTCAGCCTTTCTCCACCTCTTTCTGCCCAGCTCTCTGTGTCTATCCATTAATTCTTCCCTCTCTGCCCTGTAGCCTGTAGCTTCTGTCCTTTCTCCATCTTGCTGTCTCTGGCTTCCCCGTGACCCTCTTTTAGAATTGTTTCTCTCTTCTCTCTGTACGCATTGCGATTCCTTTTGCTCTCCATCTCCCTTTGTTTTGGTGTTTTTTTTGTTGTTTTTCTGGCTCCCTGTCCCTAATTGTTAATTCTCTGCCTTCTCATGCTCTGTACCACGTAGCCCCGTGGTTTGTTTTGTGGTGTTCCCTCCCCGGCCCCTTCCCTCCGTCGTTGGCTGTCTCGGCTCCCTGTCCCCGTGGCTTCATTCTTCCCTTTCTGCCCTGTTCTTGTCGCTTATCTTGTCTGTCTCCATCTCGCTCGGTCCAGCTTCCTGCCCCTGTTCTTCTTTCCTCCCTCGCTGTCGTGCTGCCTGCCCCAGGTTCTTTGTGCGTCTCCAGCCTGCTCCTCATCCTTCTTTGTTGGTCTGTGTCCTGCTCTTCCCCTCTCTCTGCTGCTTTTATCTCCACCTCCGTCAGGCTCCCTGTCCTCCTCTGGCCGTCCTGTTCCCTGCCTCGTGCCTTCTCACTACACGCACACACGCCCCCCCCGCCCCCGTCCAGCCGGATGCTGCTCTTCTCTCCTCCTACTGTCCTGTGCCCTGCTCCTCACCTTTGGTGGCCTCCCCCTCTGCCCAGCAGCCCGTCGCTCCAGGAGCCAGGCGACGGACGGTCCGTTCCCTGCCAAACCGGGACAAGCGCGTGCCGTGGCTTAGCCTCAGCTGGCAACTCTGCACCAGGGAGCTGCTTGCTCGCTCCACCCTCAGTGGGCTGGGGGAGAGAGCTGGAAGGGTAAAAGTGAGAAAAATCATGGGTTGAGATCAAGACGGTTTAATAGGTAAAGCAAAAGCTGTGCGTGGAAGCAAAGCAAGGAATTAATTCGCTCCTCCTTTTCGGCGGGCAGGTGTTGAGCTGTTTCTGGGAAAGCAGGGCTCTGTCATGTGTAACGGTTACTTAGGAAGAGAAATGCCGTAGCCCCCAAGGACTCCCCCTTCTTCCCCCAGCTGTGTGTGCTGAGCATGATGTCAAATGGTATGGAATATCCCTTTGGTCAGTTAGCTGGGAAAGCTTTCCCAGCTGTGTCCTCTCCCAGCCTACTTGCTGGTGGGGCACTGAGAGAACCAGAAGAGGCCCTGAGTGTGGAAGCAGTGCTCAGCAAGAACCAAAACATCTCTACATTATTAACGGTGTTTTGAGCATAAATCCAAAACTTATCCCTTCCTAGCTACTCTGGAGAAAATGAGCACTATCGCAGCCAACACCAGCTCCGTGCGGCTGCGGCAACGGCGGCCGAGGTGGCCTTGGGGCAGGGGGAGCGTTGGGGACCCTGACCCACGAATGGCTCCTGGGACTTGTTACGTGCGCGCCTGCACAAACACCTGCCCTCTCCTTTGCCCTCAGGGCTGCGTTTGCGCTGCCTTTGCGTGGGGCAAGGGGCTGTGATGGAGCCCAGGGGAGGAGGTGGTGCACTGTGGGGGTGAGGGGAGGGGGCCCCCCGTTGCTGCTGTGCCTCAGCTGCGCGCGGGGGCTGGAGGAGCCCCAGGTGCGGGCAGTGGGGCTGATGGTGCCGGCTCCTCCCTGGAAAAGGGGTGGTGCCGTGCTCCGGGGGGCCAGTGTGAGCCGAGGGCGGAGCGGAGCGGAGCTGTGGCCGAGCGTCAGCGGGCTGCGACTGTAGCGAGGGAGAAGGTGAGCGGGGGCTGGGGGGTGGGCCGCTGGGTCCCGGGTAAAGCCCCGAGGAGGGCTGCGGCGGGGCAGCGCCGGGTCGGAGCGGAGCTGTGGGGAGAGCGAGGCTGTGGTGAGGGCTCGGTGGGGGTTCCGGGTGCATCGGCGGGAGGGACGGTGCCCCGCAGGGTCCGAGAGCGGGAGGGCGGGCTCGCGGCATTCCGGGAGCTGTGGTGGTGTGGCTGTGGGCTGGCCGTGCGGCCGTGTTGTGTCGCAGAGCATGCCGGGAGCTGCAGTCCTTGTGGCGCGCGGCTGCGGTGCGGCCGTGTTGTGTCGCAGAGCATGCCGGGAGGTGTAGTCCTTGGGGCGCGCGGCTGCCGGGCGGCCGTGTTGTGGCGCAGAGCATGCCGGGAGCTGTAGTCCAGGCGCAGTGGCTGCCGGCGCTGTCACGTGGTTCGCCGGGGCGTGGCGGGAGGCGCGGTCTTCCGGCGCTCGGGTGCCGGGCGGCCGTGCCGCGTACGGTACGCGCGGTGTATTTGGGGTTGGATTCGTGTTGATTTCTGGGGGCTTGCGGGTGCCGCCGCTCCCCGAGAAGCGGTGAGTTCCCGGGAGCTGACAGAAGGGAAGAGGGAAAGGAGGAGGACGGTGACCTTTTCCCCGTGCCCAGGGCGCAGATGATGGCCGCCTCCCCGGCTCGCCGGAGCTCCCGCTCAGCCTCCCCTTGCCCCGTGCGCCTGCCCCCAGCCCCGGCACCTCCCCTGCAGCGTGCCGCGTAGCCCTTGGCCGCCCCCAGGCCCTGTCGTGAAGGCAGCGAGCCGGCCCTCAAGCGCACTGGATTCCCCCTCGGCGCAGGGGCCCTTAGCATTAGCGCGGGGAAGGGGCGCTGTGTCCAGAAGCCCCTGCGCAAGGAGAGGCTTTGGCCAGGGTCGATCGACGGTAATGACGGTCGCTGTTTCTTCTTTCCCTCTCCCAGAGACCGTGCTGAGGACGTGGTTGTCTGTCCTTCCCCCGGGGATGCCGTTGACTGCGGCCGTCTCAGGCTCGCGTGGCTTCTCTCTGCCCGGCCTCGCCGTCCTTGCAGCGCAGGGCCGAAAAGGGATAGACAAAGCCCTTCCCGGCTGTGGAGAGGAGCTGCCTCGGCTGAAGCTGGAGACGCCAACGAAAGGTAAAGCAGAAGAAACTGAAGGCGCTCTGGCTGCCAGCTGCTTTCCTGCTGCAGGCAAGAGAGAGCCTGTCCCAGCAGGTGAGGGAGGAAGGATCCCCCTTCATAGCCCGCAGCGGGCCAGGCCAGGCCACCAACGTGCACCGCAGGGTCCGTACGCGTAACCCGCAGTTCGGTACGGGCGTGTAGGGCACGAGCGAGCTAGGCTACGTGCCGAGGAAGCCTCATCTCGTAAGAGCTGTAAGACACCCCCGTGTTCTCTTCAGGTGGAGGTCGGCCTAGAGTCTGGAGCTGCAGAAGAGGCAGGGAGGAGAGGAGGGGAAAGAAGCATGTGAACGGCTAAATTGTGCCAGCAGCGCTGAGAGCGAGAGTCGCGGTGAGTCCTGGGCCAGTGGGGCCCCGTTGCCTCTCTTGTACGTCCTGGGCCCTCCCTGTCTCTCCCCCGGCCCCCTCTCTTTCCTTACCTGCTGCAAAATTATTTTTTTTTTGCGCCCCCCCCGCACCTTCTTTCTCCGTCTCGCTCTGAGTGGCTCCCTGCCTCCCCGTCTTTTCAGTCCTCCCTCTCTCTGTCCTGTAGCCTGTGGCTACTTGTTCTTTCTCCGCCTCTCTCTGCCTGGCTCTGGCTCCGTTTTTATTTTTTTACTCCTCCTGCTCTGTCCTGTAGCCTGTCGGTATTTTTGTCTTTCTCTGGCTCTCTCGGTCTGACTCCCTGTGTTACCGAAAAACGCGGTAAAATCGGAAACAACTCCTCAACGCCAATTTAGTATTAAAGAGCAGGCATTCTTTATTCACGGCGCCGGATGCACGGGGGATCGCTCCTCCTGGCGTGCGTACCTCACGCACCTTTCCCGTTCAATTTGTAGATCAAAATTTTACGTATTCATACGTATTCATTATTGTCCTGTCTGCTGATCGGTACAAACTTGCTCGTTCCGTATGTAAATCGCTGCGCAGGCTCGGTGGTGGTCCGTGAGTCGGTGGTCACGATCTCCCCCTGCCAGAATTGCCTTTTACCTTCTTGGCTGTTAATCTTGGCAGTCTTGGCTAGTTCTCTCAGTCCGCTCCACGAAACCGCGTTTTGTCGTCCTTTTCTGACAGAAGCACGTTGTCTGTTGTTCTGCTGACGTTAACGATCGCCTAGGGACTAAAATGCAGATCGACAGGTGCGCTGATTCGTACGCTCCATGTTCCCGTAGTGGAACACCGTCTCTGGTTGGCTGATTTCATCGCTTTGGTTACACCTGTTCCTGTTGTTCAGTTTCTTCTTTTTTGGCTTTGTGTGATTCTCTCTGTGATTCTGTTTTTCTCTGCCTCGCTTTTCCCAGCTCCCTGTCCCTCACTTGGAATGCCCGTTGTCCTTCACCAGCTCACTCTCCCTTGGTTGCCATCCCCGTTTCTGAATTCCTCCTGCTTTGCCACGTAGCCCGTGACTTTTTTCTTAATCTCTCTCTGTCTGCCTCAACGCTCCCCCCGCGCTTTTTCATTCGTCTGCTCTGCTCTGCACCCTGCTACTGTTCTTGCCTTTCTGAGTTCTTCTCTGTCGAGCTCCCTTTCCCTATTTGTGGATTCCTGTTCTTCCTGCAGCCACCGCTGTTCCCTGTGATCTCCGTCTCTCTCTGTCCAGCTCCCTGTCCCTAGGTTTTAATCCCTGCCTCTGCCCGCTGTAGCCCGTCTAGGTTTTTCTCTCGGCCTCTCTCTCTGTCCGGCTCCCTCTCTCTGTGTTCTAATTCCACGTTCTCTGTCACGTAGACCCGTGCTATTTGTTTGTCCTCATCTCTCTCTGTCCAGCTCCTTGCTGCGATGTTTTATTTCTTCCCTCTCTGTCTGTCTTTGTAGCCCATTGCTGTTGTTGTTTTTTTTTTTTTTTCCCACTTGTTTCTTCATGTGTCTCTGTCTGCCTCCCAGTGCCTGATCTTTAATTCCTCCTTCCCTGTAGGCCGCTGTTCCTTTTTTCCATTCTACGTTGTGTTCTCTTTGGTCTGCTGTTCTTATTCATCGATTCCCTCCTCACTGCCCTGTGGCTTGTCCCCATTTTTTGTTGCCTCTCTCTCCCTCTCTCTGGCTTCTTGCCCCTGTTTTTAAAATTCCTCCCTCTCTTCTCTCTTCCCTGTTGGCCGTGTGATCTTCAGCCTTTCTCCACCTCTTTCTGCCCAGCTCTCTGCGTCTATTCATTAATTCTTCCCTCTCTGCCCTGTAGCCTGTAGCTTCTGTCCTTTCTCCATCTTGCTGTCTCTGGCTTCCCCGTGACCCTCTTTTAGAATTGTTTCTCTCTTCTCTCTGTACGCATTGCGATTCCTTTTGCTCTCCATCTCCCTTTGTTTTGGTGTTTTTTTTGTTGTTTTTCTGGCTCCCTGTCCCTAATTGTTAATTCTCTGCCTTCTCATGCTCTGTACCACGTAGCCCCGTGGTTTGTTTTGTGGTGTTCCCTCCCCGGCCCCTTCCCTCCGTCGTTGGCTGTCTCGGCTCCCTGTCCCCGTGGCTTCATTCTTCCCTTTCTGCCCTGTTCTTGTCGCTTATCTTGTCTGTCTCCATCTCGCTCGGTCCAGCTTCCTGCCCCTGTTCTTCTTTCCTCCCTCGCTGTCGTGCTGCCTGCCCCAGGTTCTTTGTGCGTCTCCAGCCTGCTCCTCATCCTTCTTTGTTGGTCTGTGTCCTGCTCTTCCCCTCTCTCTGCTGCTTTTATCTCCACCTCCGTCAGGCTCCCTGTCCTCCTCTGGCCGTCCTGTTCCCTGCCTCGTGCCTTCTCACTACACGCACACACGCCCCCCCCGCCCCCGTCCAGCCGGATGCTGCTCTTCTCTCCTCCTACTGTCCTGTGCCCTGCTCCTCACCTTTGGTGGCCTCCCCCTCTGCCCAGCAGCCCGTCGCTCCAGGAGCCAGGCGACGGACGGTCCGTTCCCTGCCAAACCGGGACAAGCGCGTGCCGTGGCTTAGCCTCAGCTGGCAACTCTGCACCAGGGAGCTGCTTGCTCGCTCCACCCTCAGTGGGCTGGGGGAGAGAGCTGGAAGGGTAAAAGTGAGAAAAATCATGGGTTGAGATCAAGACGGTTTAATAGGTAAAGCAAAAGCTGTGCGTGGAAGCAAAGCAAGGAATTAATTCGCTCCTCCTTTTCGGCGGGCAGGTGTTGAGCTGTTTCTGGGAAAGCAGGGCTCTGTCATGTGTAACGGTTACTTAGGAAGAGAAATGCCGTAGCCCCCAAGGACTCCCCCTTCTTCCCCCAGCTGTGTGTGCTGAGCATGATGTCAAATGGTATGGAATATCCCTTTGGTCAGTTAGCTGGGAAAGCTTTCCCAGCTGTGTCCTCTCCCAGCCTACTTGCTGGTGGGGCACTGAGAGAACCAGAAGAGGCCCTGAGTGTGGAAGCAGTGCTCAGCAAGAACCAAAACATCTCTACATTATTAACGGTGTTTTGAGCATAAATCCAAAACTTATCCCTTCCTAGCTACTCTGGAGAAAATGAGCACTATCGCAGCCAACACCAGCTCCGTGCGGCTGTGGCAACGGCGGCCGAGGTGGCCTTGGGGCAGGGGGAGCGTTGGGGACCCTGACCCACGAATGGCTCCTGGGACTTGTTACGTGCGCGCCTGCACAAACACCTGCCCTCTCCTTTGCCCTCAGGGCTGCGTTTGCGCTGCCTTTGCGTGGGGCAAGGGGCTGTGATGGAGCCCAGGGGAGGAGGTGGTGCACTGTGGGGGTGAGGGGAGGGGGCCCCCCGTTGCTGCTGTGCCTCAGCTGCGCGCGGGGGCTGGAGGAGCCCCAGGTGCGGGCAGTGGGGCTGATGGTGCCGGCTCCTCCCTGGAAAAGGGGTGGTGCCGTGCTCCGGGGGGCCAGTGTGAGCCGAGGGCGGAGCGGAGCGGAGCTGTGGCCGAGCGTCAGCGGGCTGCGACTGTAGCGAGGGAGAAGGTGAGCGGGGGCTGGGGGGTGGGCCGCTGGGTCCCGGGTAAAGCCCCGAGGAGGGCTGCGGCGGGGCAGCGCCGGGTCGGAGCGGAGCTGTGGGGAGAGCGAGGCTGTGGTGAGGGCTCGGTGGGGGTTCCGGGTGCATCGGCGGGAGGGACGGTGCCCCGCAGGGTCCGAGAGCGGGAGGGCGGGCTCGCGGCATTCCGGGAGCTGTGGTGGTGTGGCTGTGGGCTGGCCGTGCGGCCGTGTTGTGTCGCAGAGCATGCCGGGAGCTGCAGTCCTTGTGGCGCGCGGCTGCGGTGCGGCCGTGTTGTGTCGCAGAGCATGCCGGGAGGTGTAGTCCTTGGGGCGCGCGGCTGCCGGGCGGCCGTGTTGTGGCGCAGAGCATGCCGGGAGCTGTAGTCCAGGCGCAGTGGCTGCCGGCGCTGTCACGTGGTTCGCCGGGGCGTGGCGGGAGGCGCGGTCTTCCGGCGCTCGGGTGCCGGGCGGCCGTGCCGCGTACGGTACGCGCGGTGTATTTGGGGTTGGATTCGTGTTGATTTCTGGGGGCTTGCGGGTGCGGCCGCTCCCCGAGAAGCGGTGAGTTCCCGGGAGCTGACAGAAGGGAAGAGGGAAAGGAGGAGGACGGTGACCTTTTCCCCGTGCCCAGGGCGCAGATGATGGCCGCCTCCCCGGCTCGCCGGAGCTCCCGCTCAGCCTCCCCTTGCCCCGTGCGCCTGCCCCCAGCCCCGGCACCTCCCCTGCAGCGTGCCGCGTAGCCCTTGGCCGCCCCCAGGCCCTGTCGTGAAGGCAGCGAGCCGGCCCTCAAGCGCACTGGATTCCCCCTCGGCGCAGGGGCCCTTAGCATTAGCGCGGGGAAGGGGCGCTGTGTCCAGAAGCCCCTGCGCAAGGAGAGGCTTTGGCCAGGGTCGATCGACGGTAATGACGGTCGCTGTTTCTTCTTTCCCTCTCCCAGAGACCGTGCTGAGGACGTGGTTGTCTGTCCTTCCCCCGGGGATGCCGTTGACTGCGGCCGTCTCAGGCTCGCGTGGCTTCTCTCTGCCCGGCCTCGCCGTCCTTGCAGCGCAGGGCCGAAAAGGGATAGACAAAGCCCTTCCCGGCTGTGGAGAGGAGCTGCCTCGGCTGAAGCTGGAGACGCCAACGAAAGGTAAAGCAGAAGAAACTGAAGGCGCTCTGGCTGCCAGCTGCTTTCCTGCTGCAGGCAAGAGAGAGCCTGTCCCAGCAGGTGAGGGAGGAAGGATCCCCCTTCATAGCCCGCAGCGGGCCAGGCCAGGCCACCAACGTGCACCGCAGGGTCTGTACGCGTAACGCGCAGTTCGGTACGGGTGTGTAGTGCACGAGCGAGCTAGGCTACGTGCCTAGGAAGCCTCATCTCGTAAGAGCTGTAAGACACCCCCGTGTTCTCTTCAGGTGGAGGTCGGCCTAGAGTCTGGAGCTACAGAAGAGGCAGGGAGGAGAGGAAGGGAAAGAAGCATGTGAACGGCTAAATTGTGCCAGCAGCGCTGAGAGCGAGAGTCGCGGTGAGTCCTGGGCCAGTGGGGCCCCGTTGCCTCTCTTGTACGTCCTGGGCCCTCCCTGTCTCTCCCCCGGCCCCCTCTCTTTCCTTACCTGCTGCAAAATTATTTTTTTTTTGCGCCCCCCCCCGCACCTTCTTTCTCCGTCTCGCTCTGAGTGGCTCCCTGCCTCCCCGTCTTTTCAGTCCTCCCTCTCTCTGTCCTGTAGCCTGTGGCTACTTGTTCTTTCTCCGCCTCTCTCTGCCTGGCTCTGGCTCCGTTTTTATTTTTTTACTCCTCCTGCTCTGTCCTGTAGCCTGTCGGTATTTTTGTCTTTCTCTGGCTCTCTCGGTCTGACTCCCTGTGTTACCGAAAAACGCGGTAAAATCGGAAACAACTCCTCAACGCCAATTTAGTATTAAAGAGCAGGCATTCTTTATTCACGGCGCCGGATGCACGGGGGATCGCTCCTCCTGGCGTGCGTACCTCACGCACCTTTCCCGTTCAATTTGTAGATCAAAATTTTACGTATTCATACGTATTCATTATTGTCCTGTCTGCTGATCGGTACAAACTTGCTCGTTCCGTATGTAAATCGCTGCGCAGGCTCGGTGGTGGTCCGTGAGTCGGTGGTCGCGATCTCCCCCTGCCAGAATTGCCTTTTACCTTCTTGGCTGTTAATCTTGGCAGTCTTGGCTAGTTCTCTCAGTCCGCTCCACGAAACCGCGTTTTGTCGTCCTTTTCTGACAGAAGCACGTTGTCTGTTGTTCTGCTGACGTTAACGATCGCCTAGGGACTAAAATGCAGATCAACAGGTGCGCTGATTCGTACGCTCCATGTTCCCGTAATGGAACACCGTCTCTGGTTGGCTGATTTCATCGCTTTGGTTACACCTGTTCCTGTTGTTCAGTTTCTTCTTTTTTGGCTTTGTGTGATTCTCTCTGTGATTCTGTTTTTCTCTGCCTCGCTTTTCCCAGCTCCCCGTCCCTCACTTGGAATGCCCGTTGTCCTTCACCAGCTCACTCTCCCTTGGTTGCCATCCCCGTTTCTGAATTCCTCCTGCTTTGCCACGTAGCCCGTGACTTTTTTCTTAATCTCTCTCTGTCTGCCTCAACGCTCCCCCCGCGCTTTTTCATTCGTCTGCTCTGCTCTGCACCCTGCTACTGTTCTTGCCTTTCTGAGTTCTTCTCTGTCGAGCTCCCTTTCCCTATTTGTGAATTCCTGTTCTTCCTGCAGCCACCGCTGTTCCCTGTGACCTCCGTCTCTCTCTGTCCAGCTCCCTGTCCCTAGGTTTTAATCCCTGCCTCTGCCCGCTGTAGCCCGTCTAGGTTTTTCTCTCGGCCTCTCTCTCTGTCCGGCTCCCTCTCTCTGTGTTCTAATTCCACGTTCTCTGTCACGTAGACCCGTGCTATTTGTTTGTCCTCATCTCTCTCTGTCCAGCTCCTTGCTGCGATGTTTTATTTCTTCCCTCTCTGTCTGTCTTTGTAGCCCATTGCTGTTGTTGTTTTTTTTTTTTTTCCCACTTGTTTCTTCATGTGTCTCTGTCTGCCTCCCGGTGCCTGATCTTTAATTCCTCCTTCCCTGTAGGCCGCTGTTCCTTTTTTCCATTCTACGTTGTGTTCTCTTTGGTCTGCTGTTCTTATTCATCGATTCCCTCCTCACTGCCCTGTGGCTTGTCCCCATTTATTGTTGCCTCTCTCTCCCTCTCTCTGGCTTCTTGCCCCTGTTTTTAAAATTCCTCCCTCTCTTCTCTCTTCCCTGTTGGCCGTGTGATCTTCAGCCTTTCTCCACCTCTTTCTGCCCAGCTCTCTGCGTCTATTCATTAATTCTTCCCTCTCTGCCCTGTAGCCTGTAGCTTCTGTCCTTTCTCCATCTTGCTGTCTCTGGCTTCCCCGTGACCCTCTTTTAGAATTGTTTCTCTCTTCTCTCTGTACGCATTGCGATTCCTTTTGCTCTCCATCTCCCTTTGTTTTGGTGTTTTTTTTGTTGTTTTTCTGGCTCCCTGTCCCTAATTGTTAATTCGCTGCCTTCTCATGCTCTGTACCACGTAGCCCCGTGGTTTGTTTTGTGGTGTTCCCTCCCTGGCCCCTTCCCTCCGTCGTTGGCTGTCTCGGCTCCCTGTCCCCGTGGCTTCATTCTTCCCTTTCTGCCCTGTTCTTGTCGCTTATCTTGTCTGTCTCCATCTCGCTCGGTCCAGCTTCCTGCCCCTGTTCTTCTTTCCTCCCTCGCTGTCGTGCTGCCTGCCCCAGGTTCTTTGTGCGTCTCCAGCCTGCTCCTCATCCTTCTTTGTTGGTCTGTGTCCTGCTCTTCCCCTCTCTCTGCTGCTTTTATCTCCACCTCCGTCAGGCTCCCTGTCCTCCTCTGGCCGTCCTGTTCCCTGCCTCGTGCCTTCTCACTACACGCACACACGCCCCCCCCGCCCCCGTCCAGCCGGATGCTGCTCTTCTCTCCTCCTACTGTCCTGTGCCCTGCTCCTCACCTTTGGTGGCCTCCCCCTCTGCCCAGCAGCCCGTCGCTCCAGGAGCCAGGCGACGGACGGTCCGTTCCCTGCCAAACCGGGACAAGCGCGTGCCGTGGCTTAGCCTCAGCTGGCAACTCTGCACCAGGGAGCTGCTTGCTCGCTCCACCCTCAGTGGGCTGGGGGAGAGAGCTGGAAGGGTAAAAGTGAGAAAAATCATGGGTTGAGATCAAGACGGTTTAATAGGTAAAGCAAAAGCTGTGCGTGGAAGCAAAGCAAGGAATTAATTCGCTCCTCCTTTTCGGCGGGCAGGTGTTGAGCTGTTTCTGGGAAAGCAGGGCTCTGTCATGTGTAACGGTTAGTTAGGAAGAGAAATGCCGTAGCCCCCAAGGACGCCCCCTTCTTCCCCCAGCTGTGTGTGCTGAGCATGATGTCAAATGGTATGGAATATCCCTTTGGTCAGTTAGCTGGGAAAGCTTTCCCAGCTGTGTCCTCTCCCAGCCTACTTGCTGGTGGGGCACTGAGAGAACCAGAAGAGGCCCTGAGTGTGGAAGCAGTGCTCAGCAAGAACCAAAACATCTCTACATTATTAACGGTGTTTTGAGCATAAATCCAAAACTTATCCCTTCCTAGCTACTCTGGAGAAAATGAGCACTATCGCAGCCAACACCAGCTCCGTGCGGCTGCGGCAACGGCGGCCGAGGTGGCCTTGGGGCAGGGGGAGCGTTGGGGACCCTGAGCCACGAATGGCTCCTGGGACTTGTTACGTGCGCGCCTGCACAAACACCTGCCCTCTCCTTTGCCCTCAGGGCTGCGTTTGCGCTGCCTTTGCGTGGGGCAAGGGGCTGTGATGGAGCCCAGGGGAGGAGGTGGTGCACTGTGGGGGTGAGGGGAGGGGGCCCCCCGTTGCTGCTGTGCCTCAGCTGCGCGCGGGGGCTGGAGGAGCCCCAGGTGCGGGCAGTGGGGCTGATGGTGCCGGCTCCTCCCTGGAAAAGGGGTGGTGCCGTGCTCCGGGGGGCCAGTGTGAGCCGAGGGCGGAGCGGAGCGGAGCTGTGGCCGAGCGTCAGCGGGCTGCGACTGTAGCGAGGGGGAAGGTGAGCGGGGGCTGGGGGGTGGGCCGCTGGGTCCCGGGTATAGCCCCGAGGAGGGCTGCGGCGGGCAGCGCCGGGTCGGAGCGGAGCTGTGGGGAGAGCGAGGCTGTGGTGGGGGTTCCGGGTGCATCGGCGGGAGGGACGGTGCCCCGCAGGGTCCGAGAGCGGGAGGGCGGGCTCGCGGCATTCCGGGAGCTGTGGTGGTGTGGCTGTGGGCTGGCCGTGCGGCCGTGTTGTGTCGCAGAGCATGCCGGGAGGTGTAGTCCTTGTGGCGCGCGGCTGCGGTGCGGCCGTGTTGTGTCGCAGAGCATGCCGGGAGGTGTAGTCCTTGGGGCGCGCGGCTGCCGGGCGGCCGTGTTGTGGCGCAGAGCATGCCGGGAGCTGTAGTCCAGGCGCAGTGGCTGCCGGCGCTGTCACGTGGTTCGCCGGGGCGTGGCGGGAGGCGCGGTCTTCCGGCGCTCGGGTGCCGGGCGGCCGTGCCGCGTACGGTACGCGCGGTGTATTTGGGGTTGGATTCGTGTTGATTTCTGGGGGCTTGCGGGTGCGGCCGCTCCCCGAGAAGCGGTGAGTTCCCGGGAGCTGACAGAAGGGAAGAGGGAAAGGAGGAGGACGGTGACCTTTTCCCCGTGCCCAGGGCGCAGATGATGGCCGCCTCCCCGGCTCGCCGGAGCTCCCGCTCAGCCTCCCCTTGCCCCCCCCTTGCCCCGTGCGCCTGCCCCCAGCCCCGGCACCTCCCCTGCAGCGTGCCGCGTAGCCCTTGGCCGCCCCCAGGCCCTGTCGTGAAGGCAGCGAGCCGGCCCTCAAGCGCACTGGATTCCCCCTCGGCGCAGGGGCCCTTAGCATTAGCGCGGGGAAGGGGCGCTGTGTCCAGAAGCCCCTGCGCAAGGAGAGGCTTTGGCCAGGGTCGATCGACGGTAATGACGGTCGCTCTTTCTTCTTTCCCTCTCCCAGAGACCGTGCTGAGGACGTGGTTGTCTGTCCTTCCCCCGGGGATGCCGTTGACTGCGGCCGTCTCAGGCTCGCGTGGCTTCTCTCTGCCCGGCCTCGCCGTCCTTGCAGCGCAGGGCCGAAAAGGGATAGACAAAGCCCTTCCCGGCTGTGGAGAGGAGCTGCCTCGGCTGAAGCTGGAGACGCCAACGAAAGGTAAAGCAGAAGAAACTGAAGGCGCTCTGGCTGCCAGCTGCTTTCCTGCTGCAGGCAAGAGAGAGCCTGTCCCTGCAGGTGAGGGAGGAAGGATCCCCCTTCATAGCCCGCAGCGGGCCAGGCCAGGCCACCAACGTGCACCGCAGGGTCCGTACGCGTAACGCGCAGTTCGGTACGGGCGTGTAGGGCACGAGCGAGCTAGGCTACGTGCCGAGGAAGCCTCATCTCGTAAGAGCTGTAAGACACCCCCGTGTTCTCTTCAGGTGGAGGTCGGCCTAGAGTCTGGAGCTGCAGAAGAGGCAGGGAGGAGAGGAGGGGAAAGAAGCATGTGAACGGCTAAATTGTGCCAGCAGCGCTGAGAGCGAGAGTCGCGGTGAGTCCTGGGCCAGTGGGGCCCCGTTGCCTCTCTTGTACGTCCTGAGCCCTCCCTGTCTCTCCCCCGGCCCCCTCTCTTTCCTTACCTGCTGCAAAATTATTTTTTTTTTGCGCCCCCCCCGCACCTTCTTTCTCCGTCTCGCTCTGAGTGGCTCCCTGCCTCCCCGTCTTTTCAGTCCTCCCTCTCTCTGTCCTGTAGCCTGTGGCTACTTGTTCTTTCTCCGCCTCTCTCTGCCTGGCTCTGGCTCCGTTTTTATTTTTTTACTCCTCCTGCTCTGTCCTGTAGCCTGTCGGTATTTTTGTCTTTCTCTGGCTCTCTCGGTCTGACTCCCTGTGTTACCGAAAAACGCGGTAAAATCGGAAACAACTCCTCAACGCCAATTTAGTATTAAAGAGCAGGCATTCTTTATTCACGGCGCCGGATGCACGGGGGATCGCTCCTCCTGGCGTGCGTACCTCACGCACCTTTCCCGTTCAATTTGTAGATCAAAATTTTACGTATTCATACGTATTCATTATTGTCCTGTCTGCTGATCGGTACAAACTTGCTCGTTCCGTATGTAAATCGCTGCGCAGGCTCGGTGGTGGTCCGTGAGTCGGTGGTCACGATCTCCCCCTGCCAGAATTGCCTTTTACCTTCTTGGCTGTTAATCTTGGCAGTCTTGGCTAGTTCTCTCAGTCCGCTCCACGAAACCGCGTTTTGTCGTCCTTTTCTGACAGAAGCACGTTGTCTGTTGTTCTGCTGACGTTAACGATCGCCTAGGGACTAAAATGCAGATCGACAGGTGCGCTGATTCGTACGCTCCATGTTCCCGTAATGGAACACCGTCTCTGGTTGGCTGATTTCATCGCTTTGGTTACACCTGTTCCTGTTGTTCAGTTTCTTCTTTTTTGGCTTTGTGTGATTCTCTCTGTGATTCTGTTTTTCTCTGCCTCGCTTTTCCCAGCTCCCCGTCCCTCACTTGGAATGCCCGTTGTCCTTCACCAGCTCACTCTCCCTTGGTTGCCATCCCCGTTTCTGAATTCCTCCTGCTTTGCCACGTAGCCCGTGACTTTTTTCTTAATCTCTCTCTGTCTGCCTCAACGCTCCCCCCGCGCTTTTTCATTCGTCTGCTCTGCTCTGCACCCTGCTACTGTTCTTGCCTTTCTGAGTTCTTCTCTGTCGAGCTCCCTTTCCCTATTTGTGGATTCCTGTTCTTCCTGCAGCCACCGCTGTTCCCTGTGATCTCCGTCTCTCTCTGTCCAGCTCCCTGTCCCTAGGTTTTAATCCCTGCCTCTGCCCGCTGTAGCCCGTCTAGGTTTTTCTCTCGGCCTCTCTCTCTGTCCGGCTCCCTCTCTCTGTGTTCTAATTCCACGTTCTCTGTCACGTAGACCTGTGCTATTTGTTTGTCCTCATCTCTCTCTGTCCAGCTCCTTGCTGCGATGTTTTATTTCTTCCCTCTCTGTCTGTCTTTGTAGCCCGTTGCCGTTGTTGTTTTTTTTTTTTTTTATCCCACTTGTTTCTTCATGTGTCTCTGTCTGCCTCCCAGTGCCTGATCTTTAATTCCTCCTTCCCTGTAGGCCGCTGTTCCTTTTTTCCATTCTACGTTGTGTTCTCTTTGGTCTGCTGTTCTTATTCATCGATTCCCTCCTCGCTGCCCTGTGGCTTGTCCCCATTTATTGTTGCCTCTCTCTCCCTCTCTCTGGCTTCTTGCCCCTGTTTTTAGAATTCCTCCCTCTCTTCTCTCTTCCCTGTTGGCCGTGTGATCTTCAGCCTTTCTCCACCTCTTTCTGCCCAGCTCTCTGCGTCTATTCATTAATTCTTCCCTCTCTGCCCTGTAGCCTGTAGCTTCTGTCCTTTCTCCATCTTGCTGTCTCTGGCTTCCCCGTGACCCTCTCTTAGAATTGTTTCTCTCTTCTCTCTGTACGCATTGCGATTCCTTTTGCTCTCCATCTCCCTTTGTTTTGGTGTTTTTTTTGTTGTTTTTCTGGCTCCCTGTCCCTAATTGTTAATTCTCTGCCTTCTCATGCTCTGTACCACGTAGCCCCGTGGTTTGTTTTGTGGTGTTCCCTCCCCGGCCCCTTCCCTCCGTCGTTGGCCGTCTCGGCTCCCTGTCCCCGTGGCTTCATTCTTCCCTTTCTGCCCTGTTCTTGTCGCTTATCTTGTCTGTCTCATCTCGCTCGGTCTAGCTTCCTGCCCCTGTTCTTCTTTCCTCCCTCGCTGTCGTGCTGCCTGCCCCAGGTTCTTTGTGCGTCTCCAGCCTGCTCCTCTTCCTTCTTTGTTGGTCTGTGTCCTGCTCTTCCCCTCTCTCTGCTGCTTTTATCTCCACCTCCGTCAGGCTCCCTGTCCTCCTCTGGCCGTCCTGTTCCCTGCCTCGTGCCTTCTCACTACACGCACACACGCCCCCCCCGCCCCCGTCCAGCCGGATGCTGCTCTTCTCTCCTCCTACTGTCCTGTGCCCTGCTCCTCACCTTTGGTGGCCTCCCCCTCTGCCCAGCAGCCCGTCGCTCCAGGAGCCAGGCGACGGACGGTCCGTTCCCTGCCAAACCGGGACAAGCGCGTGCCGTGGCTTAGCCTCAGCTGGCAACTCTGCACCAGGGAGCTGCTTGCTCGCTCCACCCTCAGTGGGCTGGGGGAGAGAGCTGGAAGGGTAAAAGTGAGAAAAATCATGGGTTGAGATCAAGACGGTTTAATAGGTAAAGCAAAAGCTGTGCGTGGAAGCAAAGCAAGGAATTAATTCGCTCCTCCTTTTCGGCGGGCAGGTGTTGAGCTGTTTCTGGGAAAGCAGGGCTCTGTCATGTGTAACGGTTACTTAGGAAGAGAAATGCCGTAGCCCCCAAGGACTCCCCCTTCTTCCCCCAGCTGCGTGTGCTGAGCATGATGTCAAATGGTATGGAATATCCCTTTGGTCAGTTAGCTGGGAAAGCTTTCCCAGCTGTGTCCTCTCCCAGCCTACTTGCTGGTGGGGCACTGAGAGAACCAGAAGAGGCCCTGAGTGTGGAAGCAGTGCTCAGCAAGAACCAAAACATCTCTACATTATTAACGGTGTTTTGAGCATAAATCCAAAACTTATCCCTTCCTAGCTACTCTGGAGAAAATGAGCACTATCCCAGCCAACACCAGCTCCGTGCGGCTGCGGTAACAGCGGCCGAGGTGGCCTTGGGGCAGTGGGAGCGTTGGGGACCCTGAGCCACGAATGGCTCCTGGGACTTGTTACGCGTGTGCGCCTGCACAAACACCTGCCCTCTCCTTTGCCCTCAGGGCTGCGTTTGCGCTGCCTTTGCGTGGGGCAAGGGGCTGTGATGGAGCCCAGGGGAGGAGGTGGTGCACTGTGGGGGTGAGGGGAGGGGGCCCCCCGTTGCTGCTGTGCCTCAGCTGCGCGCGGGGGCTGGAGGAGCCCCAGGTGCGGGCAGTGGGGCTGATGGTGCCGGCTCCTCCCTGGAAAAGGGGTGGTGCCGTGCTCCGGGGGGCCAGTGTGAGCCGAGGGCGGAGCGGAGCGGAGCTGTGGCCGAGCGTCAGCGGGCTGCGACTGTAGCGAGGGAGAAGGTGAGCGGGGGCTGGGGGGTGGGCCGCTGGGTCCCGGGTAAAGCCCCGAGGAGGGCTGCGGCGGGGCAGCGCCGGGTCGGAGCGGAGCTGTGGGGAGAGCGAGGCTGTGGTGAGGGCTCGGTGGGGGTTCCGGGTGCATCGGCGGGAGGGACGGTGCCCCGCAGGGTCCGAGAGCGGGAGGGCGGGCTCGCGGCATTCCGGGAGCTGTGGTGGTGCGCCTGCCGGCTGGCCGTGCGGCCGTGTTGTGTCGCAGAGCATGCCGGGAGCTGTGGTGGTGTGGCTGTGGGCTGGCCGGGCGGCCGTGTTGTGTCGCAGAGCATGCCGGGAGGTGTAGTCCTTGTGGCGCGCGGCTGCCGGGCGGCCGTGTTGTGGCGCAGAGCATGCCGGGAGATGTAGTCCTTGCGGCGCGAGGCTGCCGGGCGGCCGTGTTGTGGCGCAGAGCATGCCGGGAGCTGTAGTCCAGGCGCAGTGGCTGCCGGCGCTGTCACGTGGTTCGCCGGGGCGTGGCGGGAGGCGCGGTCTTCCGGCGCTCGGGTGCCGGGCGGCCGTGCCGCGTACGGTACGCGCGGTGTATTTGGGGTTGGATTCGTGTTGATTTCTGGGGGCTTGCGGGTGCGGCCGCTCCCCGAGAAGCGGTGAGTTCCCGGGAGCTGACAGAAGGGAAGAGGGAAAGGAGGAGGACGGTGACCTTTTCCCCGTGCCCAGGGCGCAGATGATGGCCGCCTCCCCGGCTCGCCGGAGCTCCCGCTCAGCCTCCCCTTGCCCCCCCCTTGCCCCGTGCGCCTGCCCCCAGCCCCGGCACCTCCCCTGCAGCGTGCCGCGTAGCCCTTGGCCGCCCCCAGGCCCTGTCGTGAAGGCAGCGAGCCGGCCCTCAAGCGCACTGGATTCCCCCTCGGCGCAGGGGCCCTTAGCATTAGCGCGGGGAAGGGGCGCTGTGTCCAGAAGCCCCTGCGCAAGGAGAGGCTTTGGCCAGGGTCGATCGACGGTAATGACGGTCGCTGTTTCTTCTTTCCCTCTCCCAGAGACCGTGCTGAGGACGTGGTTGTCTGTCCTTCCCCCGGGGATGCCGTTGACTGCGGCCGTCTCAGGCTCGCGTGGCTTCTCTCTGCCTGGCCTCGCCGTCCTTGCAGCGCAGGGCCGAAAAGGGATAGACAAAGCCCTTCCCGGCTGTGGAGAGGAGCTGCCTCGGCTGAAGCTGGAGACGCCAACGAAAGGTAAAGCAGAAGAAACTGAAGGCGCTCTGGCTGCCAGCTGCTTTCCTGCTGCAGGCAAGAGAGAGCCTGTCCCTGCAGGTGAGGGAGGAAGGATCCCCCTTCATAGCCCGCAGCGGGCCAGGCCAGGCCACCAACGTGCACCGCAGGGTCCGTACGCGTAACCTGCAGTTCGGTACGGGCGTGTAGGGCACGAGCGAGCTAGGCTACGTGCCGAGGAAGCCTCATCTCGTAAGAGCTGTAAGACACCCCCGTGTTCTCTTCAGGTGGAGGTCGGCCTAGAGTCTGGAGCTGCAGAAGAGGCAGGGAGGAGAGGAGGGGAAAGAAGCATGTGAACGGCTAAATTGTGCCAGCAGCGCTGAGAGCGAGAGTCGCGGTGAGTCCTGGGCCAGTGGGGCCCCGTTGCCTCTCTTGTACGTCCTGAGCCCTCCCTGTCTCTCCCCCGGCCCCCTCTCTTTCCTTACCTGCTGCAAAATTATTTTTTTTTTGCGCCCCCCCCCCCCGCACCTTCTTTCTCCGTCTCGCTCTGAGTGGCTCCCTGCCTCCCCGTCTTTTCAGTCCTCCCTCTCTCTGTCCTGTAGCCTGTGGCTACTTGTTCTTTCTCCGCCTCTCTCTGCCTGGCTCTGGCTCCGTTTTTATTTTTTTACTCCTCCTGCTCTGTCCTGTAGCCTGTCGGTATTTTTGTCTTTCTCTGGCTCTCTCGGTCTGACTCCCTGTGTTACCGAAAAACGCGGTAAAATCGGAAACAACTCCTCAACGCCAATTTAGTATTAAAGAGCAGGCATTCTTTATTCACGGCGCCGGATGCACGGGGGATCGCTCCTCCTGGCGTGCGTACCTCACGCACCTTTCCCGTTCAATTTGTAGATCAAAATTTTACGTATTCATACGTATTCATTATTGTCCTGTCTGCTGATCGGTACAAACTTGCTCGTTCCGTATGTAAATCGCTGCGCAGGCTCGGTGGTGGTCCGTGAGTCGGTGGTCGCGATCTCCCCCTGCCAGAATTGCCTTTTACCTTCTTGGCTGTTAATCTTGGCAGTCTTGGCTAGTTCTCTCAGTCCGCTCCACGAAACCGCGTTTTGTCGTCCTTTTCTGACAGAAGCACGTTGTCTGTTGTTCTGCTGACGTTAACGATCGCCTAGGGACTAAAATGCAGATCAACAGGTGCGCTGATTCGTACGCTCCATGTTCCCGTAGTGGAACACCGTCTCTGGTTGGCTGATTTCATCGCTTTGGTTACACCTGTTCCTGTTGTTCAGTTTCTTCTTTTTTGGCTTTGTGTGATTCTCTCTGTGATTCTGTTTTTCTCTGCCTCGCTTTTCCCAGCTCCCCGTCCCTCACTTGGAATGCCCGTTGTCCTTCACCAGCTCACTCTCCCTTGGTTGCCATCCCCGTTTCTGAATTCCTCCTGCTTTGCCACGTAGCCCGTGACTTTTTTCTTAATCTCTCTCTGTCTGCCTCAACGCTCCCCCCGCGCTTTTTCATTCGTCTGCTCTGCTCTGCACCCTGCTACTGTTCTTGCCTTTCTGAGTTCTTCTCTGTTGAGCTCCCTTTCCCTATTTGTGGATTCCTGTTCTTCCTGCAGCCACCGCTGTTCCCTGTGACCTCCGTCTCTCTCTGTCCAGCTCCCTGTCCCTAGGTTTTAATCCCTGCCTCTGCCCGCTGTAGCCCGTCTAGGTTTTTCTCTCGGCCTCTCTCTCTGTCCGGCTCCCTCTCTCTGTGTTCTAATTCCACGTTCTCTGTCACGTAGACCCGTGCTATTTGTTTGTCCTCATCTCTCTCTGTCCAGCTCCTTGCTGCGATGTTTTATTTCTTCCCTCTCTGTCTGTCTTTGTAGCCCGTTGCCGTTGTTGTTTTTTTTTTTTTTCCCACTTGTTTCTTCATGTGTCTCTGTCTGCCTCCCAGTGCCTGATCTTTAATTCCTCCTTCCCTGTAGGCCGCTGTTCCTTTTTTCCATTCTACGTTGTGTTCTCTTTGGTCTGCTGTTCTTATTCATCGATTCCCTCCTCACTGCCCTGTGGCTTGTCCCCATTTATTGTTGCCTCTCTCTCCCTCTCTCTGGCTTCTTGCCCCTGTTTTTAGAATTCCTCCCTCTCTTCTCTCTTCCCTGTTGGCCGTGTGATCTTCAGCCTTTCTCCACCTCTTTCTGCCCAGCTCTCTGCGTCTATTCATTAATTCTTCCCTCTCTGCCCTGTAGCCTGTAGCTTCTGTCCTTTCTCCATCTTGCTGTCTCTGGCTTCCCCGTGACCCTCTCTTAGAATTGTTTCTCTCTTCTCTCTGTACGCATTGCGATTCCTTTTGCTCTCCATCTCCCTTTGTTTTGGTGTTTTTTTTGTTGTTTTTCTGGCTCCCTGTCCCTAATTGTTAATTCTCTGCCTTCTCATGCTCTGTACCACGTAGCCCCGTGGTTTGTTTTGTGGTGTTCCCTCCCCGGCCCCTTCCCTCCGTCGTTGGCCGTCTCGGCTCCCTGTCCCCGTGGCTTCATTCTTCCCTTTCTGCCCTGTTCTTGTCGCTTATCTTGTCTGTCTCCATCTCGCTCGGTCCAGCTTCCTGCCCCTGTTCTTCTTTCCTCCCTCGCTGTCGTGCTGCCTGCCCCAGGTTCTTTGTGCGTCTCCAGCCTGCTCCTCTTCCTTCTTTGTTGGTCTGTGTCCTGCTCTTCCCCTCTCTCTGCTGCTTTTATCTCCACCTCCGTCAGGCTCCCTGTCCTCCTCTGGCCGTCCTGTTCCCTGCCTCGTGCCTTCTCACTACACGCACACACGCCCCCCCCGCCCCCGTCCAGCCGGATGCTGCTCTTCTCTCCTCCTACTGTCCTGTGCCCTGCTCCTCACCTTTGGTGGCCTCCCCCTCTGCCCAGCAGCCCGTCGCTCCAGGAGCCAGGCGACGGACGGTCCGTTCCCTGCCAAACCGGGACAAGCGCGTGCCGTGGCTTAGCCTCAGCTGGCAACTCTGCACCAGGGAGCTGCTTGCTCGCTCCACCCTCAGTGGGCTGGGGGAGAGAGCTGGAAGGGTAAAAGTGAGAAAAATCATGGGTTGAGATCAAGACAGTTTAATAGGTAAAGCAAAAGCTGTGCGTGGAAGCAAAGCAAGGAATTAATTCGCTCCTCCTTTTCGGCGGGCAGGTGTTGAGCTGTTTCTGGGAAAGCAGGGCTCTGTCATGTGTAACGGTTAGTTAGGAAGAGAAATGCCGTAGCCCCCAAGGACTCCCCCTTCTTCCCCCAGCTGCGTGTGCTGAGCATGATGTCAAATGGTATGGAATATCCCTTTGGTCAGTTAGCTGGGAAAGCTTTCCCAGCTGTGTCCTCTCCCAGCCTACTTGCTGGTGGGGCACTGAGAGAACCAGAAGAGGCCCTGACTGTGGAAGCAGTGCTCAGCAAGAACCAAAACATCTCTACATTATTAACGGTGTTTTGAGCATAAATCCAAAACTTATCCCTTCCTAGCTACTCTGGAGAAAATGAGCACTATCGCAGCCAACACCAGCTCCGTGCGGCTGCGGCAACGGTGGCCGAGGTGGCCTTGGGGCAGTGGGAGCGTTGGGGACCCTGAGCCACGAATGGCTCCTGGGACTTGTTACGCGTGTGCGCCTGCACAAACACCTGCCCTCTCCTTTGCCCTCAGGGCTGCGTTTGCGCTGCCTTTGCGTGGGGCAAGGGGCTGTGATGGAGCCCAGGGGAGGAGGTGGTGCACTGTGGGGGTGAGGGGAGGGGGCCCCCCGTTGCTGCTGTGCCTCAGCTGCGCGCGGGGGCTGGAGGAGCCCCAGGTGCGGGCAGTGGGGCTGATGGTGCCGGCTCCTCCCTGGAAAAGGGGTGGTGCCGTGCTCCGGGGGGCCAGTGTGAGCCGAGGGCGGAGCGGAGCGGAGCTGTGGCCGAGCGTCAGCGGGCTGCGACTGTAGCGAGGGAGAAGGTGAGCGGGGGCTGGGGGGTGGGCCGCTGGGTCCCGGGTAAAGCCCCGAGGAGGGCTGCGGCGGGGCAGCGCCGGGTCGGAGCGGAGCTGTGGGGAGAGCGAGGCTGTGGTGAGGGCTCGGTGGGGGTTCCGGGTGCATCGGCGGGAGGGACGGTGCCCCGCAGGGTCCGAGAGCGGGAGGGCGGGCTCGCGGCATTCCGGGAGCTGTGGTGGTGTGGCTGTGGGCTGGCCGTGCGGCCGTGTTGTGTCGCAGAGCATGCCGGGAGCTGCAGTCCTTGTGGCGCGCGGCTGCGGTGCGGCCGTGTTGTGTCGCAGAGCATGCCGGGAGGTGTAGTCCTTGGGGCGCGCGGCTGCCGGGCGGCCGTGTTGTGGCGCAGAGCATGCCGGGTGATGTAGTCCTTGCGGCGCGAGGCTGCCGGGCGGCCGTGTTGTGGCGCAGAGCATGCCGGGAGCTGTAGTCCGGGCGCAGTGGCTGCCGGCGCTGTCACGTGGTTCGCCGGGGCGTGGCGGGAGGCGCGGTCTTCCGGCGCTCGGGTGCCGGGCGGCCGTGCCGCGTACGGTACGCGCGGTGTATTTGGGGTTGGATTCGTGTTGATTTCTGGGGGCTTGCGGGTGCGGCCGCTCCCCGAGAAGCGGTGAGTTCCCGGGAGCTGACAGAAGGGAAGAGGGAAAGGAGGAGGACGGTGACCTTTTCCCCGTGCCCAGGGCGCAGATGATGGCCGCCTCCCCGGCTCGCCGGAGCTCCCGCTCAGCCTCCCCTTGCCCCCCCCTTGCCCCGTGCGCCTGCCCCCAGCCCCGGCACCTCCCCTGCAGCGTGCCGCGTAGCCCTTGGCCGCCCCCAGGCCCTGTCGTGAAGGCAGCGAGCCGGCCCTCAAGCGCACTGGATTCCCCCTCGGCGCAGGGGCCCTTAGCATTAGCGCGGGGAAGGGGCGCTGTGTCCAGAAGCCCCTGCGCAAGGAGAGGCTTTGGCCAGGGTCGATCGACGGTAATGACGGTCGCTGTTTCTTCTTTCCCTCTCCCAGAGACCGTGCTGAGGACGTGGTTGTCTGTCCTTCCCCCGGGGATGCCGTTGACTGCGGCCGTCTCAGGCTCGCGTGGCTTCTCTCTGCCTGGCCTCGCCGTCCTTGCAGCGCAGGGCCGAAAAGGGATAGACAAAGCCCTTCCCGGCTGTGGAGAGGAGCTGCCTCGGCTGAAGCTGGAGACGCCAACGAAAGGTAAAGCAGAAGAAACTGAAGGCGCTCTGGCTGCCAGCTGCTTTCCTGCTGCAGGCAAGAGAGAGCCTGTCCCTGCAGGTGAGGGAGGAAGGATCCCCCTTCATAGCCCGCAGCGGGCCAGGCCAGGCCACCAACGTGCACCGCAGGGTCCGTACGCGTAACCTGCAGTTCGGTACGGGCGTGTAGGGCACGAGCGAGCTAGGCTACGTGCCGAGGAAGCCTCATCTCGTAAGAGCTGTAAGACACCCCCGTGTTCTCTTCAGGTGGAGGTCGGCCTAGAGTCTGGAGCTGCAGAAGAGGCAGGGAGGAGAGGAGGGGAAAGAAGCATGTGAACGGCTAAATTGTGCCAGCAGCGCTGAGAGCGAGAGTCGCGGTGAGTCCTGGGCCAGTGGGGCCCCGTTGCCTCTCTTGTACGTCCTGGGCCCTCCCTGTCTCTCCCCCGGCCCCCTCTCTTTCCTTACCTGCTGCAAAATTATTTTTTTTTTGCGCCCCCCCCGCACCTTCTTTCTCCGTCTCGCTCTGAGTGGCTCCCTGCCTCCCCGTCTTTTCAGTCCTCCCTCTCTCTGTCCTGTAGCCTGTGGCTACTTGTTCTTTCTCCGCCTCTCTCTGCCTGGCTCTGGCTCCGTTTTTATTTTTTTACTCCTCCTGCTCTGTCCTGTAGCCTGTCGGTATTTTTGTCTTTCTCTGGCTCTCTCGGTCTGACTCCCTGTGTTACCGAAAAACGCGGTAAAATCGGAAACAACTCCTCAACGCCAATTTAGTATTAAAGAGCAGGCATTCTTTATTCACGGCGCCGGATGCACGGGGGATCGCTCCTCCTGGCGTGCGTACCTCACGCACCTTTCCCGTTCAATTTGTAGATCAAAATTTTACGTATTCATACGTATTCATTATTGTCCTGTCTGCTGATCGGTACAAACTTGCTCGTTCCGTATGTAAATCGCTGCGCAGGCTCGGTGGTGGTCCGTGAGTCGGTGGTCGCGATCTCCCCCTGCCAGAATTGCCTTTTACCTTCTTGGCTGTTAATCTTGGCAGTCTTGGCTAGTTCTCTCAGTCCGCTCCACGAAACCGCGTTTTGTCGTCCTTTTCTGACAGAAGCACGTTGTCTGTTGTTCTGCTGACGTTAACGATCGCCTAGGGACTAAAATGCAGATCGACAGGTGCGCTGATTCGTACGCTCCATGTTCCCGTAGTGGAACACCGTCTCTGGTTGGCTGATTTCATCGCTTTGGTTACACCTGTTCCTGTTGTTCAGTTTCTTCTTTTTTGGCTTTGTGTGATTCTCTCTGTGATTCTGTTTTTCTCTGCCTCGCTTTTCCCAGCTCCCCGTCCCTCACTTGGAATGCCCGTTGTCCTTCACCAGCTCACTCTCCCTTGGTTGCCATCCCCGTTTCTGAATTCCTCCTGCTTTGCCACGTAGCCCGTGACTTTTTTCTTAATCTCTCTCTGTCTGCCTCAACGCTCCCCCCGCGCTTTTTCATTCGTCTGCTCTGCTCTGCACCCTGCTACTGTTCTTGCCTTTCTGAGTTCTTCTCTGTCGAGCTCCCTTTCCCTATTTGTGGATTCCTGTTCTTCCTGCAGCCACCGCTGTTCCCTGTGATCTCCGTCTCTCTCTGTCCAGCTCCCTGTCCCTAGGTTTTAATCCCTGCCTCTGCCCGCTGTAGCCCGTCTAGGTTTTTCTCTCGGCCTCTCTCTCTGTCCGGCTCCCTCTCTCTGTGTTCTAATTCCACGTTCTCTGTCACGTAGACCCGTGCTATTTGTTTGTCCTCATCTCTCTCTGTCCAGCTCCTTGCTGCGATGTTTTATTTCTTCCCTCTCTGTCTGTCTTTGTAGCCCATTGCTGTTGTTGTTTTTTTTTTTTTTCCCACTTGTTTCTTCATGTGTCTCTGTCTGCCTCCCAGTGCCTGATCTTTAATTCCTCCTTCCCTGTAGGCCGCTGTTCCTTTTTTCCATTCTACGTTGTGTTCTCTTTGGTCTGCTGTTCTTATTCATCGATTCCCTCCTCACTGCCCTGTGGCTTGTCCCCATTTTTTGTTGCCTCTCTCTCCCTCTCTCTGGCTTCTTGCCCCTGTTTTTAAAATTCCTCCCTCTCTTCTCTCTTCCCTGTTGGCCGTGTGATCTTCAGCCTTTCTCCACCTCTTTCTGCCCAGCTCTCTGCGTCTATTCATTAATTCTTCCCTCTCTGCCCTGTAGCCTGTAGCTTCTGTCCTTTCTCCATCTTGCTGTCTCTGGCTTCCCCGTGACCCTCTTTTAGAATTGTTTCTCTCTTCTCTCTGTACGCATTGCGATTCCTTTTGCTCTCCATCTCCCTTTGTTTTGGTGTTTTTTTTGTTGTTTTTCTGGCTCCCTGTCCCTAATTGTTAATTCTCTGCCTTCTCATGCTCTGTACCACGTAGCCCCGTGGTTTGTTTTGTGGTGTTCCCTCCCCGGCCCCTTCCCTCCGTCGTTGGCTGTCTCGGCTCCCTGTCCCCGTGGCTTCATTCTTCCCTTTCTGCCCTGTTCTTGTCGCTTATCTTGTCTGTCTCCATCTCGCTCGGTCCAGCTTCCTGCCCCTGTTCTTCTTTCCTCCCTCGCTGTCGTGCTGCCTGCCCCAGGTTCTTTGTGCGTCTCCAGCCTGCTCCTCATCCTTCTTTGTTGGTCTGTGTCCTGCTCTTCCCCTCTCTCTGCTGCTTTTATCTCCACCTCCGTCAGGCTCCCTGTCCTCCTCTGGCCGTCCTGTTCCCTGCCTCGTGCCTTCTCACTACACGCACACACGCCCCCCCCGCCCCCGTCCAGCCGGATGCTGCTCTTCTCTCCTCCTACTGTCCTGTGCCCTGCTCCTCACCTTTGGTGGCCTCCCCCTCTGCCCAGCAGCCCGTCGCTCCAGGAGCCAGGCGACGGACGGTCCGTTCCCTGCCAAACCGGGACAAGCGCGTGCCGTGGCTTAGCCTCAGCTGGCAACTCTGCACCAGGGAGCTGCTTGCTCGCTCCACCCTCAGTGGGCTGGGGGAGAGAGCTGGAAGGGTAAAAGTGAGAAAAATCATGGGTTGAGATCAAGACGGTTTAATAGGTAAAGCAAAAGCTGTGCGTGGAAGCAAAGCAAGGAATTAATTCGCTCCTCCTTTTCGGCGGGCAGGTGTTGAGCTGTTTCTGGGAAAGCAGGGCTCTGTCATGTGTAACGGTTACTTAGGAAGAGAAATGCCGTAGCCCCCAAGGACTCCCCCTTCTTCCCCCAGCTGCGTGTGCTGAGCATGATGTCAAATGGTATGGAATATCCCTTTGGTCAGTTAGCTGGGAAAGCTTTCCCAGCTGTGTCCTCTCCCAGCCTACTTGCTGGTGGGGCACTGAGAGAACCAGAAGAGGCCCTGAGTGTGGAAGCAGTGCTCAGCAAGAACCAAAACATCTCTACATTATTAACGGTGTTTTGAGCATAAATCCAAAACTTATCCCTTCCTAGCTACTCTGGAGAAAATGAGCACTATCGCAGCCAACACCAGCTCCGTGCGGCTGCGGCAACGGCGGCCGAGGTGGCCTTGGGGCAGGGGGAGCGTTGGGGACCCTGAGCCACGAATGGCTCCTGGGACTTGTTACGTGCGCGCCTGCACAAACACCTGCCCTCTCCTTTGCCCTCAGGGCTGCGTTTGCGCTGCCTTTGCGTGGGGCAAGGGGCTGTGATGGAGCCCAGGGGAGGAGGTGGTGCACTGTGGGGGTGAGGGGAGGGGGCCCCCCGTTGCTGCTGTGCCTCAGCTGCGCGCGGGGGCTGGAGGAGCCCCAGGTGCGGGCAGTGGGGCTGATGGTGCCGGCTCCTCCCTGGAAAAGGGGTGGTGCCGTGCTCCGGGGGGCCAGTGTGAGCCGAGGGCGGAGCGGAGCGGAGCTGTGGCCGAGCGTCAGCGGGCTGCGACTGTAGCGAGGGAGAAGGTGAGCGGGGGCTGGGGGGTGGGCCGCTGGGTCCCGGGTAAAGCCCCGAGGAGGGCTGCGGCGGGGCAGCGCCGGGTCGGAGCGGAGCTGTGGGGAGAGCGAGGCTGTGGTGAGGGCTCGGTGGGGGTTCCGGGTGCATCGGCGGGAGGGACGGTGCCCCGCAGGGTCCGAGAGCGGGAGGGCGGGCTCGCGGCATTCCGGGAGCTGTGGTGGTGTGGCTGTGGGCTGGCCGTGCGGCCGTGTTGTGTCGCAGAGCATGCCGGGAGCTGCAGTCCTTGTGGCGCGCGGCTGCGGTGCGGCCGTGTTGTGTCGCAGAGCATGCCGGGAGGTGTAGTCCTTGGGGCGCGCGGCTGCCGGGCGGCCGTGTTGTGGCGCAGAGCATGCCGGGAGCTGTAGTCCAGGCGCAGTGGCTGCCGGCGCTGTCACGTGGTTCGCCGGGGCGTGGCGGGAGGCGCGGTCTTCCGGCGCTCGGGTGCCGGGCGGCCGTGCCGCGTACGGTACGCGCGGTGTATTTGGGGTTGGATTCGTGTTGATTTCTGGGGGCTTGCGGGTGCGGCCGCTCCCCGAGAAGCGGTGAGTTCCCGGGAGCTGACAGAAGGGAAGAGGGAAAGGAGGAGGACGGTGACCTTTTCCCCGTGCCCAGGGCGCAGATGATGGCCGCCTCCCCGGCTCGCCGGAGCTCCCGCTCAGCCTCCCCTTGCCCCGTGCGCCTGCCCCCAGCCCCGGCACCTCCCCTGCAGCGTGCCGCGTAGCCCTTGGCCGCCCCCAGGCCCTGTCGTGAAGGCAGCGAGCCGGCCCTCAAGCGCACTGGATTCCCCCTCGGTGCAGGGGCCCTTAGCATTAGCGCGGGGAAGGGGCGCTGTGTCCAGAAGCCCCTGCGCAAGGAGAGGCTTTGGCCAGGGTCGATCGACGGTAATGACGGTCGCTGTTTCTTCTTTCCCTCTCCCAGAGACCGTGCTGAGGACGTGGTTGTCTGTCCTTCCCCCGGGGATGCCGTTGACTGCGGCCGTCTCAGGCTCGCGTGGCTTCTCTCTGCCCGGCCTCGCCGTCCTTGCAGCGCAGGGCCGAAAAGGGATAGACAAAGCCCTTCCCGGCTGTGGAGAGGAGCTGCCTCGGCTGAAGCTGGAGACGCCAACGAAAGGTAAAGCAGAAGAAACTGAAGGCGCTCTGGCTGCCAGCTGCTTTCCTGCTGCAGGCAAGAGAGAGCCTGTCCCAGCAGGTGAGGGAGGAAGGATCCCCCTTCATAGCCCGCAGCGGGCCAGGCCAGGCCACCAACGTGCACCGCAGGGTCTGTACGCGTAACGCGCAGTTCGGTACGGGTGTGTAGTGCACGAGCGAGCTAGGCTACGTGCCTAGGAAGCCTCATCTCGTAAGAGCTGTAAGACACCCCCGTGTTCTCTTCAGGTGGAGGTCGGCCTAGAGTCTGGAGCTACAGAAGAGGCAGGGAGGAGAGGAAGGGAAAGAAGCATGTGAACGGCTAAATTGTGCCAGCAGCGCTGAGAGCGAGAGTCGCGGTGAGTCCTGGGCCAGTGGGGCCCCGTTGCCTCTCTTGTACGTCCTGGGCCCTCCCTGTCTCTCCCCCGGCCCCCTCTCTTTCCTTACCTGCTGCAAAATTATTTTTTTTTTGCGCCCCCCCCCGCACCTTCTTTCTCCGTCTCGCTCTGAGTGGCTCCCTGCCTCCCCGTCTTTTCAGTCCTCCCTCTCTCTGTCCTGTAGCCTGTGGCTACTTGTTCTTTCTCCGCCTCTCTCTGCCTGGCTCTGGCTCCGTTTTTATTTTTTTACTCCTCCTGCTCTGTCCTGTAGCCTGTCGGTATTTTTGTCTTTCTCTGGCTCTCTCGGTCTGACTCCCTGTGTTACCGAAAAACGCGGTAAAATCGGAAACAACTCCTCAACGCCAATTTAGTATTAAAGAGCAGGCATTCTTTATTCACGGCGCCGGATGCACGGGGGATCGCTCCTCCTGGCGTGCGTACCTCACGCACCTTTCCCGTTCAATTTGTAGATCAAAATTTTACGTATTCATACGTATTCATTATTGTCCTGTCTGCTGATCGGTACAAACTTGCTCGTTCCGTATGTAAATCGCTGCGCAGGCTCGGTGGTGGTCCGTGAGTCGGTGGTCGCGATCTCCCCCTGCCAGAATTGCCTTTTACCTTCTTGGCTGTTAATCTTGGCAGTCTTGGCTAGTTCTCTCAGTCCGCTCCACGAAACCGCGTTTTGTCGTCCTTTTCTGACAGAAGCACGTTGTCTGTTGTTCTGCTGACGTTAACGATCGCCTAGGGACTAAAATGCAGATCAACAGGTGCGCTGATTCGTACGCTCCATGTTCCCGTAATGGAACACCGTCTCTGGTTGGCTGATTTCATCGCTTTGGTTACACCTGTTCCTGTTGTTCAGTTTCTTCTTTTTTGGCTTTGTGTGATTCTCTCTGTGATTCTGTTTTTCTCTGCCTCGCTTTTCCCAGCTCCCCGTCCCTCACTTGGAATGCCCGTTGTCCTTCACCAGCTCACTCTCCCTTGGTTGCCATCCCCGTTTCTGAATTCCTCCTGCTTTGCCACGTAGCCCGTGACTTTTTTCTTAATCTCTCTCTGTCTGCCTCAACGCTCCCCCCGCGCTTTTTCATTCGTCTGCTCTGCTCTGCACCCTGCTACTGTTCTTGCCTTTCTGAGTTCTTCTCTGTCGAGCTCCCTTTCCCTATTTGTGAATTCCTGTTCTTCCTGCAGCCACCGCTGTTCCCTGTGACCTCCGTCTCTCTCTGTCCAGCTCCCTGTCCCTAGGTTTTAATCCCTGCCTCTGCCCGCTGTAGCCCGTCTAGGTTTTTCTCTCGGCCTCTCTCTCTGTCCGGCTCCCTCTCTCTGTGTTCTAATTCCACGTTCTCTGTCACGTAGACCCGTGCTATTTGTTTGTCCTCATCTCTCTCTGTCCAGCTCCTTGCTGCGATGTTTTATTTCTTCCCTCTCTGTCTGTCTTTGTAGCCCATTGCTGTTGTTGTTTTTTTTTTTTTTTCCCACTTGTTTCTTCATGTGTCTCTGTCTGCCTCCCGGTGCCTGATCTTTAATTCCTCCTTCCCTGTAGGCCGCTGTTCCTTTTTTCCATTCTACGTTGTGTTCTCTTTGGTCTGCTGTTCTTATTCATCGATTCCCTCCTCACTGCCCTGTGGCTTGTCCCCATTTATTGTTGCCTCTCTCTCCCTCTCTCTGGCTTCTTGCCCCTGTTTTTAAAATTCCTCCCTCTCTTCTCTCTTCCCTGTTGGCCGTGTGATCTTCAGCCTTTCTCCACCTCTTTCTGCCCAGCTCTCTGCGTCTATTCATTAATTCTTCCCTCTCTGCCCTGTAGCCTGTAGCTTCTGTCCTTTCTCCATCTTGCTGTCTCTGGCTTCCCCGTGACCCTCTTTTAGAATTGTTTCTCTCTTCTCTCTGTACGCATTGCGATTCCTTTTGCTCTCCATCTCCCTTTGTTTTGGTGTTTTTTTTGTTGTTTTTCTGGCTCCCTGTCCCTAATTGTTAATTCTCTGCCTTCTCATGCTCTGTACCACGTAGCCCCGTGGTTTGTTTTGTGGTGTTCCCTCCCCGGCCCCTTCCCTCCGTCGTTGGCCGTCTCGGCTCCCTGTCCCCGTGGCTTCATTCTTCCCTTTCTGCCCTGTTCTTGTCGCTTATCTTGTCTGTCTCCATCTCGCTCGGTCCAGCTTCCTGCCCCTGTTCTTCTTTCCTCCCTCGCTGTCGTGCTGCCTGCCCCAGGTTCTTTGTGCGTCTCCAGCCTGCTCCTCATCCTTCTTTGTTGGTCTGTGTCCTGCTCTTCCCCTCTCTCTGCTGCTTTTATCTCCACCTCCGTCAGGCTCCCTGTCCTCCTCTGGCCGTCCTGTTCCCTGCCTCGTGCCTTCTCACTACACGCACACACGCCCCCCCCGCCCCCGTCCAGCCGGATGCTGCTCTTCTCTCCTCCTACTGTCCTGTGCCCTGCTCCTCACCTTTGGTGGCCTCCCCCTCTGCCCAGCAGCCCGTCGCTCCAGGAGCCAGGCGACGGACGGTCCGTTCCCTGCCAAACCGGGACAAGCGCGTGCCGTGGCTTAGCCTCAGCTGGCAACTCTGCACCAGGGAGCTGCTTGCTCGCTCCACCCTCAGTGGGCTGGGGGAGAGAGCTGGAAGGGTAAAAGTGAGAAAAATCATGGGTTGAGATCAAGACGGTTTAATAGGTAAAGCAAAAGCTGTGCGTGGAAGCAAAGCAAGGAATTAATTCGCTCCTCCTTTTCGGCGGGCAGGTGTTGAGCTGTTTCTGGGAAAGCAGGGCTCTGTCATGTGTAACGGTTAGTTAGGAAGAGAAATGCCGTAGCCCCCAAGGACGCCCCCTTCTTCCCCCAGCTGTGTGTGCTGAGCATGATGTCAAATGGTATGGAATATCCCTTTGGTCAGTTAGCTGGGAAAGCTTTCCCAGCTGTGTCCTCTCCCAGCCTACTTGCTGGTGGGGCACTGAGAGAACCAGAAGAGGCCCTGAGTGTGGAAGCAGTGCTCAGCAAGAACCAAAACATCTCTACATTATTAACGGTGTTTTGAGCATAAATCCAAAACTTATCCCTTCCTAGCTACTCTGGAGAAAATGAGCACTATCGCAGCCAACACCAGCTCCGTGCGGCTGCGGCAACGGCGGCCGAGGTGGCCTTGGGGCAGGGGGAGCGTTGGGGATCCTGAGCCACGAATGGCTCCTGGGACTTGTTACGTGCGCGCCTGCACAAACACCTGCCCTCTCCTTTGCCCTCAGGGCTGCGTTTGCGCTGCCTTTGCGTGGGGCAAGGGGCTGTGATGGAGCCCAGGGGAGGAGGTGGTGCACTGTGGGGGTGAGGGGAGGGGGCCCCCCGTTGCTGCTGTGCCTCAGCTGCGCGCGGGGGCTGGAGGAGCCCCAGGTGCGGGCAGTGGGGCTGATGGTGCCGGCTCCTCCCTGGAAAAGGGGTGGTGCCGTGCTCCGGGGGGCCAGTGTGAGCCGAGGGCGGAGCGGAGCGGAGCTGTGGCCGAGCGTCAGCGGGCTGCGACTGTAGCGAGGGGGAAGGTGAGCGGGGGCTGGGGGGTGGGCCGCTGGGTCCCGGGTATAGCCCCGAGGAGGGCTGCGGCGGGCAGCGCCGGGTCGGAGCGGAGCTGTGGGGAGAGCGAGGCTGTGGTGGGGGTTCCGGGTGCATCGGCGGGAGGGACGGTGCCCCGCAGGGTCCGAGAGCGGGAGGGCGGGCTCGCGGCATTCCGGGAGCTGTGGTGGTGTGGCTGTGGGCTGGCCGTGCGGCCGTGTTGTGTCGCAGAGCATGCCGGGAGCTGCAGTCCTTGTGGCGCGCGGCTGCGGTGCGGCCGTGTTGTGTCGCAGAGCATGCCGGGAGGTGTAGTCCTTGGGGCGCGCGGCTGCCGGGCGGCCGTGTTGTGGCGCAGAGCATGCCGGGAGCTGTAGTCCAGGCGCAGTGGCTGCCGGCGCTGTCACGTGGTTCGCCGGGGCGTGGCGGGAGGCGCGGTCTTCCGGCGCTCGGGTGCCGGGCGGCCGTGCCGCGTACGGTACGCGCGGTGTATTTGGGGTTGGATTCGTGTTGATTTCTGGGGGCTTGCGGGTGCGGCCGCTCCCCGAGAAGCGGTGAGTTCCCGGGAGCTGACAGAAGGGAAGAGGGAAAGGAGGAGGACGGTGACCTTTTCCCCGTGCCCAGGGCGCAGATGATGGCCGCCTCCCCGGCTCGCCGGAGCTCCCGCTCAGCCTCCCCTTGCCCCCCCCTTGCCCCGTGCGCCTGCCCCCAGCCCCGGCACCTCCCCTGCAGCGTGCCGCGTAGCCCTTGGCCGCCCCCAGGCCCTGTCGTGAAGGCAGCGAGCCGGCCCTCAAGCGCACTGGATTCCCCCTCGGCGCAGGGGCCCTTAGCATTAGCGCGGGGAAGGGGCGCTGTGTCCAGAAGCCCCTGCGCAAGGAGAGGCTTTGGCCAGGGTCGATCGACGGTAATGACGGTCGCTCTTTCTTCTTTCCCTCTCCCAGAGACCGTGCTGAGGACGTGGTTGTCTGTCCTTCCCCCGGGGATGCCGTTGACTGCGGCCGTCTCAGGCTCGCGTGGCTTCTCTCTGCCCGGCCTCGCCGTCCTTGCAGCGCAGGGCCGAAAAGGGATAGACAAAGCCCTTCCCGGCTGTGGAGAGGAGCTGCCTCGGCTGAAGCTGGAGACGCCAACGAAAGGTAAAGCAGAAGAAACTGAAGGCGCTCTGGCTGCCAGCTGCTTTCCTGCTGCAGGCAAGAGAGAGCCTGTCCCTGCAGGTGAGGGAGGAAGGATCCCCCTTCATAGCCCGCAGCGGGCCAGGCCAGGCCACCAACGTGCACCGCAGGGTCCGTACGCGTAACGCGCAGTTCGGTACGGGCGTGTAGGGCACGAGCGAGCTAGGCTACGTGCCGAGGAAGCCTCATCTCGTAAGAGCTGTAAGACACCCCCGTGTTCTCTTCAGGTGGAGGTCGGCCTAGAGTCTGGAGCTGCAGAAGAGGCAGGGAGGAGAGGAGGGGAAAGAAGCATGTGAACGGCTAAATTGTGCCAGCAGCGCTGAGAGCGAGAGTCGCGGTGAGTCCTGGGCCAGTGGGGCCCCGTTGCCTCTCTTGTACGTCCTGAGCCCTCCCTGTCTCTCCCCCGGCCCCCTCTCTTTCCTTACCTGCTGCAAAATTATTTTTTTTTTGCGCCCCCCCCGCACCTTCTTTCTCCGTCTCGCTCTGAGTGGCTCCCTGCCTCCCCGTCTTTTCAGTCCTCCCTCTCTCTGTCCTGTAGCCTGTGGCTACTTGTTCTTTCTCCGCCTCTCTCTGCCTGGCTCTGGCTCCGTTTTTATTTTTTTACTCCTCCTGCTCTGTCCTGTAGCCTGTCGGTATTTTTGTCTTTCTCTGGCTCTCTCGGTCTGACTCCCTGTGTTACCGAAAAACGCGGTAAAATCGGAAACAACTCCTCAACGCCAATTTAGTATTAAAGAGCAGGCATTCTTTATTCACGGCGCCGGATGCACGGGGGATCGCTCCTCCTGGCGTGCGTACGTCACGCACCTTTCCCGTTCAATTTGTAGATCAAAATTTTACGTATTCATACGTATTCATTATTGTCCTGTCTGCTGATCGGTACAAACTTGCTCGTTCCGTATGTAAATCGCTGCGCAGGCTCGGTGGTGGTCCGTGAGTCGGTGGTCGCGATCTCCCCCTGCCAGAATTGCCTTTTACCTTCTTGGCTGTTAATCTTGGCAGTCTTGGCTAGTTCTCTCAGTCCGCTCCACGAAACCGCGTTTTGTCGTCCTTTTCTGACAGAAGCACGTTGTCTGTTGTTCTGCTGACGTTAACGATCGCCTAGGGACTAAAATGCAGATCGACAGGTGCGCTGATTCGTACGCTCCATGTTCCCGTAATGGAACACCGTCTCTGGTTGGCTGATTTCATCGCTTTGGTTACACCTGTTCCTGTTGTTCAGTTTCTTCTTTTTTGGCTTTGTGTGATTCTCTCTGTGATTCTGTTTTTCTCTGCCTCGCTTTTCCCAGCTCCCCGTCCCTCACTTGGAATGCCCGTTGTCCTTCACCAGCTCACTCTCCCTTGGTTGCCATCCCCGTTTCTGAATTCCTCCTGCTTTGCCACGTAGCCCGTGACTTTTTTCTTAATCTCTCTCTGTCTGCCTCAACGCTCCCCCCGCGCTTTTTCATTCGTCTGCTCTGCTCTGTACCCTGCTACTGTTCTTGCCTTTCTGAGTTCTTCTCTGTCGAGCTCCCTTTCCCTATTTGTGGATTCCTGTTCTTCCTGCAGCCACCGCTGTTCCCTGTGATCTCCGTCTCTCTCTGTCCAGCTCCCTGTCCCTAGGTTTTAATCCCTGCCTCTGCCCGCTGTAGCCCGTCTAGGTTTTTCTCTCGGCCTCTCTCTCTGTCCGGCTCCCTCTCTCTGTGTTCTAATTCCACGTTCTCTGTCACGTAGACCTGTGCTATTTGTTTGTCCTCATCTCTCTCTGTCCAGCTCCTTGCTGCGATGTTTTATTTCTTCCCTCTCTGTCTGTCTTTGTAGCCCGTTGCCGTTGTTGTTTTTTTTTTTTTTCCCACTTGTTTCTTCATGTGTCTCTGTCTGCCTCCCAGTGCCTGATCTTTAATTCCTCCTTCCCTGTAGGCCGCTGTTCCTTTTTTCCATTCTACGTTGTGTTCTCTTTGGTCTGCTCTTCTTATTCATCGATTCCCTCCTCACTGCCCTGTGGCTTGTCCCCATTTATTGTTGCCTCTCTCTCCCTCTCTCTGGCTTCTTGCCCCTGTTTTTAAAATTCCTCCCTCTCTTCTCTCTTCCCTGTTGGCCGTGTGATCTTCAGCCTTTCTCCACCTCTTTCTGCCCAGCTCTCTGCGTCTATTCATTAATTCTTCCCTCTCTGCCCTGTAGCCTGTAGCTTCTGTCCTTTCTCCATCTTGCTGTCTCTGGCTTCCCCGTGACCCTCTTTTAGAATTGTTTCTCTCTTCTCTCTGTACGCATTGCGATTCCTTTTGCTCTCCATCTCCCTTTGTTTTGGTGTTTTTTTTGTTGTTTTTCTGGCTCCCTGTCCCTAATTGTTAATTCTCTGCCTTCTCATGCTCTGTACCACGTAGCCCCGTGGTTTGTTTTGTGGTGTTCCCTCCCCGGCCCCTTCCCTCCGTCGTTGGCTGTCTCGGCTCCCTGTCCCCGTGGCTTCATTCTTCCCTTTCTGCCCTGTTCTTGTCGCTTATCTTGTCTGTCTCCATCTCGCTCGGTCCAGCTTCCTGCCCCTGTTCTTCTTTCCTCCCTCGCTGTCGTGCTGCCTGCCCCAGGTTCTTTGTGCGTCTCCAGCCTGCTCCTCATCCTTCTTTGTTGGTCTGTGTCCTGCTCTTCCCCTCTCTCTGCTGCTTTTATCTCCACCTCCGTCAGGCTCCCTGTCCTCCTCTGGCCGTCCTGTTCCCTGCCTCGTGCCTTCTCACTACACGCACACACGCCCCCCCCGCCCCCGTCCAGCCGGATGCTGCTCTTCTTTCCTCCTACTGTCCTGTGCCCTGCTCCTCACCTTTGGTGGCCTCCCCCTCTGCCCAGCAGCCCGTCGCTCCAGGAGCCAGGCGACGGACGGTCCGTTCCCTGCCAAACCGGGACAAGCGCGTGCCGTGGCTTAGCCTCAGCTGGCAACTCTGCACCAGGGAGCTGCTTGCTCGCTCCACCCTCAGTGGGCTGGGGGAGAGAGCTGGAAGGGTAAAAGTGAGAAAAATCATGGGTTGAGATCAAGACGGTTTAATAGGTAAAGCAAAAGCTGTGCGTGGAAGCAAAGCAAGGAATTAATTCGCTCCTCCTTTTCGGCGGGCAGGTGTTGAGCTGTTTCTGGGAAAGCAGGGCTCTGTCATGTGTAACGGTTACTTAGGAAGAGAAATGCCGTAGCCCCCAAGGACTCCCCCTTCTTCCCCCAGCTGTGTGTGCTGAGCATGATGTCAAATGGTATGGAATATCCCTTTGGTCAGTTAGCTGGGAAAGCTTTCCCAGCTGTGTCCTCTCCCAGCCTACTTGCTGGTGGGGCACTGAGAGAACCAGAAGAGGCCCTGAGTGTGGAAGCAGTGCTCAGCAAGAACCAAAACATCTCTACATTATTAACGGTGTTTTGAGCATAAATCCAAAACTTATCCCTTCCTAGCTACTCTGGAGAAAATGAGCACTATCGCAGCCAACACCAGCTCCGTGCGGCTGCGGCAACGGCGGCCGAGGTGGCCTTGGGGCAGGGGGAGCGTTGGGGACCCTGAGCCACGAATGGCTCCTGGGACTTGTTACGTGCGCGCCTGCACAAACACCTGCCCTCTCCTTTGCCCTCAGGGCTGCGTTTGCGCTGCCTTTGCGTGGGGCAAGGGGCTGTGATGGAGCCCAGGGGAGGAGGTGGTGCACTGTGGGGGTGAGGGGAGGGGGCCCCCCGTTGCTGCTGTGCCTCAGCTGCGCGCGGGGGCTGGAGGAGCCCCAGGTGCGGGCAGTGGGGCTGATGGTGCCGGCTCCTCCCTGGAAAAGGGGTGGTGCCGTGCTCCGGGGGGCCAGTGTGAGCCGAGGGCGGAGCGGAGCGGAGCTGTGGCCGAGCGTCAGCGGGCTGCGACTGTAGCGAGGGAGAAGGTGAGCGGGGGCTGGGGGGTGGGCCGCTGGGTCCCGGGTAAAGCCCCGAGGAGGGCTGCGGCGGGGCAGCGCCGGGTCGGAGCGGAGCTGTGGGGAGAGCGAGGCTGTGGTGAGGGCTCGGTGGGGGTTCCGGGTGCATCGGCGGGAGGGACGGTGCCCCGCAGGGTCCGAGAGCGGGAGGGCGGGCTCGCGGCATTCCGGGAGCTGTGGTGGTGTGGCTGTGGGCTGGCCGTGCGGCCGTGTTGTGTCGCAGAGCATGCCGGGAGCTGCAGTCCTTGTGGCGCGCGGCTGCGGTGCGGCCGTGTTGTGTCGCAGAGCATGCCGGGAGGTGTAGTCCTTGGGGCGCGCGGCTGCCGGGCGGCCGTGTTGTGGCGCAGAGCATGCCGGGAGCTGTAGTCCAGGCGCAGTGGCTGCCGGCGCTGTCACGTGGTTCGCCGGGGCGTGGCGGGAGGCGCGGTCTTCCGGCGCTCGGGTGCCGGGCGGCCGTGCCGCGTACGGTACGCGCGGTGTATTTGGGGTTGGATTCGTGTTGATTTCTGGGGGCTTGCGGGTGCGGCCGCTCCCCGAGAAGCGGTGAGTTCCCGGGAGCTGACAGAAGGGAAGAGGGAAAGGAGGAGGACGGTGACCTTTTCCCCGTGCCCAGGGCGCAGATGATGGCCGCCTCCCCGGCTCGCCGGAGCTCCCGCTCAGCCTCCCCTTGCCCCGTGCGCCTGCCCCCAGCCCCGGCACCTCCCCTGCAGCGTGCCGCGTAGCCCTTGGCCGCCCCCAGGCCCTGTCGTGAAGGCAGCGAGCCGGCCCTCAAGCGCACTGGATTCCCCCTCGGTGCAGGGGCCCTTAGCATTAGCGCGGGGAAGGGGCGCTGTGTCCAGAAGCCCCTGCGCAAGGAGAGGCTTTGGCCAGGGTCGATCGACGGTAATGACGGTCGCTGTTTCTTCTTTCCCTCTCCCAGAGACCGTGCTGAGGACGTGGTTGTCTGTCCTTCCCCCGGGGATGCCGTTGACTGCGGCCGTCTCAGGCTCGCGTGGCTTCTCTCTGCCCGGCCTCGCCGTCCTTGCAGCGCAGGGCCGAAAAGGGATAGACAAAGCCCTTCCCGGCTGTGGAGAGGAGCTGCCTCGGCTGAAGCTGGAGACGCCAACGAAAGGTAAAGCAGAAGAAACTGAAGGCGCTCTGGCTGCCAGCTGCTTTCCTGCTGCAGGCAAGAGAGAGCCTGTCCCAGCAGGTGAGGGAGGAAGGATCCCCCTTCATAGCCCGCAGCGGGCCAGGCCAGGCCACCAACGTGCACCGCAGGGTCTGTACGCGTAACGCGCAGTTCGGTACGGGTGTGTAGTGCACGAGCGAGCTAGGCTACGTGCCTAGGAAGCCTCATCTCGTAAGAGCTGTAAGACACCCCCGTGTTCTCTTCAGGTGGAGGTCGGCCTAGAGTCTGGAGCTACAGAAGAGGCAGGGAGGAGAGGAAGGGAAAGAAGCATGTGAACGGCTAAATTGTGCCAGCAGCGCTGAGAGCGAGAGTCGCGGTGAGTCCTGGGCCAGTGGGGCCCCGTTGCCTCTCTTGTACGTCCTGGGCCCTCCCTGTCTCTCCCCCGGCCCCCTCTCTTTCCTTACCTGCTGCAAAATTATTTTTTTTTTGCGCCCCCCCCCGCACCTTCTTTCTCCGTCTCGCTCTGAGTGGCTCCCTGCCTCCCCGTCTTTTCAGTCCTCCCTCTCTCTGTCCTGTAGCCTGTGGCTACTTGTTCTTTCTCCGCCTCTCTCTGCCTGGCTCTGGCTCCGTTTTTATTTTTTTACTCCTCCTGCTCTGTCCTGTAGCCTGTCGGTATTTTTGTCTTTCTCTGGCTCTCTCGGTCTGACTCCCTGTGTTACCGAAAAACGCGGTAAAATCGGAAACAACTCCTCAACGCCAATTTAGTATTAAAGAGCAGGCATTCTTTATTCACGGCGCCGGATGCACGGGGGATCGCTCCTCCTGGCGTGCGTACCTCACGCACCTTTCCCGTTCAATTTGTAGATCAAAATTTTACGTATTCATACGTATTCATTATTGTCCTGTCTGCTGATCGGTACAAACTTGCTCGTTCCGTATGTAAATCGCTGCGCAGGCTCGGTGGTGGTCCGTGAGTCGGTGGTCGCGATCTCCCCCTGCCAGAATTGCCTTTTACCTTCTTGGCTGTTAATCTTGGCAGTCTTGGCTAGTTCTCTCAGTCCGCTCCACGAAACCGCGTTTTGTCGTCCTTTTCTGACAGAAGCACGTTGTCTGTTGTTCTGCTGACGTTAACGATCGCCTAGGGACTAAAATGCAGATCAACAGGTACGCTGATTCGTACGCTCCATGTTCCCGTAATGGAACACCGTCTCTGGTTGGCTGATTTCATCGCTTTGGTTACACCTGTTCCTGTTGTTCAGTTTCTTCTTTTTTGGCTTTGTGTGATTCTCTCTGTGATTCTGTTTTTCTCTGCCTCGCTTTTCCCAGCTCCCCGTCCCTCACTTGGAATGCCCGTTGTCCTTCACCAGCTCACTCTCCCTTGGTTGCCATCCCCGTTTCTGAATTCCTCCTGCTTTGCCACGTAGCCCGTGACTTTTTTCTTAATCTCTCTCTGTCTGCCTCAACGCTCCCCCCGCGCTTTTTCATTCGTCTGCTCTGCTCTGCACCCTGCTACTGTTCTTGCCTTTCTGAGTTCTTCTCTGTCGAGCTCCCTTTCCCTATTTGTGAATTCCTGTTCTTCCTGCAGCCACCGCTGTTCCCTGTGACCTCCGTCTCTCTCTGTCCAGCTCCCTGTCCCTAGGTTTTAATCCCTGCCTCTGCCCGCTGTAGCCCGTCTAGGTTTTTCTCTCGGCCTCTCTCTCTGTCCGGCTCCCTCTCTCTGTGTTCTAATTCCACGTTCTCTGTCACGTAGACCCGTGCTATTTGTTTGTCCTCATCTCTCTCTGTCCAGCTCCTTGCTGCGATGTTTTATTTCTTCCCTCTCTGTCTGTCTTTGTAGCCCATTGCTGTTGTTGTTTTTTTTTTTTTTCCCACTTGTTTCTTCATGTGTCTCTGTCTGCCTCCCGGTGCCTGATCTTTAATTCCTCCTTCCCTGTAGGCCGCTGTTCCTTTTTTCCATTCTACGTTGTGTTCTCTTTGGTCTGCTGTTCTTATTCATCGATTCCCTCCTCACTGCCCTGTGGCTTGTCCCCATTTATTGTTGCCTCTCTCTCCCTCTCTCTGGCTTCTTGCCCCTGTTTTTAAAATTCCTCCCTCTCTTCTCTCTTCCCTGTTGGCCGTGTGATCTTCAGCCTTTCTCCACCTCTTTCTGCCCAGCTCTCTGCGTCTATTCATTAATTCTTCCCTCTCTGCCCTGTAGCCTGTAGCTTCTGTCCTTTCTCCATCTTGCTGTCTCTGGCTTCCCCGTGACCCTCTTTTAGAATTGTTTCTCTCTTCTCTCTGTACGCATTGCGATTCCTTTTGCTCTCCATCTCCCTTTGTTTTGGTGTTTTTTTTGTTGTTTTTCTGGCTCCCTGTCCCTAATTGTTAATTCGCTGCCTTCTCATGCTCTGTACCACGTAGCCCCGTGGTTTGTTTTGTGGTGTTCCCTCCCCGGCCCCTTCTCTCCGTCGTTGGCTGTCTCGGCTCCCTGTCCCCGTGGCTTCATTCTTCCCTTTCTGCCCTGTTCTTGTCGCTTATCTTGTCTGTCTCCATCTCGCTCGGTCCAGCTTCCTGCCCCTGTTCTTCTTTCCTCCCTCGCTGTCGTGCTGCCTGCCCCAGGTTCTTTGTGCGTCTCCAGCCTGCTCCTCATCCTTCTTTGTTGGTCTGTGTCCTGCTCTTCCCCTCTCTCTGCTGCTTTTATCTCCACCTCCGTCAGGCTCCCTGTCCTCCTCTGGCCGTCCTGTTCCCTGCCTCGTGCCTTCTCACTACACGCACACACGCCCCCCCCGCCCCCGTCCAGCCGGATGCTGCTCTTCTCTCCTCCTACTGTCCTGTGCCCTGCTCCTCACCTTTGGTGGCCTCCCCCTCTGCCCAGCAGCCCGTCGCTCCAGGAGCCAGGCGACGGACGGTCCGTTCCCTGCCAAACCGGGACAAGCGCGTGCCGTGGCTTAGCCTCAGCTGGCAACTCTGCACCAGGGAGCTGCTTGCTCGCTCCACCCTCAGTGGGCTGGGGGAGAGAGCTGGAAGGGTAAAAGTGAGAAAAATCATGGGTTGAGATCAAGACGGTTTAATAGGTAAAGCAAAAGCTGTGCGTGGAAGCAAAGCAAGGAATTAATTCGCTCCTCCTTTTCGGCGGGCAGGTGTTGAGCTGTTTCTGGGAAAGCAGGGCTCTGTCATGTGTAACGGTTACTTAGGAAGAGAAATGCCGTAGCCCCCAAGGACGCCCCCTTCTTCCCCCAGCTGTGTGTGCTGAGCATGATGTCAAATGGTATGGAATATCCCTTTGGTCAGTTAGCTGGGAAAGCTTTCCCAGCTGTGTCCTCTCCCAGCCTACTTGCTGGTGGGGCACTGAGAGAACCAGAAGAGGCCCTGACTGTGGAAGCAGTGCTCAGCAAGAACCAAAACATCTCTACATTATTAACGGTGTTTTGAGCATAAATCCAAAACTTATCCCTTCCTAGCTACTCTGGAGAAAATGAGCACTATCGCAGCCAACACCAGCTCCGTGCGGCTGCGGCAACGGCGGCCGAGGTGGCCTTGGGGCAGGGGGAGCGTTGGGGACCCTGACCCACGAATGGCTCCTGGGACTTGTTACGTGCGCGCCTGCACAAACACCTGCCCTCTCCTTTGCCCTCAGGGCTGCGTTTGCGCTGCCTTTGCGTGGGGCAAGGGGCTGTGATGGAGCCCAGGGGAGGAGGTGGTGCACTGTGGGGGTGAGGGGAGGGGGCCCCCCGTTGCTGCTGTGCCTCAGCTGCGCGCGGGGGCTGGAGGAGCCCCAGGTGCGGGCAGTGGGGCTGATGGTGCCGGCTCCTCCCTGGAAAAGGGGTGGTGCCGTGCTCCGGGGGGCCAGTGTGAGCCGAGGGCGGAGCGGAGCGGAGCTGTGGCCGAGCGTCAGCGGGCTGCGACTGTAGCGAGGGGGAAGGTGAGCGGGGGCTGGGGGGTGGGCCGCTGGGTCCCGGGTATAGCCCCGAGGAGGGCTGCGGCGGGCAGCGCCGGGTCGGAGCGGAGCTGTGGGGAGAGCGAGGCTGTGGTGGGGGTTCCGGGTGCATCGGCGGGAGGGACGGTGCCCCGCAGGGTCCGAGAGCGGGAGGGCGGGCTCGCGGCATTCCGGGAGCTGTGGTGGTGTGGCTGTGGGCTGGCCGTGCGGCCGTGTTGTGTCGCAGAGCATGCCGGGAGCTGCAGTCCTTGTGGCGCGCGGCTGCGGTGCGGCCGTGTTGTGTCGCAGAGCATGCCGGGAGGTGTAGTCCTTGGGGCGCGCGGCTGCCGGGCGGCCGTGTTGTGGCGCAGAGCATGCCGGGAGCTGTAGTCCAGGCGCAGTGGCTGCCGGCGCTGTCACGTGGTTCGCCGGGGCGTGGCGGGAGGCGCGGTCTTCCGGCGCTCGGGTGCCGGGCGGCCGTGCCGCGTACGGTACGCGCGGTGTATTTGGGGTTGGATTCGTGTTGATTTCTGGGGGCTTGCGGGTGCGGCCGCTCCCCGAGAAGCGGTGAGTTCCCGGGAGCTGACAGAAGGGAAGAGGGAAAGGAGGAGGACGGTGACCTTTTCCCCGTGCCCAGGGCGCAGATGATGGCCGCCTCCCCGGCTCGCCGGAGCTCCCGCTCAGCCTCCCCTTGCCCCCCCCTTGCCCCGTGCGCCTGCCCCCAGCCCCGGCACCTCCCCTGCAGCGTGCCGCGTAGCCCTTGGCCGCCCCCAGGCCCTGTCGTGAAGGCAGCGAGCCGGCCCTCAAGCGCACTGGATTCCCCCTCGGCGCAGGGGCCCTTAGCATTAGCGCGGGGAAGGGGCGCTGTGTCCAGAAGCCCCTGCGCAAGGAGAGGCTTTGGCCAGGGTCGATCGACGGTAATGACGGTCGCTCTTTCTTCTTTCCCTCTCCCAGAGACCGTGCTGAGGACGTGGTTGTCTGTCCTTCCCCCGGGGATGCCGTTGACTGCGGCCGTCTCAGGCTCGCGTGGCTTCTCTCTGCCCGGCCTCGCCGTCCTTGCAGCGCAGGGCCGAAAAGGGATAGACAAAGCCCTTCCCGGCTGTGGAGAGGAGCTGCCTCGGCTGAAGCTGGAGACGCCAACGAAAGGTAAAGCAGAAGAAACTGAAGGCGCTCTGGCTGCCAGCTGCTTTCCTGCTGCAGGCAAGAGAGAGCCTGTCCCTGCAGGTGAGGGAGGAAGGATCCCCCTTCATAGCCCGCAGCGGGCCAGGCCAGGCCACCAACGTGCACCGCAGGGTCCGTACGCGTAACGCGCAGTTCGGTACGGGCGTGTAGGGCACGAGCGAGCTAGGCTACGTGCCGAGGAAGCCTCATCTCGTAAGAGCTGTAAGACACCCCCGTGTTCTCTTCAGGTGGAGGTCGGCCTAGAGTCTGGAGCTGCAGAAGAGGCAGGGAGGAGAGGAGGGGAAAGAAGCATGTGAACGGCTAAATTGTGCCAGCAGCGCTGAGAGCGAGAGTCGCGGTGAGTCCTGGGCCAGTGGGGCCCCGTTGCCTCTCTTGTACGTCCTGAGCCCTCCCTGTCTCTCCCCCGGCCCCCTCTCTTTCCTTACCTGCTGCAAAATTATTTTTTTTTTGCGCCCCCCCCGCACCTTCTTTCTCCGTCTCGCTCTGAGTGGCTCCCTGCCTCCCCGTCTTTTCAGTCCTCCCTCTCTCTGTCCTGTAGCCTGTGGCTACTTGTTCTTTCTCCGCCTCTCTCTGCCTGGCTCTGGCTCCGTTTTTATTTTTTTACTCCTCCTGCTCTGTCCTGTAGCCTGTCGGTATTTTTGTCTTTCTCTGGCTCTCTCGGTCTGACTCCCTGTGTTACCGAAAAACGCGGTAAAATCGGAAACAACTCCTCAACGCCAATTTAGTATTAAAGAGCAGGCATTCTTTATTCACGGCGCCGGATGCACGGGGGATCGCTCCTCCTGGCGTGCGTACGTCACGCACCTTTCCCGTTCAATTTGTAGATCAAAATTTTACGTATTCATACGTATTCATTATTGTCCTGTCTGCTGATCGGTACAAACTTGCTCGTTCCGTATGTAAATCGCTGCGCAGGCTCGGTGGTGGTCCGTGAGTCGGTGGTCGCGATCTCCCCCTGCCAGAATTGCCTTTTACCTTCTTGGCTGTTAATCTTGGCAGTCTTGGCTAGTTCTCTCAGTCCGCTCCACGAAACCGCGTTTTGTCGTCCTTTTCTGACAGAAGCACGTTGTCTGTTGTTCTGCTGACGTTAACGATCGCCTAGGGACTAAAATGCAGATCAACAGGTGCGCTGATTCGTACGCTCCATGTTCCCGTAATGGAACACCGTCTCTGGTTGGCTGATTTCATCGCTTTGGTTACACCTGTTCCTGTTGTTCAGTTTCTTCTTTTTTGGCTTTGTGTGATTCTCTCTGTGATTCTGTTTTTCTCTGCCTCGCTTTTACCAGCTCCCCGTCCCTCACTTGGAATGCCCGTTGTCCTTCACCAGCTCACTCTCCCTTGGTTGCCATCCCCGTTTCTGAATTCCTCCTGCTTTGCCACGTAGCCCGTGACTTTTTTCTTAATCTCTCTCTGTCTGCCTCAACGCTCCCCCCGCGCTTTTTCATTCGTCTGCTCTGCTCTGCACCCTGCTACTGTTCTTGCCTTTCTGAGTTCTTCTCTGTCGAGCTCCCTTTCCCTATTTGTGGATTCCTGTTCTTCCTGCAGCCACCGCTGTTCCCTGTGATCTCCGTCTCTCTCTGTCCAGCTCCCTGTCCCTAGGTTTTAATCCCTGCCTCTGCCCGCTGTAGCCCGTCTAGGTTTTTCTCTCGGCCTCTCTCTCTGTCCGGCTCCCTCTCTCTGTGTTCTAATTCCACGTTCTCTGTCACGTAGACCTGTGCTATTTGTTTGTCCTCATCTCTCTCTGTCCAGCTCCTTGCTGCGATGTTTTATTTCTTCCCTCTCTGTCTGTCTTTGTAGCCCGTTGCCGTTGTTGTTTTTTTTTTTTTTTCCCACTTGTTTCTTCATGTGTCTCTGTCTGCCTCCCAGTGCCTGATCTTTAATTCCTCCTTCCCTGTAGGCCGCTGTTCCTTTTTTCCATTCTACATTGTGTTCTCTTTGGTCTGCTCTTCTTATTCATCAATTCCCTCCTCACTGCCCTGTGGCTTGTCCCCATTTATTGTTGCCTCTCTCTCCCTCTCTCTGGCTTCTTGCCCCTGTTTTTAAAATTCCTCCCTCTCTTCTCTCTTCCCTGTTGGCCGTGTGATCTTCAGCCTTTCTCCACCTCTTTCTGCCCAGCTCTCTGCGTCTATTCATTAATTCTTCCCTCTCTGCCCTGTAGCCTGTAGCTTCTGTCCTTTCTCCATCTTGCTGTCTCTGGCTTCCCCGTGACCCTCTTTTAGAATTGTTTCTCTCTTCTCTCTGTACGCATTGCGATTCCTTTTGCTCTCCATCTCCCTTTGTTTTGGTGTTTTTTTTGTTGTTTTTCTGGCTCCCTGTCCCTAATTGTTAATTCTCTGCCTTCTCATGCTCTGTACCACGTAGCCCCGTGGTTTGTTTTGTGGTGTTCCCTCCCCGGCCCCTTCCCTCCGTCGTTGGCTGTCTCGGCTCCCTGTCCCCGTGGCTTCATTCTTCCCTTTCTGCCCTGTTCTTGTCGCTTATCTTGTCTGTCTCCATCTCGCTCGGTCCAGCTTCCTGCCCCTGTTCTTCTTTCCTCCCTCGCTGTCGTGCTGCCTGCCCCAGGTTCTTTGTGCGTCTCCAGCCTGCTCCTCATCCTTCTTTGTTGGTCTGTGTCCTGCTCTTCCCCTCTCTCTGCTGCTTTTATCTCCACCTCCGTCAGGCTCCCTGTCCTCCTCTGGCCGTCCTGTTCCCTGCCTCGTGCCTTCTCACTACACGCACACACGCCCCCCCCGCCCCCGTCCAGCCGGATGCTGCTCTTCTCTCCTCCTACTGTCCTGTGCCCTGCTCCTCACCTTTGGTGGCCTCCCCCTCTGCCCAGCAGCCCGTCGCTCCAGGAGCCAGGCGACGGACGGTCCGTTCCCTGCCAAACCGGGACAAGCGCGTGCCGTGGCTTAGCCTCAGCTGGCAACTCTGCACCAGGGAGCTGCTTGCTCGCTCCACCCTCAGTGGGCTGGGGGAGAGAGCTGGAAGGGTAAAAGTGAGAAAAATCATGGGTTGAGATCAAGACGGTTTAATAGGTAAAGCAAAAGCTGTGCGTGGAAGCAAAGCAAGGAATTAATTCGCTCCTCCTTTTCGGCGGGCAGGTGTTGAGCTGTTTCTGGGAAAGCAGGGCTCTGTCATGTGTAACGGTTAGTTAGGAAGAGAAATGCCGTAGCCCCCAAGGACGCCCCCTTCTTCCCCCAGCTGTGTGTGCTGAGCATGATGTCAAATGGTATGGAATATCCCTTTGGTCAGTTAGCTGGGAAAGCTTTCCCAGCTGTGTCCTCTCCCAGCCTACTTGCTGGTGGGGCACTGAGAGAACCAGAAGAGGCCCTGACTGTGGAAGCAGTGCTCAGCAAGAACCAAAACATCTCTACATTATTAACGGTGTTTTGAGCATAAATCCAAAACTTATCCCTTCCTAGCTACTCTGGAGAAAATGAGCACTATCGCAGCCAACACCAGCTCCGTGCGGCTGCGGCAACGGCGGCCGAGGTGGCCTTGGGGCAGGGGGAGCGTTGGGGACCCTGAGCCACGAATGGCTCCTGGGACTTGTTACGTGCGCGCCTGCACAAACACCTGCCCTCTCCTTTGCCCTCAGGGCTGCGTTTGCGCTGCCTTTGCGTGGGGCAAGGGGCTGTGATGGAGCCCAGGGGAGGAGGTGGTGCACTGTGGGGGTGAGGGGAGGGGGCCCCCCGTTGCTGCTGTGCCTCAGCTGCGCGCGGGGGCTGGAGGAGCCCCAGGTGCGGGCAGTGGGGCTGATGGTGCCGGCTCCTCCCTGGAAAAGGGGTGGTGCCGTGCTCCGGGGGGCCAGTGTGAGCCGAGGGCGGAGCGGAGCGGAGCTGTGGCCGAGCGTCAGCGGGCTGCGACTGTAGCGAGGGGGAAGGTGAGCGGGGGCTGGGGGGTGGGCCGCTGGGTCCCGGGTATAGCCCCGAGGAGGGCTGCGGCGGGCAGCGCCGGGTCGGAGCGGAGCTGTGGGGAGAGCGAGGCTGTGGTGGGGGTTCCGGGTGCATCGGCGGGAGGGACGGTGCCCCGCAGGGTCCGAGAGCGGGAGGGCGGGCTCGCGGCATTCCGGGAGCTGTGGTGGTGTGGCTGTGGGCTGGCCGTGCGGCCGTGTTGTGTCGCAGAGCATGCCGGGAGCTGCAGTCCTTGTGGCGCGCGGCTGCGGTGCGGCCGTGTTGTGTCGCAGAGCATGCCGGGAGGTGTAGTCCTTGGGGCGCGCGGCTGCCGGGCGGCCGTGTTGTGGCGCAGAGCATGCCGGGAGCTGTAGTCCAGGCGCAGTGGCTGCCGGCGCTGTCACGTGGTTCGCCGGGGCGTGGCGGGAGGCGCGGTCTTCCGGCGCTCGGGTGCCGGGCGGCCGTGCCGCGTACGGTACGCGCGGTGTATTTGGGGTTGGATTCGTGTTGATTTCTGGGGGCTTGCGGGTGCGGCCGCTCCCCGAGAAGCGGTGAGTTCCCGGGAGCTGACAGAAGGGAAGAGGGAAAGGAGGAGGACGGTGACCTTTTCCCCGTGCCCAGGGCGCAGATGATGGCCGCCTCCCCGGCTCGCCGGAGCTCCCGCTCAGCCTCCCCTTGCCCCCCCCTTGCCCCGTGCGCCTGCCCCCAGCCCCGGCACCTCCCCTGCAGCGTGCCGCGTAGCCCTTGGCCGCCCCCAGGCCCTGTCGTGAAGGCAGCGAGCCGGCCCTCAAGCGCACTGGATTCCCCCTCGGCGCAGGGGCCCTTAGCATTAGCGCGGGGAAGGGGCGCTGTGTCCAGAAGCCCCTGCGCAAGGAGAGGCTTTGGCCAGGGTCGATCGACGGTAATGACGGTCGCTCTTTCTTCTTTCCCTCTCCCAGAGACCGTGCTGAGGACGTGGTTGTCTGTCCTTCCCCCGGGGATGCCGTTGACTGCGGCCGTCTCAGGCTCGCGTGGCTTCTCTCTGCCCGGCCTCGCCGTCCTTGCAGCGCAGGGCCGAAAAGGGATAGACAAAGCCCTTCCCGGCTGTGGAGAGGAGCTGCCTCGGCTGAAGCTGGAGACGCCAACGAAAGGTAAAGCAGAAGAAACTGAAGGCGCTCTGGCTGCCAGCTGCTTTCCTGCTGCAGGCAAGAGAGAGCCTGTCCCTGCAGGTGAGGGAGGAAGGATCCCCCTTCATAGCCCGCAGCGGGCCAGGCCAGGCCACCAACGTGCACCGCAGGGTCCGTACGCGTAACGCGCAGTTCGGTACGGGCGTGTAGGGCACGAGCGAGCTAGGCTACGTGCCGAGGAAGCCTCATCTCGTAAGAGCTGTAAGACACCCCCGTGTTCTCTTCAGGTGGAGGTCGGCCTAGAGTCTGGAGCTGCAGAAGAGGCAGGGAGGAGAGGAGGGGAAAGAAGCATGTGAACGGCTAAATTGTGCCAGCAGCGCTGAGAGCGAGAGTCGCGGTGAGTCCTGGGCCAGTGGGGCCCCGTTGCCTCTCTTGTACGTCCTGAGCCCTCCCTGTCTCTCCCCCGGCCCCCTCTCTTTCCTTACCTGCTGCAAAATTATTTTTTTTTTGCGCCCCCCCCGCACCTTCTTTCTCCGTCTCGCTCTGAGTGGCTCCCTGCCTCCCCGTCTTTTCAGTCCTCCCTCTCTCTGTCCTGTAGCCTGTGGCTACTTGTTCTTTCTCCGCCTCTCTCTGCCTGGCTCTGGCTCCGTTTTTATTTTTTTACTCCTCCTGCTCTGTCCTGTAGCCTGTCGGTATTTTTGTCTTTCTCTGGCTCTCTCGGTCTGACTCCCTGTGTTACCGAAAAACGCGGTAAAATCGGAAACAACTCCTCAACGCCAATTTAGTATTAAAGAGCAGGCATTCTTTATTCACGGCGCCGGATGCACGGGGGATCGCTCCTCCTGGCGTGCGTACGTCACGCACCTTTCCCGTTCAATTTGTAGATCAAAATTTTACGTATTCATACGTATTCATTATTGTCCTGTCTGCTGATCGGTACAAACTTGCTCGTTCCGTATGTAAATCGCTGCGCAGGCTCGGTGGTGGTCCGTGAGTCGGTGGTCGCGATCTCCCCCTGCCAGAATTGCCTTTTACCTTCTTGGCTGTTAATCTTGGCAGTCTTGGCTAGTTCTCTCAGTCCGCTCCACGAAACCGCGTTTTGTCGTCCTTTTCTGACAGAAGCACGTTGTCTGTTGTTCTGCTGACGTTAACGATCGCCTAGGGACTAAAATGCAGATCAACAGGTGCGCTGATTCGTACGCTCCATGTTCCCGTAATGGAACACCGTCTCTGGTTGGCTGATTTCATCGCTTTGGTTACACCTGTTCCTGTTGTTCAGTTTCTTCTTTTTTGGCTTTGTGTGATTCTCTCTGTGATTCTGTTTTTCTCTGCCTCGCTTTTACCAGCTCCCCGTCCCTCACTTGGAATGCCCGTTGTCCTTCACCAGCTCACTCTCCCTTGGTTGCCATCCCCGTTTCTGAATTCCTCCTGCTTTGCCACGTAGCCCGTGACTTTTTTCTTAATCTCTCTCTGTCTGCCTCAACGCTCCCCCCGCGCTTTTTCATTCGTCTGCTCTGCTCTGCACCCTGCTACTGTTCTTGCCTTTCTGAGTTCTTCTCTGTCGAGCTCCCTTTCCCTATTTGTGGATTCCTGTTCTTCCTGCAGCCACCGCTGTTCCCTGTGATCTCCGTCTCTCTCTGTCCAGCTCCCTGTCCCTAGGTTTTAATCCCTGCCTCTGCCCGCTGTAGCCCGTCTAGGTTTTTCTCTCGGCCTCTCTCTCTGTCCGGCTCCCTCTCTCTGTGTTCTAATTCCACGTTCTCTGTCACGTAGACCTGTGCTATTTGTTTGTCCTCATCTCTCTCTGTCCAGCTCCTTGCTGCGATGTTTTATTTCTTCCCTCTCTGTCTGTCTTTGTAGCCCGTTGCCGTTGTTGTTTTTTTTTTTTTTTCCCACTTGTTTCTTCATGTGTCTCTGTCTGCCTCCCAGTGCCTGATCTTTAATTCCTCCTTCCCTGTAGGCCGCTGTTCCTTTTTTCCATTCTACATTGTGTTCTCTTTGGTCTGCTCTTCTTATTCATCAATTCCCTCCTCACTGCCCTGTGGCTTGTCCCCATTTATTGTTGCCTCTCTCTCCCTCTCTCTGGCTTCTTGCCCCTGTTTTTAAAATTCCTCCCTCTCTTCTCTCTTCCCTGTTGGCCGTGTGATCTTCAGCCTTTCTCCACCTCTTTCTGCCCAGCTCTCTGCGTCTATTCATTAATTCTTCCCTCTCTGCCCTGTAGCCTGTAGCTTCTGTCCTTTCTCCATCTTGCTGTCTCTGGCTTCCCCGTGACCCTCTTTTAGAATTGTTTCTCTCTTCTCTCTGTACGCATTGCGATTCCTTTTGCTCTCCATCTCCCTTTGTTTTGGTGTTTTTTTTGTTGTTTTTCTGGCTCCCTGTCCCTAATTGTTAATTCTCTGCCTTCTCATGCTCTGTACCACGTAGCCCCGTGGTTTGTTTTGTGGTGTTCCCTCCCCGGCCCCTTCCCTCCGTCGTTGGCTGTCTCGGCTCCCTGTCCCCGTGGCTTCATTCTTCCCTTTCTGCCCTGTTCTTGTCGCTTATCTTGTCTGTCTCCATCTCGCTCGGTCCAGCTTCCTGCCCCTGTTCTTCTTTCCTCCCTCGCTGTCGTGCTGCCTGCCCCAGGTTCTTTGTGCGTCTCCAGCCTGCTCCTCATCCTTCTTTGTTGGTCTGTGTCCTGCTCTTCCCCTCTCTCTGCTGCTTTTATCTCCACCTCCGTCAGGCTCCCTGTCCTCCTCTGGCCGTCCTGTTCCCTGCCTCGTGCCTTCTCACTACACGCACACACGCCCCCCCCGCCCCCGTCCAGCCGGATGCTGCTCTTCTCTCCTCCTACTGTCCTGTGCCCTGCTCCTCACCTTTGGTGGCCTCCCCCTCTGCCCAGCAGCCCGTCGCTCCAGGAGCCAGGCGACGGACGGTCCGTTCCCTGCCAAACCGGGACAAGCGCGTGCCGTGGCTTAGCCTCAGCTGGCAACTCTGCACCAGGGAGCTGCTTGCTCGCTCCACCCTCAGTGGGCTGGGGGAGAGAGCTGGAAGGGTAAAAGTGAGAAAAATCATGGGTTGAGATCAAGACGGTTTAATAGGTAAAGCAAAAGCTGTGCGTGGAAGCAAAGCAAGGAATTAATTCGCTCCTCCTTTTCGGCGGGCAGGTGTTGAGCTGTTTCTGGGAAAGCAGGGCTCTGTCATGTGTAACGGTTACTTAGGAAGAGAAATGCCGTAGCCCCCAAGGACTCCCCCTTCTTCCCCCAGCTGTGTGTGCTGAGCATGATGTCAAATGGTATGGAATATCCCTTTGGTCAGTTAGCTGGGAAAGCTTTCCCAGCTGTGTCCTCTCCCAGCCTACTTGCTGGTGGGGCACTGAGAGAACCAGAAGAGGCCCTGACTGTGGAAGCAGTGCTCAGCAAGAACCAAAACATCTCTACATTATTAACGGTGTTTTGAGCATAAATCCAAAACTTATCCCTTCCTAGCTACTCTGGAGAAAATGAGCACTATCGCAGCCAACACCAGCTCCGTGCGGCTGCGGCAACGGCGGCCGAGGTGGCCTTGGGGCAGGGGGAGCGTTGGGGACCCTGAGCCACGAATGGCTCCTGGGACTTGTTACGTGCGCGCCTGCACAAACACCTGCCCTCTCCTTTGCCCTCAGGGCTGCGTTTGCGCTGCCTTTGCGTGGGGCAAGGGGCTGTGATGGAGCCCAGGGGAGGAGGTGGTGCACTGTGGGGGTGAGGGGAGGGGGCCCCCCGTTGCTGCTGTGCCTCAGCTGCGCGCGGGGGCTGGAGGAGCCCCAGGTGCGGGCAGTGGGGCTGATGGTGCCGGCTCCTCCCTGGAAAAGGGGTGGTGCCGTGCTCCGGGGGGCCAGTGTGAGCCGAGGGCGGAGCGGAGCGGAGCTGTGGCCGAGCGTCAGCGGGCTGCGACTGTAGCGAGGGAGAAGGTGAGCGGGGGCTGGGGGGTGGGCCGCTGGGTCCCGGGTAAAGCCCCGAGGAGGGCTGCGGCGGGGCAGCGCCGGGTCGGAGCGGAGCTGTGGGGAGAGCGAGGCTGTGGTGAGGGCTCGGTGGGGGTTCCGGGTGCATCGGCGGGAGGGACGGTGCCCCGCAGGGTCCGAGAGCGGGAGGGCGGGCTCGCGGCATTCCGGGAGCTGTGGTGGTGTGGCTGTGGGCTGGCCGTGCGGCCGTGTTGTGTCGCAGAGCATGCCGGGAGCTGCAGTCCTTGTGGCGCGCGGCTGCGGTGCGGCCGTGTTGTGTCGCAGAGCATGCCGGGAGGTGTAGTCCTTGGGGCGCGCGGCTGCCGGGCGGCCGTGTTGTGGCGCAGAGCATGCCGGGAGCTGTAGTCCAGGCGCAGTGGCTGCCGGCGCTGTCACGTGGTTCGCCGGGGCGTGGCGGGAGGCGCGGTCTTCCGGCGCTCGGGTGCCGGGCGGCCGTGCCGCGTACGGTACGCGCGGTGTATTTGGGGTTGGATTCGTGTTGATTTCTGGGGGCTTGCGGGTGCGGCCGCTCCCCGAGAAGCGGTGAGTTCCCGGGAGCTGACAGAAGGGAAGAGGGAAAGGAGGAGGACGGTGACCTTTTCCCCGTGCCCAGGGCGCAGATGATGGCCGCCTCCCCGGCTCGCCGGAGCTCCCGCTCAGCCTCCCCTTGCCCCCCCCTTGCCCCGTGCGCCTGCCCCCAGCCCCGGCACCTCCCCTGCAGCGTGCCGCGTAGCCCTTGGCCGCCCCCAGGCCCTGTCGTGAAGGCAGCGAGCCGGCCCTCAAGCGCACTGGATTCCCCCTCGGCGCAGGGGCCCTTAGCAGTAGCGCGGGGAAGGGGCGCTGTGTCCAGAAGCCCCTGCGCAAGGAGAGGCTTTGGCCAGGGTCGATCGACGGTAATGACGGTCGCTGTTTCTTCTTTCCCTCTCCCAGAGACCGTGCTGAGGACGTGGTTGTCTGTCCTTCCCCCGGGGATGCCGTTGACTGCGGCCGTCTCAGGCTCGCGTGGCTTCTCTCTGCCCGGCCTCGCCGTCCTTGCAGCGCAGGGCCGAAAAGGGATAGACAAAGCCCTTCCCGGCTGTGGAGAGGAGCTGCCTCGGCTGAAGCTGGAGACGCCAACGAAAGGTAAAGCAGAAGAAACTGAAGGCGCTCTGGCTGCCAGCTGCTTTCCTGCTGCAGGCAAGAGAGAGCCTGTCCCAGCAGGTGAGGGAGGAAGGATCCCCCTTCATAGCCCGCAGCGGGCCAGGCCAGGCCACCAACGTGCACCGCAGGGTCTGTACGCGTAACGCGCAGTTCGGTACGGGTGTGTAGTGCACGAGCGAGCTAGGCTACGTGCCTAGGAAGCCTCATCTCGTAAGAGCTGTAAGACACCCCCGTGTTCTCTTCAGGTGGAGGTCGGCCTAGAGTCTGGAGCTACAGAAGAGGCAGGGAGGAGAGGAAGGGAAGGAAGCATGTGAACGGCTAAATTGTGCCAGCAGCGCTGAGAGCGAGAGTCGCGGTGAGTCCTGGGCCAGTGGGGCCCCGTTGCCTCTCTTGTACGTCCTGGGCCCTCCCTGTCTCTCCCCCGGCCCCCTCTCTTTCCTTACCTGCTGCAAAATTATTTTTTTTTTGCGCCCCCCCCCGCACCTTCTTTCTCCGTCTCGCTCTGAGTGGCTCCCTGCCTCCCCGTCTTTTCAGTCCTCCCTCTCTCTGTCCTGTAGCCTGTGGCTACTTGTTCTTTCTCCGCCTCTCTCTGCCTGGCTCTGGCTCCGTTTTTATTTTTTTACTCCTCCTGCTCTGTCCTGTAGCCTGTCGGTATTTTTGTCTTTCTCTGGCTCTCTCGGTCTGACTCCCTGTGTTACCGAAAAACGCGGTAAAATCGGAAACAACTCCTCAACGCCAATTTAGTATTAAAGAGCAGGCATTCTTTATTCACGGCGCCGGATGCACGGGGGATCGCTCCTCCTGGCGTGCGTACCTCACGCACCTTTCCCGTTCAATTTGTAGATCAAAATTTTACGTATTCATACGTATTCATTATTGTCCTGTCTGCTGATCGGTACAAACTTGCTCGTTCCGTATGTAAATCGCTGCGCAGGCTCGGTGGTGGTCCGTGAGTCGGTGGTCGCGATCTCCCCCTGCCAGAATTGCCTTTTACCTTCTTGGCTGTTAATCTTGGCAGTCTTGGCTAGTTCTCTCAGTCCGCTCCACGAAACCGCGTTTTGTCGTCCTTTTCTGACAGAAGCACGTTGTCTGTTGTTCTGCTGACGTTAACGATCGCCTAGGGACTAAAATGCAGATCGACAGGTGCGCTGATTCGTACGCTCCATGTTCCCGTAATGGAACACCGTCTCTGGTTGGCTGATTTCATCGCTTTGGTTACACCTGTTCCTGTTGTTCAGTTTCTTCTTTTTTGGCTTTGTGTGATTCTCTCTGTGATTCTGTTTTTCTCTGCCTCGCTTTTCCCAGCTCCCCGTCCCTCACTTGGAATGCCCGTTGTCCTTCACCAGCTCACTCTCCCTTGGTTGCCATCCCCGTTTCTGAATTCCTCCTGCTTTGCCACGTAGCCCGTGACTTTTTTCTTAATCTCTCTCTGTCTGCCTCAACGCTCCCCCCGCGCTTTTTCATTCGTCTGCTCTGCTCTGCACCCTGCTACTGTTCTTGCCTTTCTGAGTTCTTCTCTGTCGAGCTCCCTTTCCCTATTTGTGGATTCCTGTTCTTCCTGCAGCCACCGCTGTTCCCTGTGACCTCCGTCTCTCTCTGTCCAGCTCCCTGTCCCTAGGTTTTAATCCCTGCCTCTGCCCGCTGTAGCCCGTCTAGGTTTTTCTCTCGGCCTCTCTCTCTGTCCGGCTCCCTCTCTCTGTGTTCTAATTCCACGTTCTCTGTCACGTAGACCCGTGCTATTTGTTTGTCCTCATCTCTCTCTGTCCAGCTCCTTGCTGCGATGTTTTATTTCTTCCCTCTCTGTCTGTCTTTGTAGCCCGTTGCCGTTGTTGTTTTTTTTTTTTTTTTTTTCCCACTTGTTTCTTCATGTGTCTCTGTCTGCCTCCCAGTGCCTGATCTTTAATTCCTCCTTCCCTGTAGGCCGCTGTTCCTTTTTTCCATTCTACATTGTGTTCTCTTTGGTCTGCTGTTCTTATTCATCGGTTCCCTCCTCGCTGCCCTGTGGCTTGTCCCCATTTATTGTTGCCTCTCTCTCCCTCTCTCTGGCTTCTTGCCCCTGTTTTTAAAATTCCTCCCTCTCTTCTCTCTTCCCTGTTGGCCGTGTGATCTTCAGCCTTTCTCCACCTCTTTCTGCCCAGCTCTCTGCGTCTATTCATTAATTCTTCCCTCTCTGCCCTGTAGCCTGTAGCTTCTGTCCTTTCTCCATCTTGCTGTCTCTGGCTTCCCCGTGACCCTCTTTTAGAATTGTTTCTCTCTTCTCTCTGTACGCATTGCGATTCCTTTTGCTCTCCATCTCCCTTTGTTTTGGTGTTTTTTTTGTTGTTTTTCTGGCTCCCTGTCCCTAATTGTTAATTCTCTGCCTTCTCATGCTCTGTACCACGTAGCCCCGTGGTTTGTTTTGTGGTGTTCCCTCCCCGGCCCCTTCCCTCCGTCGTTGGCCGTCTCGGCTCCCTGTCCCCGTGGCTTCATTCTTCCCTTTCTGCCCTGTTCTTGTCGCTTATCTTGTCTGTCTCCATCTCGCTCGGTCCAGCTTCCTGCCCCTGTTCTTCTTTCCTCCCTCGCTGTCGTGCTGCCTGCCCCAGGTTCTTTGTGCGTCTCCAGCCTGCTCCTCATCCTTCTTTGTTGGTCTGTGTCCTGCTCTTCCCCTCTCTCTGCTGCTTTTATCTCCACCTCCGTCAGGCTCCCTGTCCTCCTCTGGCCGTCCTGTTCCCTGCCTCGTGCCTTCTCACTACACGCACACACGCCCCCCCCGCCCCCGTCCAGCCGGATGCTGCTCTTCTCTCCTCCTACTGTCCTGTGCCCTGCTCCTCACCTTTGGTGGCCTCCCCCTCTGCCCAGCAGCCCGTCGCTCCAGGAGCCAGGCGACGGACGGTCCGTTCCCTGCCAAACCGGGACAAGCGCGTGCCGTGGCTTAGCCTCAGCTGGCAACTCTGCACCAGGGAGCTGCTTGCTCGCTCCACCCTCAGTGGGCTGGGGGAGAGAGCTGGAAGGGTAAAAGTGAGAAAAATCATGGGTTGAGATCAAGACGGTTTAATAGGTAAAGCAAAAGCTGTGCGTGGAAGCAAAGCAAGGAATTAATTCGCTCCTCCTTTTCGGCGGGCAGGTGTTGAGCTGTTTCTGGGAAAGCAGGGCTCTGTCATGTGTAACGGTTACTTAGGAAGAGAAATGCCGTAGCCCCCAAGGACTCCCCCTTCTTCCCCCAGCTGTGTGTGCTGAGCATGATGTCAAATGGTATGGAATATCCCTTTGGTCAGTTAGCTGGGAAAGCTTTCCCAGCTGTGTCCTCTCCCAGCCTACTTGCTGGTGGGGCACTGAGAGAACCAGAAGAGGCCCTGACTGTGGAAGCAGTGCTCAGCAAGAACCAAAACATCTCTACATTATTAACGGTGTTTTGAGCATAAATCCAAAACTTATCCCTTCCTAGCTACTCTGGAGAAAATGAGCACTATCGCAGCCAACACCAGCTCCGTGCGGCTGCGGCAACGGCGGCCGAGGTGGCCTTGGGGCAGGGGGAGCGTTGGGGACCCTGACCCACGAATGGCTCCTGGGACTTGTTACGTGCGCACCTGCACAAACACCTGCCCTCTCCTTTGCCCTCAGGGCTGCGTTTGCGCTGCCTTTGCGTGGGGCAAGGGGCTGTGATGGAGCCCAGGGGAGGAGGTGGTGCACTGTGGGGGTGAGGGGAGGGGGCCCCCCGTTGCTGCTGTGCCTCAGCTGCGCGCGGGGGCTGGAGGAGCCCCAGGTGCGGGCAGTGGGGCTGATGGTGCCGGCTCCTCCCTGGAAAAGGGGTGGTGCCGTGCTCCGGGGGGCCAGTGTGAGCCGAGGGCGGAGCGGAGCGGAGCTGTGGCCGAGCGTCAGCGGGCTGCGACTGTAGCGAGGGAGAAGGTGAGCGGGGGCTGGGGGGTGGGCCGCTGGGTCCCGGGTAAAGCCCCGAGGAGGGCTGCGGCGGGGCAGCGCCGGGTCGGAGCGGAGCTGTGGGGAGAGCGAGGCTGTGGTGAGGGCTCGGTGGGGGTTCCGGGTGCATCGGCGGGAGGGACGGTGCCCCGCAGGGTCCGAGAGCGGGAGGGCGGGCTCGCGGCATTCCGGGAGCTGTGGTGGTGTGGCTGTGGGCTGGCCGTGCGGCCGTGTTGTGTCGCAGAGCATGCCGGGAGCTGCAGTCCTTGTGGCGCGCGGCTGCGGTGCGGCCGTGTTGTGTCGCAGAGCATGCCGGGAGGTGTAGTCCTTGGGGCGCGCGGCTGCCGGGCGGCCGTGTTGTGGCGCAGAGCATGCCGGGAGCTGTAGTCCAGGCGCAGTGGCTGCCGGCGCTGTCACGTGGTTCGCCGGGGCGTGGCGGGAGGCGCGGTCTTCCGGCGCTCGGGTGCCGGGCGGCCGTGCCGCGTACGGTACGCGCGGTGTATTTGGGGTTGGATTCGTGTTGATTTCTGGGGGCTTGCGGGTGCGGCCGCTCCCCGAGAAGCGGTGAGTTCCCGGGAGCTGACAGAAGGGAAGAGGGAAAGGAGGAGGACGGTGACCTTTTCCCCGTGCCCAGGGCGCAGATGATGGCCGCCTCCCCGGCTCGCCGGAGCTCCCGCTCAGCCTCCCCTTGCCCCCCCCTTGCCCCGTGCGCCTGCCCCCAGCCCCGGCACCTCCCCTGCAGCGTGCCGCGTAGCCCTTGGCCGCCCCCAGGCCCTGTCGTGAAGGCAGCGAGCCGGCCCTCAAGCGCACTGGATTCCCCCTCGGCGCAGGGGCCCTTAGCATTAGCGCGGGGAAGGGGCGCTGTGTCCAGAAGCCCCTGCGCAAGGAGAGGCTTTGGCCAGGGTCGATCGACGGTAATGACGGTCGCTGTTTCTTCTTTCCCTCTCCCAGAGACCGTGCTGAGGACGTGGTTGTCTGTCCTTCCCCCGGGGATGCCGTTGACTGCGGCCGTCTCAGGCTCGCGTGGCTTCTCTCTGCCCGGCCTCGCCGTCCTTGCAGCGCAGGGCCGAAAAGGGATAGACAAAGCCCTTCCCGGCTGTGGAGAGGAGCTGCCTCGGCTGAAGCTGGAGACGCCAACGAAAGGTAAAGCAGAAGAAACTGAAGGCGCTCTGGCTGCCAGCTGCTTTCCTGCTGCAGGCAAGAGAGAGCCTGTCCCTGCAGGTGAGGGAGGAAGGATCCCCCTTCATAGCCCGCAGCGGGCCAGGCCAGGCCACCAACGTGCACCGCAGGGTCTGTACGCGTAACGCGCAGTTCGGTACGGGTGTGTAGTGCACGAGCGAGCTAGGCTACGTGCCGAGGAAGCCTCATCTCGTAAGAGCTGTAAGACACCCCCGTGTTCTCTTCAGGTGGAGGTCGGCCTAGAGTCTGGAGCTGCAGAAGAGGCAGGGAGGAGAGGAAGGGAAGGAAGCATGTGAACGGCTAAATTGTGCCAGCAGCGCTGAGAGCGAGAGTCGCGGTGAGTCCTGGGCCAGTGGGGCCCCGTTGCCTCTCTTGTACGTCCTGGGCCCTCCCTGTCTCTCCCCCGGCCCCCTCTCTTTCCTTACCTGCTGCAAAATTATTTTTTTTTTGCGCCCCCCCCCGCACCTTCTTTCTCCGTCTCGCTCTGAGTGGCTCCCTGCCTCCCCGTCTTTTCAGTCCTCCCTCTCTCTGTCCTGTAGCCTGTGGCTACTTGTTCTTTCTCCGCCTCTCTCTGCCTGGCTCTGGCTCCGTTTTTATTTTTTTACTCCTCCTGCTCTGTCCTGTAGCCTGTCGGTATTTTTGTCTTTCTCTGGCTCTCTCGGTCTGACTCCCTGTGTTACCGAAAAACGCGGTAAAATCGGAAACAACTCCTCAACGCCAATTTAGTATTAAAGAGCAGGCATTCTTTATTCACGGCGCCGGATGCACGGGGGATCGCTCCTCCTGGCGTGCGTACCTCACGCACCTTTCCCGTTCAATTTGTAGATCAAAATTTTACGTATTCATACGTATTCATTATTGTCCTGTCTGCTGATCGGTACAAACTTGCTCGTTCCGTATGTAAATCGCTGCGCAGGCTCGGTGGTGGTCCGTGAGTCGGTGGTCGCGATCTCCCCCTGCCAGAATTGCCTTTTACCTTCTTGGCTGTTAATCTTGGCAGTCTTGGCTAGTTCTCTCAGTCCGCTCCACGAAACCGCGTTTTGTCGTCCTTTTCTGACAGAAGCACGTTGTCTGTTGTTCTGCTGACGTTAACGATCGCCTAGGGACTAAAATGCAGATCAACAGGTGCGCTGATTCGTACGCTCCATGTTCCCGTAATGGAACACCGTCTCTGGTTGGCTGATTTCATCGCTTTGGTTACACCTGTTCCTGTTGTTCAGTTTCTTCTTTTTTGGCTTTGTGTGATTCTCTCTGTGATTCTGTTTTTCTCTGCCTCGCTTTTCCCAGCTCCCCGTCCCTCACTTGGAATGCCCGTTGTCCTTCACCAGCTCACTCTCCCTTGGTTGCCATCCCCGTTTCTGAATTCCTCCTGCTTTGCCACGTAGCCCGTGACTTTTTTCTTAATCTCTCTCTGTCTGCCTCAACGCTCCCCCCGCGCTTTTTCATTCGTCTGCTCTGCTCTGCACCCTGCTACTGTTCTTGCCTTTCTGAGTTCTTCTCTGTCGAGCTCCCTTTCCCTATTTGTGGATTCCTGTTCTTCCTGCAGCCACCGCTGTTCCCTGTGACCTCCGTCTCTCTCTGTCCAGCTCCCTGTCCCTAGGTTTTAATCCCTGCCTCTGCCCGCTGTAGCCCGTCTAGGTTTTTCTCTCGGCCTCTCTCTCTGTCCGGCTCCCTCTCTCTGTGTTCTAATTCCACGTTCTCTGTCACGTAGACCCGTGCTATTTGTTTGTCCTCATCTCTCTCTGTCCAGCTCCTTGCTGCGATGTTTTATTTCTTCCCTCTCTGTCTGTCTTTGTAGCCCGTTGCCGTTGTTGGTTTTTTTTTTTTTCCCACTTGTTTCTTCATGTGTCTCTGTCTGCCTCCCAATGCCTGATCTTTAATTCCTCCTTCCCTGTAGGCCGCTGTTCCTTTTTTCCATTCTACGTTGTGTTCTCTTTGGTCTGCTGTTCTTATTCATCGATTCCCTCCTCACTGCCCCGTGGCTTGTCCCCATTTATTGTTGCCTCTCTCTCCCTCTCTCTGGCTTCTTGCCCCTGTTTTTAAAATTCCTCCCTCTCTTCTCTCTTCCCTGTTGGCCGTGTGATCTTCAGCCTTTCTCCACCTCTTTCTGCCCAGCTCTCTGCGTCTATTCATTAATTCTTCCCTCTCTGCCCTGTAGCCTGTAGCTTCTGTCCTTTCTCCATCTTGCTGTCTCTGGCTTCCCCGTGACCCTCTTTTAGAATTGTTTCTCTCTTCTCTCTGTACGCATTGCGATTCCTTTTGCTCTCCATCTCCCTTTGTTTTGGTGTTTTTTTTGTTGTTTTTCTGGCTCCCTGTCCCTAATTGTTAATTCTCTGCCTTCTCATGCTCTGTACCACGTAGCCCCGTGGTTTGTTTTGTGGTGTTCCCTCCCCGGCCCCTTCCCTCCGTCGTTGGCCGTCTCGGCTCCCTGTCCCCGTGGCTTCATTCTTCCCTTTCTGCCCTGTTCTTGTCGCTTATCTTGTCTGTCTCCATCTCGCTCGGTCCAGCTTCCTGCCCCTGTTCTTCTTTCCTCCCTCGCTGTCGTGCTGCCTGCCCCAGGTTCTTTGTGCGTCTCCAGCCTGCTCCTCATCCTTCTTTGTTGGTCTGTGTCCTGCTCTTCCCCTCTCTCTGCTGCTTTTATCTCCACCTCCGTCAGGCTCCCTGTCCTCCTCTGGCCGTCCTGTTCCCTGCCTCGTGCCTTCTCACTACACGCACACACGCCCCCCCCGCCCCCGTCCAGCCGGATGCTGCTCTTCTCTTCTCTCCTCCTACTGTCCCGTGCCCTGCTCCTCACCTTTGGTGGCCTCCCCCTCTGCCCAGCAGCCCGTCGCTCCAGGAGCCAGGCGACGGACGGTCCGTTCCCTGCCAAACCAGGACAAGCGCGTGCCGTGGCTTAGCCCCAGCTGGCAACTCTGCACCAGGGAGCTGCTTGCTCGCTCCACCCTCAGTGGGCTGGGGGAGAGAGCTGGAAGGGTAAAAGTGAGAAAAATCATGGGTTGAGATCAAGACAGTTTAATAGGTAAAGCAAAAGCTGTGCGTGGAAGCAAAGCAAGGAATTAATTCGCTCCTCCTTTTCGGCGGGCAGGTGTTGAGCTGTTTCTGGGAAAGCAGGGCTCTGTCATGTGTAACGGTTAGTTAGGAAGAGAAATGCCGTAGCCCCCAAGGACGCCCCCTTCTTCCCCCAGCTGCGTGTGCTGAGCATGATGTCAAATGGTATGGAATATCCCTTTGGTCAGTTAGCTGGGAAAGCTTTCCCAGCTGTGTCCTCTCCCAGCCTACTTGCTGGTGGGGCACTGAGAGAACCAGAAGAGGCCCTGACTGTGGAAGCAGTGCTCAGCAAGAACCAAAACATCTCTACATTATTAACGGTGTTTTGAGCATAAATCCAAAACTTATCCCTTCCTAGCTACTCTGGAGAAAATGAGCACTATCGCAGCCAACACCAGCTCCGTGCGGCTGCGGCAACGGCGGCCGAGGTGGCCTTGGGGCAGGGGGAGCGTTGGGGACCCTGAGCCACGAATGGCTCCTGGGACTTGTTACGTGCGCGCCTGCACAAACACCTGCCCTCTCCTTTGCCCTCAGGGCTGCGTTTGCGCTGCCTTTGCGTGGGGCAAGGGGCTGTGATGGAGCCCAGGGGAGGAGGTGGTGCACTGTGGGGGTGAGGGGAGGGGGCCCCCCGTTGCTGCTGTGCCTCAGCTGCGCGCGGGGGCTGGAGGAGCCCCAGGTGCGGGCAGTGGGGCTGATGGTGCCGGCTCCTCCCTGGAAAAGGGGTGGTGCCGTGCTCCGGGGGGCCAGTGTGAGCCGAGGGCGGAGCGGAGCTGTGGCCGAGCGTCAGCGGGCTGCGACTGTAGCGAGGGAGAAGGTGAGCGGGGGCTGGGGGGTGGGCCGCTGGGTCCCGGGTAAAGCCCCGAGGAGGGCTGCGGCGGGGCAGCGCCGGGTCGGAGCGGAGCTGTGGGGAGAGCGAGGCTGTGGTGAGGGCTCGGTGGGGGTTCCGGGTGCATCGGCGGGAGGGACGGTGCCCCGCAGGGTCCGAGAGCGGGAGGGCGGGCTCGCGGCATTCCGGGAGCTGTGGTGGTGTGGCTGTGGGCTGGCCGTGCGGCCGTGTTGTGTCGCAGAGCATGCCGGGAGCTGCAGTCCTTGTGGCGCGCGGCTGCGGTGCGGCCGTGTTGTGTCGCAGAGCATGCCGGGAGGTGTAGTCCTTGGGGCGCGCGGCTGCCGGGCGGCCGTGTTGTGGCGCAGAGCATGCCGGGAGCTGTAGTCCAGGCGCAGTGGCTGCCGGCGCTGTCACGTGGTTCGCCGGGGCGTGGCGGGAGGCGCGGTCTTCCGGCGCTCGGGTGCCGGGCGGCCGTGCCGCGTACGGTACGCGCGGTGTATTTGGGGTTGGATTCGTGTTGATTTCTGGGGGCTTGCGGGTGCGGCCGCTCCCCGAGAAGCGGTGAGTTCCCGGGAGCTGACAGAAGGGAAGAGGGAAAGGAGGAGGACGGTGACCTTTTCCCCGTGCCCAGGGCGCAGATGATGGCCGCCTCCCCGGCTCGCCGGAGCTCCCGCTCAGCCTCCCCTTGCCCCCCCCTTGCCCCGTGCGCCTGCCCCCAGCCCCGGCACCTCCCCTGCAGCGTGCCGCGTAGCCCTTGGCCGCCCCCAGGCCCTGTCGTGAAGGCAGCGAGCCGGCCCTCAAGCGCACTGGATTCCCCCTCGGCGCAGGGGCCCTTAGCAGTAGCGCGGGGAAGGGGCGCTGTGTCCAGAAGCCCCTGCGCAAGGAGAGGCTTTGGCCGGGGTCGATCGACGGTAATGACGGTCGCTGTTTCTTCTTTCCCTCTCCCAGAGACCGTGCTGAGGACGTGGTTGTCTGTCCTTCCCCCGGGGATGCCGTTGACTGCGGCCGTCTCAGGCTCGCGTGGCTTCTCTCTGCCCGGCCTCGCCGTCCTTGCAGCGCAGGGCCGAAAAGGGATAGACAAAGCCCTTCCCGGCTGTGGAGAGGAGCTGCCTCGGCTGAAGCTGGAGACGCCAACGAAAGGTAAAGCAGAAGAAACTGAAGGCGCTCTGGCTGCCAGCTGCTTTCCTGCTGCAGGCAAGAGAGAGCCTGTCCCTGCAGGTGAGGGAGGAAGGATCCCCCTTCATAGCCCGCAGCGGGCCAGGCCAGGCCACCAACGTGCACCGCAGGGTCTGTACGCGTAACGCGCAGTTCGGTACGGGTGTGTAGTGCACGAGCGAGCTAGGCTACGTGCCGAGGAAGCCTCATCTCGTAAGAGCTGTAAGACACCCCCGTGTTCTCTTCAGGTGGAGGTCGGCCTAGAGTCTGGAGCTGCAGAAGAGGCAGGGAGGAGAGGAAGGGAAAGAAGCATGTGAACGGCTAAATTGTGCCAGCAGCGCTGAGAGCGAGAGTCGCGGTGAGTCCTGGGCCAGTGGGGCCCCGTTGCCTCTCTTGTACGTCCTGGGCCCTCCCTGTCTCTCCCCCGGCCCCCTCTCTTTCCTTACCTGCTGCAAAATTATTTTTTTTTTGCGCCCCCCCCCGCACCTTCTTTCTCCGTCTCGCTCTGAGTGGCTCCCTGCCTCCCCGTCTTTTCAGTCCTCCCTCTCTCTGTCCTGTAGCCTGTGGCTACTTGTTCTTTCTCCGCCTCTCTCTGCCTGGCTCTGGCTCCGTTTTTATTTTTTTACTCCTCCTGCTCTGTCCTGTAGCCTGTCGGTATTTTTGTCTTTCTCTGGCTCTCTCGGTCTGACTCCCTGTGTTACCGAAAAACGCGGTAAAATCGGAAACAACTCCTCAACGCCAATTTAGTATTAAAGAGCAGGCATTCTTTATTCACGGCGCCGGATGCACGGGGGATCGCTCCTCCTGGCGTGCGTACCTCACGCACCTTTCCCGTTCAATTTGTAGATCAAAATTTTACGTATTCATACGTATTCATTATTGTCCTGTCTGCTGATCGGTACAAACTTGCTCGTTCCGTATGTAAATCGCTGCGCAGGCTCGGTGGTGGTCCGTGAGTCGGTGGTCGCGATCTCCCCCTGCCAGAATTGCCTTTTACCTTCTTGGCTGTTAATCTTGGCAGTCTTGGCTAGTTCTCTCAGTCCGCTCCACGAAACCGCGTTTTGTCGTCCTTTTCTGACAGAAGCACGTTGTCTGTTGTTCTGCTGACGTTAACGATCGCCTAGGGACTAAAATGCAGATCAACAGGTGCGCTGATTCGTACGCTCCATGTTCCCGTAATGGAACACCGTCTCTGGTTGGCTGATTTCATCGCTTTGGTTACACCTGTTCCTGTTGTTCAGTTTCTTCTTTTTTGGCTTTGTGTGATTCTCTCTGTGATTCTGTTTTTCTCTGCCTCGCTTTTCCCAGCTCCCCGTCCCTCACTTGGAATGCCCGTTGTCCTTCACCAGCTCACTCTCCCTTGGTTGCCATCCCCGTTTCTGAATTCCTCCTGCTTTGCCACGTAGCCCGTGACTTTTTTCTTAATCTCTCTCTGTCTGCCTCAACGCTCCCCCCGCGCTTTTTCATTCGTCTGCTCTGCTCTGCACCCTGCTACTGTTCTTGCCTTTCTGAGTTCTTCTCTGTCGAGCTCCCTTTCCCTATTTGTGGATTCCTGTTCTTCCTGCAGCCACCGCTGTTCCCTGTGACCTCCGTCTCTCTCTGTCCAGCTCCCTGTCCCTAGGTTTTAATCCCTGCCTCTGCCCGCTGTAGCCCGTCTAGGTTTTTCTCTCGGCCTCTCTCTCTGTCCGGCTCCCTCTCTCTGTGTTCTAATTCCACGTTCTCTGTCACGTAGACCCGTGCTATTTGTTTGTCCTCATCTCTCTCTGTCCAGCTCCTTGCTGCGATGTTTTATTTCTTCCCTCTCTGTCTGTCTTTGTAGCCCGTTGCCGTTGTTGGTTTTTTTTTTTTTTCCCACTTGTTTCTTCATGTGTCTCTGTCTGCCTCCCAATGCCTGATCTTTAATTCCTCCTTCCCTGTAGGCCGCTGTTCCTTTTTTCCATTCTACGTTGTGTTCTCTTTGGTCTGCTGTTCTTATTCATCGATTCCCTCCTCACTGCCCCGTGGCTTGTCCCCATTTATTGTTGCCTCTCTCTCCCTCTCTCTGGCTTCTTGCCCCTGTTTTTAAAATTCCTCCCTCTCTTCTCTCTTCCCTGTTGGCCGTGTGATCTTCAGCCTTTCTCCACCTCTTTCTGCCCAGCTCTCTGCGTCTATTCATTAATTCTTCCCTCTCTGCCCTGTAGCCTGTAGCTTCTGTCCTTTCTCCATCTTGCTGTCTCTGGCTTCCCCGTGACCCTCTTTTAGAATTGTTTCTCTCTTCTCTCTGTACGCATTGCGATTCCTTTTGCTCTCCATCTCCCTTTGTTTTGGTGTTTTTTTTGTTGTTTTTCTGGCTCCCTGTCCCTAATTGTTAATTCTCTGCCTTCTCATGCTCTGTACCACGTAGCCCCGTGGTTTGTTTTGTGGTGTTCCCTCCCCGGCCCCTTCCCTCCGTCGTTGGCCGTCTCGGCTCCCTGTCCCCGTGGCTTCATTCTTCCCTTTCTGCCCTGTTCTTGTCGCTTATCTTGTCTGTCTCCATCTCGCTCGGTCCAGCTTCCTGCCCCTGTTCTTCTTTCCTCCCTCGCTGTCGTGCTGCCTGCCCCAGGTTCTTTGTGCGTCTCCAGCCTGCTCCTCATCCTTCTTTGTTGGTCTGTGTCCTGCTCTTCCCCTCTCTCTGCTGCTTTTATCTCCACCTCCGTCAGGCTCCCTGTCCTCCTCTGGCCGTCCTGTTCCCTGCCTCGTGCCTTCTCACTACACGCACACACGCCCCCCCCGCCCCCGTCCAGCCGGATGCTGCTCTTCTCTTCTCTCCTCCTACTGTCCCGTGCCCTGCTCCTCACCTTTGGTGGCCTCCCCCTCTGCCCAGCAGCCCGTCGCTCCAGGAGCCAGGCGACGGACGGTCCGTTCCCTGCCAAACCAGGACAAGCGCGTGCCGTGGCTTAGCCCCAGCTGGCAACTCTGCACCAGGGAGCTGCTTGCTCGCTCCACCCTCAGTGGGCTGGGGGAGAGAGCTGGAAGGGTAAAAGTGAGAAAAATCATGGGTTGAGATCAAGACAGTTTAATAGGTAAAGCAAAAGCTGTGCGTGGAAGCAAAGCAAGGAATTAATTCGCTCCTCCTTTTCGGCGGGCAGGTGTTGAGCTGTTTCTGGGAAAGCAGGGCTCTGTCATGTGTAACGGTTAGTTAGGAAGAGAAATGCCGTAGCCCCCAAGGACGCCCCCTTCTTCCCCCAGCTGCGTGTGCTGAGCATGATGTCAAATGGTATGGAATATCCCTTTGGTCAGTTAGCTGGGAAAGCTTTCCCAGCTGTGTCCTCTCCCAGCCTACTTGCTGGTGGGGCACTGAGAGAACCAGAAGAGGCCCTGACTGTGGAAGCAGTGCTCAGCAAGAACCAAAACATCTCTACATTATTAACGGTGTTTTGAGCATAAATCCAAAACTTATCCCTTCCTAGCTACTCTGGAGAAAATGAGCACTATCGCAGCCAACACCAGCTCCGTGCGGCTGCGGCAACGGCGGCCGAGGTGGCCTTGGGGCAGGGGGAGCGTTGGGGACCCTGAGCCACGAATGGCTCCTGGGACTTGTTACGTGCGCGCCTGCACAAACACCTGCCCTCTCCTTTGCCCTCAGGGCTGCGTTTGCGCTGCCTTTGCGTGGGGCAAGGGGCTGTGATGGAGCCCAGGGGAGGAGGTGGTGCACTGTGGGGGTGAGGGGAGGGGGCCCCCCGTTGCTGCTGTGCCTCAGCTGCGCGCGGGGGCTGGAGGAGCCCCAGGTGCGGGCAGTGGGGCTGATGGTGCCGGCTCCTCCCTGGAAAAGGGGTGGTGCCGTGCTCCGGGGGGCCAGTGTGAGCCGAGGGCGGAGCGGAGCGGAGCTGTGGCCGAGCGTCAGCGGGCTGCGACTGTAGCGAGGGAGAAGGTGAGCGGGGGCTGGGGGGTGGGCCGCTGGGTCCCGGGTAAAGCCCCGAGGAGGGCTGCGGCGGGGCAGCGCCGGGTCGGAGCGGAGCTGTGGGGAGAGCGAGGCTGTGGTGAGGGCTCGGTGGGGGTTCCGGGTGCATCGGCGGGAGGGACGGTGCCCCGCAGGGTCCGAGAGCGGGAGGGCGGGCTCGCGGCATTCCGGGAGCTGTGGTGGTGTGGCTGTGGGCTGGCCGTGCGGCCGTGTTGTGTCGCAGAGCATGCCGGGAGCTGCAGTCCTTGTGGCGCGCGGCTGCGGTGCGGCCGTGTTGTGTCGCAGAGCATGCCGGGAGGTGTAGTCCTTGGGGCGCGCGGCTGCCGGGCGGCCGTGTTGTGGCGCAGAGCATGCCGGGAGCTGTAGTCCAGGCGCAGTGGCTGCCGGCGCTGTCACGTGGTTCGCCGGGGCGTGGCGGGAGGCGCGGTCTTCCGGCGCTCGGGTGCCGGGCGGCCGTGCCGCGTACGGTACGCGCGGTGTATTTGGGGTTGGATTCGTGTTGATTTCTGGGGGCTTGCGGGTGCGGCCGCTCCCCGAGAAGCGGTGAGTTCCCGGGAGCTGACAGAAGGGAAGAGGGAAAGGAGGAGGACGGTGACCTTTTCCCCGTGCCCAGGGCGCAGATGATGGCCGCCTCCCCGGCTCGCCGGAGCTCCCGCTCAGCCTCCCCTTGCCCCCCCCTTGCCCCGTGCGCCTGCCCCCAGCCCCGGCACCTCCCCTGCAGCGTGCCGCGTAGCCCTTGGCCGCCCCCAGGCCCTGTCGTGAAGGCAGCGAGCCGGCCCTCAAGCGCACTGGATTCCCCCTCGGCGCAGGGGCCCTTAGCAGTAGCGCGGGGAAGGGGCGCTGTGTCCAGAAGCCCCTGCGCAAGGAGAGGCTTTGGCCGGGGTCGATCGACGGTAATGACGGTCGCTGTTTCTTCTTTCCCTCTCCCAGAGACCGTGCTGAGGACGTGGTTGTCTGTCCTTCCCCCGGGGATGCCGTTGACTGCGGCCGTCTCAGGCTCGCGTGGCTTCTCTCTGCCCGGCCTCGCCGTCCTTGCAGCGCAGGGCCGAAAAGGGATAGACAAAGCCCTTCCCGGCTGTGGAGAGGAGCTGCCTCGGCTGAAGCTGGAGACGCCAACGAAAGGTAAAGCAGAAGAAACTGAAGGCGCTCTGGCTGCCAGCTGCTTTCCTGCTGCAGGCAAGAGAGAGCCTGTCCCTGCAGGTGAGGGAGGAAGGATCCCCCTTCATAGCCCGCAGCGGGCCAGGCCAGGCCACCAACGTGCACCGCAGGGTCTGTACGCGTAACGCGCAGTTCGGTACGGGTGTGTAGTGCACGAGCGAGCTAGGCTACGTGCCGAGGAAGCCTCATCTCGTAAGAGCTGTAAGACACCCCCGTGTTCTCTTCAGGTGGAGGTCGGCCTAGAGTCTGGAGCTGCAGAAGAGGCAGGGAGGAGAGGAAGGGAAAGAAGCATGTGAACGGCTAAATTGTGCCAGCAGCGCTGAGAGCGAGAGTCGCGGTGAGTCCTGGGCCAGTGGGGCCCCGTTGCCTCTCTTGTACGTCCTGGGCCCTCCCTGTCTCTCCCCCGGCCCCCTCTCTTTCCTTACCTGCTGCAAAATTATTTTTTTTTTGCGCCCCCCCCCGCACCTTCTTTCTCCGTCTCGCTCTGAGTGGCTCCCTGCCTCCCCGTCTTTTCAGTCCTCCCTCTCTCTGTCCTGTAGCCTGTGGCTACTTGTTCTTTCTCCGCCTCTCTCTGCCTGGCTCTGGCTCCGTTTTTATTTTTTTACTCCTCCTGCTCTGTCCTGTAGCCTGTCGGTATTTTTGTCTTTCTCTGGCTCTCTCGGTCTGACTCCCTGTGTTACCGAAAAACGCGGTAAAATCGGAAACAACTCCTCAACGCCAATTTAGTATTAAAGAGCAGGCATTCTTTATTCACGGCGCCGGATGCACGGGGGATCGCTCCTCCTGGCGTGCGTACCTCACGCACCTTTCCCGTTCAATTTGTAGATCAAAATTTTACGTATTCATACGTATTCATTATTGTCCTGTCTGCTGATCGGTACAAACTTGCTCGTTCCGTATGTAAATCGCTGCGCAGGCTCGGTGGTGGTCCGTGAGTCGGTGGTCGCGATCTCCCCCTGCCAGAATTGCCTTTTACCTTCTTGGCTGTTAATCTTGGCAGTCTTGGCTAGTTCTCTCAGTCCGCTCCACGAAACCGCGTTTTGTCGTCCTTTTCTGACAGAAGCACGTTGTCTGTTGTTCTGCTGACGTTAACGATCGCCTAGGGACTAAAATGCAGATCAACAGGTGCGCTGATTCGTACGCTCCATGTTCCCGTAATGGAACACCGTCTCTGGTTGGCTGATTTCATCGCTTTGGTTACACCTGTTCCTGTTGTTCAGTTTCTTCTTTTTTGGCTTTGTGTGATTCTCTCTGTGATTCTGTTTTTCTCTGCCTCGCTTTTCCCAGCTCCCCGTCCCTCACTTGGAATGCCCGTTGTCCTTCACCAGCTCACTCTCCCTTGGTTGCCATCCCCGTTTCTGAATTCCTCCTGCTTTGCCACGTAGCCCGTGACTTTTTTCTTAATCTCTCTCTGTCTGCCTCAACGCTCCCCCCGCGCTTTTTCATTCGTCTGCTCTGCTCTGCACCCTGCTACTGTTCTTGCCTTTCTGAGTTCTTCTCTGTCGAGCTCCCTTTCCCTATTTGTGGATTCCTGTTCTTCCTGCAGCCACCGCTGTTCCCTGTGACCTCCGTCTCTCTCTGTCCAGCTCCCTGTCCCTAGGTTTTAATCCCTGCCTCTGCCCGCTGTAGCCCGTCTAGGTTTTTCTCTCGGCCTCTCTCTCTGTCCGGCTCCCTCTCTCTGTGTTCTAATTCCACGTTCTCTGTCACGTAGACCCGTGCTATTTGTTTGTCCTCATCTCTCTCTGTCCAGCTCCTTGCTGCGATGTTTTATTTCTTCCCTCTCTGTCTGTCTTTGTAGCCCGTTGCCGTTGTTGGTTTTTTTTTTTTTTCCCACTTGTTTCTTCATGTGTCTCTGTCTGCCTCCCAATGCCTGATCTTTAATTCCTCCTTCCCTGTAGGCCGCTGTTCCTTTTTTCCATTCTACGTTGTGTTCTCTTTGGTCTGCTGTTCTTATTCATCGATTCCCTCCTCACTGCCCCGTGGCTTGTCCCCATTTATTGTTGCCTCTCTCTCCCTCTCTCTGGCTTCTTGCCCCTGTTTTTAAAATTCCTCCCTCTCTTCTCTCTTCCCTGTTGGCCGTGTGATCTTCAGCCTTTCTCCACCTCTTTCTGCCCAGCTCTCTGCGTCTATTCATTAATTCTTCCCTCTCTGCCCTGTAGCCTGTAGCTTCTGTCCTTTCTCCATCTTGCTGTCTCTGGCTTCCCCGTGACCCTCTTTTAGAATTGTTTCTCTCTTCTCTCTGTACGCATTGCGATTCCTTTTGCTCTCCATCTCCCTTTGTTTTGGTGTTTTTTTTGTTGTTTTTCTGGCTCCCTGTCCCTAATTGTTAATTCTCTGCCTTCTCATGCTCTGTACCACGTAGCCCCGTGGTTTGTTTTGTGGTGTTCCCTCCCCGGCCCCTTCCCTCCGTCGTTGGCCGTCTCGGCTCCCTGTCCCCGTGGCTTCATTCTTCCCTTTCTGCCCTGTTCTTGTCGCTTATCTTGTCTGTCTCCATCTCGCTCGGTCCAGCTTCCTGCCCCTGTTCTTCTTTCCTCCCTCGCTGTCGTGCTGCCTGCCCCAGGTTCTTTGTGCGTCTCCAGCCTGCTCCTCATCCTTCTTTGTTGGTCTGTGTCCTGCTCTTCCCCTCTCTCTGCTGCTTTTATCTCCACCTCCGTCAGGCTCCCTGTCCTCCTCTGGCCGTCCTGTTCCCTGCCTCGTGCCTTCTCACTACACGCACACACGCCCCCCCCGCCCCCGTCCAGCCAGATGCTGCTCTTCTCTTCTCTCCTCCTACTGTCCCGTGCCCTGCTCCTCACCTTTGGTGGCCTCCCCCTCTGCCCAGCAGCCCGTCGCTCCAGGAGCCAGGCGACGGACGGTCCGTTCCCTGCCAAACCAGGACAAGCGCGTGCCGTGGCTTAGCCCCAGCTGGCAACTCTGCACCAGGGAGCTGCTTGCTCGCTCCACCCTCAGTGGGCTGGGGGAGAGAGCTGGAAGGGTAAAAGTGAGAAAAATCATGGGTTGAGATCAAGACAGTTTAATAGGTAAAGCAAAAGCTGTGCGTGGAAGCAAAGCAAGGAATTAATTCGCTCCTCCTTTTCGGCGGGCAGGTGTTGAGCTGTTTCTGGGAAAGCAGGGCTCTGTCATGTGTAACGGTTAGTTAGGAAGAGAAATGCCGTAGCCCCCAAGGACGCCCCCTTCTTCCCCCAGCTGCGTGTGCTGAGCATGATGTCAAATGGTATGGAATATCCCTTTGGTCAGTTAGCTGGGAAAGCTTTCCCAGCTGTGTCCTCTCCCAGCCTACTTGCTGGTGGGGCACTGAGAGAACCAGAAGAGGCCCTGACTGTGGAAGCAGTGCTCAGCAAGAACCAAAACATCTCTACATTATTAACGGTGTTTTGAGCATAAATCCAAAACTTATCCCTTCCTAGCTACTCTGGAGAAAATGAGCACTATCGCAGCCAACACCAGCTCCGTGCGGCTGCGGCAACGGCGGCCGAGGTGGCCTTGGGGCAGGGGGAGCGTTGGGGACCCTGAGCCACGAATGGCTCCTGGGACTTGTTACGTGCGCGCCTGCACAAACACCTGCCCTCTCCTTTGCCCTCAGGGCTGCGTTTGCGCTGCCTTTGCGTGGGGCAAGGGGCTGTGATGGAGCCCAGGGGAGGAGGTGGTGCACTGTGGGGGTGAGGGGAGGGGGCCCCCCGTTGCTGCTGTGCCTCAGCTGCGCGCGGGGGCTGGAGGAGCCCCAGGTGCGGGCAGTGGGGCTGATGGTGCCGGCTCCTCCCTGGAAAAGGGGTGGTGCCGTGCTCCGGGGGGCCAGTGTGAGCCGAGGGCGGAGCGGAGCGGAGCTGTGGCCGAGCGTCAGCGGGCTGCGACTGTAGCGAGGGAGAAGGTGAGCGGGGGCTGGGGGGTGGGCCGCTGGGTCCCGGGTAAAGCCCCGAGGAGGGCTGCGGCGGGGCAGCGCCGGGTCGGAGCGGAGCTGTGGGGAGAGCGAGGCTGTGGTGAGGGCTCGGTGGGGGTTCCGGGTGCATCGGCGGGAGGGACGGTGCCCCGCAGGGTCCGAGAGCGGGAGGGCGGGCTCGCGGCATTCCGGGAGCTGTGGTGGTGTGGCTGTGGGCTGGCCGTGCGGCCGTGTTGTGTCGCAGAGCATGCCGGGAGCTGCAGTCCTTGTGGCGCGCGGCTGCGGTGCGGCCGTGTTGTGTCGCAGAGCATGCCGGGAGGTGTAGTCCTTGGGGCGCGCGGCTGCCGGGCGGCCGTGTTGTGGCGCAGAGCATGCCGGGAGCTGTAGTCCAGGCGCAGTGGCTGCCGGCGCTGTCACGTGGTTCGCCGGGGCGTGGCGGGAGGCGCGGTCTTCCGGCGCTCGGGTGCCGGGCGGCCGTGCCGCGTACGGTACGCGCGGTGTATTTGGGGTTGGATTCGTGTTGATTTCTGGGGGCTTGCGGGTGCGGCCGCTCCCCGAGAAGCGGTGAGTTCCCGGGAGCTGACAGAAGGGAAGAGGGAAAGGAGGAGGACGGTGACCTTTTCCCCGTGCCCAGGGCGCAGATGATGGCCGCCTCCCCGGCTCGCCGGAGCTCCCGCTCAGCCTCCCCTTGCCCCCCCCTTGCCCCGTGCGCCTGCCCCCAGCCCCGGCACCTCCCCTGCAGCGTGCCGCGTAGCCCTTGGCCGCCCCCAGGCCCTGTCGTGAAGGCAGCGAGCCGGCCCTCAAGCGCACTGGATTCCCCCTCGGCGCAGGGGCCCTTAGCAGTAGCGCGGGGAAGGGGCGCTGTGTCCAGAAGCCCCTGCGCAAGGAGAGGCTTTGGCCGGGGTCGATCGACGGTAATGACGGTCGCTGTTTCTTCTTTCCCTCTCCCAGAGACCGTGCTGAGGACGTGGTTGTCTGTCCTTCCCCCGGGGATGCCGTTGACTGCGGCCGTCTCAGGCTCGCGTGGCTTCTCTCTGCCCGGCCTCGCCGTCCTTGCAGCGCAGGGCCGAAAAGGGATAGACAAAGCCCTTCCCGGCTGTGGAGAGGAGCTGCCTCGGCTGAAGCTGGAGACGCCAACGAAAGGTAAAGCAGAAGAAACTGAAGGCGCTCTGGCTGCCAGCTGCTTTCCTGCTGCAGGCAAGAGAGAGCCTGTCCCTGCAGGTGAGGGAGGAAGGATCCCCCTTCATAGCCCGCAGCGGGCCAGGCCAGGCCACCAACGTGCACCGCAGGGTCTGTACGCGTAACGCGCAGTTCGGTACGGGTGTGTAGTGCACGAGCGAGCTAGGCTACGTGCCGAGGAAGCCTCATCTCGTAAGAGCTGTAAGACACCCCCGTGTTCTCTTCAGGTGGAGGTCGGCCTAGAGTCTGGAGCTGCAGAAGAGGCAGGGAGGAGAGGAAGGGAAAGAAGCATGTGAACGGCTAAATTGTGCCAGCAGCGCTGAGAGCGAGAGTCGCGGTGAGTCCTGGGCCAGTGGGGCCCCGTTGCCTCTCTTGTACGTCCTGGGCCCTCCCTGTCTCTCCCCCGGCCCCCTCTCTTTCCTTACCTGCTGCAAAATTATTTTTTTTTTGCGCCCCCCCCCGCACCTTCTTTCTCCGTCTCGCTCTGAGTGGCTCCCTGCCTCCCCGTCTTTTCAGTCCTCCCTCTCTCTGTCCTGTAGCCTGTGGCTACTTGTTCTTTCTCCGCCTCTCTCTGCCTGGCTCTGGCTCCGTTTTTATTTTTTTACTCCTCCTGCTCTGTCCTGTAGCCTGTCGGTATTTTTGTCTTTCTCTGGCTCTCTCGGTCTGACTCCCTGTGTTACCGAAAAACGCGGTAAAATCGGAAACAACTCCTCAACGCCAATTTAGTATTAAAGAGCAGGCATTCTTTATTCACGGCGCCGGATGCACGGGGGATCGCTCCTCCTGGCGTGCGTACCTCACGCACCTTTCCCGTTCAATTTGTAGATCAAAATTTTACGTATTCATACGTATTCATTATTGTCCTGTCTGCTGATCGGTACAAACTTGCTCGTTCCGTATGTAAATCGCTGCGCAGGCTCGGTGGTGGTCCGTGAGTCGGTGGTCGCGATCTCCCCCTGCCAGAATTGCCTTTTACCTTCTTGGCTGTTAATCTTGGCAGTCTTGGCTAGTTCTCTCAGTCCGCTCCACGAAACCGCGTTTTGTCGTCCTTTTCTGACAGAAGCACGTTGTCTGTTGTTCTGCTGACGTTAACGATCGCCTAGGGACTAAAATGCAGATCAACAGGTGCGCTGATTCGTACGCTCCATGTTCCCGTAATGGAACACCGTCTCTGGTTGGCTGATTTCATCGCTTTGGTTACACCTGTTCCTGTTGTTCAGTTTCTTCTTTTTTGGCTTTGTGTGATTCTCTCTGTGATTCTGTTTTTCTCTGCCTCGCTTTTCCCAGCTCCCCGTCCCTCACTTGGAATGCCCGTTGTCCTTCACCAGCTCACTCTCCCTTGGTTGCCATCCCCGTTTCTGAATTCCTCCTGCTTTGCCACGTAGCCCGTGACTTTTTTCTTAATCTCTCTCTGTCTGCCTCAACGCTCCCCCCGCGCTTTTTCATTCGTCTGCTCTGCTCTGCACCCTGCTACTGTTCTTGCCTTTCTGAGTTCTTCTCTGTCGAGCTCCCTTTCCCTATTTGTGGATTCCTGTTCTTCCTGCAGCCACCGCTGTTCCCTGTGACCTCCGTCTCTCTCTGTCCAGCTCCCTGTCCCTAGGTTTTAATCCCTGCCTCTGCCCGCTGTAGCCCGTCTAGGTTTTTCTCTCGGCCTCTCTCTCTGTCCGGCTCCCTCTCTCTGTGTTCTAATTCCACGTTCTCTGTCACGTAGACCCGTGCTATTTGTTTGTCCTCATCTCTCTCTGTCCAGCTCCTTGCTGCGATGTTTTATTTCTTCCCTCTCTGTCTGTCTTTGTAGCCCGTTGCCGTTGTTGGTTTTTTTTTTTTTTTTTATCCCACTTGTTTCTTCATGTGTCTCTGTCTGCCTCCCAGTGCCTGATCTTTAATTCCTCCTTCCCTGTAGGCCGCTGTTCCTTTTTTCCATTCTACGTTGTGTTCTCTTTGGTCTGCTGTTCTTATTCATCGATTCCCTCCTCACTGCCCCGTGGCTTGTCCCCATTTATTGTTGCCTCTCTCTCCCTCTCTCTGGCTTCTTGCCCCTGTTTTTAAAATTCCTCGCTCTCTTCTCTCTTCCCTGTTGGCCGTGTGATCTTCAGCCTTTCTCCACCTCTTTCTGCCCAGCTCTCTGCGTCTATTCATTAATTCTTCCCTCTCTGCCCTGTAGCCTGTAGCTTCTGTCCTTTCTCCATCTTGCTGTCTCTGGCTTCCCCGTGACCCTCTCTTAGAATTGTTTCTCTCTTCTCTCTGTACGCATTGCGATTCCTTTTGCTCTCCATCTCCCTTTGTTTTGGTGTTTTTTTTGTTGTTTTTCTGGCTCCCTGTCCCTAATTGTTAATTCTCTGCCTTCTCATGCTCTGTACCACGTAGCCCCGTGGTTTGTTTTGTGGTGTTCCCTCCCCGGCCCCTTCCCTCCGTCGTTGGCCGTCTCGGCTCCCTGTCCCCGTGGCTTCATTCTTCCCTTTCTGCCCTGTTCTTGTCGCTTATCTTGTCTGTCTCCATCTCGCTCGGTCCAGCTTCCTGCCCCTGTTCTTCTTTCCTCCCTCGCTGTCGTGCTGCCTGCCCCAGGTTCTTTGTGCGTCTCCAGCCTGCTCCTCATCCTTCTTTGTTGGTCTGTGTCCTGCTCTTCCCCTCTCTCTGCTGCTTTTATCTCCACCTCCGTCAGGCTCCCTGTCCTCCTCTGGCCGTCCTGTTCCCTGCCTCGTGCCTTCTCACTACACGCACACACGCCCCCCCCGCCCCCGTCCAGCCGGATGCTGCTCTTCTCTCCTCCTACTGTCCTGTGCCCTGCTCCTCACCTTTGGTGGCCTCCCCCTCTGCCCAGCAGCCCGTCGCTCCAGGAGCCAGGCGACGGACGGTCCGTTCCCTGCCAAACCGGGACAAGCGTGTGCCGTGGCTTAGCCTCAGCTGGCAACTCTGCACCAGGGAGCTGCTTGCTCGCTCCACCCTCAGTGGGCTGGGGGAGAGAGCTGGAAGGGTAAAAGTGAGAAAAATCATGGGTTGAGATCAAGACGGTTTAATAGGTAAAGCAAAAGCTGTGCGTGGAAGCAAAGCAAGGAATTAATTCGCTCCTCCTTTTCGGCGGGCAGGTGTTGAGCTGTTTCTGGGAAAGCAGGGCTCTGTCATGTGTAACGGTTAGTTAGGAAGAGAAATGCCGTAGCCCCCAAGGACTCCCCCTTCTTCCCACAGTTGGAACCCGCAGTTCGGTACGGGCGTGTAGTGCACGAGCGAGCTAGGCTACGTGCCTAGGAAGCCTCATCTCGTAAGAGCTGTAAGACACCCCCGTGTTCTCTTCAGGTGGAGGTCGGCCTAGAGTCTGGAGCTGCAGAAGAGGCAGGGAGGAGAGGAGGGGAAAGAAGCATCTGAACGGCTAAATTGTGCCAGCAGCGCTGAGAGCGAGAGTCGCGGTGAGTCCTGGGCCAGTGGGGCCCCGTTGCCTCTCTTGTACGTCCTGGGCCCTCCCTGTCTCTCCCCCGGCCCCCTCTCTTTCCTTACCTGCTGCAAAATTATTTTTTTTTTGCGCCCCCCCCCGCACCTTCTTTCTCCGTCTCGCTCTGAGTGGCTCCCTGCCTCCCCGTCTTTTCAGTCCTCCCTCTCTCTTTCCTGTAGCCTGTGGCTACTTTTCCTTTCTCCGCCTCTCTCTGCCTGCAGTGGATTCCCCCTCAGTGCAGGGGCCCTTGGCAGTAGCGCAGGGAAGGAGCGGTGTGTCCAGAAGCCCCTGCGGAAGGAGAGGCTTTGGTCTGGGTCGATCTGCGGTGATAACGGTTGCTGTTTCCTCTTTCCCTCTCCCAGAGGCTGTGCTCAGGATGGGGTTGTCTGTCCTTCCTGTTCGTCTCTTCCTCTCTCTATTCCTTTGCACTGGTCCCTCTCCCTATTGTTTATTGTTTTGCTTCTCTGAACCTTTTTTTTATTCCCAGCATTTTCCCGTGACAGGAGCGGCGAAGAAGGGAGCGGAGTATCGGGGTATCTGTGGAGAGAGCATCGGGTGTTCTCCTGTCTTTGCGGGGCTGACCCTGAGGAAGTGTGGCACGTGGGTCGATAGCATGAATATATATATTTTGTGGGTGCACAAATCCTTTTCAGAGTGTCAGAGGGGTAAGGGTTTTGTTCTGTTCAGCGTAAACATTGTTCTGTTTGGTGTATTTGTCGAAGACGAGAGTTTAGTGGGGGAGGAAGTCAGCTCTCTAGCTGGTTTGAGGTGGGCTATACGTGTTTGTCGGTCATCTCTCTCCTGCCAGATGTTTTGAACTAGTTGTATCTGGTTTTCCTAGGGAGTCACAAAGGGGTTTGGGGCTCCCCGGTGGCGGGTGCTGTGGCCAAAAGAGAAAGCAGGGTCACAGAGTGCTTCATTTACGGGGCTGGCCTCGGCCATCTACTGCACAAACTTCTGGTATGTAGCAATCGGGACTCGATTTCCTGAAGGAGGAGAGGATGATGGAGCTCGTTATAAGAGCATAATCGTTTTGTCTTCTTTTGGCAGTACGGGCACCCGAGGACCAGCTTGCTTTTGAGGAACAGCATGAGGATGTTGGTGTCGACGCTCAGCAGTGGAAGGAAGCTTCTTTTGGAGGCCAAGAAGATGAAGTAGAGTGCGTATTTGTTGTGTTTGATTTTCATTGCGGGGATGGGGAGGGGTGGGACATGGAAAACGCGGTCCCGGGCAGGGGAGGTGTCTATGATGTGGGAGGCCGTGAGAGAGATCATGGACGCTGCTGGACAGGCGTTAGAACCCGTTGCTCAGGTTGGACGGACCCGGCAGAACCACCGCACCATCTTAAGTAATGCCTGCTCACGTACTGAGATTTTAGTAGTTGCCCCCGCATCAGCTTTGGCTTTTCCTCGTCGAGCTTGTGTTTTGGCAAGAAGCGTCTTTCGTTAAGCGTTTGGGTCTAAGGGGTGTCCGTGAGGCTACGTGGTGCCCATCCCCATGAGATTTTGTGACCATCAAGTGATATTCAGCATCCATCTTATGCCCGTCTCCTGTAACTACTCTGCAGTTTTCGCTTAAGGCTTGATAGCGCAGCGTTAGCTGAGGGTGGCATTTACCCCGCTGGCCCCTCCACGCCGACGGCGTTTCCCCTGCCGGCCGCTGTCCGTTCCCTGTAACTGTGACTCTTGTCCCGGCAGAACCTTTGCCAAAGCCACCTTTGTGCTCCACAGCAGTCTGTTTTCTGTCTCGAGTATGTTTCTTTTCGGTATCCGATACCCTAGAGCTGTGTACCGTTGGCTCATGTCTCTCCTTGAGCTTCTGCGAGAAGAGAGAGCCTTCATCTGTTTTTATCGATGCGTCTCCTGGGGTGTTTTTTTGTTGTCCTTTACAATTTAGTTTTGTCCCAGCTATTGAGGTGTTAATTTAACTGCTTCATACAGTTCCCGATACGCTTGTGTATTTCCACGTTTCTTTTCATGTTTTTTGTCCTTTGAGACTGATCCAGTTCTGTTAAGGGACTGAGCGAGAGAGAGCGTTGAGGTGACTCCGAATGGTTGATGGTTTTACAGTAAATGATTGACTTTATAACCAGAGATATTTTTTGAGAAGGGGTTCTTAAAAAATTTCATTCTGCTTTGCCATTCCGCTGGCGTAGATGAGCCCCAGCCTTTTTTCGGGAGGCTCATTCTGCTCCTGGGCTTCTCTGGTACTGTTCCTTGAGTTGGTTGCAGGTTTTGAGCTGTCTAAGCTCTTTGGGTAGGTGTGTTTTGACATTCAGAGATGGGGAGGTTTCTGGTTGAGGTAAGAGATTAAGGAGCAGTCAAAGTTGAGCAGCAGATATATATTAGAAAGTACACTTGTACGAGCTTTTGTTTTTCCTTGGGTCAGTAAGTTTGTGTTGGGTGTTCAGGGGTAGCAAGATGGTCTGATAGACTGTTTTGGATTATTTGGTTTTGTGGGGGTGTTATGGTTTTGTCTGGGTTTTTTTGTTTGTGGTTTGTTGTTCTTTTGAGTGTGTGGTAGGTTTTTTTGTTTGGTTGTTTTGTTTTCCCGGAATTTTATGACTTGACCAAAGGTAGAAGCTTATATTTTTTCCACCGGTTTTGCCTGTGTGTTGTGCAAGTTGTTGACGTTATCTCTCAATAGGACTGACGGTGAGATGCTGCGGTAGGGGTTAGGGTGAGCGTGTTGTACGTGTCTGTATATGGAGCTCTAGCCTTCCTTCAGAAAGCAGCAGGGGCGTAATGCATAGTGTGTGTCGGGTTACGGAACTGCTCGTCGCCTTTCCCGATCGCCTGCAGAGTACCACGTTGTCCCGAGAACCTTTGCAGCTTGCGGCAGGTCCCTCGTAGATTATAAGCATCAGGGCTTCTGTTATTTTGTGGGCCTGTAGAGAGCACGGAGTCTGCGGGAAGCCGGAAGGTGGGAGGTGCTCGCAGAACGCGGGGCAGAGGTGGGAAGGGCGGCTCCCGAGGAGCGGCTGACAGAGGGGCTTTAGGGGTGCAAATACAGGGCAGGAGCTGTCGGGAAGGAGTGAGGTTCCTTCCCTAACAGTTCAGGAGGAGAGGAGGGGTTTTTGAAGTCTTGGTACCGGGGGATGGTTGGGAAAGGGGTGTTTAAGTGTTAGCTAATGGCCGCGTTCTGTGTGCAAGCAGCCTCCGGTAGCCCAGTCTCCTTCCCCGTATGTGTCAGCGCGGCCACTCGAGCGTGCTGTCTGCCGAGAGGTTCTCCACCCAGCTGTTCATGGAGTCGCTCAGGAGTGAGTTACCTACAAAGGGAGTGTGTGTCACTACACCAGCCACGCCCGTTTGCTTCCCGTATTGCTTTTGGCATTTGCCCTATCGGTGTCCGCCTGTGCTTGAGTCATCTGACACGAACTGTAATTTTTGTGTGTTGCGTGGTTTGACTTTTTCTTGCAGTTCAAGTAATAGGTCTAGGGTTAAGCAGGACAATTGAGTGAGGCGTGACAGCAAAGGCGAGCAGATGGCGTCGTGTGCTGTGACGGGGCAGGCTGTGAGGTCACTCGTCTGGGATTTCTGCCTTTGGGGTCTCTGTGTTGCCGAACAAGTCAGTCAAAAGGATTTGTTTGTTTTGCGTGGTGAGCTCTTGCTTTTGGAAAGCAGTGTCTAATATCTGTGTGCCTCTCCGTATTTCCCCAGAAGTGGGCCCAGCATTGAAGGTGACGGTTCCCCAGCCATCGGGGACGGACCGAGTACGTGAGCAGGCGCCTGACGCGGCCACTGACCCGGGAGGCACGGATCGGGAGGTGAGGGAGCCGTGTTGGCATGGCAGGGGAAAGGATGAGTCTGGAATGTGGCTGTTGGTGGAGATGCATGGCAGGGAGCCGGACACGGGAGGGAGGGGGCGAACAGAGCATCGTGAGAAGGTAGGTCAGCACGTGACAACGGAGGGGTCGTGCAGTGCGAGCACCTATGTGACTAGTTAATGAAGGGACTCACAAAACTATATGCAAAGCGGGATGTCTGCCCCGAGCTCATCGGGCAAGGTGAGCGATGAACAGGAAACCGTAGCAGCTGTTATTTTTGAGGTGTGGAATTGTTTGTGAGCGGGCGGCCGCTTCCAGGCGCAGGGGTCGCCTTGTCTCTCTGGTTCTCTAGGCACCGTAGGTGGCGGCGGCCACGACATCCAGCCTCATTAGAGCGTGGGGGAGCGGAAGTTCACGGCGCTTCCGAGGAGGCTGTTGTTGCGGAAGTGGCCGGCGTTGAGTGGTGCGATGCTGAGTGATGGCACCGCACGTTTGGAGATGAAGAGTATCCGTGTGACCGCAGCCCCATCCTACGTAGCCTGTGTGGCCTTTTTAAAGGATGGCTTTTGAGCCCCCAGATTTGGAAGGGAAGCTGAGGGGCCGATGCGGTCTTTGTGCGGGTGGCCGGTCGGTTGGGGGAAGCGCAGGTGGGGCAGGCAGGGGTTGTAAAATCAGCGGAGGGTACCGTTCAGAGACCGGACACGTTTGGGCCGAGAGAGGTTGTGGTGTCCTTTCTGCAAAACAGAAGCATCTGCCAGGCAGGGGAGTTCCTGCCTGTGCTTGTGCTGTTGTGTGGATTTTGTAGTCTGTTCCTTACTGTACTTGGGTCTCGATGTGTCTGTTGTTCTCCGTGCTGAGCAGGCACCTAGGTAGCAATATTGAGGGTTTTGCAAGCCCTGGCTCATCGGCATAATGGTAACCGAGAGCTTCCTTTCTCGCATTTTAAGTCTACTGCATAGATTTGTCTTGTGTCTGAAATATTAGACCTTTATAGAAGGTCATCTTTTTGCGGCGGTGATTAAGGCGGCCTCAGTACTGCTGCTGAAGAGCAGTCTGAATACGCAGGGCCCTTTTCTGGGACCTGTTCCCTGCACCTGTACGTTCTGAGGTCTTTAAGAGTGGCTTGTCGCTCGTGCATCGTCCTAGTTGTGGGTATATGGTTTCATTGCAGGTGATGATGGTACGTGACTTCTCTGCGGATGCTATAGCTTCTTCCTCGCTGCCGTATAGATCTTCTCGCCCGGTGGCATCTCTGGGCCGGAAGTCCGTCGTCTCGGTGAGAGTTTTCTTAGGTGCCTCGATCGCGTCGCTTGTAGTATTTGTGAGCGGTGTCGGTCCGTGCACGTCGATGCCTGTGTCAGAGCTGCTCCGCCTGGGGGTGTAGCAATGGTAGAGCGGGGGAAAGAATAGCAATAAGAGTATATGGTTAATGTTAATATGCATAGACTGTTTTGGCAACGCCCGTACAACCCTCGTCGGAGCGAGTGGCCGTTGGCAGCGGGCGAGGACGGTAATTTCCGGGGCGTTTTGTGGGTGCTGAGGGGATGACCGTAGCTGTCTGGGAGAGGCAGCTAGAGTGCTAGCTGAGCAGAGGGCACCTCTCAGCTGTTCAAGCTTGTACGTGCGTGGGGCTTAGCATTTGATTGAAGGTATTTCCTTTAATGGCATGCAGTAGTTGGGCTCTAGATGGTATTCCTACGTGGAAGCAAGACCTGTGGAATGGTTAAGCTGTTGCTGTGCGTCCAGGTGACTTGTTCTATCATGCTGTTCTTGCAGAGGATGAAGATGGAGCTGTGCAGGGTGACAGAGCAGAGCTGAGTAGAGCACACTAAGGTGGCGGGTCCGTGTGCAGGATTAAAGGGAAGATGCAACTGAAGGCTATTTGAGGAGCATTTCAGGCGAGCTGGGTCGCAGTGAGGGGGCGCATGGGGCTGGTGACTTTGTTCTCTTTGCTCTCAGGAGCACAGCGCTATCCCTAGGGGCTGGCAAGGTTCTAATTGTGGGGCCGGCGCCCATCGGGTGCTTCTTTTTGCGTTACAGTTTAAAGCGTGGATCGCTCTGATGTTTGAGGAGTTTCTGGGCAGTTGTCGTCTGCGGCGTCGTTCCCAGATGCGTGAACAGCTCTGCTCTGTCGCTGTCTGTTTTCAGGGAGCGTGATTTCTTTCCTGCATCCTTACATTCTTAGGTCTTGTAGCTGGGCTTCTTGTGCCTCCTCCCTCTCAGTTTTGAGAGGAACTTCTTGTCACGGGCCCTGACGCTCTTCTAATCTTTTTGGATCGCGTTAGGGCCTCCTTGCGTCACTGTCAGGGTTCTGCAGGTCTTGTTGCTGGACGAGCTCTTCCGTCCAGTTGTCTCTGTGTTTGCCGAGAGCGTTCTCTCGTCTCGGAGGCGCGCAGTTTGTAGTGTTTCTCATAGCATTGGTGTGTGCGTTTGAGTTTGTCTCGGACCGCCTTGTTGGCCGTGTAGAGTCGGGTAGGTGGCACAGCGATGAGAGGTTAGGGTTCATCTGTTGCTGTGCCAAGGCTGTTGGGGGAAAAGGTCGTACCGTCATCTCAGATTGAGTGGCCCTCCTCAGCGGGCGAGGACCGTTTTGTGGGCTCGGAGGCCGTGACCGTAGCTATCTGGGAGAGGCAGCTAGAGTTCAGCTGAGCAGATTACCTCTGCAGGGTGTTCAAGCTTGTACGTGCGTAGGGCTTCATGTTTGATGTCATATGTTTGTTTTTAATGGCAGGTTATAGTCGGTCTTCAGGAACCGTTAAGGTACTGCTGTGCAACCAGGCGACTTGTTTGGTATTGGTTTTGGAGATGCCGAGGGACGAGTCGTGCAGGGCGACGGAGGGGAACTGAGGGGACCGATGTAAGCGGGTGAGTTGGTGCGTGGTGTATATAGAGGGAAGATGTGACCGATGGCTCTATGACTCCGTTGCTCCTTGCGTTTGTCTTTTGTTTCGGGTTTGAAGTAGCGTAGCAATGAGCAAAGGAGGCAAGTCGAGCAAGGCGAGTGGTGATTGGTGGGCTGAAGTAGCAGCTCTTCTGAGGTGTTGTGTTGCTGGGGAAGTTATAAGCAACGCGCGTTGTTCGGGTGTTACGGACGGCGGGCGAGCTGAACACGGCACCTGGAAGTGACGTAGGCTGGGTGGGAGGCTGTCGAGGGAAAGGGGTGCAAGACGGGGATTGGTGCGGGCAGGCTGTGGCATCGGGCAGCATCTCAGGAGGTGCCTTTTCGCTTGGCTTTTTGCAGGTGCCGCTGGCAGGCTCAGAGCGGTGCTGCCGCATGCCTATGAGAGGTCTGAGAAGGTGGGGCAGTGGCCAGCATCTAAGACCAGAGAATGCTGTGGTCCGTCGTCGAGCTCTTCAGTTTTGTAGGTAACACGTGGGCCGTCTTTGGAACGGCGTATGAGCATTAGAAGTGAGCTGGGTAGTAATGAGGAAGTCACGGGGCGGTGATTTCTCACGAGCGTAACGGTAGTTTACTGTGTGTTGATACGTTTGGTGCCACAAGCGATGACGGAAGCGGGGTGTGATGCTGGAATCTGTGCAGAGCAGGTGAGCCGATGGGCATGTTCGTTTTGATGAGGGGGGTGCTCTGGTAGAGATCTGTGTTGACCTGTGTGATACTTATTGCTGGCCCTGGTGTTTTTTGGTTTTTTTTTTGTTTTTTTTTTTATTTTTTTTTCCACGTGATGAAGAGGCACCTGGCCACTGCGAGAATATCCTGGTTAGCTGGTGTGTTTCTTGTTGTGAAAGGATTCATAATCTGGCCCATCTGAAAGCCCCGCAGTGTGACTTTTGTTAGGAAGAGATTTTATAAAATTGAGATATTTCTTATTCAGTGAGGTTGCATTCTATGAACTTGCCATCAGAGTGCATCTCAGAGACAATGTCTTTGTCAGTAGAACTCATCAGCACAAGACTTGCAAAGTATTGCTTTTTTTTTTTAAGATAAAAAAATCAATGGTCCTTGCGGAGATCCAAGCACAGCACATACTCCAAAGGTTGATGGCATTGGTAGTGCTTGGGTTCCCAGTTGTAACAGTCGAGATACCATAAAAATGCGGTTCCCCTGCATGCTTCGGTACAGCCGAACGCATTAGCAGGTCTGCCGGTCCTTCTTGGTAGCCCCGTGTATTGCAACACTGGGGATTTGATTTGTGTGGTTTTTTGTTGTGGTATTATTTTTTTCCCCCCCAAAAAAAGTAAAACCGTATCGGGGATCTCTTCACGCACCGATTCTTCTGTCATAAATGAAAGTTTAAAAAAAGCTAACAGTGTCTGATTTACGACGTGACTTGCGCTCTTTCAGCTGTAACTGCCAAGCAGATGTAGGGTACGATTTGTTAGGTGTACTTAAGCAGGTAGGTATTTGTTGTGAATATTTAATGAGGGGCGACTGAATGTTGGGGGGCGGGGGGGTTTCCTGCCGGTATTTTGAGGGAGCGCTCTTAAGTATTTTATTTCAGTCTCGCTTTCGACGCGCGTTTCCCTGGCAGTTCAGCAGCACCTCTTGGGCGGGGCAGCTGGGCGGACGTCCCTCCCGACTCCGTAACACGCCAAAACCCCCCAGTCACGTTGCTGCTGTGTATTTTGGAGATAGATAATCTTATGGCGGGCGTGAACGGCTGTGCGAGTTAAATGAACGCAGAAGGAAAATGGAAAGCTTTTATAGCCTAGACGCTCATATTGGATGTGCGTAAACACGCGCCCGCCTTCTCAGCACAAAGTGAATTACTGAGACTTATTCTTAATTTTTTACGTTACTCTTTCAAGTTTGACGCTTCACTTCAGGCTTCGTGGAGCCAGGCAGCAAGACGTGCGGCGGCAGGGCGAGGGCTGTAGCTGCTGCGGTGGATCTGTAAGCGGAGGTTCCGGTACAACTTTGCCCCGCAGCCTCACGGGGTTATCTCCCCGCAGCGGTGCCGTAAGGAAGGGATGAGACGTTTTCCAGCACCAGCCAGAGCGTTCAGTGTTACACGAAGAATCTGTTCAAAATGGTATCGGTTAGTCTTAATACTGTTTTCAAGTGTTCCAATCACTCTAGCTTTTAAAGGATGTGTTGTGTTTTGAGATGACCTGTTTGCCTAGGATCTTGCTGCGGCTCAATTTCCTTCCTATCCCTTAGGCTGACTGAGCTCCTCCATTTTCTTCTGTGCTATTTTATTAACGTGCTGAAATATAGTTTGGGATTTCTGTTTTTCAGATGTCTTCTAAGTGTCTCGTGATGCTCAAGAGATGCCCCCCGGCCCGGGTTTGCCTGCTGGTCGTTAAGCGTGGTGAAGGTAAGGGGCCATCCCTCTGCCTGGAGGCTCCCGGCTCTGTCTCCAGCAGGTGCCCCGCAGGTGCGGCCGCAAGGGCTGCCTGGAGGGGAGAGTCGGGGCCCCCAGGGACCGGGGCTGTTTGTTGCCCCAGGGAGCCCGTCCCAGAGCGGTAACAGAGTGGGAGCATGGCCGAGCAGAGCCTGAGAGAGATGTGACACTGTCCTCTGGCACGCTCCCGCTCCGCTGTGGGGTGGCCGCCAGCCTGCGGACAGGGGCTGGGGGGGCTGCCCCACCTTTTAGATATTAGCAGAGCTCCCCTTTTTTGGGGGGGTGGGTGGGGTGGGTGTGTGTACCTTTGTAAATGACACTATTAATGAGCTGCAGGTTGGAGCAGATTCCCTTGTTTAGTGCCCTTCTTGGGGTTGAATCACAGATTCTTAGGTTGGAAGGGACCTCAGGGATCACCTAGTCCAACCTTACTATAATAAAATAGGGGGAGTCCTGGGCGGGTGATGATGTCATGCAGGGCACCCCAGTGTCAATGGGGGAGCTGATAATGCATCAGAGGAGCAGGTCAGTGTGTGTGGGTCATCTAGGGGTTCCCCCCCCTCAAAAAGGGGGGTTGCAGCCCAAAAATGCCAGAAAATTCAGGGGGCTATTACGAAAAATATTTTAAGAAGCAAACGTGGGTGTGAGGCACTGAATTAGAGAAAACCTCTTATTTTATATATATTGAAAAGTATTATTACTTTATAGATGTATAAAGGGATTTTAGGATAGAAAGAATTCTACATTGAGATACGGGATTTTAAAATACAAAAGTAACTCGCCTGTCTACATATATTTAAAATAAAAAATAAAGGCGTTTAAAATGAAGAAAAAGGATTTATGAAGGAATTCAAAATAGAAGGAAGTCTGACTAGAGCGAGCATCTACACTTACTGTGTATTACATAGTCTAAGTAGATGTCTAAATAGAGAAGTTGAAAAAGATTCAAGTGTCAGAAAAGTATAAGTAAGCAGATAGCTAGTCTAAATAGGTGTTCTATGTATGTATTGATATGTAAGTCTAAACAGGTATGTGGAAATAGCTATTCTGTGTAAGTGTAAATAGTCTAAATAGATATGTGTAAAATATATGTATTCCATAAGCATATGGATGTGTAAGTACACACATAAGTGTAAATGTCTATGCTATATAAGGTTTTTAAAATGCAAAGAAACCCTATTTATACATAGGATTTATAAATTGGACAACGCCCCTCAACTCCCCCCATCAACTGAAGATACAAATGTGCTTTCAAATGCTGCCCCTCTCGCCTTCTCCTTTTCCTATCCCAGTGTGGGCCTGATTCCCCCAAATGGGGATTTTCCCCTATGGGGCCGCATATGCGGAGTGGGAGCTGCTGCCAGGGTACAAAAGAACCCCAAACCTTTTGAGTCTGGGTCTGCAGTGGTGGGGGGTGGTGGAACCAAAGCAAACTGGAAGAGTCAACTCCAGGTGGATTTGTGCAGCTGGAAAGCAAGAAAATGGCTGGGGGCTATGAAAGGGGGAAGGGGCTCTTAAGATGCAAAACCAGAAGTTAACTGTTCTATCTCTGAATGCTTATCCAGCTGAAAGTTAATTGTTGCGGAACGCTTGTCTAGCCACTGTGTAAAATAATTAGCAAGGAGGCCTGGAATCCACTTGCGAAGGACAAATTCCTGAGAAGGATGGAAAATTGTCTAAAGAACCAGGTAAAACAGTAGTTTAGACAAGTGTCAAGAGATAACTGAGTCTGCGCAAAACCAAAAGGTTACTAGCGGTGATGAAGAGGAGCCAGCAGCCTTCATCTTTACTACCCCCGATCACCACCACGAGGAGGCACTGCGCAAGCTCAGTTGGGAAAGATTTATGGAAACTACTTTTTTGGCTAATTTTAATACGACGTGGGGAAAGGTCATGCATATCTATAGGCGTATTGGGAAATTGTATGTATCTGTAATGCTTTACTATATAAATGGAAGACAAACTATCACAGAGGTGCGCATGACTTTGGTGGGACTACCCCCCGTGCTGCCCAGCACTGAATAAACATACCTACTTCACAATCTTACAGATTGTGGAGTCCGCTTTCCGCACATCAGGTAGGTGGGCTGGGGAGTGACAAAACAAACACACACCACAAAAAAAAAAACCTACAAAAAACTCCAAATGAAGAAAACCCATGGACCAGCCACTCTCATCCACAAAACATAAACTGAAAATCAGCAATTCTTGTGGTTCAAAAACACAAACCCCCCCACTTTATACAATGTTTTTGAAAAAAAAACCCCAATTTTTATATTATTAAAAAAAAAGGACTCAAAACACAAATCCCCAAGAAACCCAGCAAAATGGAAAACAACACAACCCAAAGATAAAAAAAAAAACCCTCCAAAGCAATAATTGACCAACCCAACCCTATAAAAAAAAAAACTATGAAAATCCTGTTTTGGGGATTACTAGGTGTGAAACACCTGCATTTGGAAGGGCATTTCTGGGGCTTGTCTGGAATGGATTCTCCGCAGTGGGTCAGTTATCTGGAGCGGATCATCATCTGCAGGTTATCCCAGGTGAGTTGCCCGTTGTGGATTATCCTGGGGGGACCCCCTGGTGTCAGTCATCCCCATGCATGTTCCCCATGGAGTGTCTGCCCAGACATTCCCCCATCCAGCAGTGTCTGTCTCCTCCCCCACCCTTCCTCTCCATGTGTCTGTGCCCTCCCTTCCACTGAAATGGGCCTCCTGCATGAGGTTTTCTCCTGTGTGGGTTTTTTCTTGGTGACATGCCCTCACTTACCCTGGCCTCCTGTTCTGTGCTCGCTGAAGCCTTGTGCTTATGCAGGATGAGCAGAGCAGGGTCCTGGCAGTGCAGAGGCGAGGCGAGGTGCTGACAAGCCAATGAAGGCCAAGGCTCAGCAGCGCACAACTCCTTTGCAGGTCAGCCACTGGCATCTGGTCTGCCTGGCTGCCCTGTGCCCTGACGCACAGCTGCCCCCATCACCCCAAGCAGCCTGCCTTCAGAAGGGCAGCTGTGTTCCCCTGATTTTACTCCTTTAGGTTTGGCACTTTGGGCTTCATTGAGTAAGCATGATGTGCAGCAGCAGCAGTGAAAGAGCTGTAGCCGTGGTGGGGAATCGGTAAGCATAGGTTCTTGGTACGCTATAGCATTGCCCTGCAGTCTCATAGGGTTATCTCCCTGCGGCAGTGCCGTAAGGAAGGGATGAGGCTTTTTCTAACACCAGCAAGAATGTTTAGTGTGGTACCATTTTGGTCAGATTTTTAGTATAAATAGCTGTTAATAGTTTTTTAAGTGTTCTACTCACTTAAGCTGTAAAGGATATGTTGTGTTTCAAGCTGATTCATTTACTTAGAAACCTCCTTTGACTGAACTGATAGACTATGCCTTAGGCTGACAACAGTTTGTATTTTCATCTGCTCCCATTTTTTTAATATGGTGACATATAGTTAGATTTTTGTTTTTCCAACATCTTGATGAAAGCATCTCGGTATGCTCAGTAAATACGTCCCCACCCATGCTTGCTTCCTGTTACTCAGGGCACACTAATGTCACTATGTGTGGGGAAATGATGCAGCAGAGCAGCAGGTGAGGGGGGATGATGCGTGAGGGATTTTAGATGGTGGTCAGTGTAGGGCCACAGTGGAAGAATCACAAGCTGAACACAGCTGTGAGAACGCAACCTCCAAGGGGGGAAGCGGGAGGAATGTCATTGCACAATATGTTGTTGCAACCCCAGAACCGCCGTTAGCTGGCAGAGCACGTACCCGGCAGGCCTGGTTGCATGTGCCGGCCACGCGTGCGGCAACGTCTAGGCAGTACTTTTGCCTTGAATCTGCTGAGGGTATAAAAAGGGGCGTCTCAAAGCAGAGCGGGGGGGAGACAGAGCACGCTCTGGGAACCACAGGGGACACCCTGAAGGTGCCACGCCTACCTCCCTTCTCCACGATGACCTTGCTCACGGTCACCCTCCTGCTCGGCGGTGTCTCGGGCATAGTCAGGTTGGTCAGACTCCGATGAGGGGAAAACAATATGCTAGTAACTGCTTCTGCAAGGCTCTAACAGAGCAATAAATACTGTTGTGCTTTTGAAATATCATATGTTGGGTGAATTTTGTGCATAGGAATCCTGCTAACCTGTTACAGATGGGGGTGTAATGGGGGGTCCCTCCCCAAAGAGTCGTGGGGGGATTATTACATATTATAAACTATAAGTATGGGTGTGTGACATTGCAATAAAGGAAAAGGGTTTTTTTTCTATTTTGAATTCCTTCCTCTATATAGAGTTTAAAATGCACAAAAAAATTATGTCTATACAAGTTTTTTATATTTTAAGAGCCTGTACATGTTTCTCCTTTAAAATAAACTTTTTACCTACTGTATAGTACAAAGAACTTGGAATATAAAAAATTTAAAGTTTTTTCTTTATTTATAAGTTAATATTGGTTTTCAAAATATATAAGAAGTCGTCTGCCTGGATAAAGCTATCTGAATTTAGTGTGTGTTCTATAATAAGCCTACTGCAGGGTCACAGGTTGGAAGGTTCTCAGGGATCATCTAGTCCAACCCTTCTGTTAGATATTCTATGTAATCTAAATAAAGATAATAAAATAAGTGTAAACAGGTATAGAGATAAGTAGATATCTCAGTCTAAATAGAGAAGTGTAAAATTAGTGATGATATATGTAAGTTTAAACAGATAGCTAAATAGAAGTTCTGATAAAAGTGTTGATCGGTATGTCTAAATAGATGCATAAATATTCTATAGATGTATATAGATATAGTCACAATAGATAATATCTGTTTACACTAAGTTATCAAACATCTATGTATTCCCTGAATATACATATATTTAGGTAGATACTTCAGTGTTAAAATATCTGCTATATAGGGTTTTTACAACACTAAGAAAAACACTATTTATAGAACGGTTTCAGAAGCTCAACCCCCCCCTTCATACGTACTGAAGTTATAAAAGCGCTTTCTAAAGCTGCCCCTTATCCCTTTTCCGCTCCAAGTCAGGGCCCATCCTCCCAGTTGGTGACTTGCTCCTGCAGGGCTGCGCTTGCAGAGCGAGAGCTGCTGCCACAGCACTAATGCATCCCCAAATCCCCGATTCTGGTCCACCTACCTCTCTGGTGCCCCAAAAGTTGTTGCTCTTTTGCCAGTTCTGCCCTGTACGCTTCACCTCTTTGTTTCTGGTTCCCATGTGCCTTGTTCCAGCTCTTTCCTCTGTCCTTCCTCCCTATTTATTCTTTTTCCTCTGTCACACTGCTTTTGGGTGCTGACCCTGGTAGCCAGCTCACTGCAACCATATCTGACGCGTGTGAAGGGACAAGGCTTCGCTGCTTCCTGCGCATTCCCAGATGCGTTTGCAGCCCCTGGGCTTCGGGGTGAGTGGCTGCAGCTGGGTCCAAGGGAGAAGATGATGTGCTGTTGGATGCAGCCGGTGAGTCTGAGGACAGGGCTGGCCCTGCTGTGCCAAGGGGCTCTAGCTGGGGAGAGGGCTGCCTGGACACTCCTGCCTGCAGGAGCTGGCTGAGGAGTGAAAGGAAGGGTGTTCCACAGGCAGGTGCCTCCAGCAAGGAACAGCGTGTCGTTGAGCAAGGAAGGATCCATCCCGGCCAGAGCACGCCGCCAGCACAAGGTAACAGGATATCAGCAGCTCTGTTGGCTATGTGCGTTGGCCCCCGTGTGTCCAGGAAACACGGTCGGAGAGGAGTCTCGGGGCACCCGCCTCCTGCTCCGGGAGGGGCATGGTTTGGGCAGCCAGCACTGTGGAGGGGGAAGGGGCAGAGGGAGAGAGAAAAACCTCAGGGCTGTGAAGGTGTCCTGCCCACAACAGGAGCTGCAGTGAGTCGCACAGCTCCTCCCATGCATCTGGGCCTATCCCTGCTATGCTTTTCCCAGTGTCTGTCTGCCTCCTTGCCTGTCCCTGCCTCTGTCTCCTTCTCAGGCTGCACAGCTCACCAAAGCTTTTTGGTCTTCTGCCAACACTGCCCTGCACCCCATCGCCTTCTATGTGTCCTTTCTATACCTCTCCTTTTCTGGCTCCACTCCTGCTATTTTTTTCTTCCCTATTACTTGTAAAAATTGCATTTCTAGGTCTGCCTCTACCCAGCGACCTATCTCCATTTCAGTGAGTGACTCTGCTCTGCTCCGGCTTGCTCTTCCTACATCCTTTCTCTGTGGCCATCTATCTGTCTCCCTCTCTTGATATTTAACTTCTACCCACATGGCCAGAACCCCGTTGATTTTTACATTTGCGCTGTCTGTCTACGTTCAGTTCCGCGTCCACGTTTGTTTCTTCCTGCCTGTCCTCAACTAAATCACTTTTCCAATTTTGTTTGTCTTCATTGATTTAGTTTGCGGTCCCTATTTCTTACTTTTTCCTGTCTGACCCTTACTCCATTGCTTTTAAAATTCTCTTTCTAGGTTTAGTTTTACGAAGCTGCCAATCCCTAATTTTAAGGGTTATTTGTTGCTCATGCACCCCATTGCTTTTAAAATATTTTATCAAGGTGACTTTTTTTTTTTAATAGAGTTAATAAGGTTGGAAAAGGCCTGTGGTATCATTGAGTCCAATCATCAACCCAACACTACGGTGCCTCCTACAGCGCCACGTATACGCATCTTTTGAACGCCTCCACGGAGGGCAACTGCCCCACCTCTCTGGACAGCCTGTTCCAATACCTGACGACTCTTTGGGTAAAGAAATTTTTCCTAATACCCTCTCTGATCATTCCCTGATGGAACTCGACACCATTTCCTCTTGTCCAATCGCTAGCTCGTTGGGAAAAGGAACCTACACCCAGTTTACTACAACCTCCTCTGAGCCTCCTCTTCTGCAGACTTAAACAACCCCAGTTCCCTCAGCCGCTCTTCATAAGACTTGTTTTCCAGACCCTTCCCCAAGCTTTGTTGCCCTTCTCTGGACATACTCCAACTACTCAATGTCCTTTTTGTCCTGAAGGGCCCGAAAGGGAACACGATACTCAAGGTGCGGCCTCACCAGTGCCAAGTCAGGGGTACGATCACTTCCCTACTCCTGCTGGCCACGCTATTTCTGATACAAGGCAGGACCCCATCGGCCTCCTTGCCAACCCAGGCAGACCGCCGCCTCACGTTCAGCCGGCTGTCAACCGGCACCCCCGGGTCCTTCTCTGCCACACAGTTTTCCAGTCGCTCTTCCCCAAGCCTGTAGCATTGCATGGGGTCGTTGTGACCCGAGCACAGGACCCGGCACTCAGCCTTGTTAATTCTCATAGAGTTGACGTCAGGCCATGGGTCCAGCCTGTCCAGATCCCTCTGCAGAGCCTTCCTACCCTCGAGCAGATGAACACTCCCGCCCAACTTGGTATCATCTGCAAACTTACTGAAGGCACACTGTCCCCTCATTCAGAGCATTGATATAGACATGGAACAAGACTAGTCCTAAAGTTGACCCCTGGGGAACAGCGCTCATGACCAGCCACAAATTTGGTTTAACCTCTGTCACCACTACTCTTTGGGCTCAGCCATCCAGCTAGTTTTGTACTCAAGGAGTACACCTGTCCAAGCTAGGAACCACCAGCTTCTCCAGGAGAATGCTGTGGGAGACAGTGTCAAAGGCTTTACTGAAGTACAGGTAGATAACATCCACGGCCCTTCCCTCATCCACTAGGTGGGTCACCTGGTCATAGAAGAAGACTGGGTTGGTCAGGCAGAACCTGCGGTGTCTGGGCCTGATCCCCTGGTCATCCTGTACATGCCTGGTGAGCGCACTGAAGGTGAACCATTACTACCCTGGTGATAAACAGCCAGTCTACTAGAGACTGAGGCCAAGAAGGCCTCAAGTACCTCAGTCTAGTCCTCAGTGGCAGCATTCCCCACCCCGGCCCCCAGTAGAGGCTGGAGAGTCTCTTTGGCTCTCTTTCTGTTAGCATATATGTAAAAGCATGTTTTGTCATCTCTAATAACAGTGGCCAGTTGAGTTCTAGCTGGGCTTTTGCCTTCCTGGTTTGCATAACAAGCTCTGTGTTCTGTTCCTGACTTGCCTACCCATTCTTCAAAAGCAGTAAACTCTCCTTTCCCTGCCCCCCCGAGCCACCACAAAAGCTCTCTGTTCAGCCAGGCCTGTCATCTTCCTGCCCGTTTGTCTTACTGCACACAGGGACAACCTGGTTCTGCACCTTCCAGATTTCCTTCTTCAACGTCCAGCCTTCCAGGACCCCTTAGCCCTTCAGGACTTCATCTCAAGGAACCCTTTCAACCAGTGTCCCAAAGAGTCCAAAGCCTGCCCTCCGCAAGTCCACAGTATATATTTTGCCAGCCCCCCCTTCCTTATTTTGCCAGGCATCAGGAATTCTATCAGGGTGCAGTTGCTAGGCGCAAAATGGCTTCCAACCCCCACATCTCCCACCGGTCCTTCTGTTTCTAAAGAGCAGGTCAGTCGAGGCACCTCCCCAGTAGGCTCATTTACCAGCTGCATCAGGAAGTTACCTTCCACGTGCTCCATGAACCTCCTAGACAGTTTCCTCTGCTGCGTTTTCTTTCCAGCAGACATCTGGTAAGTTCAAGTGCCCCATGAGAATAAGGGGTAGCAACTGGGAGAGTTCTGCCAGCTGCCTGTAGAATTCTTCAGCTACTTCTTCATTGCAGTCAGGTGGTCTACAGCAGACCCCCAGCTGGATATCTGCCTCATTGGCCTTTCCCCTCATCCTTACCCATAAGCCGTCAACCTCATCCTCCCAATCATTGAGCTCTCTACAACCAAAACACTACCTAACGTACAGAGCCACCCCACCACATCTCCTTCCTTGCCTAACCCTTCGTAAGAGATTAGAGCCATCCATCGCAGCACTCGAATTGTACGAGGCATCCCACCGCATCTGGTGAGAAACCGTACTAGGAGCAGCTAAAGTCACTTGGTTTATTAAGCCTAGAGACAGGGAGACCTCATCTCAGTCTGCAGCTTCCTCACAAGGGGTGGAGGAGGCACAGGCGCCGATCATTTTTCTCCGGTGACCAACAATAGGACCTGAGGGAACGGCAGGAGGATGGTCCAGGGGAGGTTTAGGGTGGGTATTAGGAAAAGTTTTTTCACTCAGAGGGCCACGGAACAGGCTCCCCAGGGAAGCAGGCACAGCACCAAGCCTGACAATAATCAAGTAGCACTAGGGCAACACCATCAGAGGCATGGGGTGAATTTGGGGCTGTCCTGTGCAGGGAAAGGAGTTGGACTCTAATCCTCGTGGGTCCCTTCTGACCCAGAACGTTCTATGATTCTGCGATGTCTGCGATGGCAAGAAAATCAAAGCTATCCCGCTGCACAACAGCTTCTATCTCCTGCCTTACGGCATCTATGCTGTGTGCATCGGGGTAGACCTGCTCAAGGTGGGATATTGATTTCACCCTCGAGCTCGGCATGCCGCCCCTAGGCTCTTCTTTAGCGAGCCTGGCTATATCCCTTCCCCTCCAAGTCTCCCTTAAAGCCGCCTCCCCGAGCCCTGCAAATTCCCAAGGAAGAATGCTTTTCCCCCTTTGAGATAGATGAACTCCTTATTCAATCCCTTTTAATTTTTTTCCAGTGGTACCCTAACCACCCTTGCATTTATCGTGTTCTTTTTGTGTACTATTATCACCTTTACTGTGGTCATTTGTTCATTTTCAGCTCTTTCCTTAGCACCATCGCTTTTAAAATTTTATGTCTGTGTTTTATTTCTATTACTATTTTTTAGTTGTTATTGTCTCTTAATCCCTCGGCTTTTAAACTTTCCTACTTTTGTCTCGTTCGCCGGTGTTACTTCTCAATTATTTTTCATAGCGCTCTCGCTTTTTACATTTCCTTTTCACGTCTGTTTTGGGTCACTGTCCTTATTGCATAAGATTGTCTTTATTTCCTAATACACACTGCTGGCTAGGCTTTCTTTCTACAGCAACCTCAGTTCTCTTTGCTGTCTTTGCAAAATTATTTCTCATCTCTCTTTAGCGCCCTTGCTTTTTCCATTTCCTTTCTACCTCCCTTCTAGGTTACAGTCTCTGTTTTAATTTTTTCTTTTATTTCCCTACAAGCCCTTCCTTTTTAAATGTTATTTATAAGTTAACTCTCATTCCTTTGGAAGTTTAAAAAGTTATTTCTTCTATTTCACTAATGACCTTGCTTTTTCCACTTAATTTCTACATTTCCATTTTACTTGACCGTTGCTATTTTTAATTTTTTCCCTCATTTCTTGAATCGTATTTTCCTCTAAAATTTTGTACAATTTTATCTGGTGTCTTTGTTTTAGTTATTTCTTGTCCTTAGTAGCAGTACCTTTGCTGTTATAATATTTTTCTATTTTCCATCCCTATTATTAATAGTTTGCTCTAGGTTTCCCTAATCCCTGACACTTTTTAGATTTCTTCCTTTAGCCCATTTCCTGTGCTTATTTTGCTCTGTTTTCTTTCAAGTATATGTCTTGCCTTAACACCATCACTTCACCAGTTTTCTTCATCCATCTGTTTGCTGTCCCTATGTTTTAAATTTTATCTTTAGTTCCATAATCCCCCTTGCTTTTTAAACCTTTTCTATGCCAATTTTTCTCCCTTTGCTGTCTTTTTAAAATTATTTCTTCTCTTCCCTTAGCGTCACAGCTTTTAAAATTTGCTGTCTCTTTTAGATGGCTGTCCCTATCTATTTTTGCCCTTCCTTTTCCTAATCTCTTGCTTCCTAAATGTTCTGTCTACTTTTATTCCCTTTGCTGTTTCTCAGAATTATTTCTTGTCTTTCATTAGTACTGCTGCATTTTAACTTTCTTTCCGCTCCCGTTTCAGTTTCCTGTCCGTCTTTTCATTTTTCTCTTTGTTTTTCTAACATCCCGCACTTGATTTTTTTTTTTCCCCTACATCTCCAAGTCACTTGGCCTTTGGTGTTTTATGTTTTTCCCTATTTCTTTACTATCAGTTTTTAACTCCTCTGCCTAATGTTATCCATTGGCTGTATTAACACTTGAATAATTTCTTGTCTTTTGTTAGTGTCGCAGCTTTTAAAATGTCATCTTTTACCTCATAGGCCTTTTACCTCACAGTCTTAGACGTTCCCCAGCAGCACACTGTTGTCACAATCGCACCTCTCCAAGACATCTGTTCCCAAAAAAGAGCAATCTTTTTCTTTTCTATGCCATCTAGGATGCCTCCCGAGACCTTCCCTGTGCTCCACAGCATTTTGGTAGCATTTACTCTCCTTTTCAATCTCTTATCCCGCGAGCCTTTTGTGACCCCTCCGCTCCCAGTCACCGTGTGTCCAGAGAGCCCCTTTTCGTCCCACAACCCTGTTTTAGCTCAGTAGCAGGCTTTGGTCTTCCCTTGTTATCTCTGAACCCAGTCTTCGGGTTTGCTTGTGCCTCGGAGCGCTCTTAGCATACCGTCTGCTGACTACGGTACCTCCAGCCGGTCCCCAGCTCCTGAGGAGATCTGTAATCTGGTCACACCCCTCCAGACTGTATCCTCCTTTCCCAGAGCATTCTTTTGTCTCTGCGCCTCACCCAGGACCCCTCAGGGCGCCGCAACACCTACCGGCCCCTTTGAGGTCACATTCTGCGCACTTTTAGCTTTGCCGTGGCACTCACACCCCTCTCTCACCATCTGAAGATTTTCTGAGTCTGTATATGCTGCGCACAGCAGTCATTCTGTCCTTTCTTCCTTCTGTTTGTGCCTCTATTTGTTCCCTGGCTTTCTCATGTTGCGTTTACTGAGCTCAGATGCCCTCTGGATGTAATTGTCACATCCCCAAATACTTTTCTGTCTCTCTGCCTTCCTCAGGACATCTTCTATCCTAGTCACAGTCCTTTCCTAGACTCTCCTCAGGCTCCAGCTCCAAGGCTGCTTTGGTGTCTTGGGCTCCCTCGGGACTCCTCTGTTCCATTTGCTGAGTTCCCATGAGACATCCCCTCATAGAGATAGCCCAGGGCCCTGTTCTAGCTCAGAAGGGCACTTTTCACTCCTCTTTACCCTCCAGCTCTATTCCTGAGTCGGTATCTGTTACCCCGATCACTTTTTTCTTTCCTCAATTCTTTGCCGCCCCCCGTTCCAGCTCCCCCGAGAATATCTGTTAGTTTGGTCAATTCCCTTTTGAGCTTCCTGCATTCTCACCACTGCTTTAGTTTCTCTGGTCCATTACAAACTATTCCTATCCCTGTGACAACGCCTCTTGTTCTGCCAGAACCTTTCCTAAAGCCATCTTTGTACTCCGCAGTAATTAATTTGTTTTCTGTCTTATAGTATGTTTCTCTTTGCTATCTGGTACCCCAAAAATATCTACGGGTGGCTCTGATCTTCTCTTGAGATTCTTGGAGAATCAATAGCCTGGGTCTATTTTTAGCAACACATGTCTCAATGAGTTTTTATTACACTTCCCCTTTTATTCTTTATTTAGCTGCTTATATGCTCATTAGGACACTTCATATAACTTTTGATACCGCTCCTGTATTTCCCTTTTTAAATTTTTGTCCTTTGAGACTGCTATCAGTCTCTTAAGGAAATCAGAGTGTCAAAATTACTCTGAATTATCAGTGATTTATAGAAAATAATTTAATTTGAACCAGAGATTTAATTCACTTTGCCATTCAGTCATATCTAGACTATAGCTCTGCTAGTATGTAGATAGTATGTGTGGTTTTGCTAGAAATGAACCATAATTGTATAACTCTTCTGTTTTACAGAAAAGTAAAACATACAACTAATGGTCATAATAGTGCTATTATAATCCAGGAGGTGCTCTTCTATATAAATTAGTAAGACATTGTTTTTCCCTGTATACATCCTAGGAAAATGAAGTTTAATTTCTTACCTGGCCACATTGCTGATGCAATACATGTAGGTGAAGAAAAACAAATAGTAGTACAATTACAGTAAGAACCACTCTTTTTGTCTTTTCCATGCTGTTAACATAAAGCACTTGAGAAAACTCCCTGCTGTTCCTTCAGCTGCCTTTATACCCTGTGGTGGTTCACCCCTCCCCTTTCCCAGGTGATTGTGGGAAGGTTGGTGGGCGGGGCCCGGGGTATAAGAGCCACAGCCTCTGGTGAGGGAGCTCCCTTCCCTCCTGGGTTTCTCCAGTGTGGGTGCTTTGGTGTTCCTGTACTTAATTGTAAGTTTTGAGCTGTTTAAATATTTTTGGATAGGTATGTTTTGATATTTAAAGACATGCAGATGCTTGTGAGAGGTAAGGCTTTTAGAACTCAATAAGGGTTGGTGGCATTTAAATTTGAAAGATCATTTGTGTCTAAACTTATATGTTTTTCCTTATTTAATACTGCATTGGAGGTTCAGGTGTGGTAAGATGGCTTGATAGTATGTTGTTCTGTTATTTTTTTCTTTTTAGTTTTGAGTATGTTTCTTTTTATTATTGGAATTCTCTATTGAATCAAAATTATTTTCATAAACTCTCTTGCGTAATCTAGAAGGTGTTGACATTAACTGTTAAGGGTATTGATAAGATGTGGTTGGGGTTAGGGTGAGTGTTCTGTATGCATTTATGTATGGGAATTTATATATGCAGTTTCTTTAAGAAAAGAAGAGCAATACAAGTGTATAGTTAATATCAATAGACTTCTGTAAAACCCTGTGTAGGCTTGTGCAGAGCCAATAGCCAAAAGCAATGGGAAAGGTCAGTAACTTTAGTAGTATTTTGTAGATGTTAAGAAGATGACTGTAGCTGGCAGCTAGAGTGCTAGCTGAGAGTACATGCTAACGGTCTTCAGGTTTGTACGTGTATAGGGTGTAATGCTTGAGTTAACGTATGTCCTTTAATGGCAGGTGGTAGTTGGGCTCTACATGGTATTCCTACATGAGAGCAAGACCTATGGATCATTTAAGCTATTTCTGTGCATCCAGGTGACTTCTACCATGTCCTTTTTTTCCAGAGGCAGAGGAGGAGTTGTTCAGGGTGACATAGGAAAGCTGAGGAAATCCTGTAAGAAGGTAGGACGGTGTGTGGTATATAGAAGGAACATGTGACTGATGGCTGAATGACTCTGCAGTGTGTTTTGGGGAGTTAGAAGGCAGTAAGGAATGAGCCAAGTGTGAGCTGGACACAGGAGGGGAGTTGAGCTAGGTGATTGGTGTGCTGAAGTAGCAGTTCTTTCTGAGGTGTTGTGTTGATAGCGAAGGTAAAAGTGACCTCTGTTACTTGTGTGTTACAGATAATGGGTGAGCCTCAAAGTGGCAGCTGGAACTGACAGAGGCTGGGCAGGCAAGCTGTCAAAGAAAAGATGTGTGAGAATGGGATTCGGCGTGGGTAGGTTGCTGTTCTGGGTAATATCGTAGCATGTATCTTCTTTATTAAGTTTTTGCACGTTCCATGTAGGCTTTGCGGGAGAGACACAATGTGGTGATGAGACTTCAGAGAAGGCTATGGTGAGCGGTGACGGGTGGGCTGAAGCGTAGCGATTCGTCCTGAGGGGTCGCGTCGCAGGTGGTTGCGAGCAACATGCGTTTGGCTCTTGCAGGTGGCGGGCGAGCCTCAAGACGGCAACCGGATCTGATGGAGGCCAGGCAGGTGAGCTGTCGAGGAAAAGGTGCGTGTCTGAGATGTCTGAGATGGGGGGGTGGTGGTGTTTGTGCGGGTATCCTGAGACTCCCGCAGCACCCGAGCGGGTCCTTTTTTGCTTGGGTTCTTGCAGGTGCCGCACGCAGGCTTCGGAGGGGAGACGCCGCGTGCCGACGAGAGGTCCGAGAGGTGAGGGGCTTGAAGGCCAGGCGGCTGTTTGAGAGCAAGGTGTCGTAAGGCCACTCAGTTGAAGCGTTTGTCTCTGGTTTTGCAGGTTGTGCGCCGGCTGCCTTTGGGCCTGGATGCGCGTTTGAGGTGAGCTGGGTCGCAGAGGGGAGGGGCGCGGGGCTGGTGTGGTTCGTTCTTCCTTTTTTGGCGGAGCGACGGTAACTTTGTGTGCCCTGTGGTATCTCTAGGGGCCGCAGGGGATGGCGTTCGTCCTCGTCCGGAACGGGCACGGAGCAGCCGGGTGAGCGGAGCAGCCGGGCGCGCGTGAGGTGGGGGGCGTTGCGGGGGTGGGTCCTTGTGGAGTGATGGGATGCCGGCTGACAGGGCTGCTGTGTGTGTATTGTTGTTGTTTTTGTTTAGGTGATGAAAAGGCACCTGGCCCGTGGAGGACCGATGCAGTGGGCTGACCGTGCGCTTGTTCTTCTGAAGGATGGGTGGACTGAGACTCTCGGCCCCTTGAAAGCTAAGTTGAGGCAACGGTGCTGGGGAAGGGGTTGGGGGAGGCAGGGGTTTTAAGGATGGTGCAGCGGAGCGGGCTGTCCGGGAAGCGGTCCCCTTTGAGAGCAGGGAAAAGGAGCGGGTTCCTCTTCAATGTGACGGGAACGTGTGCCGGGCAGGGCGGTTCCAGGCTGTGTGCGTTATTGTGCAGTGTGTGTGTTTCGTGTTGGGTGTCTCCGACCTTCCCCGGGTCTCGGTTGCTGTCTTTGTTCTTTAGGAGCCAGGCAGGTGCCTCGGCAGCGTTAGTAGGGCCCGGCGAGGCCCTAGTCGTGGGCTCGGCGCCCGTCGGGCGCTTCTCTTTTGGCGTCGCAAGCTTCGGGCGTGGATCGTTTTGGCGTCTCGGACGGTCGTCTTGGGCGGCGTCGTTCCCGGCTGCGTGAGCAGCGCCGCTCTGTCGCTGTGAGTTTTTTGGGACTGGCGTTTCTTCCTTGCATCCTTAGGCGGTTAGGTCTTGAAGCTGGGCTGCTTGCACGTCCGTCGTCTCGGTTGTGAGAGGAAGCTCTTGTCACGGGCCGCGAAGCTGTCGGCGTGCTCTGGCGTTGCCGTAGGGCCTGCCGACGTCACCGTCGGGGTCCCGCAGGCGGTCTTGCCGGACGGGGGGTTTCCGTCTGGGTGTCGTCGTTCTCTCCGAGAGCTGCCTCTCATCCTTCGGGGCGCGTGGCCTGTAGCGTTCTGTGTAGCGTTGTTCTGTGTTTGTCTTGGAGCCGCCCTGCCCGGGGATGTAGAGTCAGGGCAAGGCGGGTGGTGCTGGCATCTCGGGATGCGCCCAGGCTGTGGCGGGGGTGGGGGGGAAGGAATTTTGCAGCCGTCTTGGATCGACTGGCTGTTGTCGGTGGGTGAGGGAAGTAATTCCTGTTGGGTTTTGTGGGCCCCCAGGGAACAACCGTAGGTGTCTGGGGGAGGGAGCTAGAGCCTTAGCTGAGCGGGTAGCGTGTCAAGGGTGTTCTGGCTTGTCTGTGTGCTGGGCTTACTGTTTGATGTATTGTGCTCATGTTTAAGAGCCGCCCTAGTTGGGCTCTCGAGGGGTGTTCCTACGTGCGATCGAGACCTGCGTCGTGGTTCAGCTGTCGCTGTGCATGCAGGTGACGTGTTTGGCATCGGTTTGGCAGGTGCCGAGGGAGGAGTCGTGCAGGGTGATGGAGGACGGCGCTGTAAGCAGGTGAGTTGGTGTGCGGTGTATCTGGAGGGAAGATGTGGCTGTTGGCTCTATGAGCCCGTTGTGGTAATTTTTCTTTGTGGACGCATGCGAGGAGCCGAGCGGGATCTGGGCACCGGAGGGGTGCCCAGGCACAGGGTGAGCGGTGACGGGTGGGCTGAAGCGTAGCGATTCGTCCTGAGGGGTCGCGTTGCAGGTGGTTGCGAGCAACGTGCGTTTGGCTCTTGCAGGTGGCGGGCGAGCCTCAAGACGGCAACCGGATCTGATGGAGGCCGGGCAGGTGAGCTGTCGAGGAAAAGGTGCGTGTCTGAGATGCCTGAGATGGGGGGTGGGGGGGGGGTGGTGTTTGTGCGGGTATCCTGAGACTCCCGCAGCACCCGAGCGGGTCCTTTTTTGCTTGGGTTCTTGCAGGTGCCGCACGCAGGCTTCGGAGGGGAGACGCCGCGTGCCGACGAGAGGTCCGAGAGGTGAGGGGCTTGAAGGCCAGGCGGCTGTTTGAGAGCAAGGTGTCGTACGGCCACTCAGTTGAAGCGTTTGTCTCTGGTTTTGCAGGTTGTGCGCCGGCTGCCTTTGGGCCTGGATGCGCGTTTGAGGTGAGCTGGGTCGCAGAGGGGAGGGGCGCGGGGCTGGTGTGGTTCGTTCTTCCTTTTTTGGCGGAGCGACGGTAACTTTGTGTGCCCTGTGGTATCTCTAGGGGCCGCAGGGGATGGCGTTCGTCCTCGTCCGGAACGGGCACGGAGCAGCCGGGTGAGCGGAGCAGCCGGGCGCGCGTGAGGTGGGGGGCGTTGCGGGGGTGGGTCCTTGTGGAGTGATGGGATGCCGGCTGACAGGGCTGCTGTGTGTGTATTGTTGTTGTTTTTGTTTAGGTGATGAAAAGGCACCTGGCCCGTGGAGGACCGATGCAGTGGGCTGACCGTGCGCTTGTTCTTCTGAAGGATGGGTGGACTGAGACTCTCGGCCCCTTGAAAGCTAAGTTGAGGCAACGGTGCTGGGGAAGGGGTTGGGGGAGGCAGGGGTTTTAAGGATGGTGCAGCGGAGCGGGCTGTCCGGGAAGCGGTCCCCTTTGAGAGCAGGGAAAAGGAGCGGGTTCCTCTTCAATGTGACGGGAACGTGTGCCGGGCAGGGCGGTTCCAGGCTGTGTGCGTTATTGTGCAGTGTGTGTGTTTCGTGTTGGGTGTCTCCGACCTTCCTCGGGTCTCGGTTGCTGTCTTTGTTCTTTAGGAGCCAGGCAGGTGCCTCGGCAGCGTTAGTAGGGCCCGGCGAGGCCCTAGTCGTGGGCTCGGCGCCCGTCGGGCGCTTCTCTTTTGGCGTCGCAAGCTTCGGGCGTGGATCGTTTTGGCGTCTCGGACGGTCGTCTTGGGCGGCGTCGTTCCCGGCTGCGTGAGCAGCGCCGCTCTGTCGCTGTGAGTTTTTTGGGACTGGCGTTTCTTCCTTGCATCCTTAGGCGGTTAGGTCTTGAAGCTGGGCTGCTTGCACGTCCGTCGTCTCGGTTGTGAGAGGAAGCTCTTGTCACGGGCCGCGAAGCTGTCGGCGTGCTCTGGCGTTGCCGTAGGGCCTGCCGACGTCACCGTCGGGGTCCCGCAGGCGGTCTTGCCGGACGGGGGGTTTCCGTCTGGGTGTCGTCGTTCTCTCCGAGAGCTGCCTCTCATCCTTCGGGGCGCGTGGCCTGTAGCGTTCTGTGTAGCGTTGTTCTGTGTTTGTCTTGGAGCCGCCCTGCCCGGGGATGTAGAGTCAGGGCAAGGCGGGTGGTGCTGGCATCTCGGGATGCGCCCAGGCTGTGGCGGGGGTGGGGGGGAAGGAATTTTGCAGCCGTCTTGGATCGACTGGCTGTTGTCGGTGGGTGAGGGAAGTAATTCCTGTTGGGTTTTGTGGGCCCCCAGGGAACAACCGTAGGTGTCTGGGGGAGGGAGCTAGAGCCTTAGCTGAGCGGGTAGCGTGTCAAGGGTGTTCTGGCTTGTCTGTGTGCTGGGCTTACTGTTTGATGTATTGTGCTCATGTTTAAGAGCCGCCCTAGTTGGGCTCTCGAGGGGTGTTCCTACGTGCGATCGAGACCTGCGTCGTGGTTCAGCTGTCGCTGTGCATGCAGGTGACGTGTTTGGCATCGGTTTGGCAGGTGCCGAGGGAGGAGTCGTGCAGGGTGATGGAGGACGGCGCTGTAAGCAGGTGAGTTGGTGTGCGGTGTATCTGGAGGGAAGATGTGGCTGTTGGCTCTATGAGCCCGTTGTGGTAATTTTTCTTTGTGGACGCATGCGAGGAGCTGAGCGGGATCTGGGCACCGGAGGGGTGCCCAGGCACAGGGTGAGCGGTGACGGGTGGGCTGAAGCGTAGCGATTCGTCCTGAGGGGTCGCGTTGCAGGTGGTTGCGAGCAACGTGCGTTTGGCTCTTGCAGGTGGCGGGCGAGCCTCAAGACGGCAACCGGATCTGATGGAGGCCGGGCAGGTGAGCTGTCGAGGAAAAGGTGCGTGTCTGAGATGCCTGAGATGGGGGGTGGGGGGGGGGGTGTTTGTGCGGGTATCCTGAGACTCCCGCAGCACCCGAGCGGGTCCTTTTTTGCTTGGGTTCTTGCAGGTGCCGCACGCAGGCTTCGGAGGGGAGACGCCGCGTGCCGACGAGAGGTCCGAGAGGTGAGGGGCTTGAAGGCCAGGCGGCTGTTTGAGAGCAAGGTGTCGTACGGCCACTCAGTTGAAGCGTTTGTCTCTGGTTTTGCAGGTTGTGCGCCGGCTGCCTTTGGGCCTGGATGCGCGTTTGAGGTGAGCTGGGTCGCAGAGGGGAGGGGCGCGGGGCTGGTGTGGTTCGTTCTTCCTTTTTTGGCGGAGCGACGGTAACTTTGTGTGCCCTGTGGTATCTCTAGGGGCCGCAGGGGATGGCGTTCGTCCTCGTCCGGAACGGGCACGGAGCAGCCGGGTGAGCGGAGCAGCCGGGCGCGCGTGAGGTGGGGGGCGTTGCGGGGGTGGGTCCTTGTGGAGTGATGGGATGCCGGCTGACAGGGCTGCTGTGTGTGTATTGTTGTTGTTTTTGTTTAGGTGATGAAAAGGCACCTGGCCCGTGGAGGACCGATGCAGTGGGCTGACCGTGCGCTTGTTCTTCTGAAGGATGGGTGGACTGAGACTCTCGGCCCCTTGAAAGCTAAGTTGAGGCAACGGTGCTGGGGAAGGGGTTGGGGGAGGCAGGGGTTTTAAGGATGGTGCAGCGGAGCGGGCTGTCCGGGAAGCGGTCCCCTTTGAGAGCAGGGAAAAGGAGCGGGTTCCTCTTCAATGTGACGGGAACGTGTGCCGGGCAGGGCGGTTCCAGGCTGTGTGCGTTATTGTGCAGTGTGTGTGTTTCGTGTTGGGTGTCTCCGACCTTCCTCGGGTCTCGGTTGCTGTCTTTGTTCTTTAGGAGCCAGGCAGGTGCCTCGGCAGCGTTAGTAGGGCCCGGCGAGGCCCTAGTCGTGGGCTCGGCGCCCGTCGGGCGCTTCTCTTTTGGCGTCGCAAGCTTCGGGCGTGGATCGTTTTGGCGTCTCGGACGGTCGTCTTGGGCGGCGTCGTTCCCGGCTGCGTGAGCAGCGCCGCTCTGTCGCTGTGAGTTTTTTGGGACTGGCGTTTCTTCCTTGCATCCTTAGGCGGTTAGGTCTTGAAGCTGGGCTGCTTGCACGTCCGTCGTCTCGGTTGTGAGAGGAAGCTCTTGTCACGGGCCGCGAAGCTGTCGGCGTGCTCTGGCGTTGCCGTAGGGCCTGCCGACGTCACCGTCGGGGTCCCGCAGGCGGTCTTGCCGGACGGGGGGTTTCCGTCTGGGTGTCGTCGTTCTCTCCGAGAGCTGCCTCTCATCCTTCGGGGCGCGTGGCCTGTAGCGTTCTGTGTAGCGTTGTTCTGTGTTTGTCTTGGAGCCGCCCTGCCCGGGGATGTAGAGTCAGGGCAAGGCGGGTGGTGCTGGCATCTAGGGATGCGCCCAGGCTGTGGCGGGGGTGGGGGGGAAGGAATTTTGCAGCCGTCTTGGATCGACTGGCTGTTGTCGGTGGGTGAGGGAAGTAATTCCTGTTGGGTTTTGTGGGCCCCCAGGGAACAACCGTAGGTGTCTGGGGGAGGGAGCTAGAGCCTTAGCTGAGCGGGTAGCGTGTCAAGGGTGTTCTGGCTTGTCTGTGTGCTGGGCTTACTGTTTGATGTATTGTGCTCATGTTTAAGAGCCGCCCTAGTTGGGCTCTCGAGGGGTGTTCCTACGTGCGATCGAGACCTGCGTCGTGGTTCAGCTGTCGCTGTGCATGCAGGTGACGTGTTTGGCATCGGTTTGGCAGGTGCCGAGGGAGGAGTCGTGCAGGGTGATGGAGGACGGCGCTGTAAGCAGGTGAGTTGGTGTGCGGTGTATCTGGAGGGAAGATGTGGCTGTTGGCTCTATGAGCCCGTTGTGGTAATTTTTCTTTGTGGACGCATGCGAGGAGCCGAGCGGGATCTGGGCACCGGAGGGGTGCCCAGGCACAGGGTGAGCGGTGACGGGTGGGCTGAAGCGTAGCGATTCGTCCTGAGGGGTCGCGTTGCAGGTGGTTGCGAGCAACGTGCGTTTGGCTCTTGCAGGTGGCGGGCGAGCCTCAAGACGGCAAGCGGATCTGATGGAGGCCGGGCAGGTGAGCTGTCGAGGAAAAGGTGCGTGTCTGAGATGCCTGAGATGGGGGGTGGGGGGGGGGTGTTTGTGCGGGTATCCTGAGACTCCCGCAGCACCCGAGCGGGTCCTTTTTTGCTTGGGTTCTTGCAGGTGCCGCACGCAGGCTTCGGAGGGGAGACGCCGCGTGCCGACGAGAGGTCCGAGAGGTGAGGGGCTTGAAGGCCAGGCGGCTGTTTGAGAGCAAGGTGTCGTACGGCCACTCAGTTGAAGCGTTTGTCTCTGGTTTTGCAGGTTGTGCGCCGGCTGCCTTTGGGCCTGGATGCGCGTTTGAGGTGAGCTGGGTCGCAGAGGGGAGGGGCGCGGGGCTGGTGTGGTTCGTTCTTCCTTTTTTGGCGGAGCGACGGTAACTTTGTGTGCCCTGTGGTATCTCTAGGGGCCGCAGGGGATGGCGTTCGTCCTCGTCCGGAACGGGCACGGAGCAGCCGGGTGAGCGGAGCAGCCGGGCGCGCGTGAGGTGGGGGGCGTTGCGGGGGTGGGTCCTTGTGGAGTGATGGGATGCCGGCTGACAGGGCTGCTGTGTGTGTATTGTTGTTGTTTTTGTTTAGGTGATGAAAAGGCACCTGGCCCGTGGAGGACCGATGCAGTGGGCTGACCGTGCGCTTGTTCTTCTGAAGGATGGGTGGACTGAGACTCTCGGCCCCTTGAAAGCTAAGTTGAGGCAACGGTGCTGGGGAAGGGGTTGGGGGAGGCAGGGGTTTTAAGGATGGTGCAGCGGAGCGGGCTGTCCGGGAAGCGGTCCCCTTTGAGAGCAGGGAAAAGGAGCGGGTTCCTCTTCAATGTGACGGGAACGTGTGCCGGGCAGGGCGGTTCCAGGCTGTGTGCGTTATTGTGCAGTGTGTGTGTTTCGTGTTGGGTGTCTCCGACCTTCCTCGGGTCTCGGTTGCTGTCTTTGTTCTTTAGGAGCCAGGCAGGTGCCTCGGCAGCGTTAGTAGGGCCCGGCGAGGCCCTAGTCGTGGGCTCGGCGCCCGTCGGGCGCTTCTCTTTTGGCGTCGCAAGCTTCGGGCGTGGATCGTTTTGGCGTCTCGGACGGTCGTCTTGGGCGGCGTCGTTCCCGGCTGCGTGAGCAGCGCCGCTCTGTCGCTGTGAGTTTTTTGGGACTGGCGTTTCTTCCTTGCATCCTTAGGCGGTTAGGTCTTGAAGCTGGGCTGCTTGCACGTCCGTCGTCTCGGTTGTGAGAGGAAGCTCTTGTCACGGGCCGCGAAGCTGTCGGCGTGCTCTGGCGTTGCCGTAGGGCCTGCCGACGTCACCGTCGGGGTCCCGCAGGCGGTCTTGCCGGACGGGGGGTTTCCGTCTGGGTGTCGTCGTTCTCTCCGAGAGCTGCCTCTCATCCTTCGGGGCGCGTGGCCTGTAGCGTTCTGTGTAGCGTTGTTCTGTGTTTGTCTTGGAGCCGCCCTGCCCGGGGATGTAGAGTCAGGGCAAGGCGGGTGGTGCTGGCATCTCGGGATGCGCCCAGGCTGTGGCGGGGGTGGGGGGGAAGGAATTTTGCAGCCGTCTTGGATCGACTGGCTGTTGTCGGTGGGTGAGGGAAGTAATTCCTGTTGGGTTTTGTGGGCCCCCAGGGAACAACCGTAGGTGTCTGGGGGAGGGAGCTAGAGCCTTAGCTGAGCGGGTAGCGTGTCAAGGGTGTTCTGGCTTGTCTGTGTGCTGGGCTTACTGTTTGATGTATTGTGCTCATGTTTAAGAGCCGCCCTAGTTGGGCTCTCGAGGGGTGTTCCTACGTGCGATCGAGACCTGCGTCGTGGTTCAGCTGTCGCTGTGCATGCAGGTGACGTGTTTGGCATCGGTTTGGCAGGTGCCGAGGGAGGAGTCGTGCAGGGTGATGGAGGACGGCGCTGTAAGCAGGTGAGTTGGTGTGCGGTGTATCTGGAGGGAAGATGTGGCTGTTGGCTCTATGAGCCCGTTGTGGTAATTTTTCTTTGTGGACGCATGCGAGGAGCCGAGCGGGATCTGGGCACCGGAGGGGTGCCCAGGCACAGGGTGAGCGGTGACGGGTGGGCTGAAGCGTAGCGATTCGTCCTGAGGGGTCGCGTTGCAGGTGGTTGCGAGCAACGTGCGTTTGGCTCTTGCAGGTGGCGGGCGAGCCTCAAGACGGCAACCGGATCTGATGGAGGCCAGGCAGGTGAGCTGTCGAGGAAAAGGTGCGTGTCTGAGATGGGGGGTGGGGGGGCGGTGGTGTTTGTGCGGGTATCCTGAGACTCCCGCAGCACCCGAGCGGGTCCTTTTTTGCTTGGGTTCTTGCAGGTGCCGCACGCAGGCTTCGGAGGGGAGACACCGCGTGCCGACGAGAGGTCCGAGAGGTGAGGGGCTTGAAGGCCAGGCGGCTGTTTGAGAGCAAGGTGTCGTACGGCCACTCAGTTGAAGCGTTTGTCTCTGGTTTTGCAGGTTGTGCGCCGGCTGCCTTTGGGCCTGGATGCGCGTTTGAGGTGAGCTGGGTCGCAGAGGGGAGGGGCGCGGGGCTGGTGTGGTTCGTTCTTCCTTTTTTGGCGGAGCGACGGTAACTTTGTGTGCCCTGTGGTATCTCTAGGGGCCGCAGGGGATGGCGTTCGTCCTCGTCCGGAACGGGCACGGAGCAGCCGGGCGCGCGTGAGGTGGGGGGCGTTGCGGGGGTGGGTCCTTGTGGAGTGATGGGATGCCGGCTGACAGGGCTGCTGTGTGTGTATTGTTGTTGTTTTTGTTTAGGTGATGAAAAGGCACCTGGCCCGTGGAGGACCGATGCAGTGGGCTGACCGTGCGCTTGTTCTTCTGAAGGATGGGTGGACTGAGACTCTCGGCCCCTTGAAAGCTAAGTTGAGGCAACGGTGCTGGGGAAGGGGTTGGGGGAGGCAGGGGTTTTAAGGATGGTGCAGCGGAGCGGGCTGTCCGGGAAGCGGTCCCCTTTGAGAGCAGGGAAAAGGAGCGGGTTCCTCTTCAATGTGACGGGAACGTGTGCCGGGCAGGGCGGTTCCAGGCTGTGTGCGTTATTGTGCAGTGTGTGTGTTTCGTGTTGGGTGTCTCCGACCTTCCTCGGGTCTCGGTTGCTGTCTTTGTTCTTTAGGAGCCAGGCAGGTGCCTCGGCAGCGTTAGTAGGGCCCGGCGAGGCCCTAGTCGTGGGCTCGGCGCCCGTCGGGCGCTTCTCTTTTGGCGTCGCAAGCTTCGGGCGTGGATCGTTTTGGCGTCTCGGACGGTCGTCTTGGGCGGCGTCGTTCCCGGCTGCGTGAGCAGCGCCGCTCTGTCGCTGTGAGTTTTTTGGGACTGGCGTTTCTTCCTTGCATCCTTAGGCGGTTAGGTCTTGAAGCTGGGCTGCTTGCACGTCCGTCGTCTCGGTTGTGAGAGGAAGCTCTTGTCACGGGCCGCGAAGCTGTCGGCGTGCTCTGGCGTTGCCGTAGGGCCTGCCGACGTCACCGTCGGGGTCCCGCAGGCGGTCTTGCCGGACGGGGGGTTTCCGTCTGGGTGTCGTCGTTCTCTCCGAGAGCTGCCTCTCATCCTTCGGGGCGCGTGGCCTGTAGCGTTCTGTGTAGCGTTGTTCTGTGTTTGTCTTGGAGCCGCCCTGCCCGGGGATGTAGAGTCAGGGCAAGGCGGGTGGTGCTGGCATCTCGGGATGCGCCCAGGCTGTGGCGGGGGTGGGGGGGAAGGAATTTTGCAGCCGTCTTGGATCGACTGGCTGTTGTCGGTGGGTGAGGGAAGTAATTCCTGTTGGGTTTTGTGGGCCCCCAGGGAACAACCGTAGGTGTCTGGGGGAGGGAGCTAGAGCCTTAGCTGAGCGGGTAGCGTGTCAAGGGTGTTCTGGCTTGTCTGTGTGCTGGGCTTACTGTTTGATGTATTGTGCTCATGTTTAAGAGCCGCCCTAGTTGGGCTCTCGAGGGGTGTTCCTACGTGCGATCGAGACCTGCGTCGTGGTTCAGCTGTCGCTGTGCATGCAGGTGACGTGTTTGGCATCGGTTTGGCAGGTGCCGAGGGAGGAGTCGTGCAGGGTGATGGAGGACGGCGCTGTAAGCAGGTGAGTTGGTGTGCGGTGTATCTGGAGGGAAGATGTGGCTGTTGGCTCTATGAGCCCGTTGTGGTAATTTTTCTTTGTGGACGCATGCGAGGAGCCGAGCGGGATCTGGGCACCGGAGGGGTGCCCAGGCACAGGGTGAGCGGTGACGGGTGGGCTGAAGCGTAGCGATTCGTCCTGAGGGGTCGCGTTGCAGGTGGTTGCGAGCAACGTGCGTTTGGCTCTTGCAGGTGGCGGGCGAGCCTCAAGACGGCAACCGGATCTGATGGAGGCCAGGCAGGTGAGCTGTCGAGGAAAAGGTGCGTGTCTGAGATGGGGGGTGGGGGGGCGGTGGTGTTTGTGCGGGTATCCTGAGACTCCCGCAGCACCCGAGCGGGTCCTTTTTTGCTTGGGTTCTTGCAGGTGCCGCACGCAGGCTTCGGAGGGGAGACACCGCGTGCCGACGAGAGGTCCGAGAGGTGAGGGGCTTGAAGGCCAGGCGGCTGTTTGAGAGCAAGGTGTCGTACGGCCACTCAGTTGAAGCGTTTGTCTCTGGTTTTGCAGGTTGTGCGCCGGCTGCCTTTGGGCCTGGATGCGCGTTTGAGGTGAGCTGGGTCGCAGAGGGGAGGGGCGCGGGGCTGGTGTGGTTCGTTCTTCCTTTTTTGGCGGAGCGACGGTAACTTTGTGTGCCCTGTGGTATCTCTAGGGGCCGCAGGGGATGGCGTTCGTCCTCGTCCGGAACGGGCACGGAGCAGCCGGGCGCGCGTGAGGTGGGGGGCGTTGCGGGGGTGGGTCCTTGTGGAGTGATGGGATGCCGGCTGACAGGGCTGCTGTGTGTGTATTGTTGTTGTTTTTGTTTAGGTGATGAAAAGGCACCTGGCCCGTGGAGGACCGATGCAGTGGGCTGACCGTGCGCTTGTTCTTCTGAAGGATGGGTGGACTGAGACTCTCGGCCCCTTGAAAGCTAAGTTGAGGCAACGGTGCTGGGGAAGGGGTTGGGGGAGGCAGGGGTTTTAAGGATGGTGCAGCGGAGCGGGCTGTCCGGGAAGCGGTCCCCTTTGAGAGCAGGGAAAAGGAGCGGGTTCCTCTTCAATGTGACGGGAACGTGTGCCGGGCAGGGCGGTTCCAGGCTGTGTGCGTTATTGTGCAGTGTGTGTGTTTCGTGTTGGGTGTCTCCGACCTTCCTCGGGTCTCGGTTGCTGTCTTTGTTCTTTAGGAGCCAGGCAGGTGCCTCGGCAGCGTTAGTAGGGCCCGGCGAGGCCCTAGTCGTGGGCTCGGCGCCCGTCGGGCGCTTCTCTTTTGGCGTCGCAAGCTTCGGGCGTGGATCGTTTTGGCGTCTCGGACGGTCGTCTTGGGCGGCGTCGTTCCCGGCTGCGTGAGCAGCGCCGCTCTGTCGCTGTGAGTTTTTTGGGACTGGCGTTTCTTCCTTGCATCCTTAGGCGGTTAGGTCTTGAAGCTGGGCTGCTTGCACGTCCGTCGTCTCGGTTGTGAGAGGAAGCTCTTGTCACGGGCCGCGAAGCTGTCGGCGTGCTCTGGCGTTGCCGTAGGGCCTGCCGACGTCACCGTCGGGGTCCCGCAGGCGGTCTTGCCGGACGGGGGGTTTCCGTCTGGGTGTCGTCGTTCTCTCCGAGAGCTGCCTCTCATCCTTCGGGGCGCGTGGCCTGTAGCGTTCTGTGTAGCGTTGTTCTGTGTTTGTCTTGGAGCCGCCCTGCCCGGGGATGTAGAGTCAGGGCAAGGCGGGTGGTGCTGGCATCTAGGGATGCGCCCAGGCTGTGGCGGGGGTGGGGGGGAAGGAATTTTGCAGCCGTCTTGGATCGACTGGCTGTTGTCGGTGGGTGAGGGAAGTAATTCCTGTTGGGTTTTGTGGGCCCCCAGGGAACAACCGTAGGTGTCTGGGGGAGGGAGCTAGAGCCTTAGCTGAGCGGGTAGCGTGTCAAGGGTGTTCTGGCTTGTCTGTGTGCTGGGCTTACTGTTTGATGTATTGTGCTCATGTTTAAGAGCCGCCCTAGTTGGGCTCTCGAGGGGTGTTCCTACGTGCGATCGAGACCTGCGTCGTGGTTCAGCTGTCGCTGTGCATGCAGGTGACGTGTTTGGCATCGGTTTGGCAGGTGCCGAGGGAGGAGTCGTGCAGGGTGATGGAGGACGGCGCTGTAAGCAGGTGAGTTGGTGTGCGGTGTATCTGGAGGGAAGATGTGGCTGTTGGCTCTATGAGCCCGTTGTGGTAATTTTTCTTTGTGGACGCATGCGAGGAGCCGAGCGGGATCTGGGCACCGGAGGGGTGCCCAGGCACAGGGTGAGCGGTGACGGGTGGGCTGAAGCGTAGCGATTCGTCCTGAGGGGTCGCGTTGCAGGTGGTTGCGAGCAACGTGCGTTTGGCTCTTGCAGGTGGCGGGCGAGCCTCAAGACGGCAAGCGGATCTGATGGAGGCCGGGCAGGTGAGCTGTCGAGGAAAAGGTGCGTGTCTGAGATGCCTGAGATGGGGGGTGGGGGGGGGGTGTTTGTGCGGGTATCCTGAGACTCCCGCAGCACCCGAGCGGGTCCTTTTTTGCTTGGGTTCTTGCAGGTGCCGCACGCAGGCTTCGGAGGGGAGACGCCGCGTGCCGACGAGAGGTCCGAGAGGTGAGGGGCTTGAAGGCCAGGCGGCTGTTTGAGAGCAAGGTGTCGTACGGCCACTCAGTTGAAGCGTTTGTCTCTGGTTTTGCAGGTTGTGCGCCGGCTGCCTTTGGGCCTGGATGCGCGTTTGAGGTGAGCTGGGTCGCAGAGGGGAGGGGCGCGGGGCTGGTGTGGTTCGTTCTTCCTTTTTTGGCGGAGCGACGGTAACTTTGTGTGCCCTGTGGTATCTCTAGGGGCCGCAGGGGATGGCGTTCGTCCTCGTCCGGAACGGGCACGGAGCAGCCGGGTGAGCGGAGCAGCCGGGCGCGCGTGAGGTGGGGGGCGTTGCGGGGGTGGGTCCTTGTGGAGTGATGGGATGCCGGCTGACAGGGCTGCTGTGTGTGTATTGTTGTTGTTTTTGTTTAGGTGATGAAAAGGCACCTGGCCCGTGGAGGACCGATGCAGTGGGCTGACCGTGCGCTTGTTCTTCTGAAGGATGGGTGGACTGAGACTCTCGGCCCCTTGAAAGCTAAGTTGAGGCAACGGTGCTGGGGAAGGGGTTGGGGGAGGCAGGGGTTTTAAGGATGGTGCAGCGGAGCGGGCTGTCCGGGAAGCGGTCCCCTTTGAGAGCAGGGAAAAGGAGCGGGTTCCTCTTCAATGTGACGGGAACGTGTGCCGGGCAGGGCGGTTCCAGGCTGTGTGCGTTATTGTGCAGTGTGTGTGTTTCGTGTTGGGTGTCTCCGACCTTCCTCGGGTCTCGGTTGCTGTCTTTGTTCTTTAGGAGCCAGGCAGGTGCCTCGGCAGCGTTAGTAGGGCCCGGCGAGGCCCTAGTCGTGGGCTCGGCGCCCGTCGGGCGCTTCTCTTTTGGCGTCGCAAGCTTCGGGCGTGGATCGTTTTGGCGTCTCGGACGGTCGTCTTGGGCGGCGTCGTTCCCGGCTGCGTGAGCAGCGCCGCTCTGTCGCTGTGAGTTTTTTGGGACTGGCGTTTCTTCCTTGCATCCTTAGGCGGTTAGGTCTTGAAGCTGGGCTGCTTGCACGTCCGTCGTCTCGGTTGTGAGAGGAAGCTCTTGTCACGGGCCGCGAAGCTGTCGGCGTGCTCTGGCGTTGCCGTAGGGCCTGCCGACGTCACCGTCGGGGTCCCGCAGGCGGTCTTGCCGGACGGGGGGTTTCCGTCTGGGTGTCGTCGTTCTCTCCGAGAGCTGCCTCTCATCCTTCGGGGCGCGTGGCCTGTAGCGTTCTGTGTAGCGTTGTTCTGTGTTTGTCTTGGAGCCGCCCTGCCCGGGGATGTAGAGTCAGGGCAAGGCGGGTGGTGCTGGCATCTCGGGATGCGCCCAGGCTGTGGCGGGGGTGGGGGGGAAGGAATTTTGCAGCCGTCTTGGATCGACTGGCTGTTGTCGGTGGGTGAGGGAAGTAATTCCTGTTGGGTTTTGTGGGCCCCCAGGGAACAACCGTAGGTGTCTGGGGGAGGGAGCTAGAGCCTTAGCTGAGCGGGTAGCGTGTCAAGGGTGTTCTGGCTTGTCTGTGTGCTGGGCTTACTGTTTGATGTATTGTGCTCATGTTTAAGAGCCGCCCTAGTTGGGCTCTCGAGGGGTGTTCCTACGTGCGATCGAGACCTGCGTCGTGGTTCAGCTGTCGCTGTGCATGCAGGTGACGTGTTTGGCATCGGTTTGGCAGGTGCCGAGGGAGGAGTCGTGCAGGGTGATGGAGGACGGCGCTGTAAGCAGGTGAGTTGGTGTGCGGTGTATCTGGAGGGAAGATGTGGCTGTTGGCTCTATGAGCCCGTTGTGGTAATTTTTCTTTGTGGACGCATGCGAGGAGCCGAGCGGGATCTGGGCACCGGAGGGGTGCCCAGGCACAGGGTGAGCGGTGACGGGTGGGCTGAAGCGTAGCGATTCGTCCTGAGGGGTCGCGTTGCAGGTGGTTGCGAGCAACGTGCGTTTGGCTCTTGCAGGTGGCGGGCGAGCCTCAAGACGGCAAGCGGATCTGATGGAGGCCGGGCAGGTGAGCTGTCGAGGAAAAGGTGCGTGTCTGAGATGCCTGAGATGGGGGGTGGGGGGGTGGTGTTTGTGCGGGTATCCTGAGACTCCCGCAGCACCCGAGCGGGTCCTTTTTTGCTTGGGTTCTTGCAGGTGCCGCACGCAGGCTTCGGAGGGGAGACGCCGCGTGCCGACGAGAGGTCCGAGAGGTGAGGGGCTTGAAGGCCAGGCGGCTGTTTGAGAGCAAGGTGTCGTACGGCCACTCAGTTGAAGCGTTTGTCTCTGGTTTTGCAGGTTGTGCGCCGGCTGCCTTTGGGCCTGGATGCGCGTTTGAGGTGAGCTGGGTCGCAGAGGGGAGGGGCGCGGGGCTGGTGTGGTTCGTTCTTCCTTTTTTGGCGGAGCGACGGTAACTTTGTGTGCCCTGTGGTATCTCTAGGGGCCGCAGGGGATGGCGTTCGTCCTCGTCCGGAACGGGCACGGAGCAGCCGGGTGAGCGGAGCAGCCGGGCGCGCGTGAGGTGGGGGGCGTTGCGGGGGTGGGTCCTTGTGGAGTGATGGGATGCCGGCTGACAGGGCTGCTGTGTGTGTATTGTTGTTGTTTTTGTTTAGGTGATGAAAAGGCACCTGGCCCGTGGAGGACCGATGCAGTGGGCTGACCGTGCGCTTGTTCTTCTGAAGGATGGGTGGACTGAGACTCTCGGCCCCTTGAAAGCTAAGTTGAGGCAACGGTGCTGGGGAAGGGGTTGGGGGAGGCAGGGGTTTTAAGGATGGTGCAGCGGAGCGGGCTGTCCGGGAAGCGGTCCCCTTTGAGAGCAGGGAAAAGGAGCGGGTTCCTCTTCAATGTGACGGGAACGTGTGCCGGGCAGGGCGGTTCCAGGCTGTGTGCGTTATTGTGCAGTGTGTGTGTTTCGTGTTGGGTGTCTCCGACCTTCCTCGGGTCTCGGTTGCTGTCTTTGTTCTTTAGGAGCCAGGCAGGTGCCTCGGCAGCGTTAGTAGGGCCCGGCGAGGCCCTAGTCGTGGGCTCGGCGCCCGTCGGGCGCTTCTCTTTTGGCGTCGCAAGCTTCGGGTGTGGATCGTTTTGGCGTCTCGGACGGTCGTCTTGGGCGGCGTCGTTCCCGGCTGCGTGAGCAGCGCCGCTCTGTCGCTGTGAGTTTTTTGGGACTGGCGTTTCTTCCTTGCATCCTTAGGCGGTTAGGTCTTGAAGCTGGGCTGCTTGCACGTCCGTCGTCTCGGTTGTGAGAGGAAGCTCTTGTCACGGGCCGCGAAGCTGTCGGCGTGCTCTGGCGTTGCCGTAGGGCCTGCCGACGTCACCGTCGGGGTCCCGCAGGCGGTCTTGCCGGACGGGGGGTTTCCGTCTGGGTGTCGTCGTTCTCTCCGAGAGCTGCCTCTCATCCTTCGGGGCGCGTGGCCTGTAGCGTTCTGTGTAGCGTTGTTCTGTGTTTGTCTTGGAGCCGCCCTGCCCGGGGATGTAGAGTCAGGGCAAGGCGGGTGGTGCTGGCATCTCGGGATGCGCCCAGGCTGTGGCGGGGGTGGGGGGGAAGGAATTTTGCAGCCGTCTTGGATCGACTGGCTGTTGTCGGTGGGTGAGGGAAGTAATTCCTGTTGGGTTTTGTGGGCCCCCAGGGAACAACCGTAGGTGTCTGGGGGAGGGAGCTAGAGCCTTAGCTGAGCGGGTAGCGTGTCAAGGGTGTTCTGGCTTGTCTGTGTGCTGGGCTTACTGTTTGATGTATTGTGCTCATGTTTAAGAGCCGCCCTAGTTGGGCTCTCGAGGGGTGTTCCTACGTGCGATCGAGACCTGCGTCGTGGTTCAGCTGTCGCTGTGCATGCAGGTGACGTGTTTGGCATCGGTTTGGCAGGTGCCGAGGGAGGAGTCGTGCAGGGTGATGGAGGACGGCGCTGTAAGCAGGTGAGTTGGTGTGCGGTGTATCTGGAGGGAAGATGTGGCTGTTGGCTCTATGAGCCCGTTGTGGTAATTTTTCTTTGTGGACGCATGCGAGGAGCCGAGCGGGATCTGGGCACCGGAGGGGTGCCCAGGCACAGGGTGAGCGGTGACGGGTGGGCTGAAGCGTAGCGATTCGTCCTGAGGGGTCGCGTTGCAGGTGGTTGCGAGCAACGTGCGTTTGGCTCTTGCAGGTGGCGGGCGAGCCTCAAGACGGCAAGCGGATCTGATGGAGGCCGGGCAGGTGAGCTGTCGAGGAAAAGGTGCGTGTCTGAGATGCCTGAGATGGGGGGTGGGGGGGTGGTGTTTGTGCGGGTATCCTGAGACTCCCGCAGCACCCGAGCGGGTCCTTTTTTGCTTGGGTTCTTGCAGGTGCCGCACGCAGGCTTCGGAGGGGAGACGCCGCGTGCCGACGAGAGGTCCGAGAGGTGAGGGGCTTGAAGGCCAGGCGGCTGTTTGAGAGCAAGGTGTCGTACGGCCACTCAGTTGAAGCGTTTGTCTCTGGTTTTGCAGGTTGTGCGCCGGCTGCCTTTGGGCCTGGATGCGCGTTTGAGGTGAGCTGGGTCGCAGAGGGGAGGGGCGCGGGGCTGGTGTGGTTCGTTCTTCCTTTTTTGGCGGAGCGACGGTAACTTTGTGTGCCCTGTGGTATCTCTAGGGGCCGCAGGGGATGGCGTTCGTCCTCGTCCGGAACGGGCACGGAGCAGCCGGGTGAGCGGAGCAGCCGGGCGCGCGTGAGGTGGGGGGCGTTGCGGGGGTGGGTCCTTGTGGAGTGATGGGATGCCGGCTGACAGGGCTGCTGTGTGTGTATTGTTGTTGTTTTTGTTTAGGTGATGAAAAGGCACCTGGCCCGTGGAGGACCGATGCAGTGGGCTGACCGTGCGCTTGTTCTTCTGAAGGATGGGTGGACTGAGACTCTCGGCCCCTTGAAAGCTAAGTTGAGGCAACGGTGCTGGGGAAGGGGTTGGGGGAGGCAGGGGTTTTAAGGATGGTGCAGCGGAGCGGGCTGTCCGGGAAGCGGTCCCCTTTGAGAGCAGGGAAAAGGAGCGGGTTCCTCTTCAATGTGACGGGAACGTGTGCCGGGCAGGGCGGTTCCAGGCTGTGTGCGTTATTGTGCAGTGTGTGTGTTTCGTGTTGGGTGTCTCCGACCTTCCTCGGGTCTCGGTTGCTGTCTTTGTTCTTTAGGAGCCAGGCAGGTGCCTCGGCAGCGTTAGTAGGGCCCGGCGAGGCCCTAGTCGTGGGCTCGGCGCCCGTCGGGCGCTTCTCTTTTGGCGTCGCAAGCTTCGGGTGTGGATCGTTTTGGCGTCTCGGACGGTCGTCTTGGGCGGCGTCGTTCCCGGCTGCGTGAGCAGCGCCGCTCTGTCGCTGTGAGTTTTTTGGGACTGGCGTTTCTTCCTTGCATCCTTAGGCGGTTAGGTCTTGAAGCTGGGCTGCTTGCACGTCCGTCGTCTCGGTTGTGAGAGGAAGCTCTTGTCACGGGCCGCGAAGCTGTCGGCGTGCTCTGGCGTTGCCGTAGGGCCTGCCGACGTCACCGTCGGGGTCCCGCAGGCGGTCTTGCCGGACGGGGGGTTTCCGTCTGGGTGTCGTCGTTCTCTCCGAGAGCTGCCTCTCATCCTTCGGGGCGCGTGGCCTGTAGCGTTCTGTGTAGCGTTGTTCTGTGTTTGTCTTGGAGCCGCCCTGCCCGGGGATGTAGAGTCAGGGCAAGGCGGGTGGTGCTGGCATCTCGGGATGCGCCCAGGCTGTGGCGGGGGTGGGGGGGAAGGAATTTTGCAGCCGTCTTGGATCGACTGGCTGTTGTCGGTGGGTGAGGGAAGTAATTCCTGTTGGGTTTTGTGGGCCCCCAGGGAACAACCGTAGGTGTCTGGGGGAGGGAGCTAGAGCCTTAGCTGAGCGGGTAGCGTGTCAAGGGTGTTCTGGCTTGTCTGTGTGCTGGGCTTACTGTTTGATGTATTGTGCTCATGTTTAAGAGCCGCCCTAGTTGGGCTCTCGAGGGGTGTTCCTACGTGCGATCGAGACCTGCGTCGTGGTTCAGCTGTCGCTGTGCATGCAGGTGACGTGTTTGGCATCGGTTTGGCAGGTGCCGAGGGAGGAGTCGTGCAGGGTGATGGAGGACGGCGCTGTAAGCAGGTGAGTTGGTGTGCGGTGTATCTGGAGGGAAGATGTGGCTGTTGGCTCTATGAGCCCGTTGTGGTAATTTTTCTTTGTGGACGCATGCGAGGAGCCGAGCGGGATCTGGGCACCGGAGGGGTGCCCAGGCACAGGGTGAGCGGTGACGGGTGGGCTGAAGCGTAGCGATTCGTCCTGAGGGGTCGCGTTGCAGGTGGTTGCGAGCAACGTGCGTTTGGCTCTTGCAGGTGGCGGGCGAGCCTCAAGACGGCAACCGGATCTGATGGAGGCCAGGCAGGTGAGCTGTCGAGGAAAAGGTGCGTGTCTGAGATGGGGGGTGGGGGGGCGGTGGTGTTTGTGCGGGTATCCTGAGACTCCCGCAGCACCCGAGCGGGTCCTTTTTTGCTTGGGTTCTTGCAGGTGCCGCACGCAGGCTTCGGAGGGGAGACACCGCGTGCCGACGAGAGGTCCGAGAGGTGAGGGGCTTGAAGGCCAGGCGGCTGTTTGAGAGCAAGGTGTCGTACGGCCACTCAGTTGAAGCGTTTGTCTCTGGTTTTGCAGGTTGTGCGCCGGCTGCCTTTGGGCCTGGATGCGCGTTTGAGGTGAGCTGGGTCGCAGAGGGGAGGGGCGCGGGGCTGGTGTGGTTCGTTCTTCCTTTTTTGGCGGAGCGACGGTAACTTTGTGTGCCCTGTGGTATCTCTAGGGGCCGCAGGGGATGGCGTTCGTCCTCGTCCGGAACGGGCACGGAGCAGCCGGGCGCGCGTGAGGTGGGGGGCGTTGCGGGGGTGGGTCCTTGTGGAGTGATGGGATGCCGGCTGACAGGGCTGCTGTGTGTGTATTGTTGTTGTTTTTGTTTAGGTGATGAAAAGGCACCTGGCCCGTGGAGGACCGATGCAGTGGGCTGACCGTGCGCTTGTTCTTCTGAAGGATGGGTGGACTGAGACTCTCGGCCCCTTGAAAGCTAAGTTGAGGCAACGGTGCTGGGGAAGGGGTTGGGGGAGGCAGGGGTTTTAAGGATGGTGCAGCGGAGCGGGCTGTCCGGGAAGCGGTCCCCTTTGAGAGCAGGGAAAAGGAGCGGGTTCCTCTTCAATGTGACGGGAACGTGTGCCGGGCAGGGCGGTTCCAGGCTGTGTGCGTTATTGTGCAGTGTGTGTGTTTCGTGTTGGGTGTCTCCGACCTTCCTCGGGTCTCGGTTGCTGTCTTTGTTCTTTAGGAGCCAGGCAGGTGCCTCGGCAGCGTTAGTAGGGCCCGGCGAGGCCCTAGTCGTGGGCTCGGCGCCCGTCGGGCGCTTCTCTTTTGGCGTCGCAAGCTTCGGGCGTGGATCGTTTTGGCGTCTCGGACGGTCGTCTTGGGCGGCGTCGTTCCCGGCTGCGTGAGCAGCGCCGCTCTGTCGCTGTGAGTTTTTTGGGACTGGCGTTTCTTCCTTGCATCCTTAGGCGGTTAGGTCTTGAAGCTGGGCTGCTTGCACGTCCGTCGTCTCGGTTGTGAGAGGAAGCTCTTGTCACGGGCCGCGAAGCTGTCGGCGTGCTCTGGCGTTGCCGTAGGGCCTGCCGACGTCACCGTCGGGGTCCCGCAGGCGGTCTTGCCGGACGGGGGGTTTCCGTCTGGGTGTCGTCGTTCTCTCCGAGAGCTGCCTCTCATCCTTCGGGGCGCGTGGCCTGTAGCGTTCTGTGTAGCGTTGTTCTGTGTTTGTCTTGGAGCCGCCCTGCCCGGGGATGTAGAGTCAGGGCAAGGCGGGTGGTGCTGGCATCTCGGGATGCGCCCAGGCTGTGGCGGGGGTGGGGGGGAAGGAATTTTGCAGCCGTCTTGGATCGACTGGCTGTTGTCGGTGGGTGAGGGAAGTAATTCCTGTTGGGTTTTGTGGGCCCCCAGGGAACAACCGTAGGTGTCTGGGGGAGGGAGCTAGAGCCTTAGCTGAGCGGGTAGCGTGTCAAGGGTGTTCTGGCTTGTCTGTGTGCTGGGCTTACTGTTTGATGTATTGTGCTCATGTTTAAGAGCCGCCCTAGTTGGGCTCTCGAGGGGTGTTCCTACGTGCGATCGAGACCTGCGTCGTGGTTCAGCTGTCGCTGTGCATGCAGGTGACGTGTTTGGCATCGGTTTGGCAGGTGCCGAGGGAGGAGTCGTGCAGGGTGATGGAGGACGGCGCTGTAAGCAGGTGAGTTGGTGTGCGGTGTATCTGGAGGGAAGATGTGGCTGTTGGCTCTATGAGCCCGTTGTGGTAATTTTTCTTTGTGGACGCATGCGAGGAGCCGAGCGGGATCTGGGCACCGGAGGGGTGCCCAGGCACAGGGTGAGCGGTGACGGGTGGGCTGAAGCGTAGCGATTCGTCCTGAGGGGTCGCGTTGCAGGTGGTTGCGAGCAACGTGCGTTTGGCTCTTGCAGGTGGCGGGCGAGCCTCAAGACGGCAAGCGGATCTGATGGAGGCCGGGCAGGTGAGCTGTCGAGGAAAAGGTGCGTGTCTGAGATGCCTGAGATGGGGGGTGGGGGGGTGGTGTTTGTGCGGGTATCCTGAGACTCCCGCAGCACCCGAGCGGGTCCTTTTTTGCTTGGGTTCTTGCAGGTGCCGCACGCAGGCTTCGGAGGGGAGACGCCGCGTGCCGATGAGAGGTCCGAGAGGTGAGGGGCTTGAAGGCCAGGCGGCTGTTTGAGAGCAAGGTGTCGTACGGCCACTCAGTTGAAGCGTTTGTCTCTGGTTTTGCAGGTTGTGCGCCGGCTGCCTTTGGGCCTGGATGCGCGTTTGAGGTGAGCTGGGTCGCAGAGGGGAGGGGCGCGGGGCTGGTGTGGTTCGTTCTTCCTTTTTTGGCGGAGCGACGGTAACTTTGTGTGCCCTGTGGTATCTCTAGGGGCCGCAGGGGATGGCGTTCGTCCTCGTCCGGAACGGGCACGGAGCAGCCGGGTGAGCGGAGCAGCCGGGCGCGCGTGAGGTGGGGGGCGTTGCGGGGGTGGGTCCTTGTGGAGTGATGGGATGCCGGCTGACAGGGCTGCTGTGTGTGTATTGTTGTTGTTTTTGTTTAGGTGATGAAAAGGCACCTGGCCCGTGGAGGACCGATGCAGTGGGCTGACCGTGCGCTTGTTCTTCTGAAGGATGGGTGGACTGAGACTCTCGGCCCCTTGAAAGCTAAGTTGAGGCAACGGTGCTGGGGAAGGGGTTGGGGGAGGCAGGGGTTTTAAGGATGGTGCAGCGGAGCGGGCTGTCCGGGAAGCGGTCCCCTTTGAGAGCAGGGAAAAGGAGCGGGTTCCTCTTCAATGTGACGGGAACGTGTGCCGGGCAGGGCGGTTCCAGGCTGTGTGCGTTATTGTGCAGTGTGTGTGTTTCGTGTTGGGTGTCTCCGACCTTCCTCGGGTCTCGGTTGCTGTCTTTGTTCTTTAGGAGCCAGGCAGGTGCCTCGGCAGCGTTAGTAGGGCCCGGCGAGGCCCTAGTCGTGGGCTCGGCGCCCGTCGGGCGCTTCTCTTTTGGCGTCGCAAGCTTCGGGCGTGGATCGTTTTGGCGTCTCGGACGGTCGTCTTGGGCGGCGTCGTTCCCGGCTGCGTGAGCAGCGCCGCTCTGTCGCTGTGAGTTTTTTGGGACTGGCGTTTCTTCCTTGCATCCTTAGGCGGTTAGGTCTTGAAGCTGGGCTGCTTGCACGTCCGTCGTCTCGGTTGTGAGAGGAAGCTCTTGTCACGGGCCGCGAAGCTGTCGGCGTGCTCTGGCGTTGCCGTAGGGCCTGCCGACGTCACCGTCGGGGTCCCGCAGGCGGTCTTGCCGGACGGGGGGTTTCCGTCTGGGTGTCGTCGTTCTCTCCGAGAGCTGCCTCTCATCCTTCGGGGCGCGTGGCCTGTAGCGTTCTGTGTAGCGTTGTTCTGTGTTTGTCTTGGAGCCGCCCTGCCCGGGGATGTAGAGTCAGGGCAAGGCGGGTGGTGCTGGCATCTCGGGATGCGCCCAGGCTGTGGCGGGGGTGGGGGGGAAGGAATTTTGCAGCCGTCTTGGATCGACTGGCTGTTGTCGGTGGGTGAGGGAAGTAATTCCTGTTGGGTTTTGTGGGCCCCCAGGGAACAACCGTAGGTGTCTGGGGGAGGGAGCTAGAGCCTTAGCTGAGCGGGTAGCGTGTCAAGGGTGTTCTGGCTTGTCTGTGTGCTGGGCTTACTGTTTGATGTATTGTGCTCATGTTTAAGAGCCGCCCTAGTTGGGCTCTCGAGGGGTGTTCCTACGTGCGATCGAGACCTGCGTCGTGGTTCAGCTGTCGCTGTGCATGCAGGTGACGTGTTTGGCATCGGTTTGGCAGGTGCCGAGGGAGGAGTCGTGCAGGGTGATGGAGGACGGCGCTGTAAGCAGGTGAGTTGGTGTGCGGTGTATCTGGAGGGAAGATGTGGCTGTTGGCTCTATGAGCCCGTTGTGGTAATTTTTCTTTGTGGACGCATGCGAGGAGCCGAGCGGGATCTGGGCACCGGAGGGGTGCCCAGGCACAGGGTGAGCGGTGACGGGTGGGCTGAAGCGTAGCGATTCGTCCTGAGGGGTCGCGTTGCAGGTGGTTGCGAGCAACGTGCGTTTGGCTCTTGCAGGTGGCGGGCGAGCCTCAAGACGGCAACCGGATCTGATGGAGGCCAGGCAGGTGAGCTGTCGAGGAAAAGGTGCGTGTCTGAGATGGGGGGTGGGGGGGGGGTGGTGTTTGTGCGGGTATCCTGAGACTCCCGCAGCACCCGAGCGGGTCCTTTTTTGCTTGGGTTCTTGCAGGTGCCGCACGCAGGCTTCGGAGGGGAGACGCCGCGTGCCGACGAGAGGTCCGAGAGGTGAGGGGCTTGAAGGCCAGGCGGCTGTTTGAGAGCAAGGTGTCGTACGGCCACTCAGTTGAAGCGTTTGTCTCTGGTTTTGCAGGTTGTGCGCCGGCTGCCTTTGGGCCTGGATGCGCGTTTGAGGTGAGCTGGGTCGCAGAGGGGAGGGGCGCGGGGCTGGTGTGGTTCGTTCTTCCTTTTTTGGCGGAGCGACGGTAACTTTGTGTGCCCTGTGGTATCTCTAGGGGCCGCAGGGGATGGCGTTCGTCCTCGTCCGGAACGGGCACGGAGCAGCCGGGCGCGCGTGAGGTGGGGGGCGTTGCGGGGGTGGGTCCTTGTGGAGTGATGGGATGCCGGCTGACAGGGCTGCTGTGTGTGTATTGTTGTTGTTTTTGTTTAGGTGATGAAAAGGCACCTGGCCCGTGGAGGACCGATGCAGTGGGCTGACCGTGCGCTTGTCCTTCTGAAGGATGGGTGGACTGAGACTCTCGGCCCCTTGAAAGCTAAGTTGAGGCAACGGTGCTGGGGAAGGGGTTGGGGGAGGCAGGGGTTTTAAGGATGGTGCAGCGGAGCGGGCTGTCCGGGAAGCGGTCCCCTTTGAGAGCAGGGAAAAGGAGCGGGTTCCTCTTCAATGTGACGGGAACGTGTGCCGGGCAGGGCGGTTCCAGGCTGTGTGCGTTATTGTGCAGTGTGTGTGTTTCGTGTTGGGTGTCTCCGACCTTCCTCGGGTCTCGGTTGCTGTCTTTGTTCTTTAGGAGCCAGGCAGGTGCCTCGGCAGCGTTAGTAGGGCCCGGCGAGGCCCTAGTCGTGGGCTCGGCGCCCGTCGGGCGCTTCTCTTTTGGCGTCGCAAGCTTCGGGCGTGGATCGTTTTGGCGTCTCGGACGGTCGTCTTGGGCGGCGTCGTTCCCGGCTGCGTGAGCAGCGCCGCTCTGTCGCTGTGAGTTTTTTGGGACTGGCGTTTCTTCCTTGCATCCTTAGGCGGTTAGGTCTTGAAGCTGGGCTGCTTGCACGTCCGTCGTCTCGGTTGTGAGAGGAAGCTCTTGTCACGGGCCGCGAAGCTGTCGGCGTGCTCTGGCGTTGCCGTAGGGCCTGCCGACGTCACCGTCGGGGTCCCGCAGGCGGTCTTGCCGGACGGGGGGTTTCCGTCTGGGTGTCGTCGTTCTCTCCGAGAGCTGCCTCTCATCCTTCGGGGCGCGTGGCCTGTAGCGTTCTGTGTAGCGTTGTTCTGTGTTTGTCTTGGAGCCGCCCTGCCCGGGGATGTAGAGTCAGGGCAAGGCGGGTGGTGCTGGCATCTCGGGATGCGCCCAGGCTGTGGCGGGGGTGGGGGGGAAGGAATTTTGCAGCCGTCTTGGATCGACTGGCTGTTGTCGGTGGGTGAGGGAAGTAATTCCTGTTGGGTTTTGTGGGCCCCCAGGGAACAACCGTAGGTGTCTGGGGGAGGGAGCTAGAGCCTTAGCTGAGCGGGTAGCGTGTCAAGGGTGTTCTGGCTTGTCTGTGTGCTGGGCTTACTGTTTGATGTATTGTGCTCATGTTTAAGAGCCGCCCTAGTTGGGCTCTCGAGGGGTGTTCCTACGTGCGATCGAGACCTGCGTCGTGGTTCAGCTGTCGCTGTGCATGCAGGTGACGTGTTTGGCATCGGTTTGGCAGGTGCCGAGGGAGGAGTCGTGCAGGGTGATGGAGGACGGCGCTGTAAGCAGGTGAGTTGGTGTGCGGTGTATCTGGAGGGAAGATGTGGCTGTTGGCTCTATGAGCCCGTTGTGGTAATTTTTCTTTGTGGACGCATGCGAGGAGCCGAGCGGGATCTGGGCACCGGAGGGGTGCCCAGGCACAGGGTGAGCGGTGACGGGTGGGCTGAAGCGTAGCGATTCGTCCTGAGGGGTCGCGTTGCAGGTGGTTGCGAGCAACGTGCGTTTGGCTCTTGCAGGTGGCGGGCGAGCCTCAAGACGGCAAGCGGATCTGATGGAGGCCGGGCAGGTGAGCTGTCGAGGAAAAGGTGCGTGTCTGAGATGCCTGAGATGGGGGGTGGGGGGGTGGTGTTTGTGCGGGTATCCTGAGACTCCCGCAGCACCCGAGCGGGTCCTTTTTTGCTTGGGTTCTTGCAGGTGCCGCACGCAGGCTTCGGAGGGGAGACGCCGCGTGCCGACGAGAGGTCCGAGAGGTGAGGGGCTTGAAGGCCAGGCGGCTGTTTGAGAGCAAGGTGTCGTACGGCCACTCAGTTGAAGCGTTTGTCTCTGGTTTTGCAGGTTGTGCGCCGGCTGCCTTTGGGCCTGGATGCGCGTTTGAGGTGAGCTGGGTCGCAGAGGGGAGGGGCGCGGGGCTGGTGTGGTTCGTTCTTCCTTTTTTGGCGGAGCGACGGTAACTTTGTGTGCCCTGTGGTATCTCTAGGGGCCGCAGGGGATGGCGTTCGTCCTCGTCCGGAACGGGCACGGAGCAGCCGGGTGAGCGGAGCAGCCGGGCGCGCGTGAGGTGGGGGGCGTTGCGGGGGTGGGTCCTTGTGGAGTGATGGGATGCCGGCTGACAGGGCTGCTGTGTGTGTATTGTTGTTGTTTTTGTTTAGGTGATGAAAAGGCACCTGGCCCGTGGAGGACCGATGCAGTGGGCTGACCGTGCGCTTGTTCTTCTGAAGGATGGGTGGACTGAGACTCTCGGCCCCTTGAAAGCTAAGTTGAGGCAACGGTGCTGGGGAAGGGGTTGGGGGAGGCAGGGGTTTTAAGGATGGTGCAGCGGAGCGGGCTGTCCGGGAAGCGGTCCCCTTTGAGAGCAGGGAAAAGGAGCGGGTTCCTCTTCAATGTGACGGGAACGTGTGCCGGGCAGGGCGGTTCCAGGCTGTGTGCGTTATTGTGCAGTGTGTGTGTTTCGTGTTGGGTGTCTCCGACCTTCCTCGGGTCTCGGTTGCTGTCTTTGTTCTTTAGGAGCCAGGCAGGTGCCTCGGCAGCGTTAGTAGGGCCCGGCGAGGCCCTAGTCGTGGGCTCGGCGCCCGTCGGGCGCTTCTCTTTTGGCGTCGCAAGCTTCGGGCGTGGATCGTTTTGGCGTCTCGGACGGTCGTCTTGGGCGGCGTCGTTCCCGGCTGCGTGAGCAGCGCCGCTCTGTCGCTGTGAGTTTTTTGGGACTGGCGTTTCTTCCTTGCATCCTTAGGCGGTTAGGTCTTGAAGCTGGGCTGCTTGCACGTCCGTCGTCTCGGTTGTGAGAGGAAGCTCTTGTCACGGGCCGCGAAGCTGTCGGCGTGCTCTGGCGTTGCCGTAGGGCCTGCCGACGTCACCGTCGGGGTCCCGCAGGCGGTCTTGCCGGACGGGGGGTTTCCGTCTGGGTGTCGTCGTTCTCTCCGAGAGCTGCCTCTCATCCTTCGGGGCGCGTGGCCTGTAGCGTTCTGTGTAGCGTTGTTCTGTGTTTGTCTTGGAGCCGCCCTGCCCGGGGATGTAGAGTCAGGGCAAGGCGGGTGGTGCTGGCATCTCGGGATGCGCCCAGGCTGTGGCGGGGGTGGGGGGGAAGGAATTTTGCAGCCGTCTTGGATCGACTGGCTGTTGTCGGTGGGTGAGGGAAGTAATTCCTGTTGGGTTTTGTGGGCCCCCAGGGAACAACCGTAGGTGTCTGGGGGAGGGAGCTAGAGCCTTAGCTGAGCGGGTAGCGTGTCAAGGGTGTTCTGGCTTGTCTGTGTGCTGGGCTTACTGTTTGATGTATTGTGCTCATGTTTAAGAGCCGCCCTAGTTGGGCTCTCGAGGGGTGTTCCTACGTGCGATCGAGACCTGCGTCGTGGTTCAGCTGTCGCTGTGCATGCAGGTGACGTGTTTGGCATCGGTTTGGCAGGTGCCGAGGGAGGAGTCGTGCAGGGTGATGGAGGACGGCGCTGTAAGCAGGTGAGTTGGTGTGCGGTGTATCTGGAGGGAAGATGTGGCTGTTGGCTCTATGAGCCCGTTGTGGTAATTTTTCTTTGTGGACGCATGCGAGGAGCCGAGCGGGATCTGGGCACCGGAGGGGTGCCCAGGCACAGGGTGAGCGGTGACGGGTGGGCTGAAGCGTAGCGATTCGTCCTGAGGGGTCGCGTTGCAGGTGGTTGCGAGCAACGTGCGTTTGGCTCTTGCAGGTGGCGGGCGAGCCTCAAGACGGCAACCGGATCTGATGGAGGCCAGGCAGGTGAGCTGTCGAGGAAAAGGTGCGTGTCTGAGATGGGGGGTGGGGGGGCGGTGGTGTTTGTGCGGGTATCCTGAGACTCCCGCAGCACCCGAGCGGGTCCTTTTTTGCTTGGGTTCTTGCAGGTGCCGCACGCAGGCTTCGGAGGGGAGACACCGCGTGCCGACGAGAGGTCCGAGAGGTGAGGGGCTTGAAGGCCAGGCGGCTGTTTGAGAGCAAGGTGTCGTACGGCCACTCAGTTGAAGCGTTTGTCTCTGGTTTTGCAGGTTGTGCGCCGGCTGCCTTTGGGCCTGGATGCGCGTTTGAGGTGAGCTGGGTCGCAGAGGGGAGGGGCGCGGGGCTGGTGTGGTTCGTTCTTCCTTTTTTGGCGGAGCGACGGTAACTTTGTGTGCCCTGTGGTATCTCTAGGGGCCGCAGGGGATGGCGTTCGTCCTCGTCCGGAACGGGCACGGAGCAGCCGGGCGCGCGTGAGGTGGGGGGCGTTGCGGGGGTGGGTCCTTGTGGAGTGATGGGATGCCGGCTGACAGGGCTGCTGTGTGTGTATTGTTGTTGTTTTTGTTTAGGTGATGAAAAGGCACCTGGCCCGTGGAGGACCGATGCAGTGGGCTGACCGTGCGCTTGTTCTTCTGAAGGATGGGTGGACTGAGACTCTCGGCCCCTTGAAAGCTAAGTTGAGGCAACGGTGCTGGGGAAGGGGTTGGGGGAGGCAGGGGTTTTAAGGATGGTGCAGCGGAGCGGGCTGTCCGGGAAGCGGTCCCCTTTGAGAGCAGGGAAAAGGAGCGGGTTCCTCTTCAATGTGACGGGAACGTGTGCCGGGCAGGGCGGTTCCAGGCTGTGTGCGTTATTGTGCAGTGTGTGTGTTTCGTGTTGGGTGTCTCCGACCTTCCTCGGGTCTCGGTTGCTGTCTTTGTTCTTTAGGAGCCAGGCAGGTGCCTCGGCAGCGTTAGTAGGGCCCGGCGAGGCCCTAGTCGTGGGCTCGGCGCCCGTCGGGCGCTTCTCTTTTGGCGTCGCAAGCTTCGGGCGTGGATCGTTTTGGCGTCTCGGACGGTCGTCTTGGGCGGCGTCGTTCCCGGCTGCGTGAGCAGCGCCGCTCTGTCGCTGTGAGTTTTTTGGGACTGGCGTTTCTTCCTTGCATCCTTAGGCGGTTAGGTCTTGAAGCTGGGCTGCTTGCACGTCCGTCGTCTCGGTTGTGAGAGGAAGCTCTTGTCACGGGCCGCGAAGCTGTCGGCGTGCTCTGGCGTTGCCGTAGGGCCTGCCGACGTCACCGTCGGGGTCCCGCAGGCGGTCTTGCCGGACGGGGGGTTTCCGTCTGGGTGTCGTCGTTCTCTCCGAGAGCTGCCTCTCATCCTTCGGGGCGCGTGGCCTGTAGCGTTCTGTGTAGCGTTGTTCTGTGTTTGTCTTGGAGCCGCCCTGCCCGGGGATGTAGAGTCAGGGCAAGGCGGGTGGTGCTGGCATCTCGGGATGCGCCCAGGCTGTGGCGGGGGTGGGGGGGAAGGAATTTTGCAGCCGTCTTGGATCGACTGGCTGTTGTCGGTGGGTGAGGGAAGTAATTCCTGTTGGGTTTTGTGGGCCCCCAGGGAACAACCGTAGGTGTCTGGGGGAGGGAGCTAGAGCCTTAGCTGAGCGGGTAGCGTGTCAAGGGTGTTCTGGCTTGTCTGTGTGCTGGGCTTACTGTTTGATGTATTGTGCTCATGTTTAAGAGCCGCCCTAGTTGGGCTCTCGAGGGGTGTTCCTACGTGCGATCGAGACCTGCGTCGTGGTTCAGCTGTCGCTGTGCATGCAGGTGACGTGTTTGGCATCGGTTTGGCAGGTGCCGAGGGAGGAGTCGTGCAGGGTGATGGAGGACGGCGCTGTAAGCAGGTGAGTTGGTGTGCGGTGTATCTGGAGGGAAGATGTGGCTGTTGGCTCTATGAGCCCGTTGTGGTAATTTTTCTTTGTGGACGCATGCGAGGAGCCGAGCGGGATCTGGGCACCGGAGGGGTGCCCAGGCACAGGGTGAGCGGTGACGGGTGGGCTGAAGCGTAGCGATTCGTCCTGAGGGGTCGCGTTGCAGGTGGTTGCGAGCAACGTGCGTTTGGCTCTTGCAGGTGGCGGGCGAGCCTCAAGACGGCAACCGGATCTGATGGAGGCCAGGCAGGTGAGCTGTCGAGGAAAAGGTGCGTGTCTGAGATGGGGGGTGGGGGGGCGGTGGTGTTTGTGCGGGTATCCTGAGACTCCCGCAGCACCCGAGCGGGTCCTTTTTTGCTTGGGTTCTTGCAGGTGCCGCACGCAGGCTTCGGAGGGGAGACGCCGCGTGCCGACGAGAGGTCCGAGAGGTGAGGGGCTTGAAGGCCAGGCGGCTGTTTGAGAGCAAGGTGTCGTACGGCCACTCAGTTGAAGCGTTTGTCTCTGGTTTTGCAGGTTGTGCGCCGGCTGCCTTTGGGCCTGGATGCGCGTTTGAGGTGAGCTGGGTCGCAGAGGGGAGGGGCGCGGGGCTGGTGTGGTTCGTTCTTCCTTTTTTGGCGGAGCGACGGTAACTTTGTGTGCCCTGTGGTATCTCTAGGGGCCGCAGGGGATGGCGTTCGTCCTCGTCCGGAACGGGCACGGAGCAGCCGGGTGAGCGGAGCAGCCGGGCGCGCGTGAGGTGGGGGGCGTTGCGGGGGTGGGTCCTTGTGGAGTGATGGGATGCCGGCTGACAGGGCTGCTGTGTGTGTATTGTTGTTGTTTTTGTTTAGGTGATGAAAAGGCACCTGGCCCGTGGAGGACCGATGCAGTGGGCTGACCGTGCGCTTGTTCTTCTGAAGGATGGGTGGACTGAGACTCTCGGCCCCTTGAAAGCTAAGTTGAGGCAACGGTGCTGGGGAAGGGGTTGGGGGAGGCAGGGGTTTTAAGGATGGTGCAGCGGAGCGGGCTGTCCGGGAAGCGGTCCCCTTTGAGAGCAGGGAAAAGGAGCGGGTTCCTCTTCAATGTGACGGGAACGTGTGCCGGGCAGGGCGGTTCCAGGCTGTGTGCGTTATTGTGCAGTGTGTGTGTTTCGTGTTGGGTGTCTCCGACCTTCCTCGGGTCTCGGTTGCTGTCTTTGTTCTTTAGGAGCCAGGCAGGTGCCTCGGCAGCGTTAGTAGGGCCCGGCGAGGCCCTAGTCGTGGGCTCGGCGCCCGTCGGGCGCTTCTCTTTTGGCGTCGCAAGCTTCGGGCGTGGATCGTTTTGGCGTCTCGGACGGTCGTCTTGGGCGGCGGCGTTCCCGGCTGCGTGAGCAGCGCCGCTCTGTCGCTGTGAGTTTTTTGGGACTGGCGTTTCTTCCTTGCATCCTTAGGCGGTTAGGTCTTGAAGCTGGGCTGCTTGCACGTCCGTCGTCTCGGTTGTGAGAGGAAGCTCTTGTCACGGGCCGCGAAGCTGTCGGCGTGCTCTGGCGTTGCCGTAGGGCCTGCCGACGTCACCGTCGGGGTCCCGCAAGGCGGTCTTGCCGGACGGGGGGTTTCCGTCTGGGTGTCGTCGTTCTCTCCGAGAGCTGCCTCTCATCCTTCGGGGCGCGTGGCCTGTAGCGTTCTGTGTAGCGTTGTTCTGTGTTTGTCTTGGAGCCGCCCTGCCCGGGGATGTAGAGTCAGGGCAAGGCGGGTGGTGCTGGCATCTCGGGATGCGCCCAGGCTGTGGCGGGGGTGGGGGGGAAGGAATTTTGCAGCCGTCTTGGATCGACTGGCTGTTGTCGGTGGGTGAGGGAAGTAATTCCTGTTGGGTTTTGTGGGCCCCCAGGGAACAACCGTAGGTGTCTGGGGGAGGGAGCTAGAGCCTTAGCTGAGCGGGTAGCGTGTCAAGGGTGTTCTGGCTTGTCTGTGTGCTGGGCTTACTGTTTGATGTATTGTGCTCATGTTTAAGAGCCGCCCTAGTTGGGCTCTCGAGGGGTGTTCCTACGTGCGATCGAGACCTGCGTCGTGGTTCAGCTGTCGCTGTGCATGCAGGTGACGTGTTTGGCATCGGTTTGGCAGGTGCCGAGGGAGGAGTCGTGCAGGGTGATGGAGGACGGCGCTGTAAGCAGGTGAGTTGGTGTGCGGTGTATCTGGAGGGAAGATGTGGCTGTTGGCTCTATGAGCCCGTTGTGGTAATTTTTCTTTGTGGACGCATGCGAGGAGCCGAGCGGGATCTGGGCACCGGAGGGGTGCCCAGGCACAGGGTGAGCGGTGACGGGTGGGCTGAAGCGTAGCGATTCGTCCTGAGGGGTCGCGTTGCAGGTGGTTGCGAGCAACGTGCGTTTGGCTCTTGCAGGTGGCGGGCGAGCCTCAAGACGGCAACCGGATCTGATGGAGGCCAGGCAGGTGAGCTGTCGAGGAAAAGGTGCGTGTCTGAGATGGGGGGTGGGGGGGCGGTGGTGTTTGTGCGGGTATCCTGAGACTCCCGCAGCACCCGAGCGGGTCCTTTTTTGCTTGGGTTCTTGCAGGTGCCGCACGCAGGCTTCGGAGGGGAGACGCCGCGTGCCGACGAGAGGTCCGAGAGGTGAGGGGCTTGAAGGCCAGGCGGCTGTTTGAGAGCAAGGTGTCGTACGGCCACTCAGTTGAAGCGTTTGTCTCTGGTTTTGCAGGTTGTGCGCCGGCTGCCTTTGGGCCTGGATGCGCGTTTGAGGTGAGCTGGGTCGCAGAGGGGAGGGGCGCGGGGCTGGTGTGGTTCGTTCTTCCTTTTCTGGCGGAGCGACGGTAACTTTGTGTGCCCTGTGGTATCTCTAGGGGCCGCAGGGGATGGCGTTCGTCCTCGTCCGGAACGGGCACGGAGCAGCTGGGCGCGCGTGAGGTGGGGGGCGTTGCGGGGGTGGGTCCTTGTGGAGTGATGGGATGCCGGCTGACAGGGCTGCTGTGTGTGTATTGTTGTTGTTTTTGTTTAGGTGATGAAAAGGCACCTGGCCCGTGGAGGACCGATGCAGTGGGCTGACCGTGCGCTTGTTCTTCTGAAGGATGGGTGGACTGAGACTCTCGGCCCCTTGAAAGCTAAGTTGAGGCAACGGTGCTGGGGAAGGGGTTGGGGGAGGCAGGGGTTTTAAGGATGGTGCAGCGGAGCGGGCTGTCCGGGAAGCGGTCCCCTTTGAGAGCAGGGAAAAGGAGCGGGTTCCTCTTCAATGTGACGGGAACGTGTGCCGGGCAGGGCGGTTCCAGGCTGTGTGCGTTATTGTGCAGTGTGTGTGTTTCGTGTTGGGTGTCTCCGACCTTCCCCGGGTCTCGGTTGCTGTCTTTGTTCTTTAGGAGCCAGGCAGGTGCCTCGGCAGCGTTAGTAGGGCCCGGCGAGGCCCTAGTCGTGGGCTCGGCGCCCGTCGGGCGCTTCTCTTTTGGCGTCGCAAGCTTCGGGCGTGGATCGTTTTGGCGTCTCGGACGGTCGTCTTGGGCGGCGTCGTTCCCGGCTGCGTGAGCAGCGCCGCTCTGTCGCTGTGAGTTTTTTGGGACTGGCGTTTCTTCCTTGCATCCTTAGGCGGTTAGGTCTTGAAGCTGGGCCGCTTGCACGTCCGTCGTCTCGGTTGTGAGAGGAAGCTCTTGTCACGGGCCGCGAAGCTGTCGGCGTGCTCTGGCGTTGCCGTAGGGCCTGCCGACGTCACCGTCGGGGTCCCGCAGGCGGTCTTGCCGGACGGGGGGTTTCCGTCTGGGTGTCGTCGTTCTCTCCGAGAGCTGCCTCTCATCCTTCGGGGCGCGTGGCCTGTAGCGTTCTGTGTAGCGTTGTTCTGTGTTTGTCTTGGAGCCGCCCTGCCCGGGGATGTAGAGTCAGGGCAAGGCGGGTGGTGCTGGCATCTCGGGATGCGCCCAGGCTATGGCGGGGGTGGGGGGGAAGGAATTTTGCAGCCGTCTTGGATCGACTGGCTGTTGTCGGTGGGTGAGGGAAGTAATTCCTGTTGGGTTTTGTGGGCCCCCAGGGAACAACCGTAGGTGTCTGGGGGAGGGAGCTAGAGCCTTAGCTGAGCGGGTAGCGTGTCAAGGGTGTTCTGGCTTGTCTGTGTGCTGGGCTTACTGTTTGATGTATTGTGCTCATGTTTAAGAGCCGCCCTAGTTGGGCTCTCGAGGGGTGTTCCTACGTGCGATCGAGACCTGCGTCGTGGTTCAGCTGTCGCTGTGCATGCAGGTGACGTGTTTGGCATCGGTTTGGCAGGTGCCGAGGGAGGAGTCGTGCAGGGTGATGGAGGACGGCGCTGTAAGCAGGTGAGTTGGTGTGCGGTGTATCTGGAGGGAAGATGTGGCTGTTGGCTCTATGAGCCCGTTGTGGTAATTTTTCTTTGTGGACGCATGCGAGGAGCCGAGCGGGATCTGGGCACCGGAGGGGTGCCCAGGCACAGGGTGAGCGGTGACGGGTGGGCTGAAGCGTAGCGATTCGTCCTGAGGGGTCGCGTTGCAGGTGGTTGCGAGCAACGTGCGTTTGGCTCTTGCAGGTGGCGGGCGAGCCTCAAGACGGCAAGCGGATCTGATGGAGGCCGGGCAGGTGAGCTGTCGAGGAAAAGGTGCGTGTCTGAGATGCCTGAGATGGGGGGTGGGGGGGTGGTGTTTGTGCGGGTATCCTGAGACTCCCGCAGCACCCGAGCGGGTCCTTTTTTGCTTGGGTTCTTGCAGGTGCCGCACGCAGGCTTCGGAGGGGAGACGCCGCGTGCCGACGAGAGGTCCGAGAGGTGAGGGGCTTGAAGGCCAGGCGGCTGTTTGAGAGCAAGGTGTCGTACGGCCACTCAGTTGAAGCGTTTGTCTCTGGTTTTGCAGGTTGTGCGCCGGCTGCCTTTGGGCCTGGATGCGCGTTTGAGGTGAGCTGGGTCGCAGAGGGGAGGGGCGCGGGGCTGGTGTGGTTCGTTCTTCCTTTTTTGGCGGAGCGACGGTAACTTTGTGTGCCCTGTGGTATCTCTAGGGGCCGCAGGGGATGGCGTTCGTCCTCGTCCGGAACGGGCACGGAGCAGCCGGGTGAGCGGAGCAGCCGGGCGCGCGTGAGGTGGGGGGCGTTGCGGGGGTGGGTCCTTGTGGAGTGATGGGATGCCGGCTGACAGGGCTGCTGTGTGTGTATTGTTGTTGTTTTTGTTTAGGTGATGAAAAGGCACCTGGCCCGTGGAGGACCGATGCAGTGGGCTGACCGTGCGCTTGTTCTTCTGAAGGATGGGTGGACTGAGACTCTCGGCCCCTTGAAAGCTAAGTTGAGGCAACGGTGCTGGGGAAGGGGTTGGGGGAGGCAGGGGTTTTAAGGATGGTGCAGCGGAGCGGGCTGTCCGGGAAGCGGTCCCCTTTGAGAGCAGGGAAAAGGAGCGGGTTCCTCTTCAATGTGACGGGAACGTGTGCCGGGCAGGGCGGTTCCAGGCTGTGTGCGTTATTGTGCAGTGTGTGTGTTTCGTGTTGGGTGTCTCCGACCTTCCTCGGGTCTCGGTTGCTGTCTTTGTTCTTTAGGAGCCAGGCAGGTGCCTCGGCAGCGTTAGTAGGGCCCGGCGAGGCCCTAGTCGTGGGCTCGGCGCCCGTCGGGCGCTTCTCTTTTGGCGTCGCAAGCTTCGGGCGTGGATCGTTTTGGCGTCTCGGACGGTCGTCTTGGGCGGCGTCGTTCCCGGCTGCGTGAGCAGCGCCGCTCTGTCGCTGTGAGTTTTTTGGGACTGGCGTTTCTTCCTTGCATCCTTAGGCGGTTAGGTCTTGAAGCTGGGCTGCTTGCACGTCCGTCGTCTCGGTTGTGAGAGGAAGCTCTTGTCACGGGCCGCGAAGCTGTCGGCGTGCTCTGGCGTTGCCGTAGGGCCTGCCGACGTCACCGTCGGGGTCCCGCAGGCGGTCTTGCCGGACGGGGGGTTTCCGTCTGGGTGTCGTCGTTCTCTCCGAGAGCTGCCTCTCATCCTTCGGGGCGCGTGGCCTGTAGCGTTCTGTGTAGCGTTGTTCTGTGTTTGTCTTGGAGCCGCCCTGCCCGGGGATGTAGAGTCAGGGCAAGGCGGGTGGTGCTGGCATCTCGGGATGCGCCCAGGCTGTGGCGGGGGTGGGGGGGAAGGAATTTTGCAGCCGTCTTGGATCGACTGGCTGTTGTCGGTGGGTGAGGGAAGTAATTCCTGTTGGGTTTTGTGGGCCCCCAGGGAACAACCGTAGGTGTCTGGGGGAGGGAGCTAGAGCCTTAGCTGAGCGGGTAGCGTGTCAAGGGTGTTCTGGCTTGTCTGTGTGCTGGGCTTACTGTTTGATGTATTGTGCTCATGTTTAAGAGCCGCCCTAGTTGGGCTCTCGAGGGGTGTTCCTACGTGCGATCGAGACCTGCGTCGTGGTTCAGCTGTCGCTGTGCATGCAGGTGACGTGTTTGGCATCGGTTTGGCAGGTGCCGAGGGAGGAGTCGTGCAGGGTGATGGAGGACGGCGCTGTAAGCAGGTGAGTTGGTGTGCGGTGTATCTGGAGGGAAGATGTGGCTGTTGGCTCTATGAGCCCGTTGTGGTAATTTTTCTTTGTGGACGCATGCGAGGAGCCGAGCGGGATCTGGGCACCGGAGGGGTGCCCAGGCACAGGGTGAGCGGTGACGGGTGGGCTGAAGCGTAGCGATTCGTCCTGAGGGGTCGCGTTGCAGGTGGTTGCGAGCAACGTGCGTTTGGCTCTTGCAGGTGGCGGGCGAGCCTCAAGACGGCAACCGGATCTGATGGAGGCCAGGCAGGTGAGCTGTCGAGGAAAAGGTGCGTGTCTGAGATGGGGGGTGGGGGGGCGGTGGTGTTTGTGCGGGTATCCTGAGACTCCCGCAGCACCCGAGCGGGTCCTTTTTTGCTTGGGTTCTTGCAGGTGCCGCACGCAGGCTTCGGAGGGGAGACGCCGCGTGCCGACGAGAGGTCCGAGAGGTGAGGGGCTTGAAGGCCAGGCGGCTGTTTGAGAGCAAGGTGTCGTACGGCCACTCAGTTGAAGCGTTTGTCTCTGGTTTTGCAGGTTGTGCGCCGGCTGCCTTTGGGCCTGGATGCGCGTTTGAGGTGAGCTGGGTCGCAGAGGGGAGGGGCGCGGGGCTGGTGTGGTTCGTTCTTCCTTTTTTGGCGGAGCGACGGTAACTTTGTGTGCCCTGTGGTATCTCTAGGGGCCGCAGGGGATGGCGTTCGTCCTCGTCCGGAACGGGCACGGAGCAGCCGGGCGCGCGTGAGGTGGGGGGCGTTGCGGGGGTGGGTCCTTGTGGAGTGATGGGATGCCGGCTGACAGGGCTGCTGTGTGTGTATTGTTGTTGTTTTTGTTTAGGTGATGAAAAGGCACCTGGCCCGTGGAGGACCGATGCAGTGGGCTGACCGTGCGCTTGTTCTTCTGAAGGATGGGTGGACTGAGACTCTCGGCCCCTTGAAAGCTAAGTTGAGGCAACGGTGCTGGGGAAGGGGTTGGGGGAGGCAGGGGTTTTAAGGATGGTGCAGCGGAGCGGGCTGTCCGGGAAGCGGTCCCCTTTGAGAGCAGGGAAAAGGAGCGGGTTCCTCTTCAATGTGACGGGAACGTGTGCCGGGCAGGGCGGTTCCAGGCTGTGTGCGTTATTGTGCAGTGTGTGTGTTTCGTGTTGGGTGTCTCCGACCTTCCTCGGGTCTCGGTTGCTGTCTTTGTTCTTTAGGAGCCAGGCAGGTGCCTCGGCAGCGTTAGTAGGGCCCGGCGAGGCCCTAGTCGTGGGCTCGGCGCCCGTCGGGCGCTTCTCTTTTGGCGTCGCAAGCTTCGGGCGTGGATCGTTTTGGCGTCTCGGACGGTCGTCTTGGGCGGCGTCGTTCCCGGCTGCGTGAGCAGCGCCGCTCTGTCGCTGTGAGTTTTTTGGGACTGGCGTTTCTTCCTTGCATCCTTAGGCGGTTAGGTCTTGAAGCTGGGCTGCTTGCACGTCCGTCGTCTCGGTTGTGAGAGGAAGCTCTTGTCACGGGCCGCGAAGCTGTCGGCGTGCTCTGGCGTTGCCGTAGGGCCTGCCGACGTCACCGTCGGGGTCCCGCAGGCGGTCTTGCCGGACGGGGGGTTTCCGTCTGGGTGTCGTCGTTCTCTCCGAGAGCTGCCTCTCATCCTTCGGGGCGCGTGGCCTGTAGCGTTCTGTGTAGCGTTGTTCTGTGTTTGTCTTGGAGCCGCCCTGCCCGGGGATGTAGAGTCAGGGCAAGGCGGGTGGTGCTGGCATCTAGGGATGCGCCCAGGCTGTGGCGGGGGTGGGGGGGAAGGAATTTTGCAGCCGTCTTGGATCGACTGGCTGTTGTCGGTGGGTGAGGGAAGTAATTCCTGTTGGGTTTTGTGGGCCCCCAGGGAACAACCGTAGGTGTCTGGGGGAGGGAGCTAGAGCCTTAGCTGAGCGGGTAGCGTGTCAAGGGTGTTCTGGCTTGTCTGTGTGCTGGGCTTACTGTTTGATGTATTGTGCTCATGTTTAAGAGCCGCCCTAGTTGGGCTCTCGAGGGGTGTTCCTACGTGCGATCGAGACCTGCGTCGTGGTTCAGCTGTCGCTGTGCATGCAGGTGACGTGTTTGGCATCGGTTTGGCAGGTGCCGAGGGAGGAGTCGTGCAGGGTGATGGAGGACGGCGCTGTAAGCAGGTGAGTTGGTGTGCGGTGTATCTGGAGGGAAGATGTGGCTGTTGGCTCTATGAGCCCGTTGTGGTAATTTTTCTTTGTGGACGCATGCGAGGAGCCGAGCGGGATCTGGGCACCGGAGGGGTGCCCAGGCACAGGGTGAGCGGTGACGGGTGGGCTGAAGCGTAGCGATTCGTCCTGAGGGGTCGCGTTGCAGGTGGTTGCGAGCAACGTGCGTTTGGCTCTTGCAGGTGGCGGGCGAGCCTCAAGACGGCAAGCGGATCTGATGGAGGCCGGGCAGGTGAGCTGTCGAGGAAAAGGTGCGTGTCTGAGATGCCTGAGATGGGGGGTGGGGGGGTGGTGTTTGTGCGGGTATCCTGAGACTCCCGCAGCACCCGAGCGGGTCCTTTTTTGCTTGGGTTCTTGCAGGTGCCGCACGCAGGCTTCGGAGGGGAGACGCCGCGTGCCGACGAGAGGTCCGAGAGGTGAGGGGCTTGAAGGCCAGGCGGCTGTTTGAGAGCAAGGTGTCGTACGGCCACTCAGTTGAAGCGTTTGTCTCTGGTTTTGCAGGTTGTGCGCCGGCTGCCTTTGGGCCTGGATGCGCGTTTGAGGTGAGCTGGGTCGCAGAGGGGAGGGGCGCGGGGCTGGTGTGGTTCGTTCTTCCTTTTTTGGCGGAGCGACGGTAACTTTGTGTGCCCTGTGGTATCTCTAGGGGCCGCAGGGGATGGCGTTCGTCCTCGTCCGGAACGGGCACGGAGCAGCCGGGTGAGCGGAGCAGCCGGGCGCGCGTGAGGTGGGGGGCGTTGCGGGGGTGGGTCCTTGTGGAGTGATGGGATGCCGGCTGACAGGGCTGCTGTGTGTGTATTGTTGTTGTTTTTGTTTAGGTGATGAAAAGGCACCTGGCCCGTGGAGGACCGATGCAGTGGGCTGACCGTGCGCTTGTTCTTCTGAAGGATGGGTGGACTGAGACTCTCGGCCCCTTGAAAGCTAAGTTGAGGCAACGGTGCTGGGGAAGGGGTTGGGGGAGGCAGGGGTTTTAAGGATGGTGCAGCGGAGCGGGCTGTCCGGGAAGCGGTCCCCTTTGAGAGCAGGGAAAAGGAGCGGGTTCCTCTTCAATGTGACGGGAACGTGTGCCGGGCAGGGCGGTTCCAGGCTGTGTGCGTTATTGTGCAGTGTGTGTGTTTCGTGTTGGGTGTCTCCGACCTTCCTCGGGTCTCGGTTGCTGTCTTTGTTCTTTAGGAGCCAGGCAGGTGCCTCGGCAGCGTTAGTAGGGCCCGGCGAGGCCCTAGTCGTGGGCTCGGCGCCCGTCGGGCGCTTCTCTTTTGGCGTCGCAAGCTTCGGGTGTGGATCGTTTTGGCGTCTCGGACGGTCGTCTTGGGCGGCGTCGTTCCCGGCTGCGTGAGCAGCGCCGCTCTGTCGCTGTGAGTTTTTTGGGACTGGCGTTTCTTCCTTGCATCCTTAGGCGGTTAGGTCTTGAAGCTGGGCTGCTTGCACGTCCGTCGTCTCGGTTGTGAGAGGAAGCTCTTGTCACGGGCCGCGAAGCTGTCGGCGTGCTCTGGCGTTGCCGTAGGGCCTGCCGACGTCACCGTCGGGGTCCCGCAGGCGGTCTTGCCGGACGGGGGGTTTCCGTCTGGGTGTCGTCGTTCTCTCCGAGAGCTGCCTCTCATCCTTCGGGGCGCGTGGCCTGTAGCGTTCTGTGTAGCGTTGTTCTGTGTTTGTCTTGGAGCCGCCCTGCCCGGGGATGTAGAGTCAGGGCAAGGCGGGTGGTGCTGGCATCTCGGGATGCGCCCAGGCTGTGGCGGGGGTGGGGGGGAAGGAATTTTGCAGCCGTCTTGGATCGACTGGCTGTTGTCGGTGGGTGAGGGAAGTAATTCCTGTTGGGTTTTGTGGGCCCCCAGGGAACAACCGTAGGTGTCTGGGGGAGGGAGCTAGAGCCTTAGCTGAGCGGGTAGCGTGTCAAGGGTGTTCTGGCTTGTCTGTGTGCTGGGCTTACTGTTTGATGTATTGTGCTCATGTTTAAGAGCCGCCCTAGTTGGGCTCTCGAGGGGTGTTCCTACGTGCGATCGAGACCTGCGTCGTGGTTCAGCTGTCGCTGTGCATGCAGGTGACGTGTTTGGCATCGGTTTGGCAGGTGCCGAGGGAGGAGTCGTGCAGGGTGATGGAGGACGGCGCTGTAAGCAGGTGAGTTGGTGTGCGGTGTATCTGGAGGGAAGATGTGGCTGTTGGCTCTATGAGCCCGTTGTGGTAATTTTTCTTTGTGGACGCATGCGAGGAGCCGAGCGGGATCTGGGCACCGGAGGGGTGCCCAGGCACAGGGTGAGCGGTGACGGGTGGGCTGAAGCGTAGCGATTCGTCCTGAGGGGTCGCGTTGCAGGTGGTTGCGAGCAACGTGCGTTTGGCTCTTGCAGGTGGCGGGCGAGCCTCAAGACGGCAACCGGATCTGATGGAGGCCAGGCAGGTGAGCTGTCGAGGAAAAGGTGCGTGTCTGAGATGGGGGGTGGGGGGGCGGTGGTGTTTGTGCGGGTATCCTGAGACTCCCGCAGCACCCGAGCGGGTCCTTTTTTGCTTGGGTTCTTGCAGGTGCCGCACGCAGGCTTCGGAGGGGAGACGCCGCGTGCCGACGAGAGGTCCGAGAGGTGAGGGGCTTGAAGGCCAGGCGGCTGTTTGAGAGCAAGGTGTCGTACGGCCACTCAGTTGAAGCGTTTGTCTCTGGTTTTGCAGGTTGTGCGCCGGCTGCCTTTGGGCCTGGATGCGCGTTTGAGGTGAGCTGGGTCGCAGAGGGGAGGGGCGCGGGGCTGGTGTGGTTCGTTCTTCCTTTTTTGGCGGAGCGACGGTAACTTTGTGTGCCCTGTGGTATCTCTAGGGGCCGCAGGGGATGGCGTTCGTCCTCGTCCGGAACGGGCACGGAGCAGCCGGGCGCGCGTGAGGTGGGGGGCGTTGCGGGGGTGGGTCCTTGTGGAGTGATGGGATGCCGGCTGACAGGGCTGCTGTGTGTGTATTGTTGTTGTTTTTGTTTAGGTGATGAAAAGGCACCTGGCCCGTGGAGGACCGATGCAGTGGGCTGACCGTGCGCTTGTTCTTCTGAAGGATGGGTGGACTGAGACTCTCGGCCCCTTGAAAGCTAAGTTGAGGCAACGGTGCTGGGGAAGGGGTTGGGGGAGGCAGGGGTTTTAAGGATGGTGCAGCGGAGCGGGCTGTCCGGGAAGCGGTCCCCTTTGAGAGCAGGGAAAAGGAGCGGGTTCCTCTTCAATGTGACGGGAACGTGTGCCGGGCAGGGCGGTTCCAGGCTGTGTGCGTTATTGTGCAGTGTGTGTGTTTCGTGTTGGGTGTCTCCGACCTTCCTCGGGTCTCGGTTGCTGTCTTTGTTCTTTAGGAGCCAGGCAGGTGCCTCGGCAGCGTTAGTAGGGCCCGGCGAGGCCCTAGTCGTGGGCTCGGCGCCCGTCGGGCGCTTCTCTTTTGGCGTCGCAAGCTTCGGGCGTGGATCGTTTTGGCGTCTCGGACGGTCGTCTTGGGCGGCGTCGTTCCCGGCTGCGTGAGCAGCGCCGCTCTGTCGCTGTGAGTTTTTTGGGACTGGCGTTTCTTCCTTGCATCCTTAGGCGGTTAGGTCTTGAAGCTGGGCTGCTTGCACGTCCGTCGTCTCGGTTGTGAGAGGAAGCTCTTGTCACGGGCCGCGAAGCTGTCGGCGTGCTCTGGCGTTGCCGTAGGGCCTGCCGACGTCACCGTCGGGGTCCCGCAGGCGGTCTTGCCGGACGGGGGGTTTCCGTCTGGGTGTCGTCGTTCTCTCCGAGAGCTGCCTCTCATCCTTCGGGGCGCGTGGCCTGTAGCGTTCTGTGTAGCGTTGTTCTGTGTTTGTCTTGGAGCCGCCCTGCCCGGGGATGTAGAGTCAGGGCAAGGCGGGTGGTGCTGGCATCTCGGGATGCGCCCAGGCTGTGGCGGGGGTGGGGGGGAAGGAATTTTGCAGCCGTCTTGGATCGACTGGCTGTTGTCGGTGGGTGAGGGAAGTAATTCCTGTTGGGTTTTGTGGGCCCCCAGGGAACAACCGTAGGTGTCTGGGGGAGGGAGCTAGAGCCTTAGCTGAGCGGGTAGCGTGTCAAGGGTGTTCTGGCTTGTCTGTGTGCTGGGCTTACTGTTTGATGTATTGTGCTCATGTTTAAGAGCCGCCCTAGTTGGGCTCTCGAGGGGTGTTCCTACGTGCGATCGAGACCTGCGTCGTGGTTCAGCTGTCGCTGTGCATGCAGGTGACGTGTTTGGCATCGGTTTGGCAGGTGCCGAGGGAGGAGTCGTGCAGGGTGATGGAGGACGGCGCTGTAAGCAGGTGAGTTGGTGTGCGGTGTATCTGGAGGGAAGATGTGGCTGTTGGCTCTATGAGCCCGTTGTGGTAATTTTTCTTTGTGGACGCATGCGAGGAGCCGAGCGGGATCTGGGCACCGGAGGGGTGCCCAGGCACAGGGTGAGCGGTGACGGGTGGGCTGAAGCGTAGCGATTCGTCCTGAGGGGTCGCGTTGCAGGTGGTTGCGAGCAACGTGCGTTTGGCTCTTGCAGGTGGCGGGCGAGCCTCAAGACGGCAACCGGATCTGATGGAGGCCAGGCAGGTGAGCTGTCGAGGAAAAGGTGCGTGTCTGAGATGGGGGGTGGGGGGGGGGTGGTGTTTGTGCGGGTATCCTGAGACTCCCGCAGCACCCGAGCGGGTCCTTTTTTGCTTGGGTTCTTGCAGGTGCCGCACGCAGGCTTCGGAGGGGAGACGCCGCGTGCCGACGAGAGGTCCGAGAGGTGAGGGGCTTGAAGGCCAGGCGGCTGTTTGAGAGCAAGGTGTCGTACGGCCACTCAGTTGAAGCGTTTGTCTCTGGTTTTGCAGGTTGTGCGCCGGCTGCCTTTGGGCCTGGATGCGCGTTTGAGGTGAGCTGGGTCGCAGAGGGGAGGGGCGCGGGGCTGGTGTGGTTCGTTCTTCCTTTTTTGGCGGAGCGACGGTAACTTTGTGTGCCCTGTGGTATCTCTAGGGGCCGCAGGGGATGGCGTTCGTCCTCGTCCGGAACGGGCACGGAGCAGCCGGGCGCGCGTGAGGTGGGGGGCGTTGCGGGGGTGGGTCCTTGTGGAGTGATGGGATGCCGGCTGACAGGGCTGCTGTGTGTGTATTGTTGTTGTTTTTGTTTAGGTGATGAAAAGGCACCTGGCCCGTGGAGGACCGATGCAGTGGGCTGACCGTGCGCTTGTTCTTCTGAAGGATGGGTGGACTGAGACTCTCGGCCCCTTGAAAGCTAAGTTGAGGCAACGGTGCTGGGGAAGGGGTTGGGGGAGGCAGGGGTTTTAAGGATGGTGCAGCGGAGCGGGCTGTCCGGGAAGCGGTCCCCTTTGAGAGCAGGGAAAAGGAGCGGGTTCCTCTTCAATGTGACGGGAACGTGTGCCGGGCAGGGCGGTTCCAGGCTGTGTGCGTTATTGTGCAGTGTGTGTGTTTCGTGTTGGGTGTCTCCGACCTTCCTCGGGTCTCGGTTGCTGTCTTTGTTCTTTAGGAGCCAGGCAGGTGCCTCGGCAGCGTTAGTAGGGCCCGGCGAGGCCCTAGTCGTGGGCTCGGCGCCCGTCGGGCGCTTCTCTTTTGGCGTCGCAAGCTTCGGGCGTGGATCGTTTTGGCGTCTCGGACGGTCGTCTTGGGCGGCGTCGTTCCCGGCTGCGTGAGCAGCGCCGCTCTGTCGCTGTGAGTTTTTTGGGACTGGCGTTTCTTCCTTGCATCCTTAGGCGGTTAGGTCTTGAAGCTGGGCTGCTTGCACGTCCGTCGTCTCGGTTGTGAGAGGAAGCTCTTGTCACGGGCCGCGAAGCTGTCGGCGTGCTCTGGCGTTGCCGTAGGGCCTGCCGACGTCACCGTCGGGGTCCCGCAGGCGGTCTTGCCGGACGGGGGGTTTCCGTCTGGGTGTCGTCGTTCTCTCCGAGAGCTGCCTCTCATCCTTCGGGGCGCGTGGCCTGTAGCGTTCTGTGTAGCGTTGTTCTGTGTTTGTCTTGGAGCCGCCCTGCCCGGGGATGTAGAGTCAGGGCAAGGCGGGTGGTGCTGGCATCTCGGGATGCGCCCAGGCTGTGGCGGGGGTGGGGGGGAAGGAATTTTGCAGCCGTCTTGGATCGACTGGCTGTTGTCGGTGGGTGAGGGAAGTAATTCCTGTTGGGTTTTGTGGGCCCCCAGGGAACAACCGTAGGTGTCTGGGGGAGGGAGCTAGAGCCTTAGCTGAGCGGGTAGCGTGTCAAGGGTGTTCTGGCTTGTCTGTGTGCTGGGCTTACTGTTTGATGTATTGTGCTCATGTTTAAGAGCCGCCCTAGTTGGGCTCTCGAGGGGTGTTCCTACGTGCGATCGAGACCTGCGTCGTGGTTCAGCTGTCGCTGTGCATGCAGGTGACGTGTTTGGCATCGGTTTGGCAGGTGCCGAGGGAGGAGTCGTGCAGGGTGATGGAGGACGGCGCTGTAAGCAGGTGAGTTGGTGTGCGGTGTATCTGGAGGGAAGATGTGGCTGTTGGCTCTATGAGCCCGTTGTGGTAATTTTTCTTTGTGGACGCATGCGAGGAGCCGAGCGGGATCTGGGCACCGGAGGGGTGCCCAGGCACAGGGTGAGCGGTGACGGGTGGGCTGAAGCGTAGCGATTCGTCCTGAGGGGTCGCGTTGCAGGTGGTTGCGAGCAACGTGCGTTTGGCTCTTGCAGGTGGCGGGCGAGCCTCAAGACGGCAACCGGATCTGATGGAGGCCGGGCAGGTGAGCTGTCGAGGAAAAGGTGCGTGTCTGAGATGCCTGAGATGGGGGGTGGGGGGGTGGTGTTTGTGCGGGTATCCTGAGACTCCCGCAGCACCCGAGCGGGTCCTTTTTTGCTTGGGTTCTTGCAGGTGCCGCACGCAGGCTTCGGAGGGGAGACGCCGCGTGCCGACGAGAGGTCCGAGAGGTGAGGGGCTTGAAGGCCAGGCGGCTGTTTGAGAGCAAGGTGTCGTACGGCCACTCAGTTGAAGCGTTTGTCTCTGGTTTTGCAGGTTGTGCGCCGGCTGCCTTTGGGCCTGGATGCGCGTTTGAGGTGAGCTGGGTCGCAGAGGGGAGGGGCGCGGGGCTGGTGTGGTTCGTTCTTCCTTTTTTGGCGGAGCGACGGTAACTTTGTGTGCCCTGTGGTATCTCTAGGGGCCGCAGGGGATGGCGTTCGTCCTCGTCCGGAACGGGCACGGAGCAGCCGGGTGAGCGGAGCAGCCGGGCGCGCGTGAGGTGGGGGGCGTTGCGGGGGTGGGTCCTTGTGGAGTGATGGGATGCCGGCTGACAGGGCTGCTGTGTGTGTATTGTTGTTGTTTTTGTTTAGGTGATGAAAAGGCACCTGGCCCGTGGAGGACCGATGCAGTGGGCTGACCGTGCGCTTGTTCTTCTGAAGGATGGGTGGACTGAGACTCTCGGCCCCTTGAAAGCTAAGTTGAGGCAACGGTGCTGGGGAAGGGGTTGGGGGAGGCAGGGGTTTTAAGGATGGTGCAGCGGAGCGGGCTGTCCGGGAAGCGGTCCCCTTTGAGAGCAGGGAAAAGGAGCGGGTTCCTCTTCAATGTGACGGGAACGTGTGCCGGGCAGGGCGGTTCCAGGCTGTGTGCGTTATTGTGCAGTGTGTGTGTTTCGTGTTGGGTGTCTCCGACCTTCCTCGGGTCTCGGTTGCTGTCTTTGTTCTTTAGGAGCCAGGCAGGTGCCTCGGCAGCGTTAGTAGGGCCCGGCGAGGCCCTAGTCGTGGGCTCGGCGCCCGTCGGGCGCTTCTCTTTTGGCGTCGCAAGCTTCGGGCGTGGATCGTTTTGGCGTCTCGGACGGTCGTCTTGGGCGGCGTCGTTCCCGGCTGCGTGAGCAGCGCCGCTCTGTCGCTGTGAGTTTTTTGGGACTGGCGTTTCTTCCTTGCATCCTTAGGCGGTTAGGTCTTGAAGCTGGGCTGCTTGCACGTCCGTCGTCTCGGTTGTGAGAGGAAGCTCTTGTCACGGGCCGCGAAGCTGTCGGCGTGCTCTGGCGTTGCCGTAGGGCCTGCCGACGTCACCGTCGGGGTCCCGCAGGCGGTCTTGCCGGACGGGGGGTTTCCGTCTGGGTGTCGTCGTTCTCTCCGAGAGCTGCCTCTCATCCTTCGGGGCGCGTGGCCTGTAGCGTTCTGTGTAGCGTTGTTCTGTGTTTGTCTTGGAGCCGCCCTGCCCGGGGATGTAGAGTCAGGGCAAGGCGGGTGGTGCTGGCATCTCGGGATGCGCCCAGGCTGTGGCGGGGGTGGGGGGGAAGGAATTTTGCAGCCGTCTTGGATCGACTGGCTGTTGTCGGTGGGTGAGGGAAGTAATTCCTGTTGGGTTTTGTGGGCCCCCAGGGAACAACCGTAGGTGTCTGGGGGAGGGAGCTAGAGCCTTAGCTGAGCGGGTAGCGTGTCAAGGGTGTTCTGGCTTGTCTGTGTGCTGGGCTTACTGTTTGATGTATTGTGCTCATGTTTAAGAGCCGCCCTAGTTGGGCTCTCGAGGGGTGTTCCTACGTGCGATCGAGACCTGCGTCGTGGTTCAGCTGTCGCTGTGCATGCAGGTGACGTGTTTGGCATCGGTTTGGCAGGTGCCGAGGGAGGAGTCGTGCAGGGTGATGGAGGACGGCGCTGTAAGCAGGTGAGTTGGTGTGCGGTGTATCTGGAGGGAAGATGTGGCTGTTGGCTCTATGAGCCCGTTGTGGTAATTTTTCTTTGTGGACGCATGCGAGGAGCCGAGCGGGATCTGGGCACCGGAGGGGTGCCCAGGCACAGGGTGAGCGGTGACGGGTGGGCTGAAGCGTAGCGATTCGTCCTGAGGGGTCGCGTTGCAGGTGGTTGCGAGCAACGTGCGTTTGGCTCTTGCAGGTGGCGGGCGAGCCTCAAGACGGCAACCGGATCTGATGGAGGCCAGGCAGGTGAGCTGTCGAGGAAAAGGTGCGTGTCTGAGATGGGGGGTGGGGGGGCGGTGGTGTTTGTGCGGGTATCCTGAGACTCCCGCAGCACCCGAGCGGGTCCTTTTTTGCTTGGGTTCTTGCAGGTGCCGCACGCAGGCTTCGGAGGGGAGACACCGCGTGCCGACGAGAGGTCCGAGAGGTGAGGGGCTTGAAGGCCAGGCGGCTGTTTGAGAGCAAGGTGTCGTACGGCCACTCAGTTGAAGCGTTTGTCTCTGGTTTTGCAGGTTGTGCGCCGGCTGCCTTTGGGCCTGGATGCGCGTTTGAGGTGAGCTGGGTCGCAGAGGGGAGGGGCGCGGGGCTGGTGTGGTTCGTTCTTCCTTTTTTGGCGGAGCGACGGTAACTTTGTGTGCCCTGTGGTATCTCTAGGGGCCGCAGGGGATGGCGTTCGTCCTCGTCCGGAACGGGCACGGAGCAGCCGGGCGCGCGTGAGGTGGGGGGCGTTGCGGGGGTGGGTCCTTGTGGAGTGATGGGATGCCGGCTGACAGGGCTGCTGTGTGTGTATTGTTGTTGTTTTTGTTTAGGTGATGAAAAGGCACCTGGCCCGTGGAGGACCGATGCAGTGGGCTGACCGTGCGCTTGTTCTTCTGAAGGATGGGTGGACTGAGACTCTCGGCCCCTTGAAAGCTAAGTTGAGGCAACGGTGCTGGGGAAGGGGTTGGGGGAGGCAGGGGTTTTAAGGATGGTGCAGCGGAGCGGGCTGTCCGGGAAGCGGTCCCCTTTGAGAGCAGGGAAAAGGAGCGGGTTCCTCTTCAATGTGACGGGAACGTGTGCCGGGCAGGGCGGTTCCAGGCTGTGTGCGTTATTGTGCAGTGTGTGTGTTTCGTGTTGGGTGTCTCCGACCTTCCTCGGGTCTCGGTTGCTGTCTTTGTTCTTTAGGAGCCAGGCAGGTGCCTCGGCAGCGTTAGTAGGGCCCGGCGAGGCCCTAGTCGTGGGCTCGGCGCCCGTCGGGCGCTTCTCTTTTGGCGTCGCAAGCTTCGGGCGTGGATCGTTTTGGCGTCTCGGACGGTCGTCTTGGGCGGCGTCGTTCCCGGCTGCGTGAGCAGCGCCGCTCTGTCGCTGTGAGTTTTTTGGGACTGGCGTTTCTTCCTTGCATCCTTAGGCGGTTAGGTCTTGAAGCTGGGCTGCTTGCACGTCCGTCGTCTCGGTTGTGAGAGGAAGCTCTTGTCACGGGCCGCGAAGCTGTCGGCGTGCTCTGGCGTTGCCGTAGGGCCTGCCGACGTCACCGTCGGGGTCCCGCAGGCGGTCTTGCCGGACGGGGGGTTTCCGTCTGGGTGTCGTCGTTCTCTCCGAGAGCTGCCTCTCATCCTTCGGGGCGCGTGGCCTGTAGCGTTCTGTGTAGCGTTGTTCTGTGTTTGTCTTGGAGCCGCCCTGCCCGGGGATGTAGAGTCAGGGCAAGGCGGGTGGTGCTGGCATCTCGGGATGCGCCCAGGCTGTGGCGGGGGTGGGGGGGAAGGAATTTTGCAGCCGTCTTGGATCGACTGGCTGTTGTCGGTGGGTGAGGGAAGTAATTCCTGTTGGGTTTTGTGGGCCCCCAGGGAACAACCGTAGGTGTCTGGGGGAGGGAGCTAGAGCCTTAGCTGAGCGGGTAGCGTGTCAAGGGTGTTCTGGCTTGTCTGTGTGCTGGGCTTACTGTTTGATGTATTGTGCTCATGTTTAAGAGCCGCCCTAGTTGGGCTCTCGAGGGGTGTTCCTACGTGCGATCGAGACCTGCGTCGTGGTTCAGCTGTCGCTGTGCATGCAGGTGACGTGTTTGGCATCGGTTTGGCAGGTGCCGAGGGAGGAGTCGTGCAGGGTGATGGAGGACGGCGCTGTAAGCAGGTGAGTTGGTGTGCGGTGTATCTGGAGGGAAGATGTGGCTGTTGGCTCTATGAGCCCGTTGTGGTAATTTTTCTTTGTGGACGCATGCGAGGAGCCGAGCGGGATCTGGGCACCGGAGGGGTGCCCAGGCACAGGGTGAGCGGTGACGGGTGGGCTGAAGCGTAGCGATTCGTCCTGAGGGGTCGCGTTGCAGGTGGTTGCGAGCAACGTGCGTTTGGCTCTTGCAGGTGGCGGGCGAGCCTCAAGACGGCAACCGGATCTGATGGAGGCCAGGCAGGTGAGCTGTCGAGGAAAAGGTGCGTGTCTGAGATGGGGGGTGGGGGGGCGGTGGTGTTTGTGCGGGTATCCTGAGACTCCCGCAGCACCCGAGCGGGTCCTTTTTTGCTTGGGTTCTTGCAGGTGCCGCACGCAGGCTTCGGAGGGGAGACACCGCGTGCCGACGAGAGGTCCGAGAGGTGAGGGGCTTGAAGGCCAGGCGGCTGTTTGAGAGCAAGGTGTCGTACGGCCACTCAGTTGAAGCGTTTGTCTCTGGTTTTGCAGGTTGTGCGCCGGCTGCCTTTGGGCCTGGATGCGCGTTTGAGGTGAGCTGGGTCGCAGAGGGGAGGGGCGCGGGGCTGGTGTGGTTCGTTCTTCCTTTTTTGGCGGAGCGACGGTAACTTTGTGTGCCCTGTGGTATCTCTAGGGGCCGCAGGGGATGGCGTTCGTCCTCGTCCGGAACGGGCACGGAGCAGCCGGGCGCGCGTGAGGTGGGGGGCGTTGCGGGGGTGGGTCCTTGTGGAGTGATGGGATGCCGGCTGACAGGGCTGCTGTGTGTGTATTGTTGTTGTTTTTGTTTAGGTGATGAAAAGGCACCTGGCCCGTGGAGGACCGATGCAGTGGGCTGACCGTGCGCTTGTTCTTCTGAAGGATGGGTGGACTGAGACTCTCGGCCCCTTGAAAGCTAAGTTGAGGCAACGGTGCTGGGGAAGGGGTTGGGGGAGGCAGGGGTTTTAAGGATGGTGCAGCGGAGCGGGCTGTCCGGGAAGCGGTCCCCTTTGAGAGCAGGGAAAAGGAGCGGGTTCCTCTTCAATGTGACGGGAACGTGTGCCGGGCAGGGCGGTTCCAGGCTGTGTGCGTTATTGTGCAGTGTGTGTGTTTCGTGTTGGGTGTCTCCGACCTTCCTCGGGTCTCGGTTGCTGTCTTTGTTCTTTAGGAGCCAGGCAGGTGCCTCGGCAGCGTTAGTAGGGCCCGGCGAGGCCCTAGTCGTGGGCTCGGCGCCCGTCGGGCGCTTCTCTTTTGGCGTCGCAAGCTTCGGGCGTGGATCGTTTTGGCGTCTCGGACGGTCGTCTTGGGCGGCGTCGTTCCCGGCTGCGTGAGCAGCGCCGCTCTGTCGCTGTGAGTTTTTTGGGACTGGCGTTTCTTCCTTGCATCCTTAGGCGGTTAGGTCTTGAAGCTGGGCTGCTTGCACGTCCGTCGTCTCGGTTGTGAGAGGAAGCTCTTGTCACGGGCCGCGAAGCTGTCGGCGTGCTCTGGCGTTGCCGTAGGGCCTGCCGACGTCACCGTCGGGGTCCCGCAGGCGGTCTTGCCGGACGGGGGGTTTCCGTCTGGGTGTCGTCGTTCTCTCCGAGAGCTGCCTCTCATCCTTCGGGGCGCGTGGCCTGTAGCGTTCTGTGTAGCGTTGTTCTGTGTTTGTCTTGGAGCCGCCCTGCCCGGGGATGTAGAGTCAGGGCAAGGCGGGTGGTGCTGGCATCTCGGGATGCGCCCAGGCTGTGGCGGGGGTGGGGGGGAAGGAATTTTGCAGCCGTCTTGGATCGACTGGCTGTTGTCGGTGGGTGAGGGAAGTAATTCCTGTTGGGTTTTGTGGGCCCCCAGGGAACAACCGTAGGTGTCTGGGGGAGGGAGCTAGAGCCTTAGCTGAGCGGGTAGCGTGTCAAGGGTGTTCTGGCTTGTCTGTGTGCTGGGCTTACTGTTTGATGTATTGTGCTCATGTTTAAGAGCCGCCCTAGTTGGGCTCTCGAGGGGTGTTCCTACGTGCGATCGAGACCTGCGTCGTGGTTCAGCTGTCGCTGTGCATGCAGGTGACGTGTTTGGCATCGGTTTGGCAGGTGCCGAGGGAGGAGTCGTGCAGGGTGATGGAGGACGGCGCTGTAAGCAGGTGAGTTGGTGTGCGGTGTATCTGGAGGGAAGATGTGGCTGTTGGCTCTATGAGCCCGTTGTGGTAATTTTTCTTTGTGGACGCATGCGAGGAGCCGAGCGGGATCTGGGCACCGGAGGGGTGCCCAGGCACAGGGTGAGCGGTGACGGGTGGGCTGAAGCGTAGCGATTCGTCCTGAGGGGTCGCGTTGCAGGTGGTTGCGAGCAACGTGCGTTTGGCTCTTGCAGGTGGCGGGCGAGCCTCAAGACGGCAACCGGATCTGATGGAGGCCGGGCAGGTGAGCTGTCGAGGAAAAGGTGCGTGTCTGAGATGGGGGGTGGGGGGGCGGTGGTGTTTGTGCGGGTATCCTGAGACTCCCGCAGCACCCGAGCGGGTCCTTTTTTGCTTGGGTTCTTGCAGGTGCCGCACGCAGGCTTCGGAGGGGAGACGCCGCGTGCCGACGAGAGGTCCGAGAGGTGAGGGGCTTGAAGGCCAGGCGGCTGTTTGAGAGCAAGGTGTCGTACGGCCACTCAGTTGAAGCGTTTGTCTCTGGTTTTGCAGGTTGTGCGCCGGCTGCCTTTGGGCCTGGATGCGCGTTTGAGGTGAGCTGGGTCGCAGAGGGGAGGGGCGCGGGGCTGGTGTGGTTCGTTCTTCCTTTTTTGGCGGAGCGACGGTAACTTTGTGTGCCCTGTGGTATCTCTAGGGGCCGCAGGGGATGGCGTTCGTCCTCGTCCGGAACGGGCACGGAGCAGCCGGGTGAGCGGAGCAGCCGGGCGCGCGTGAGGTGGGGGGCGTTGCGGGGGTGGGTCCTTGTGGAGTGATGGGATGCCGGCTGACAGGGCTGCTGTGTGTGTATTGTTGTTGTTTTTGTTTAGGTGATGAAAAGGCACCTGGCCCGTGGAGGACCGATGCAGTGGGCTGACCGTGCGCTTGTTCTTCTGAAGGATGGGTGGACTGAGACTCTCGGCCCCTTGAAAGCTAAGTTGAGGCAACGGTGCTGGGGAAGGGGTTGGGGGAGGCAGGGGTTTTAAGGATGGTGCAGCGGAGCGGGCTGTCCGGGAAGCGGTCCCCTTTGAGAGCAGGGAAAAGGAGCGGGTTCCTCTTCAATGTGACGGGAACGTGTGCCGGGCAGGGCGGTTCCAGGCTGTGTGCGTTATTGTGCAGTGTGTGTGTTTCGTGTTGGGTGTCTCCGACCTTCCTCGGGTCTCGGTTGCTGTCTTTGTTCTTTAGGAGCCAGGCAGGTGCCTCGGCAGCGTTAGTAGGGCCCGGCGAGGCCCTAGTCGTGGGCTCGGCGCCCGTCGGGCGCTTCTCTTTTGGCGTCGCAAGCTTCGGGCGTGGATCGTTTTGGCGTCTCGGACGGTCGTCTTGGGCGGCGGCGTTCCCGGCTGCGTGAGCAGCGCCGCTCTGTCGCTGTGAGTTTTTTGGGACTGGCGTTTCTTCCTTGCATCCTTAGGCGGTTAGGTCTTGAAGCTGGGCTGCTTGCACGTCCGTCGTCTCGGTTGTGAGAGGAAGCTCTTGTCACGGGCCGCGAAGCTGTCGGCGTGCTCTGGCGTTGCCGTAGGGCCTGCCGACGTCACCGTCGGGGTCCCGCAAGGCGGTCTTGCCGGACGGGGGGTTTCCGTCTGGGTGTCGTCGTTCTCTCCGAGAGCTGCCTCTCATCCTTCGGGGCGCGTGGCCTGTAGCGTTCTGTGTAGCGTTGTTCTGTGTTTGTCTTGGAGCCGCCCTGCCCGGGGATGTAGAGTCAGGGCAAGGCGGGTGGTGCTGGCATCTCGGGATGCGCCCAGGCTGTGGCGGGGGTGGGGGGGAAGGAATTTTGCAGCCGTCTTGGATCGACTGGCTGTTGTCGGTGGGTGAGGGAAGTAATTCCTGTTGGGTTTTGTGGGCCCCCAGGGAACAACCGTAGGTGTCTGGGGGAGGGAGCTAGAGCCTTAGCTGAGCGGGTAGCGTGTCAAGGGTGTTCTGGCTTGTCTGTGTGCTGGGCTTACTGTTTGATGTATTGTGCTCATGTTTAAGAGCCGCCCTAGTTGGGCTCTCGAGGGGTGTTCCTACGTGCGATCGAGACCTGCGTCGTGGTTCAGCTGTCGCTGTGCATGCAGGTGACGTGTTTGGCATCGGTTTGGCAGGTGCCGAGGGAGGAGTCGTGCAGGGTGATGGAGGACGGCGCTGTAAGCAGGTGAGTTGGTGTGCGGTGTATCTGGAGGGAAGATGTGGCTGTTGGCTCTATGAGCCCGTTGTGGTAATTTTTCTTTGTGGACGCATGCGAGGAGCCGAGCGGGATCTGGGCACCGGAGGGGTGCCCAGGCACAGGGTGAGCGGTGACGGGTGGGCTGAAGCGTAGCGATTCGTCCTGAGGGGTCGCGTTGCAGGTGGTTGCGAGCAACGTGCGTTTGGCTCTTGCAGGTGGCGGGCGAGCCTCAAGACGGCAACCGGATCTGATGGAGGCCAGGCAGGTGAGCTGTCGAGGAAAAGGTGCGTGTCTGAGATGGGGGGTGGGGGGGCGGTGGTGTTTGTGCGGGTATCCTGAGACTCCCGCAGCACCCGAGCGGGTCCTTTTTTGCTTGGGTTCTTGCAGGTGCCGCACGCAGGCTTCGGAGGGGAGACGCCGCGTGCCGACGAGAGGTCCGAGAGGTGAGGGGCTTGAAGGCCAGGCGGCTGTTTGAGAGCAAGGTGTCGTACGGCCACTCAGTTGAAGCGTTTGTCTCTGGTTTTGCAGGTTGTGCGCCGGCTGCCTTTGGGCCTGGATGCGCGTTTGAGGTGAGCTGGGTCGCAGAGGGGAGGGGCGCGGGGCTGGTGTGGTTCGTTCTTCCTTTTCTGGCGGAGCGACGGTAACTTTGTGTGCCCTGTGGTATCTCTAGGGGCCGCAGGGGATGGCGTTCGTCCTCGTCCGGAACGGGCACGGAGCAGCTGGGCGCGCGTGAGGTGGGGGGCGTTGCGGGGGTGGGTCCTTGTGGAGTGATGGGATGCCGGCTGACAGGGCTGCTGTGTGTGTATTGTTGTTGTTTTTGTTTAGGTGATGAAAAGGCACCTGGCCCGTGGAGGACCGATGCAGTGGGCTGACCGTGCGCTTGTTCTTCTGAAGGATGGGTGGACTGAGACTCTCGGCCCCTTGAAAGCTAAGTTGAGGCAACGGTGCTGGGGAAGGGGTTGGGGGAGGCAGGGGTTTTAAGGATGGTGCAGCGGAGCGGGCTGTCCGGGAAGCGGTCCCCTTTGAGAGCAGGGAAAAGGAGCGGGTTCCTCTTCAATGTGACGGGAACGTGTGCCGGGCAGGGCGGTTCCAGGCTGTGTGCGTTATTGTGCAGTGTGTGTGTTTCGTGTTGGGTGTCTCCGACCTTCCCCGGGTCTCGGTTGCTGTCTTTGTTCTTTAGGAGCCAGGCAGGTGCCTCGGCAGCGTTAGTAGGGCCCGGCGAGGCCCTAGTCGTGGGCTCGGCGCCCGTCGGGCGCTTCTCTTTTGGCGTCGCAAGCTTCGGGCGTGGATCGTTTTGGCGTCTCGGACGGTCGTCTTGGGCGGCGTCGTTCCCGGCTGCGTGAGCAGCGCCGCTCTGTCGCTGTGAGTTTTTTGGGACTGGCGTTTCTTCCTTGCATCCTTAGGCGGTTAGGTCTTGAAGCTGGGCTGCTTGCACGTCCGTCGTCTCGGTTGTGAGAGGAAGCTCTTGTCACGGGCCGCGAAGCTGTCGGCGTGCTCTGGCGTTGCCGTAGGGCCTGCCGACGTCACCGTCGGGGTCCCGCAGGCGGTCTTGCCGGACGGGGGGTTTCCGTCTGGGTGTCGTCGTTCTCTCCGAGAGCTGCCTCTCATCCTTCGGGGCGCGTGGCCTGTAGCGTTCTGTGTAGCGTTGTTCTGTGTTTGTCTTGGAGCCGCCCTGCCCGGGGATGTAGAGTCAGGGCAAGGCGGGTGGTGCTGGCATCTCGGGATGCGCCCAGGCTGTGGCGGGGGTGGGGGGGAAGGAATTTTGCAGCCGTCTTGGATCGACTGGCTGTTGTCGGTGGGTGAGGGAAGTAATTCCTGTTGGGTTTTGTGGGCCCCCAGGGAACAACCGTAGGTGTCTGGGGGAGGGAGCTAGAGCCTTAGCTGAGCGGGTAGCGTGTCAAGGGTGTTCTGGCTTGTCTGTGTGCTGGGCTTACTGTTTGATGTATTGTGCTCATGTTTAAGAGCCGCCCTAGTTGGGCTCTCGAGGGGTGTTCCTACGTGCGATCGAGACCTGCGTCGTGGTTCAGCTGTCGCTGTGCATGCAGGTGACGTGTTTGGCATCGGTTTGGCAGGTGCCGAGGGAGGAGTCGTGCAGGGTGATGGAGGACGGCGCTGTAAGCAGGTGAGTTGGTGTGCGGTGTATCTGGAGGGAAGATGTGGCTGTTGGCTCTATGAGCCCGTTGTGGTAATTTTTCTTTGTGGACGCATGCGAGGAGCCGAGCGGGATCTGGGCACCGGAGGGGTGCCCAGGCACAGGGTGAGCGGTGACGGGTGGGCTGAAGCGTAGCGATTCGTCCTGAGGGGTCGCGTTGCAGGTGGTTGCGAGCAACGTGCGTTTGGCTCTTGCAGGTGGCGGGCGAGCCTCAAGACGGCAACCGGATCTGATGGAGGCCGGGCAGGTGAGCTGTCGAGGAAAAGGTGCGTGTCTGAGATGCCTGAGATGGGGGGTGGGGGGGGGGTGTTTGTGCGGGTATCCTGAGACTCCCGCAGCACCCGAGCGGGTCCTTTTTTGCTTGGGTTCTTGCAGGTGCCGCACGCAGGCTTCGGAGGGGAGACGCCGCGTGCCGACGAGAGGTCCGAGAGGTGAGGGGCTTGAAGGCCAGGCGGCTGTTTGAGAGCAAGGTGTCGTACGGCCACTCAGTTGAAGCGTTTGTCTCTGGTTTTGCAGGTTGTGCGCCGGCTGCCTTTGGGCCTGGATGCGCGTTTGAGGTGAGCTGGGTCGCAGAGGGGAGGGGCGCGGGGCTGGTGTGGTTCGTTCTTCCTTTTTTGGCGGAGCGACGGTAACTTTGTGTGCCCTGTGGTATCTCTAGGGGCCGCAGGGGATGGCGTTCGTCCTCGTCCGGAACGGGCACGGAGCAGCCGGGTGAGCGGAGCAGCCGGGCGCGCGTGAGGTGGGGGGCGTTGCGGGGGTGGGTCCTTGTGGAGTGATGGGATGCCGGCTGACAGGGCTGCTGTGTGTGTATTGTTGTTGTTTTTGTTTAGGTGATGAAAAGGCACCTGGCCCGTGGAGGACCGATGCAGTGGGCTGACCGTGCGCTTGTTCTTCTGAAGGATGGGTGGACTGAGACTCTCGGCCCCTTGAAAGCTAAGTTGAGGCAACGGTGCTGGGGAAGGGGTTGGGGGAGGCAGGGGTTTTAAGGATGGTGCAGCGGAGCGGGCTGTCCGGGAAGCGGTCCCCTTTGAGAGCAGGGAAAAGGAGCGGGTTCCTCTTCAATGTGACGGGAACGTGTGCCGGGCAGGGCGGTTCCAGGCTGTGTGCGTTATTGTGCAGTGTGTGTGTTTCGTGTTGGGTGTCTCCGACCTTCCTCGGGTCTCGGTTGCTGTCTTTGTTCTTTAGGAGCCAGGCAGGTGCCTCGGCAGCGTTAGTAGGGCCCGGCGAGGCCCTAGTCGTGGGCTCGGCGCCCGTCGGGCGCTTCTCTTTTGGCGTCGCAAGCTTCGGGTGTGGATCGTTTTGGCGTCTCGGACGGTCGTCTTGGGCGGCGTCGTTCCCGGCTGCGTGAGCAGCGCCGCTCTGTCGCTGTGAGTTTTTTGGGACTGGCGTTTCTTCCTTGCATCCTTAGGCGGTTAGGTCTTGAAGCTGGGCTGCTTGCACGTCCGTCGTCTCGGTTGTGAGAGGAAGCTCTTGTCACGGGCCGCGAAGCTGTCGGCGTGCTCTGGCGTTGCCGTAGGGCCTGCCGACGTCACCGTCGGGGTCCCGCAGGCGGTCTTGCCGGACGGGGGGTTTCCGTCTGGGTGTCGTCGTTCTCTCCGAGAGCTGCCTCTCATCCTTCGGGGCGCGTGGCCTGTAGCGTTCTGTGTAGCGTTGTTCTGTGTTTGTCTTGGAGCCGCCCTGCCCGGGGATGTAGAGTCAGGGCAAGGCGGGTGGTGCTGGCATCTCGGGATGCGCCCAGGCTGTGGCGGGGGTGGGGGGGAAGGAATTTTGCAGCCGTCTTGGATCGACTGGCTGTTGTCGGTGGGTGAGGGAAGTAATTCCTGTTGGGTTTTGTGGGCCCCCAGGGAACAACCGTAGGTGTCTGGGGGAGGGAGCTAGAGCCTTAGCTGAGCGGGTAGCGTGTCAAGGGTGTTCTGGCTTGTCTGTGTGCTGGGCTTACTGTTTGATGTATTGTGCTCATGTTTAAGAGCCGCCCTAGTTGGGCTCTCGAGGGGTGTTCCTACGTGCGATCGAGACCTGCGTCGTGGTTCAGCTGTCGCTGTGCATGCAGGTGACGTGTTTGGCATCGGTGTGTTTGGCATCGGTTTGGCAGGTGCCGAGGGAGGAGTCGTGCAGGGTGATGGAGGACGGCGCTGTAAGCAGGTGAGTTGGTGTGCGGTGTATCTGGAGGGAAGATGTGGCTGTTGGCTCTATGAGCCCGTTGTGGTAATTTTTCTTTGTGGACGCATGCGAGGAGCCGAGCGGGATCTGGGCACCGGAGGGGTGCCCAGGCACAGGGTGAGCGGTGACGGGTGGGCTGAAGCGTAGCGATTCGTCCTGAGGGGTCGCGTTGCAGGTGGTTGCGAGCAACGTGCGTTTGGCTCTTGCAGGTGGCGGGCGAGCCTCAAGACGGCAACCGGATCTGATGGAGGCCGGGCAGGTGAGCTGTCGAGGAAAAGGTGCGTGTCTGAGATGGGGGGTGGGGGGGGGGGTGGTGTTTGTGCGGGTATCCTGAGACTCCCGCAGCACCCGAGCGGGTCCTTTTTTGCTTGGGTTCTTGCAGGTGCCGCACGCAGGCTTCGGAGGGGAGACGCCGCGTGCCGACGAGAGGTCCGAGAGGTGAGGGGCTTGAAGGCCAGGCGGCTGTTTGAGAGCAAGGTGTCGTACGGCCACTCAGTTGAAGCGTTTGTCTCTGGTTTTGCAGGTTGTGCGCCGGCTGCCTTTGGGCCTGGATGCGCGTTTGAGGTGAGCTGGGTCGCAGAGGGGAGGGGCGCGGGGCTGGTGTGGTTCGTTCTTCCTTTTTTGGCGGAGCGACGGTAACTTTGTGTGCCCTGTGGTATCTCTAGGGGCCGCAGGGGATGGCGTTCGTCCTCGTCCGGAACGGGCACGGAGCAGCCGGGTGAGCGGAGCAGCCGGGCGCGTGTGAGGTGGGGGGCGTTGCGGGGGTGGGTCCTTGTGGAGTGATGGGATGCCGACTGACAGGGCTGCTGTGTGTGTATTGTTGTTGTTTTTGTTTAGGTGATGAAAAGGCACCTGGCCCGTGGAGGACCGATGCAGTGGGCTGACCGTGCGCTTGTTCTTCTGAAGGATGGGTGGACTGAGACTCTCGGCCCCTTGAAAGCTAAGTTGAGGCAACGGTGCTGGGGAAGGGGTTGGGGGAGGCAGGGGTTTTAAGGATGGTGCAGCGGAGCGGGCTGTCCGGGAAGCGGTCCCCTTTGAGAGCAGGGAAAAGGAGCGGGTTCCTCTTCAATGTGACGGGAACGTGTGCCGGGCAGGGCGGTTCCAGGCTGTGTGCGTTATTGTGCAGTGTGTGTGTTTCGTGTTGGGTGTCTCCGACCTTCCTCGGGTCTCGGTTGCTGTCTTTGTTCTTTAGGAGCCAGGCAGGTGCCTCGGCAGCGTTAGTAGGGCCCGGCGAGGCCCTAGTCGTGGGCTCGGCGCCCGTCGGGCGCTTCTCTTTTGGCGTCGCAAGCTTCGGGCGTGGATCGTTTTGGCGTCTCGGACGGTCGTCTTGGGCGGCGTCGTTCCCGGCTGCGTGAGCAGCGCCGCTCTGTCGCTGTGAGTTTTTTGGGACTGGCGTTTCTTCCTTGCATCCTTAGGCGGTTAGGTCTTGAAGCTGGGCTGCTTGCACGTCCGTCGTCTCGGTTGTGAGAGGAAGCTCTTGTCACGGGCCGCGAAGCTGTCGGCGTGCTCTGGCGTTGCCGTAGGGCCTGCCGACGTCACCGTCGGGGTCCCGCAGGCGGTCTTGCCGGACGGGGGGTTTCCGTCTGGGTGTCGTCGTTCTCTCCGAGAGCTGCCTCTCATCCTTCGGGGCGCGTGGCCTGTAGCGTTCTGTGTAGCGTTGTTCTGTGTTTGTCTTGGAGCCGCCCTGCCCGGGGATGTAGAGTCAGGGCAAGGCGGGTGGTGCTGGCATCTCGGGATGCGCCCAGGCTGTGGCGGGGGTGGGGGGGAAGGAATTTTGCAGCCGTCTTGGATCGACTGGCTGTTGTCGGTGGGTGAGGGAAGTAATTCCTGTTGGGTTTTGTGGGCCCCCAGGGAACAACCGTAGGTGTCTGGGGGAGGGAGCTAGAGCCTTAGCTGAGCGGGTAGCGTGTCAAGGGTGTTCTGGCTTGTCTGTGTGCTGGGCTTACTGTTTGATGTATTGTGCTCATGTTTAAGAGCCGCCCTAGTTGGGCTCTCGAGGGGTGTTCCTACGTGCGATCGAGACCTGCGTCGTGGTTCAGCTGTCGCTGTGCATGCAGGTGACGTGTTTGGCATCGGTTTGGCAGGTGCCGAGGGAGGAGTCGTGCAGGGTGATGGAGGACGGCGCTGTAAGCAGGTGAGTTGGTGTGCGGTGTATCTGGAGGGAAGATGTGGCTGTTGGCTCTATGAGCCCGTTGTGGTAATTTTTCTTTGTGGACGCATGCGAGGAGCCGAGCGGGATCTGGGCACCGGAGGGGTGCCCAGGCACAGGGTGAGCGGTGACGGGTGGGCTGAAGCGTAGCGATTCGTCCTGAGGGGTCGCGTTGCAGGTGGTTGCGAGCAACGTGCGTTTGGCTCTTGCAGGTGGCGGGCGAGCCTCAAGACGGCAACCGGATCTGATGGAGGCCGGGCAGGTGAGCTGTCGAGGAAAAGGTGCGTGTCTGAGATGCCTGAGATGGGGGGTGGGGGTGGGGGGTGTTTGTGCGGGTATCCTGAGACTCCCGCAGCACCCGAGCGGGTCCTTTTTTGCTTGGGTTCTTGCAGGTGCCGCACGCAGGCTTCGGAGGGGAGACGCCGCGTGCCGACGAGAGGTCCGAGAGGTGAGGGGCTTGAAGGCCAGGCGGCTGTTTGAGAGCAAGGTGTCGTACGGCCACTCAGTTGAAGCGTTTGTCTCTGGTTTTGCAGGTTGTGCGCCGGCTGCCTTTGGGCCTGGATGCGCGTTTGAGGTGAGCTGGGTCGCAGAGGGGAGGGGCGCGGGGCTGGTGTGGTTCGTTCTTCCTTTTTTGGCGGAGCGACGGTAACTTTGTGTGCCCTGTGGTATCTCTAGGGGCCGCAGGGGATGGCGTTCGTCCTCGTCCGGAACGGGCACGGAGCAGCCGGGTGAGCGGAGCAGCCGGGCGCGCGTGAGGTGGGGGGCGTTGCGGGGGTGGGTCCTTGTGGAGTGATGGGATGCCGGCTGACAGGGCTGCTGTGTGTGTATTGTTGTTGTTTTTGTTTAGGTGATGAAAAGGCACCTGGCCCGTGGAGGACCGATGCAGTGGGCTGACCGTGCGCTTGTTCTTCTGAAGGATGGGTGGACTGAGACTCTCGGCCCCTTGAAAGCTAAGTTGAGGCAACGGTGCTGGGGAAGGGGTTGGGGGAGGCAGGGGTTTTAAGGATGGTGCAGCGGAGCGGGCTGTCCGGGAAGCGGTCCCCTTTGAGAGCAGGGAAAAGGAGCGGGTTCCTCTTCAATGTGACGGGAACGTGTGCCGGGCAGGGCGGTTCCAGGCTGTGTGCGTTATTGTGCAGTGTGTGTGTTTCGTGTTGGGTGTCTCCGACCTTCCTCGGGTCTCGGTTGCTGTCTTTGTTCTTTAGGAGCCAGGCAGGTGCCTCGGCAGCGTTAGTAGGGCCCGGCGAGGCCCTAGTCGTGGGCTCGGCGCCCGTCGGGCGCTTCTCTTTTGGCGTCGCAAGCTTCGGGCGTGGATCGTTTTGGCGTCTCGGATGGTCGTCTTGGGCGGCGGCGTTCCCGGCTGCGTGAGCAGCGCCGCTCTGTCGCTGTGAGTTTTTTTGGGACTGGCGTTTCTTCCTTGCATCCTTAGGCGGTTAGGTCTTGAAGCTGGGCTGCTTGCACGTCCGTCGTCTCGGTTGTGAGAGGAAGCTCTTGTCACGGGCCGCGAAGCTGTCGGCGTGCTCTGGCGTTGCCGTAGGGCCTGCCGACGTCACCGTCGGGGTCCCGCAGGCGGTCTTGCCGGACGGGGGGTTTCCGTCTGGGTGTCGTCGTTCTCTCCGAGAGCTGCCTCTCATCCTTCGGGGCGCGTGGCCTGTAGCGTTCTGTGTAGCGTTGTTCTGTGTTTGTCTTGGAGCCGCCCTGCCCGGGGATGTAGAGTCAGGGCAAGGCGGGTGGTGCTGGCATCTAGGGATGCGCCCAGGCTGTGGCGGGGGTGGGGGGGAAGGAATTTTGCAGCCGTCTTGGATCGACTGGCTGTTGTCGGTGGGTGAGGGAAGTAATTCCTGTTGGGTTTTGTGGGCCCCCAGGGAACAACCGTAGGTGTCCGGGGGAGGGAGCTAGAGCCTTAGCTGAGCGGGTAGCGTGTCAAGGGTGTTCTGGCTTGTCTGTGTGCTGGGCTTACTGTTTGATGTATTGTGCTCATGTTTAAGAGCCGCCCTAGTTGGGCTCTCGAGGGGTGTTCCTACGTGCGATCGAGACCTGCGTCGTGGTTCAGCTGTCGCTGTGCATGCAGGTGACGTGTTTGGCATCGGTTTGGCAGGTGCCGAGGGAGGAGTCGTGCAGGGTGATGGAGGACGGCGCTGTAAGCAGGTGAGTTGGTGTGCGGTGTATCTGGAGGGAAGATGTGGCTGTTGGCTCTATGAGCCCGTTGTGGTAATTTTTCTTTGTGGACGCATGCGAGGAGCCGAGCGGGATCTGGGCACCGGAGGGGTGCCCAGGCACAGGGTGAGCGGTGACGGGTGGGCTGAAGCGTAGCGATTCGTCCTGAGGGGTCGCGTTGCAGGTGGTTGCGAGCAACGTGCGTTTGGCTCTTGCAGGTGGCGGGCGAGCCTCAAGACGGCAACCGGATCTGATGGAGGCCGGGCAGGTGAGCTGTCGAGGAAAAGGTGCGTGTCTGAGATGCCTGAGATGGGGGGTGGGGGTGGGGGGTGTTTGTGCGGGTATCCTGAGACTCCCGCAGCACCCGAGCGGGTCCTTTTTTGCTTGGGTTCTTGCAGGTGCCGCACGCAGGCTTCGGAGGGGAGACGCCGCGTGCCGACGAGAGGTCCGAGAGGTGAGGGGCTTGAAGGCCAGGCGGCTGTTTGAGAGCAAGGTGTCGTACGGCCACTCAGTTGAAGCGTTTGTCTCTGGTTTTGCAGGTTGTGCGCCGGCTGCCTTTGGGCCTGGATGCGCGTTTGAGGTGAGCTGGGTCGCAGAGGGGAGGGGCGCGGGGCTGGTGTGGTTCGTTCTTCCTTTTTTGGCGGAGCGACGGTAACTTTGTGTGCCCTGTGGTATCTCTAGGGGCCGCAGGGGATGGCGTTCGTCCTCGTCCGGAACGGGCACGGAGCAGCCGGGTGAGCGGAGCAGCCGGGCGCGCGTGAGGTGGGGGGCGTTGCGGGGGTGGGTCCTTGTGGAGTGATGGGATGCCGGCTGACAGGGCTGCTGTGTGTGTATTGTTGTTGTTTTTGTTTAGGTGATGAAAAGGCACCTGGCCCGTGGAGGACCGATGCAGTGGGCTGACCGTGCGCTTGTTCTTCTGAAGGATGGGTGGACTGAGACTCTCGGCCCCTTGAAAGCTAAGTTGAGGCAACGGTGCTGGGGAAGGGGTTGGGGGAGGCAGGGGTTTTAAGGATGGTGCAGCGGAGCGGGCTGTCCGGGAAGCGGTCCCCTTTGAGAGCAGGGAAAAGGAGCGGGTTCCTCTTCAATGTGACGGGAACGTGTGCCGGGCAGGGCGGTTCCAGGCTGTGTGCGTTATTGTGCAGTGTGTGTGTTTCGTGTTGGGTGTCTCCGACCTTCCTCGGGTCTCGGTTGCTGTCTTTGTTCTTTAGGAGCCAGGCAGGTGCCTCGGCAGCGTTAGTAGGGCCCGGCGAGGCCCTAGTCGTGGGCTCGGCGCCCGTCGGGCGCTTCTGTTTTGGCGTCGCAAGCTTCGGGCGTGGATCGTTTTGGCGTCTCGGACGGTCGTCTTGGGCGGCGTCGTTCCCGGCTGCGTGAGCAGCGCCGCTCTGTCGCTGTGAGTTTTTTGGGACTGGCGTTTCTTCCTTGCATCCTTAGGCGGTTAGGTCTTGAAGCTGGGCTGCTTGCACGTCCGTCGTCTCGGTTGTGAGAGGAAGCTCTTGTCACGGGCCGCGAAGCTGTCGGCGTGCTCTGGCGTTGCCGTAGGGCCTGCCGACGTCACCGTCGGGGTCCCGCAGGCGGTCTTGCCGGACGGGGGGTTTCCGTCTGGGTGTCGTCGTTCTCTCCGAGAGCTGCCTCTCATCCTTCGGGGCGCGTGGCCTGTAGCGTTCTGTGTAGCGTTGTTCTGTGTTTGTCTTGGAGCCGCCCTGCCCGGGGATGTAGAGTCAGGGCAAGGCGGGTGGTGCTGGCATCTCGGGATGCGCCCAGGCTGTGGCGGGGGTGGGGGGGAAGGAATTTTGCAGCCGTCTTGGATCGACTGGCTGTTGTCGGTGGGTGAGGGAAGTAATTCCTGTTGGGTTTTGTGGGCCCCCAGGGAACAACCGTAGGTGTCTGGGGGAGGGAGCTAGAGCCTTAGCTGAGCGGGTAGCGTGTCAAGGGTGTTCTGGCTTGTCTGTGTGCTGGGCTTACTGTTTGATGTATTGTGCTCATGTTTAAGAGCCGCCCTAGTTGGGCTCTCGAGGGGTGTTCCTACGTGCGATCGAGACCTGCGTCGTGGTTCAGCTGTCGCTGTGCATGCAGGTGACGTGTTTGGCATCGGTTTGGCAGGTGCCGAGGGAGGAGTCGTGCAGGGTGATGGAGGACGGCGCTGTAAGCAGGTGAGTTGGTGTGCGGTGTATCTGGAGGGAAGATGTGGCTGTTGGCTCTATGAGCCCGTTGTGGTAATTTTTCTTTGTGGACGCATGCGAGGAGCCGAGCGGGATCTGGGCACCGGAGGGGTGCCCAGGCACAGGGTGAGCGGTGACGGGTGGGCTGAAGCGTAGCGATTCGTCCTGAGGGGTCGCGTTGCAGGTGGTTGCGAGCAACGTGCGTTTGGCTCTTGCAGGTGGCGGGCGAGCCTCAAGACGGCAACCGGATCTGATGGAGGCCGGGCAGGTGAGCTGTCGAGGAAAAGGTGCGTGTCTGAGATGCCTGAGATGGGGGGTGGGGGTGGGGGGTGTTTGTGCGGGTATCCTGAGACTCCCGCAGCACCCGAGCGGGTCCTTTTTTGCTTGGGTTCTTGCAGGTGCCGCACGCAGGCTTCGGAGGGGAGACGCCGCGTGCCGACGAGAGGTCCGAGAGGTGAGGGGCTTGAAGGCCAGGCGGCTGTTTGAGAGCAAGGTGTCGTACGGCCACTCAGTTGAAGCGTTTGTCTCTGGTTTTGCAGGTTGTGTGCCGGCTGCCTTTGGGCCTGGATGCGCGTTTGAGGTGAGCTGGGTCGCAGAGGGGAGGGGCGCGGGGCTGGTGTGGTTCGTTCTTCCTTTTTTGGCGGAGCGACGGTAACTTTGTGTGCCCTGTGGTATCTCTAGGGGCCGCAGGGGATGGCGTTCGTCCTCGTCCGGAACGGGCACGGAGCAGCCGGGTGAGCGGAGCAGCCGGGCGCGCGTGAGGTGGGGGGCGTTGCGGGGGTGGGTCCTTGTGGAGTGATGGGATGCCGGCTGACAGGGCTGCTGTGTGTGTATTGTTGTTGTTTTTGTTTAGGTGATGAAAAGGCACCTGGCCCGTGGAGGACCGATGCAGTGGGCTGACCGTGCGCTTGTTCTTCTGAAGGATGGGTGGACTGAGACTCTCGGCCCCTTGAAAGCTAAGTTGAGGCAACGGTGCTGGGGAAGGGGTTGGGGGAGGCAGGGGTTTTAAGGATGGTGCAGCGGAGCGGGCTGTCCGGGAAGCGGTCCCCTTTGAGAGCAGGGAAAAGGAGCGGGTTCCTCTTCAATGTGACGGGAACGTGTGCCGGGCAGGGCGGTTCCAGGCTGTGTGCGTTATTGTGCAGTGTGTGTGTTTCGTGTTGGGTGTCTCCGACCTTCCTCGGGTCTCGGTTGCTGTCTTTGTTCTTTAGGAGCCAGGCAGGTGCCTCGGCAGCGTTAGTAGGGCCCGGCGAGGCCCTAGTCGTGGGCTCGGCGCCCGTCGGGCGCTTCTGTTTTGGCGTCGCAAGCTTCGGGCGTGGATCGTTTTGGCGTCTCGGACGGTCGTCTTGGGCGGCGTCGTTCCCGGCTGCGTGAGCAGCGCCGCTCTGTCGCTGTGAGTTTTTTTGGGACTGGCGTTTCTTCCTTGCATCCTTAGGCGGTTAGGTCTTGAAGCTGGGCTGCTTGCACGTCCGTCGTCTCGGTTGTGAGAGGAAGCTCTTGTCACGGGCCACGAAGGTCTCGTCGTTTTCTGGCGTGGCGCTAGGAGCACGCTAGGGTTCTGTGCGTGGTCTTCCCGGATGGAGGTTTTCTGTACGTGCGTCGTCGGTCTCGCTGAGTGACTTGGCTTGTTTTTTGCGGTGTGTTGTTGTTGGCGTTCTGTGTAGGGTTCGTCTGTGGTTGTGGTGTGTTGGCTTGGAGCCGCCCTGCCCGGGGGTGTCGAGTCAGGGCAAGGTGGCAAAGGAGCGTTTGAGGTGAACTGGGTTGCAGAGAAGAGGGGTGTGGAGCTGGTGATTTTTATAGAAAATGCAGTGGCAACTCTATATGCTTTTGTCTCTAGTGGCCGCAAAGGATGGTGACCGTCCAAGTCCAGCACGGGTAAGGAGCAGGTGAGAGGAGAAGCCAGGTGCATGTGAGGTGGGGGGTGTTGCGGGGTAGGTCCTTGTGGAGCGATGTGATGGTGACAACACTATTGAGTGTGGATTGTTGTGGGGTTTTCTTTAGGTGAAGGAATATATGTTCCTCCCTTTGGTAACCATCATCTTTGGGTGACTGTACGCTACTAAAATTCCTCTGACACTTGTATGGTTGAATGCACGTACTGTTGTATTGGTGTATGTATATGCCTGCACAGATTCCTCCAGCTCTTGTTTGTTGGAACATATCTATGTAGTTTGTATTGTACAGTTCCTTATTGTTGTGTATCTGTATAGCTGTCCTGTGTGACTCGTGTGGCTGAGTGTGTGTACCTAGGCACTTACCTCCGTTGTCTTGTATGGTTGCACATATGTAGTGCTTGTTGTACGCTGTTTGCCTGTTGTAGTTGAGTGAATGTCCATAGTTAATCTACCACTGTGGCGTGGTGGAAGCATTCGCCCGTGTACATCATTGCTGCGTGCGATCAATTAGAGCTGGTGTGGTATCGTTGGATGTACATTCACACATCCTTGCGTAGTGAGGTTGAGTGCATGCAGAAGTCAATATTGGCTGCCTGTGTTCTATGGGTGAATGTAGTTTGAAATGAACCAGGGACACGGGTAGCGACATATATTTTGTAGAAACTGTCTTTGATAACGTTGTGCAGTGTGGGGTGTTCACGGTGTTTTGAGGGTTGGGTTTGGTGGTGGTAGCTAACAGCAAACTTGTTCCACAGGATTAAAAATAAAATTAGAATAAAAAAACCCCAGCTGGGGGATTTTTTTTTTTTCTCCCCCGGCTGGGTTTTTTTTTCCCCGGTCCCGGCCGCTCGGCGAGGTGACGTTCATCGCCAACGTTTGGGCAAAGGTCAGGCTCTGGGACGGGGTTTTGGCAGGCAGGGCAATTTTTTGAGGCGCCTGGGAGCGGAGTTTCCAGGGAGCCCGGAGGAGCAGGGTGACAGGCGGTGGATCGGCTTGGTGGAGAGGAAGGAGCGATAGATACGGTGGGCGGATGAGCGGTTTGGTGGAAACCTTTGTGAGGTTGCCGGGTGGAATGCGTGCTTTGGTAGGGTTGTGAGGCTTGGCGGTACGGGGTTTTTGCAGGCAGGGCCCCTTTTTGAGGCGCTGGGGTGTGTGGGTGAATGTAGGTATGGGACTACATGCGTCCCTGGTATGTTGCAGTCCTTTGCATCTACCTCCTTTGATAGGGTTGTGTGGCGTGGGGTGTTCACGGTGTTTTGAGGGTTGGGTTTGGTGGTGGTAGCTAACAGCGAACTTTTTCCACAGAATTAAAAATAAAAGTAGAATAAAAAAACCCCAGCTGGGGGATTTTTTTTTTCTCCCCCGGCTGGGGTTTTTTTTCCCCGGTCCCGGCCACTCTGCGAGGCGACGTTCATCACCAACGTTTGGGCAGAGGTCAGGCTCTGGGACGGGGTTTTGGCAGGCAGGGCAATTTTTTGAGGCGCCTGGGAGCGGAGTTCCCAGGGAGCGCCGGAGGAGCAGGGTGACAGGCGGTGGATCGGCTCGGTGGAGAGGAAGGAGCGATAGACACGGTGGGCCCATGAGCGGTCTGTTGGAAACCTTTGTGAGGTTGCCGGGTTCAATGCGTGTGTCAGTAGAGGTCTGATGTTTGGTGGTGTGGGGTGTTGTTGGAGATGTCCTTGTCGGGCTGAGATGCAGTCTTTGAAGAGGCTTAGAGATTGGGGATTTCTGAATCTGGGTTTTGTCTTCCATGGCCGGTGCTGGTTTCCCGAAGCGTTTATAGGCATTCTACAGCCAGCGTGTCATGCAATGTGTAATAGGCACGTTTGGGTGGCTGTCCCGCTAGGCATAGGGTTTTGCGTGCTGTCTGGGTATATGGCATTGAAGGGGCGATGTTGGGACGTACGATACGATAGGTCTGGCTCGGTGTTGATGAAATTGCATACGGTGGCTTTTGGGTACGGGGAGTCGGAGTAGGTGGCCATTGTTTAGGTAGGCCAGCTTGAGAATGATGTGGGTTTACGGTCATTGTGTATGCCTAGGGTGTAGGGAAGTACCTTTGGTGTGGTTAGCGTATGTTATAAGGATGCCGGTTTGTCTGTCATAGGGGCGTTGAAGCGTAAGGTCCGCAGAGATGCGAGGAGGCATGTTGTCAGCCGATCGGTAGTATGCATCACAGAGGCAGTGTGGATCGGAAGAGGAAAAGGTATATTAGCAGAGCAGTAAGTGGACTACATAAGGAGAGCGAGCTTTGTGCCTAAGGTAACGGGGTCTGAGGCTCAGGTGGTAAGCGCTTGCTAGGAGCCTAAAGGAGTTATACTAGAACTGTAATTAGAGGACTATTGAGTAAGAGGTGACCCAATTAGTAGGGATGGGATGTATCGGACCTAGGGAGGTAACGTTATCCTTGCAGGAGAAGTGAATTATGGCAACGAGAGGAGACAGGTAGTGCTCGGTAGATGAATGAACGGTAGAAATGGATTTATCCAGGGGAAAAAGGGGTTTAAGCGTAGGAGATGTTGTCTAGTACGGGGATTGTATTAGGCCCGTGCAGTTATTTGCTGTTGCTCTGAGGCTGAGTGGTAGCACTTAGTAAGGACGAGATTGCAGCGTGGATGTAGAGATGCGTACAAGCACGTAGAGGTGTTGCTGCGAAGCTAGGTAAGGAACGACTCGATGCATATGGGTAACGGTGAAGTCGGTATCGGAGGGAGAGGAGCGAGGCAGGCCGAGTAACTGTAGTTGTGTGAGGAGGAAAAGAAATGTTGCAGTAGGTATCGTAAGTTGCGGAAACACGTACGTTGTTTACATGCAGCGAGGGCTGTTAGGCGTGGGGAGGCAGGGCGCTTTGTAACCATATCATTAGAATGGGAAAATCTCAATGCGGCGTAGTAACAGAAATGAAGGCCGTTAGGAGTCGTGCCTGTCACGCCTCTGATACATTGCAGGCGGAGAGGTCCTAGAGGAACGCGACGGGTGGAAAAGCACGCTTTACGTCTGGCGTTTCCCAAAACTGGAGGCATAATAAAGGAGCATTACTAATTCAATAATAAAGTAAATGAAAACATGTGTCTCATTGTTTTATTAGGGCCTCCTGTGTGTTATTTGCGGGTGGGGTGTAATTTCCAGCGGGTGGGATTTAATCACAGGGCTCTATGTAGCCCTTAAACTCTACGGGAGGTAATTAAAGGAAAAAAAGCAGCAGTAGGGAATGGCTTTTGGCTCTTTGAGTAAATAAAAAAATAAAACTTAAATGTTATCATTGAAAAGAAAAAAATTTACTCCCAGAGCCAAAAGCCATTCTCTACTGCTGCACTGCTATTATTAATTTTTCTTATTTTTCCTGATGACATTACTACCAAGTAAAAAACCAACCCCCCCCGACCTGAAGCGCACACACAAACACCTGACCCAACACTCAAGGACAAAAAAACAAAACCACACATACAAAAACAAAAACACCCACCAGGGACACAGTAATAAAAAGAAAACAACTACACATCCAAATAACCATTCAAAACCAAAAATCACAAAACAAAACCTAAAATGAACCACCACACAAAAACATCACTACCCACCAGAAGCAGGCCCACAACCACTACACAAAACACACCAATCACCACTACACAGCCTTGACAAATAACTCCCCCTACCGCAACTGTACCAGAGGCACCTGTAGGTGCTGAACACACAACCGGAAGTAACCACACAGCCCCCGCTATCTGTCACACCAGATACCAGAAGTACCCAGCACAAGACAGCCACAGGGCACCAGAAACTAATTACAACACACAAAACAGACAACACACAAACCAACTGACCACAAAAACACCCACCACCTACAAACCTCATCACAGGGTTAAAGTTTCACTTTTACACAGTTACAAAGGGGTGGGTTGGGGGTCATTGGGGGTTTAGGGTTAGGGGTTAGGGTTAGGGGTTAGGGTTAGGGGTTAGGGTTAGGGGTTAGGGTTAGGGTTAGGGTTAGGGTCGTTAGGGTTAGGATTTAGGGTTAGGGGTTAGGGGTTGAGGGTTAGGGTTAGGGCTAGGGTTTAGGGTTAGGGGTTAGGGG